>NC_091282.1:52154308-52760379 GCF_032444005.1 Ranitomeya imitator | reverse complement strand
TTAGAGACTTCCACTCCTGTGACGCGGCGTCGTTGAGGGTACGTGGCATAGATCTGCTCAACATTAACATTCGGGGCGGCGGGTTGTCCAAGCGCCTTGCTCAACTCGAGTCAAGGTGGATTTGGACGCTGCGTACTATTTACCCTGATGGGTTAAACGAGAATATTTCTTTTGCCCCATTTTTGTGATCCACACCTGTATGTGCATTGTATGGGGTATGTTGCTTATGGTTCTGTTTCGTTTATTGGTATTTTAATCTGTTTCTTTTTTTTTAGTACGTAAATGGTGATATATTGGAACCGTGTGTGTATATACGATGCTGCTGGCAGAATGTTTCGTCGTGTCAACATTTGGAGCCTAGTATTTATGTTAATAATATCATCATTTCCTCGCCTGTATTAGTTTAGTTTCATGTATGTATACAGCCCGTTTTTACTGTATTCCTTCTGTACATTGATGCCCTTTGTAGTGAGAGAAATATGCATATGCATACTATGTAAATGTGTAGTTTACAGCTAATTTTGTTTGGTGTTTATGTTTTTTATGTTACTTTTGTCTTATGTTAAGGTATTAACGCCTATTAGTGGTACTTTTTTGGTATACACGGGTGTGCATTGTTTGTGCGCTTGTATGTATATATTTTTTTCATTTTTTCTTCATTTATTTGTGTCTGTCCTTATATATTTTGTGTGGCTTATATATTATTTATCTGTGTGTGCATATATATATATTTATGGATATATATTGTTTGTATCTCTGTGGCATCTGTGCATTATATATTTATGTAGTTTGCTCTTTATTTCTGCCCTTATTGTATACCTGTTCCAATATGGCGGCGCTGCGCTGGGTCATCTGTGCGCATGCGCTGGGGCTTCGAGTCAGTGTGCGCGCCTGCGGCTGCCGTCCGGCACTGGTCACGTGGGGCCCTACGTGTTTCCGGTGCCGGCGGCCATGTTGGAGGTGGCGCGCGCTGTTTGTAGCACATCCATTGGTATGGGCGCTGGTAACGTTACTTCCGGGTTCCGGCTGGCAGCGCTTAAATGCGCGCACTGTATGCATTATGTTCACCCCCTGATGAAGGAGCGGCGTGCTCCGAAACGCGCGTCGGGGTCAGGTCTGCATGCTCGTTCCTAGGACCACCATTGCCTGCTGTAAGTACAGTGTCGTATTGCTTATGGATGGTAGGAATCCCTATGTAAGGGCACTTGCCCTATGTATCTAGCATATTAATGCTTATCTATTATGTGATATGGGGTGTTTCCTTCTAGCATTTTGCTAGCACAGCAGTGTGGTCTGTGGATCGGCTTCCAGTCCTGGTTAGTCATTACCATTTGTGCATACTTCTATCTCCCCTTCCTGTACACCTGTTTATTGTCTGGTGTTTTTATATATTTCAATAAAGTGTATTTTTATGGGACCATATGGCTGCTTTTGTTTCTGTTTCTGTTTCACCTCTCTACACAGCTGATAACACAGGATACGTCAATCACAATAGGCGATGTCACAGCTCACCTCCTCCTCCCTGCATAATGACTAGAGATTACTGCATTGTTATGGACTATCAAATGAATAAAAAACAAAATACTCATACTTACCTTGTCACTCACTTTTCTGGCCCCTCTACTCCTCACCATCACCTGTCCAGTTCTCGGTACATCTTCTTATCACCAATGCTTGTGCTAAAGTCCCTGGGCCGCTTCACTTAACCTCATGCTGTGACTAGGCCCATTTCCTCCGTGCCTGTGCGTGTAAGGTCACAGCATACATCGTCACATCGTGACCTTACACGCTTGCTCAGATCCCTTCCTGGCCTCATCACAGCCGGAAGTCGGTATTTTTTTGAGGACTGATAGTCCATAAAAGAAACATGGAGACAATATTTGTTCAAATGAGAAACTGTACAAACACTGCTGAAAATATGATCCAGCATATGGATGGAAAACAGTTCATTTTTTCACTTATGAGGAAAGAAAACACGAACGTCATACAGGGTTGCTCAAGTATAATAGCGTTTTTGTAATCACATGATTGTATCTACCAATGGTATTGGTCTTCACTTTCTTAAACTTTTACCACTGAACTATTGATAAAACTTGTTTTAAAGGGCTAGTCCAATTAATACATTTTCAGTTATCTAAATTTCATACATTTTCAGTTATCCGATTTACATAAATTTTTGGTTATCCAATTTGTATACATTTTCGGTTGTTTGATTTTCGTATATTTTTGTTTAGTGTATTTTTATAGATTTTCTGATATCCGATTTTCATATAGCTTCGATTATCCGATTTTCATACTTTTTCGGTTGACTGATGTTCATACATTTTCAGTTACCATTTTCATACATTTTCGATTGTCTTATTTTAATACATCATTGATTATCACATTTTTCATACATTTTCAGTTATCCAGTTTTCATTCATTGTCAGTATTCTGATCTTCACAAACTTTGGTTATCCGATTTTCATACATTTTTGGTTGTCCAATTTTCATTCATTTCCGGTTGTATTGTTTTAATATTTTTTCAGATATCCGATGTTTACACATTTTCGGTTATCCAATCTTCATATATTTTCAATTGTTCAATCTTCATTTATTTTTAATTATTCAATTTCCAGATATTTTCTGTTATCTGATTTTCATACATTTTCGGTTGTCTGATTTTCATGCATCTTCCATAATCCATTTTGGGTTGACTCATTTTCATACATCTTTATTGATCCCATTTTTATACATTTTTGGTTATCCGATTTTCATACATTTTCACTTATTTGATTTTCATACATCTTCACATATTTGATTTTCATATACCTGTTGTGAATTCTGTGGCAGAGTTCACTCCTGTGGTCACAAGTGGTACTTCGGCTGATTCTCTCTGGGATCTTCCGTTTGTGGAGGAAAGTGGTACTGCAGCTTCTGAGTTTCCTCCCTCAGGTGATCTGGTGAGCTCGTTAGCTTCTTCTCTACTTAACTCCACCTGATGCTTTGATCTATGCTTCCTGTCAATGTTTCAGTGTGGGACTTGTTTTTTCCCTGGATCATTCCTGTGGCCTGCTGCTCTGCAAAGCTAAGTTTTGCTTATGTTATTTTGTTGCTATTTTTCTGTCCAGCTTGCTTTATTGGTTTTTCTCGCATGCTGGAAGCTCTGAGACGCAGAGGGACCACCTCCGTACCGTTAGTCGGTGCGGAGGGTCTTTTTGTCCCCTCTGCGTGGTTTTTTATAGGTTTTTGTGCTGACCGCAAAGTTATCTTCCCTATCCTCGTTCTGTTCAGCTAGTCGGGCCTCACTTTGCTAAATCTGTTTCATCTCTATGTTTGTGTTTTCATCTTACTCACAGTCATTATATGTGGGGGGCTGCCTTTTCCTTTGGGGAATTTCTCTGAGGCAAGGTAGGCTTATTTTTCTATCTTCAGGATTAGCTAGTTTCTCAGGCTGTGACGAGGCGCCTAGGTTCTGGTCAGGAGCGCTCCACGGCTACCTTTAGTGTGGTTTGATAGGCTTAGGGATTGCGGTCTGCAGAGTTCCCACGTCTCAGAGCTCGTTCTATTATTTTGGGTTATTGTCAGTTCACTGTACGTGCTCTGACCTCCATGTCCATTGTGATTCTGAATTGCCTTTCATGACAGTACAGGAAGCCAAAAGTGCTAATGATTCTCAATAGAGGGAAAAAAGAAGTTCTGAGACCATTTTTTTTTCTTTGCACTGTGTTTTGTCTTTTTTTTCCCCTAGACATTTGGGTGGTTCAGGACACAGGTGTAGCAATGGACATTAAAGGTCTGTCTTCATGTGTGGATCAGCTGACGGCAAGAGTTCAAAATATTCAAGATTTTGTGGTCCAGAATTCTTTGCTTGAACCGAGAATTCCTATTCCAGATTTGTTTTTTGGAGATAGAACTAAATTTCTGAGTTTCAAAAATAATTGTAAACTATTTCTGGCTTTGAAACCTCGCTCTTCTGGTGACCCAATTCAACAGGTTAGGATCGTCATTTCTTTTTTGTGCGGCGACCCTCAGGACTGGGCGTTTTCTCTTGCGTCAGGAGATCCTGCATTGAGTAATATCGATGCGTTTTTCCTGGCGCTTGGGTTGCTGTACGATGAAACTAATTCAGTGGATCAGGCAGAAAAAAATTTGCTGGCTCTTTGTCAGGCTCAGGATGAGATAGAGGTATATTGTCAGAAATTTAGAAAGTGGTCAGTGCTCACTCAATGGAATAAATCTGCACGGGCAGCAATATTCAGAAAGGGTCTCTCTGAAGCCCTTAAGGATGTCATGGTGGGATTTCCTATGCCTGCTGGTTTGAATGAGTCTATGTCTTTGGCCATTCAGATCGGTCGACGCTTGCGTGAGCGTAAACCTGTGCACCATTTGGCGGTATTACCTGAGCTTAAACCTGAGCCTATGCTGTGTGATAGGACCTTGACCAGAGTTGAACGGCAAGAACATAGACGTCTGAATGGTCTGTGTTTCTACTGTGGTGATTCCACTCATGCTATCTCTGATTGTCCTAAGTGCACTAAGCGGTTCGCTAGGTTTGCCACCATTGGTACTGTACAGTCAAAATTTCTTCTGTCCGTTACCTTGATCTGCTCTTTGTCATCATATTCTGTCATGGCATTTGTGGATTCAGGCGCTGCCCTGAATTTGATGGACTTGGAATATACTAAGCGTTGTGGGTTTTTCTTGGAGCCCTTGCAGTGTCCTATTCCATTGAGAGGAATTGATGCTACGCCTTTGGCCAAGAATAAGCCTCAATACTGTACCCAGCTGACCATGTGCATGGCTCCTGCACATCAGGAGGTTATTCGCTTTCTGGTGTTGCATAATCTGCATGATGTGGTCGTGTTGGGGTTGCCATGGCTACAAGCCCATAATCCAGTATTAGATTGGAAATCCATGTCGGTGTCCAGCTGGGGTTGTCAGGGGGTACATGGTGATGTTCCATTTCTGTCAATTTCGTCATCCACTCCTTCTGAGGTCCCAGAATTCTTGTCTGATTACCGGGATGTATTTGATGAGCCCAAGTCCAGTACCCTACCTCCGCATAGGGATTGTGATTGTGCTATCAATTTGATTCCTGGTAGTAAATTCCCAAGAGGTCGATTGTTTAATTTGTCCGTGCCTGAGCACACCGCTATGCGCAGTTATGTGAAGGAATCCCTGGAGAAGGGGCATATTCGCCCGTCATCGTCGCCATTAGGAGCAGAGTTCTTTTTTGTAGCCAAGAAGGATGGTTCGCTGAGACCTTGTATAGATTACCGCCTTCTTAATAAGATCACGGTTAAATTTCAGTACCCCTTGCCATTGTTATCTGATCTGTTTGCTCGGATTAAGGGGGCTAGTTGGTTCACAAAGATAGATCTTCGTGGTGCGTATAATCTGGTGCGAATTAAGCAAGGTGATGAATGGAAAACTGCATTTAATACGCCCGAGGGTCATTTTGAGTATCTCGTGATGCCGTTCGGACTTGCCAATGCTCCATCAGTGTTTCAGTCCTTTATGCATGACATCTTCCGAGAGTACCTGGATAAATTCCTGATTGTGTACTTGGATGACATTTTGATCTTCTCGGATGATTGGGAGTCTCATGTGAAGCAGGTCAGAACGGTTTTTCAGGTCCTGCGTGCTAATTCTTTGTTTGTGAAGGGATCAAAGTGTCTCTTTGGTGTGCAGAAGGTTTCATTTTTGGGGTTCATCTTTTCCCCTTCTACTATCGAGATGGATCCTGTTAAGGTCCAAGCCATCCATGATTGGACTCAGCCGACATCTCTGAAAAGTCTGCAAAAGTTCCTGGGCTTTGCTAATTTTTATCGTCGCTTCATCTGCAATTTTTCTAGTATTGCTAAACCATTGACCGATTTGACCAAGAAGGGTGCTGATGTGGTCAATTGGTCTTCTGCTGCTGTGGAAGCTTTTCAAGAGTTGAAGCGTCGTTTTTCTTCTTCCCCTGTGTTGTGTCAACCAGATGTTTCTCTTCCGTTCCAGGTCGAGGTTGATGCTTCTGAGATTGGAGCAGGGGCTGTTTTGTCGCAGAGAGGTTCTGGTTGCTCAGTGATGAAACCATGCGCTTTCTTTTCCAGGAAGTTTTCGCCTGCTGAGCGTAATTATGATGTGGGCAAACGAGAGTTGCTGGCCATGAAGTGGGCATTCGAGGAGTGGCGTCATGGAACCCAAATCAAGCAAAAAAATTCATAGGCTTTCTATGGCCCACAATTGGAGAGAGAGAGATGGCACACCCAGGAGTCAAGACTGGCACACAAGCAGAAAGGGCAATATTAATCTCCCACTGATTTGATTTTTTTTTTTTTTTTCAGGGAGACTTTAGAAAAAAAAAATACAAAAAAATGAATTTTTCAGGAAGAATTTAGAAACAAAATAAAATAAAATGATTGTTTCAGGGAGAATTTAGAAAACAAATAATAAAAAAAAGGCTTTGTAGGGCCCACTGAGTGAGAGAGGACGCACACAGGAGTCAGGAGTGGCACACAAGCCCAGAGGCCAATATTTATCTCCCACTGATTGATTTAGTGATTTTTTCAGGTAGATTTTGAAACCCAAATCAAGCAAAAAAATTAATAGGCTTTCTATGGCCCACAATTGGAGAGAGAGAGATGGCACACCCAGGAGTCAAGACTGGCACACAAGCAGAAAGGGCAATATTAATCTCCCACTGATTTGATTTTTTTTTTTTTTTTCAGGGAGACTTTAGAAAAAAAAAATACAAAAAAAATGATTTTTTCAGGAATAATTTAGAAACCAAATAAAATAAAATGATTGTTTCAGGGAGAATTTAGAAAACAAATAAAAAAAAAATAGGCTTTGTAGGGCCCACTGAGTGAGAGAGGACGCACACAGGAGTCAGGAGTGGCACACAAGCCCAGAGGCCAATATTTATCTCCCACTGATTGATTTATTGATTTTTTCAGGTAGAATTTAGAACCCAAATCAACCAAAAAAATAAATAGGCTTTCTATGGCCCACTATTTGTGAGAGAGATGGCACGCTCAGGACTGGCACACAAGCCCAGAGGCCAATATTTATCTCCCACTTTTTTTTTTTTTTCCAGGGAAAATATATAAACCCAATAAAAAAAAGAATAAATAGGCTTTCTATGGCCCACTATCTGAGAGAGAGAGATGGCACGCTTAGGACTGGCACACAAGCCCAAAGGCCAATATTAATCTCCCACTGATTGATTTATTGATTTTTTCAGGTAGAATTTAGAACCCAAATCAACCAAAAAAATAAATAGGCTTTCTATGGCCCACTATTTGTGAGAGAGATGGCACGCTCAGGACTGGCACACAAGCCCAGAGGCCAATATTAATCTCCCACTTTTTTTTTTTTTTTCCAGGGAAAATTTATAAACCCAATAAAAAAAATAATAAATAGGCTTTCTATGGCCCACTATCTGAGAGAGAGAGATGGCACGCTTAGGACTGGCACACAAGCCCAAAGGCCAATATTAATCTCCCACTGATTGATTTATTGATTTTTTCAGGTAGAATTTAGAACCCAAATCAAGCAAAAAAATTAATAGGCTTTCTATGGCCCACTGAGTGAGAGATGGCACACACAGGAGTCAGGAGTGGCACACAAGCCCTGAGGCCAATATTTTTCTCCCACTGATTGATGTTGTGATTTTTTAAGGTACATTTTGGAACCCAAATCAAGCAAAAAAATAAATAGGCTTTCTATGGCCCACTGAGTGAGAGATGGCACACACAGGAGTAAGGAGTGGCACACAAGCCCTGAGGCCAATATTTTTCTCCCACTGATTGATGTAGTGATTTTTTCAGGTAGATTTTAGAACCCAAATCAAGCAAAAAAATAAATAGGCTTTCTATGGCCCACTGAGTGAGAGATGACACAGACAGGGATGGCACTCTAGCAGAAATGCCAATCTTAATCTCCCACAAAAAAAACAAAAAAAAAAAAACAGGAACTGTCCTTCAATTACTATCTCCCTGCAGTAATCTCAGCCAGGTATGGCAGGCAGCAATAAGGAGTGGACTGATGCACAAATTAAATAAAAAGTGTGGACAAACAAACAAGATAGCTGTGCAGAAAGGAAGGAACAAGAGGATTTGTGCTTTGAAAAAAGCAGTTGGTTTGCACAGCGGCGTACACACAGCAATGCAGCTATCAGGGAGCCTTCTAGGGCAGCCCAATGAGCTACAGCGCTGAGGAAAAAAAAAAAAATGTAGCTTCCACTGTCCCTGCACACCGAAGGTGGTGTTGGGCAGTGGAAATCGCTACAGCACAAGCAGTTTGGTAGTTAATGGACCCTGCCTAACGCTATCCCTGCTTCTGACGAAGCGGCAGCAACCTCTCCCTAAGCTCAGATCAGCAGCAGTAACATGGCGGTCGGCGGGAACGCCCCTTTATAGCCCCTGTGACGCCGCGGACAGCAAGCCAATCACTGCAATGCCCTTCTCTAAGATGGTGGAGACCAGGACCTATGTCATCACGCTTCCCACACTCTGCGTTTACCTTCATTGGCTGAGAAATGGCGCATTTCGCGTCATTGAAACGCGACTTTGGCGCGAAAGTCGGGTAACGCATGGCAGACCCCGCACAGGGGTCGGATCGGGTTTCATGACACCCGACTTTGCCAAAAGTCGGCGACTTTTGAAAATGAACGACCCGTTTCGCTCAACCCTAATTGCGACTAACACCCTTCTGCATGCCTCATCGTGCCATCCTCCACACATTATTAAGGCCATTCCTACGGGTCAGTTTTTACGGTTGAGGCGCATCTGCTCGAGCGAGCATGATTTCATCAGCCGGGCAGGTGAACTTACGTCTCGGTTCCTGGCAAGGGGATACAGCAGGCGTGCTCTAAAAAAGGCCTACCATCGGGCTAAACATGCTGACCGTGACAGTCTTCTTTACAGAAGCAATTCTGGAAATTCTAGTGGTAGTAACCAAATCAGATTTATAACATCCTACCACTCTCAGCATGCCGATATACGAATGGCGATGAAGAGGGCCTGGCCAATATTGCAGGCTGACCCTATTATTAAGAAATTTCTCCCTAAATATCCGCTAATGACATTTCGGCGTGCGAGAAATCTAAGGGATCAGCTTACCCATAGCCATTATGTTGGGCAGACTATGCCTACGTTCCTCGACGGCGCTGCCGCACGGAGTGGTTGTGCTCCATGTGGTAAATGTGTTGCGTGTCCTAATATTGAGCGTTGTTCATTGTTCTCTAACTCTGACGGTAGCAAGAATTTCATCATAAAAAAACGTATAACATGTACATCTAGATACGTGATTTACTATGCTACTTGCCCGTGTGGCCTCATATATGTTGGTTTGACCACAAGCCAATTAAAAGTCAGAGTTAGAGAACATGTCCTTGGTATTCAGGCGGCAACCACATGTCTTGATGCTACCACCCTTAAAACACTACCAAGACATTTTAGAGACTTCCACTCCTGTGACGCGGCGTCGTTGAGGGTACGTGGCATAGATCTGCTCAACATTAACATTCGGGGCGGCGGGTTGTCCAAACGCCTTGCTCAACTCGAGTCAAGGTGGATTTGGACGCTGCGTACTATTTACCCTGATGGGTTAAACGAGAATATTTCTTTTGCCCCATTTTTGTGATCCACACCTGTATGTGCATTGTATGGGGTATGTTGCTTATGGTTCTGTTTCGTTTATTGGTATTTTAATCTGTTTCTTTTTTATCTGTATTTTTAGTACGTAAATGGTGATATATTGGAACCGTGTGTGTATATACGATGCTGCTGGCAGAATGTTTCGTCGTGTCAACATTTGGAGCCTAGTATTTATGTTAATAATATCATCATTACCTCGCCTGTATTAGTTTAGTTTCATGTATGTATACAGCCCGTTTTTACTGTATTCCTTCTGTACATTGATGCCCTTTGTAGTCAGAGAAATATGCATATGCATACTATGTAAATGTGTAGTTTACAGCTAATTTTGTTTGGTGTTTATGTTTTTTATGTTACTTTTGTCTTATGTTAAGGTATTAACGCCTATTAGTGGTACTTTTTTGGTATACACGGGTGTGCATTGTTTGTGCGCTTGTATGTATATATTTTTTTCATTTTTTCTTCATTTATTTGTGTCTGTCCTTATATATTTTGTGTGGCTTATATATTATTTATCTGTGTGTGCATATATATATATTTATGGATATATATTGTTTGTATCTCTGTGGCATCTGTGCATTATATATTTATGTAGTTTGCTCTTTATTTCTGCCCTTATTGTATACCTGTTCCAATATGGCGGCGCTGCGCTGGGTCATCTGTGCGCATGCGCTGGGGCTTCGAGTCAGTGTGCGCGCCTGCGGCTGCCGTCCGGCACTGGTCACGTGGAGCCCTACGTGTTTCCGGTGCCGGCGGCCATGTTGGAGGTGGCGTGCGCTGTTTGTAGCACATCCATTGGTATGGGCGCTGGTAACGTTACTTCCGTTTTCCGGCTGGCAGCGCTTAAATGCGCGCACTGTATGCATTATGTTCACCCCCTGATGAAGGAGCGGCGTGCTCCGAAACGCGCGTCGGGGTCAGGTCTGCATGCTCGTTCCTAGGACCACCATTGCCTGCTGTAAGTACAGTGTCGTATTGCTTATGGATGGTAGGAATCCCTATGTAAGGGCACTTGCCCTATGTATCTAGCATATTAATGCTTATCTATTATGTGATATGGGGTGTTTCCTTCTAGCATTTTGCTAGCACAGCAGTGTGGTCTGTGGATCGGCTTCCAGTCCTGGTTAGTCATTACCATTTGTGCATACTTTTATCTCCCCTTCCTGTACACCTGTTTATTGTCTGGTGTTTTTATATATTTCAATAAAGTGTATTTTTATGGGACCATATGGCTGCTTTTGTTTCTGTTTCTGTTTCACCTCTCTACACAGCTGATAACACAGGATACGTCAATCACAATAGGCGATGTCACAGCTCACCTCCTCCTCCCTGCATAATGACTAGAGATTACTGCATTGTAATGGACTATCAAATGAATAAAAAACAAAATACTCATACTTACCTTGTCACTCACTTTTCTGGCCCCTCTACTCCTCACCATCACCTGTCCAGTTCTCGGTACATCTTCTTATCACCAATGCTTGTGCTAAAGTCCCTGGGCCGCTTCACTTAACCTCATGCTGTGACTAGGCCCATTTCCTCCGTGCCTGTGCGTGTAAGGTCACAGCATACATCAACATCATAACATCGTGACCTTACACGCTTGCTCAGATCCCTTCCTGGCCTCATCACAGCCGGAAGTCGGTATTTTTTTGAGGACTGATAGTCCATAAAAGAAACATGGAGACAATATTTGTTCAAATGAGAAACTGTACAAACACTGCTGAAAATATGATCCAGCATATGGATGGAAAACAGTTCATTTTTTCACTTATGAGGAAAGAAAACACGAACGTCATACAGGGTTGCTCAAGTATAATAGCGTTTTTGTAATCACATGATTGTATCTACCAATGGTATTGGTCTTCACTTTCTTAAACTTTTACCACTGAACTATTGATAAAACTTGTTTTAAAGGGCTAGTCCAATTAATACATTTTCAGTTATCTAAATTTCATACATTTTCAGTTATCCGATTTACATAAATTTTTGGTTATCCAATTTGTATACATTTTCGGTTGTTTGATTTTCGTATATTTTTGTTTAGTGTATTTTTATAGATTTTCTGATATCCGATTTTCATATAGCTTCGATTATCCGATTTTCATACTTTTTCGGTTGACTGATGTTCATACATTTTCAGTTACCATTTTCATACATTTTCGATTGTCTTATTTTAATACATCATTGATTATCACATTTTTCATACATTTTCAGTTATCCAGTTTTCATTCATTGTCAGTATTCTGATCTTCACAAACTTTGGTTATCCGATTTTCATACATTTTTGGTTGTCCAATTTTCATTCATTTCCGGTTGTATTGTTTTAATATTTTTTCAGATATCCGATTTTTACACATTTTCGGTTATCCAATCTTCATATATTTTCAATTGTTCAATCTTCATTTATTTTTAATTATTCAATTTCCAGATATTTTCTGTTATCTGATTTTCATACATTTTCGGTTGTCTGATTTTCATGCATCTTCCATAATCCATTTTGGGTTGACTCATTTTCATACATCTTTATTGATCCCATTTTTATACATTTTTGGTTATCCGATTTTCATACATCTTCACATATTTGATTTTCATATACCTGTTGTGAATTCTGTGGCAGAGTTCACTCCTGTGGTCACAAGTGGTACTTCGGCTGATTCTCTCTGGGATCTTCCGTTTGTGGAGGAAAGTGGTACTGCAGCTTCTGAGTTTCCTCCCTCAGGTGATCTGGTGAGCTCGTTAGCTTCTTCTCTACTTAACTCCACCTGATGCTTTGATCTATGCTTCCTGTCAATGTTTCAGTGTGGGACTTGTTTTTTCCCTGGATCATTCCTGTGGCCTGCTGCTCTGCAAAGCTAAGTTTTGCTTATGTTATTTTGTTGCTATTTTTCTGTCCAGCTTGCTTTATTGGTTTTTCTCGCATGCTGGAAGCTCTGAGACGCAGAGGGACCACCTCCGTACCGTTAGTCGGTGCGGAGGGTCTTTTTGTCCCCTCTGCGTGGTTTTTTATAGGTTTTTGTGCTGACCGCAAAGTTATCTTCCCTATCCTCGTTCTGTTCAGCTAGTCGGGCCTCACTTTGCTAAATCTGTTTCATCTCTATGTTTGTGTTTTCATCTTACTCACAGTCATTATATGTGGGGGGCTGCCTTTTCCTTTGGGGAATTTCTCTGAGGCAAGGTAGGCTTATTTTTCTATCTTCAGGATTAGCTAGTTTCTCAGGCTGTGACGAGGCGCCTAGGTTTTCTCTTGCGTCAGGAGATCCTGCATTGAGTAATATCGATGCGTTTTTCCTGGCGCTTGGGTTGCTGTACGATGAGCCTAATTCAGTGGATCAGGCAGAAAAAAATTTGCTGGCTCTTTGTCAGGCTCAGGATGAGATAGAGGTATATTGTCAGAAATTTAGAA
This sequence comes from Ranitomeya imitator, assembly GCF_032444005.1. Classification (NCBI taxonomy): domain Eukaryota; kingdom Metazoa; phylum Chordata; class Amphibia; order Anura; family Dendrobatidae; genus Ranitomeya; species Ranitomeya imitator. The sequence goes on along the minus strand of NC_091282.1, from coordinate 52,747,344 downwards.
AGTGGTCAGTGCTCACTCAATGGAATAAATCTGCACGGGCAGCAATATTCAGAAAGGGTCTCTCTGAAGCCCTTAAGGATGTCATGGTGGGATTTCCTATGCCTGCTGGTTTGAATGAGTCTATGTCTTTGGCCATTCAGATCGGTCGACGCTTGCGTGAGCGTAAACCTGTGCACCATTTGGCGGTATTACCTGAGCTTAAACCTGAGCCTATGCAGTGTGATAGGACCTTGACCAGAGTTGAACGGCAAGAACATAGACGTCTGAATGGTCTGTGTTTCTACTGTGGTGATTCCACTCATGCTATCTCTGATTGTCCTAAGTGCACTAAGCGGTTCGCTAGGTTTGCCACCATTGGTACTGTACAGTCAAAATTTCTTCTGTCCGTTACCTTGATCTGCTCTTTGTCATCATATTCTGTCATGGCATTTGTGGATTCAGGCGCTGCCCTGAATTTGATGGACTTGGAATATACTAAGCGTTGTGGGTTTTTCTTGGAGCCCTTGCAGTGTCCTATTCCATTGAGAGGAATTGATGCTACGCCTTTGGCCAAGAATAAGCCTCAATACTGGACCCAGCTGACCATGTGCATGGCTCCTGCACATCAGGAGGTTATTGGCTTTCTGGTGTTGCATAATCTGCATGATGTGGTCGTGTTGGGGTTGCCATGGCTACAAGCCCATAATCCAGTATTAGATTGGAAATCCATGTCGGTGTCCAGCTGGGGTTGTCAGGGGGTACATGGTGATGTTCCATTTCTGTCAATTTCGTCATCCACTCCTTCTGAGGTCCCAGAATTCTTGTCTGATTACCGGGATGTATTTGATGAGCCCAAGTCCAATACCCTACCTCCGCATAGGGATTGTGATTGTGCTATCAATTTGATTCCTGGTAGTAAATTCCCAAGAGGTCGATTGTTTAATTTGTCCGTGCCTGAGCACACCGCTATGCGCAGTTATGTGAAGGAATCCCTGGAGAAGGGGCATATTCGCCCGTCATCGTCGCCATTAGGAGCAGGGTTCTTTTTTGTAGCCAAGAAGGATGGTTCGCTGAGACCTTGTATAGATTACCGTTAAATTTTTTAAGATCACAGTTAAATTTCAGTACCCCTTGCCATTCTTATCTGATCTGTTTGTTCGGATTAAGGGGGCTAGTTGGTTCACAAAGATAGATCTTCGTGGTGCGTATAATCTGGTGCGAATTAAGCAAGGTGATGAATGGAAAACTGCATTTAATACGCCCGAGGGTCATTTTGAGTATCTCGTGATGCCGTTCGGACTTGCCAATGCTCCATCAGTGTTTCAGTCCTTTATGCATGACATCTTCCGAGAGTACCTGGATAAATTCCTGATTGTGTACTTGGATGACATTTTGATCTTCTCGGATGATTGGGAGTCTCATGTGAAGCAGGTCAGAACGGTTTTTCAGGTCCTGCGTGCTAATTCTTTGTTTGTGAAGGGATCAAAGTGTCTCTTTGGTGTGCAGAAGGTTTCATTTTTGGGGTTCATCTTTTCCCCTTCTACTATCGAGATGGATCCTGTTAAGGTCCAAGCCATCCATGATTGGACTCAGCCGACATCTCTGAAAAGTCTGCAAAAGTTCCTGGGCTTTGCTAATTTTTATCGTCGCTTCATCTGCAATTTTTCTAGTATTGCTAAACCATTGACCGATTTGACCAAGAAGGGTGCTGATGTGGTCAATTGGTCTTCTGCTGCTGTGGAAGCTTTTCAAGAGTTGAAGCGTCGTTTTTCTTCTGCCCCTGTGTTGTGTCAACCAGATGTTTCTCTTCCGTTCCAGGTCGAGGTTGATGCTTCTGAGATTGGAGCAGGGGCTGTTTTGTCGCAGAGAGGTTCTGGTTGCTCAGTGATGAAAGCATGCGCTTTCTTTTCCAGGAAGTTTTCGCCTGCTGAGCGTAATTATGATGTGGGCAACCGAGAGTTGCTGGCCATGAAGTGGGCATTCGAGGAGTGGCGTCATTGGCTTGAAGGAGCTAAGCATCGCGTGGTGGTATTGACTGATCATAAGAACTTGACTTATCTCGAGTCTGCCAAGCGCTTGAATCCTAGACAAGCTCGTTGGTCCTTGTTTTTTGCCCATTTTGACTTTGTGATTTCGTACCTTCCGGGCTCTAAAAATGTGAAGGCGGATGCTCTGTCTAGGAGTTTTGTACCCGACTCTCCGGGTTTATCTGAGCCGGCGGGTATCCTCAAGGAAGGAGTAATTGTGTCTGCCATCTCCCCTGATTTGCGGCGTGTGCTGCAAAAATTTCAGGCTAATAAACCTGATCGTTGCCCAGCGGAGAAACTGTTTGTCCCTGATAGGTGGACGAATAGAGTTATCTCTGAACTTCATTGTTCGGTGTTGGCTGGTCATCCTGGAATCTTTGGTACCAGAGAGTTAGTGGCTAGATCCTTTTGGTGGCCCTCTCTGTCGCGGGATGTGCGTGCTTTTGTGCAGTCCTGTGGGATTTGTGCTCGGGCTAAGCCCTGCTGTTCTCGTGCCAGTGGGTTGCTTTTGCCCTTGCCGGTCCCGAAGAGGCCTTGGACACATATCTCTATGGATTTTATTTCTGACCTTCCCGTTTCTCAAAAGATGTCAGTCATTTGGGTGGTCTGTGATCGCTTTTCTAAGATGGTCCATCTGGTACCCTTGTCTAAATTGCCTTCCTCCTCTGATTTGGTGCCTTTGTTCTTCCAGCATGTGGTTCGTTTGCATGGCATTCCAGAGAATATTGTTTCTGACAGAGGTTCCCAGTTTGTTTCGAGGTTTTGGCGAGCCTTTTGTGGTAGGATGGGCATTGACTTGTCTTTTTCCTCGGCTTTCCATCCTCAGACTAATGGCCAGACCGAGTGAACCAATCAGACCTTGGAAACATATCTGAGGTGCTTTGTTTCTGCTGATCAGGATGACTGGGTGTCCTTTTTGCCTTTGGCTGAGTTCGCCCTTAATAATCGGGCCAGCTCGGCTACCTTGGTTTCACCGTTGTTCTGCAATTCTGGGTTCCATCCTCGTTTCTCTTCTGGACAGGTTGAGTCTTCGGACTGTCCTGGTGTGGATACTGTGGTGGACAGGTTGCAGCAGATTTGGACTCAGGTAGTGGACAATTTGACCTTGTCCCAGGAGAAGGCTCAACTTTTCGCTAATCGCAGACGCCGTGTGGGTCCCCGACTTCGTGTTGGGGATCTGGTTTGGTTATCTTCTCGTCATATTCCTATGAAGGTTTCCTCTCCTAAGTTTAAACCTCGTTTTATTGGTCCATATAGGATTTCTGAGGTTCTTAATCCTGTGTCTTTTCGTCTGACCCTTCCAGATTCTTTTTCCATACATAACGTATTCCATAGGTCATTGTTGCGGAGATACGTGGCACCTATGGTTCCATCTGTTGAGCCTCCTGCCCCGGTTTTGGTGGAGGGGGAATTGGAGTATATTGTGGAGAAGATTTTGGATTCTCGTGTTTCAAGACGGAAACTCCAATATCTGGTTAAATGGAAGGGTTATGCTCAGGAGGATAATTCCTGGGTTTTTGCCTCTGATGTCCATGCTCCCGATCTTGTTCGTGCCTTTCATGTGGCTCATCCTGGTCGGCCTGGGGGCTCTGGTGAGGGTTCGGTGACCCCTCCTCAAGGGGGGGTACTGTTGTGAATTCTGTGGCAGAGTTCACTCCTGTGGTCACAAGTGGTACTTCGGCTGATTCTCTCTGGGATCTTCCGTTTGTGGAGGAAAGTGGTACTGCAGCTTCTGAGTTTCCTCCCTCAGGTGATCTGGTGAGCTCGTTAGCTTCTTCTCTACTTAACTCCACCTGATGCTTTGATCTATGCTTCCTGTCAATGTTTCAGTGTGGGACTTGTTTTTTCCCTGGATCATTCCTGTGGCCTGCTGCTCTGCAAAGCTAAGTTTTGCTTATGTTATTTTGTTGCTATTTTTCTGTCCAGCTTGCTTTATTGGTTTTTCTCGCCTGCTGGAAGCTCTGAGACGCAGAGGGACCACCTCCGTACCGTTAGTCGGTGCGGAGGGTCTTTTTGTCCCCTCTGCGTGGTTTTTTATAGGTTTTTGTGCTGACCGCAAAGTTATCTTCCCTATCCTCGTTCTGTTCAGCTAGTCGGGCCTCACTTTGCTAAATCTGTTTCATCTCTATGTTTGTGTTTTCATCTTACTCACAGTCATTATATGTGGGGGGCTGCCTTTTCCTTTGGGGAATTTCTCTGAGGCAAGGTAGGCTTATTTTTCTATCTTCAGGATTAGCTAGTTTCTCAGGCTGTGACGAGGCGCCTAGGTTCTGGTCAGGAGCGCTCCACGGCTACCTTTAGTGTGGTTTGATAGGCTTAGGGATTGCGGTCTGCAGAGTTCCCACGTCTCAGAGCTCGTTCTATTATTTTGGGTTATTGTCAGTTCACTGTATGTGCTCTGACCTCCATGTCCATTGTGATTCTGAATTGCCTTTCATAACATATACCGTATATACTCGAGTATAAGCCGACCCGAGTATAAGCCGACCCCCCTACTTTTGCCACAAAAAACTGGGAAAACTTATTGACTCAAGTATAAGCCTAGGGTGGAAAATGCAGCAGCTACCGGTAAATTTCAAATATAAAAATAGATGCTCCATTCCGTTCATTATTGCCCCATAAGATGCTCCATATAAAGCTGTGCCATATATAATGCTCTACACCGTTCATTATTGCCCCATAGATGCTCCTTATAAAGCTCTGCCATATAGTGCTCTGCAACGTTCATTATTGCCCCATAGATGCTCCTTATAAAGCTGTGCCATATATGCTCTACACAGTTCATTTGTGCCCCATAGATGCTCCTTATAAAGCTCTGCCGTATAGTGCTCTGCACCGTTCATTATTGCCCCATAGATGCTCCTTATAAAGCTGTGCCATATATATTGCTCTGCACCGTTCATTATGGCCCCATAGATGCTCCTTATAAAGCTCTGCCATATAGTGCTCTGCACCATTCATTTGTGCCCCATAGATGCTCCTTATAAAGCTCTGCCATATAGTGCTCTGCACCGTTCATTTGTGCCCCATAGATGCTCCTTATAAAGCTCTGCCATATAGTGCTCTGCACCGTTCATTTGTGCGCCATAGATGCTCCTTATAAAGCTCTGCCATTGTCGCTGCTGCTGCTGCAATAAAAAAAAAAAAAAAGCCAACTCACCTCTCTTGCTTGCAGCTCCTGGCGTCTCGTCCCGGCGTCTCTCCGCACTGACTGATCAGGCAGAGGGCAGCGCGCACACTATATGCGTCATCGCGCCCTCTGACCTGCACAGTCAGAGCGGAGAGACGCCGGGAAGATGGAGCGACGCCGGGAAGATGGAGCGGCGCCCGGCATGTGGAACGGGGACAGGTGACTATGCAATACTTACCTGCTCCCAGCGTCCCGCTCCCCCTGCCGTTCCACGGTCTTCGGGTGCCGCAGCCTCTTCCTCTATCAGCGGTCACCGTTACCGCTGATTAGAGAAATGAATATGCGGCTCCACCCCTATGGGAGTGGAGTCCATATTCATTTCTCTAATCAGCGGTCCCACGTGACCGCTGATAGAGGAAGAAGCTGCAGCACCTGAAGACCGTGGAACGGCAGGGGGAGCGGGACGCCGGGACTAGGTAAGTATGCCTCAGCGCCCTCTCCCCCTCACCCGCCGACCCCACCGCTACCGTGACTCGAGTATAAGCCGAGAGGGGCACTTTCAGCCCAAAAATTTGGGCTGAAAATCTCGGCTTATACTCGAGTATATACAGTATTTTTGCTTATCCAATTTTCAGACATTTTCAGTTATCCAGTTTTCATACAGTTTTGATTGTTTGATCTTCACATACTTTTGGCTATCCGATTTTCATCATGTTTTCAGTTATCCAATTTTCATATATTTCCAGTTGTATTATTTTAATATCTATTCATCTATCTGATTTTTATACATTTTCAGTCATCCAACTTTCATGTATTTTTGGTTGTTTGATTTTCATTCATTTCAATTATTTGATTTTAAGATATTTTCGGTTATCTGATTTTCAAACATTTTTGGCTATCTGATGTTCATACCTCTTCAGTTGTTTGATTTTCATACATTTCCGGTTGTTTGATTTTCATACATTTCCGGTTGTTTGATTTTCATACATTTCCGGTTGTCTGATTTTCATACATCTTCAGTTATCTGATTTTCCTAAATTTTCGGTTGTCCTATTCTCACACATTTTCGGCCGATTTTCATACTCCCCATTAAAATCTCTTTTTGCCAAATGTTGGAGCCTGATTAATTTTTAGAGTAGATTTTTCTTCTACCTTCTGATATTGGACAGGTTTGTACTCCAGAAATTTGTGAATCTCAGGCAGGCTCTGCAATCCTGGCACAAGTTGACCTACCTGCCGCTCGTTTCTTACTATGGTTGTGATCCAAGAGTTGTCTATAGTCCTTTTTGGATATCAGAGAGTTAAAATCTGATGGAAAGCTTTTAATAGGTCCGTAGATGGACACTTGCCCGGGCCTGAAACACAGTTTATAGCTGCTCTCTTCATTTTCATTTGCAACAGAAGCCGTCGTCGACTTTGCAGCAGAAAAAACCCTGGCGTTGCTCGACGAAAGGCAATGTAGGTCTGAAATGTGCCATGCAGCGAACATAATGCATCCTCTCAGGGCCAATTTGCATAACGGATAAATAAGAGAAACGCAATGTGAAGTTTATTCATTTTTAAATCCTGCAGTGTTCGTGATTGAAGGCCCAAGCTCAGATGTTTTTCTGATGGGTGCCATTAAGAGTCATGGCTTTGTCTAATGCCTCTTCTGTTACTGCAGGGGAATGTAATATGAGCTCTTTACACCAGCCTGGAGTGTTATTTTCTGCATGTACGGCTCATATACAGAAAGCCAAACTACAGGCTGCGTTATCCGGTGCCAGGCCCCATTGTCTCTGAGGTACCAGGGGCTAGGAACACGTTGGATGCCAAACATATTGACGCTCACAAAGATCCCTTCAGGGTCTTTTCCTATCCTCGTCAAAAAGAATCTTCAAAGAGGAGGCAAAACAAAGACTTCTGCCTTCTTCTTCCCGGTTATCTTGGATGACTTGATGTTGACCTGAAGCCATTGACAATAGCCAGAAAATAGAGGCTTATTAACAGCTGCGCAGCAGAGACAACTGTTCTGCAACTTCAAACAGATTGCTTCTCTTAATTACTTTTTGGGACCGCTGGTTGCAATGCAATGCACTGAGATGGATTTTGACATGATGCCTGCCGTAGTTTGCTTAGAAAACTGCCAAATGCTAGTTTATAATACTTTCGGGGGTAAAATGCTGATTTATTCATCCCGAAATGTGTTGACTCACCATAAGCATGTGTAGATGTCACATAGTATGTATGATGGTTGTGGATTAAGGTAAAAATGTGGTGAGCCTACAATCGAGAGTAGTATTATTCCTTGGTATTCAAGTATTCTACGTTCATATGGTCTGAATTATTGCATACCACACAGTCATCAAATAAATGATAAAATAATCAATGCACATTTTCAAGGATCTGAATGCACCAATCAGACTCATCCCTTTTGTGATTAATTGGATTAAAATCTGGGAATTTGGAGACAAGTTGTGATGCTAGTGACTTTCCATGGCCAAGCCGTGAGTTAGGATAGTCAAGAAGTCCAAAGTCAGAAGCCAGGAGGGTAAGTCATAAACAGAAGGAAGAGACAAAAGCGTGGCCAGGTAACGTTCTGAGGTCAAAATACCAGGAAGATAGCGGATCAGAGCAGAAGGGGTTAAACAGACAGATGGTCAGAACGAGGTCCAAGGTCAGGCAACAAAAGATCAATATACATGAACTTGGGGCACAGAGGAAACAAACCACACTAGCTAAATGTACGTCTGGCAGAGGTCTGGAGGAAACAGCTCACTTAAGTAGCATGGCAATCACCTGGGATAATGAACACTTGGAGAAAGCTGACGTCTCTCAGTCTTGATTGGATAGTCGAGCTGTCAATCAGCACACTGACAGATCAGCATGCCCCTGCACCAGATTGGATGGCTGAGCTGTAAATTAAAGTACTGACAGCTTCAACACGCCTATGTACCCGATTGGATGGTTGAATTGTCAGTAACCGGATGAAAGACACACTGAGGGGTGGAGCCGAGACACAAGCCAACACCTTGAACTTTTGTCATGTTCTTCCATTCCTGAACAGTATTTGCAGTGAGTAATGGGCATTATCTTGCCAAAGAGACATGAGGAATAACGGTGCTATGAAGATGGCACTTTGTCTGTGCAATGTTTAGATACAATAAATGGTATGCATCACATCCACATGATGCCAGAAAACAGGGTTTAAAAGCAGAACATTGCTGCATCATCCTGCCTCCTCCGGCTTGTTTTCTTTCCAAAGAGGGGCCAGAAAGGTAATTGGTGAGGTGAATATAAGTATTTTTTGTTTGTTTTTTACATCTTACGTTTGTTAAGCTCTGGAGTCTAAAGGGTATAAGGGACATTCAATTCATGGAGAATAACTTCGATGCAAATTGAATTTCCTCAGAAAACCTTGTGCAAATTGACAAATTAAAATTTTGTCAGATCCTCTCATCTCTAGCCGCACACGCACCCTTTCATCTCCATGATGTCAAAAGTGATCCATTTGACCCAGCCGCCTTCTTGCATGTCTCCAGCAACCAGTTCTGATGCTCATGCGCCCTTTAAACGTCAGACAGGGGCATCTTCTGCTACTCTTCTATCTTAGCCAGTAGGACCTTTGCTACATATTTCTCTGTGGGTACTTGTAATGCAGGTGACCGGATGCAACGCACAGGATGCACAAGGCAGGAACAGTCGATGAATGGTTCAATACTTATCAGAAACAGAGAGAAATTAAATGGGATAAGGAATAACAAGCAATGGAAATCAGCAGTGCCGGGTACAACAATACAACTATAATAATGGAAAGGTTCCAAGAAATATGATGTTAATGTTCACAGTGGTAGTATGCCCATTCATGGGAGCTATCACGTTGGTTTTGTTGAGAAGATCCAGATTTCATAGACTATTTTCTTTCCAAAATAAAACCACTACCAAACTAAATTTAGGCCTTGATTAGTGATGAGCGAATATACTCGTTGCTCGGGTGGTCTCCGAGTATCTGTTAGTGTTCGGAGATTTAGTTTTCATCGCGGCAGCTGAATGATTTACAGCTATTAGCCAGTCTAAGTACATGTGGGGATTGCCTGGTTGCTAGGGAATCCCCACATGTATTCAAGTTGGCTAGTAGCTGTAAATTATTCAGCTGCTGCCATGAAAACTAAATCTCTAAGTAGTCATAAATACTCGGAGACCACCCGAGTGTGCTCGGGAAAAACCCGAGCAATGAGTACACTCGCTCATCACTAGCCCTGATTCATAATGTGAATTTTTTTTAAGCCACTTTCCTTTTTCTGTCTTGCGGTATTAGTTTTAGTATTAGTAGGTATGTGTTTTGCATCAAATTCATCATACGATTCATGAATTTGGTGCAAAGTCAAAAATGTTTTTTTTTACTGTCTTGAAATGTTTTTGCAACTTTTTTGCCCAAAACAATTGCAAAAATTGCATCGTCATTTTGGCGTACTCAAAAAAAAAAAAAACACTGGGGGAAGTGGGAGACTGGAACAAAGTTGCAGCACATTTTGTGACTTTTTAAAAAGTTGGAAATGATTAATCAACCGAAAGCATATGGAATTGCTAAACTCTGCCCACACATTAGAAAAGGAAAAACAACAAAACAGGCGACCACATATAAATTAGAATAAAAAAAGACACAAATAGAGCAATGAATTGGATGCAAACCCAAAATAAAAAGCACAAAACACGTAGCACTAGATAAAAAAATAGGCACAAAAGTAATGATGAATTGTGGCCTTAGTTTGTATCTTGGGTTCTGCGCAGCGAGCAAACAGAGCCCTTGGGCTATGGCCCAGTTTGTCACCCCCTAAAACCTGTCACATAGATTAACTTGCTGCAAAACTTTCTGAACATGTTTCCTATTTCACTGGAATTCCTCTTTAACCAAACATCTTATTTTATATAGGAATATGATAATATGGGAATTTCCTCCTTAGTGTTTGAATTTCTATCCATAGATTGAGATAAAATCTTCTGGACACGCATCGATGCTTCTATGGATAGTCGAGCTGTCAATCAGCACACTGACAGCTCAGCATGTCCCTGCACTGGAAGGTTGGAGGAGTGTTTAAACTAGGGATTGGGGGGAGGGTATTCATTTTATAGGAGGGGAAGATAGTGCAGATAGAGACCTGGGCACAAATAAGGAAGATGGGGGTGGCGGTGGCATGGGGGGTGGGGATAGAACAGTTAATAATTTAAGAAAGAATAGAGGTACAGAGAGGAACATCAAGTGCATGTATACTAATACCAGAAGCCTTGCCAACAAAATGGATGAATTGGAATTAATGCTGTTGGAGCATAATTATGACGTGGTGGGGATATCTGAAACGTGGCTGGATGAGAGCCATGACTGGGCTGTTAACTTGCAGGGCTATAGTCTGTTCAGAAATGACCGTACAGATAAGCGAGGGGGAGGGGTGTGTCTATATGTAAAATCGTCCTTAAAACCCATCCGGCGTGATAATATAGGTGAATCTAATGAAAATGTAGCGTCTCCGTGGGTGGAGATAAGGGGAGGGGGAAAAAATAAATTACTGATAGGGGTTTGTTATAAATCTCCAAAAATAATGGAAGCAATGGAGAAAATCCTCGTAAAGCAAATAGATGAAGCTGCCACTCAAGGGGAAGTCATTATTATGGGGGACTTCAACTACCCTGAAATAGATTGGGGAACGGAAATCTGCAGTTCCAACAAAGGTAATCGGTTTTTGACAACTATGAGAGACAATAACCTTTCACAACTGGTTCAGGACCCAACAAGAAGGGGGGCACTGCTAGACCTAATATTAACCAACAGGCCAGACCGCATAGCAAATATAAGGGTTGGGGGTCACTTGGGGAATAGTGATCACAAAATAATAAGTTTTCATGTATCCTTTAATAAGATGTGTAGTAGAGGGGTTACAAGGACACTAAACTTCAGGAGGGCAAATTTCCAATGGATGAGAGAGGATCTTGGTGCAATTAACTGGGACTGGGATATCCTGAGACATAAGAATACACAAAGAAAATGGGAGACGTTTATTAGCATCCTGGATAGGACCTGTGCACAGTATATACCGTATGGGAATCAACATACTAGAAATAGGAGGAAACCAATATGGCTAAATAGAGCTGTAAGGGGCGCAATAAGTGACAAAAAGAAAGCATTTAGAAAATTAAAGGATGAGTGATAGTGATGAGGCATTAAATAAATACAAAAATTTAATAAATTCTGTAAAAAGCAAATCAAGGCAGCAAAGATTGAGACAGAGAGACTCATTGCCAGGGAAAGTAAAAATAATCCCAAAATATTCTTTAACTACGTAAATAGTAAGAAACTAAAAAATGATAGTGTTGGCCCCCTTAAAAATAGTCTGGGTGAAATGGTGGATGAGGATGAGGAAAAAGCCAATATGCTAAATGACTTTTTTCATCAGTATTTACACAAGAAAATCCCATGGCAGACAATATGATCAGTGATAACAAAAATTCCCCATTAAATGTCACCTGCTTAACCCAGCAGGAAGTACATCGGCGTCTAAAAATCACTAAAATTGACAAATCTCCGGGCCCGGATGGGATACACCCTCGAGTACTGCAGGAATTAAGTACAGTCATTGATAGACCATTATTTTTAATTTTTAAAGACTCCATAATAACAGGGTCTGTACCACAGGACTGGCATATAGCAAATGTGGTGCCAATATTCAAAAAGGGGACAAAAACTGAACTCGGTAATTATAGGCCAGTAAGCTTAACCTCTACTGTGGGTAAAATCCTGGAGGGCATTCTAAGGGACGCTATACTGGAGTATCTGAGGAGGAATAACCTCATGACCCAGTATCAGCAAGGGTTTACTAGGGACCGTTCATGTCAGTCTAATCTGATCAGCTTGAAGAGGTAAGTTCCGGACTGGACCAAGGGAACCCAGTGGATGTAGTGTATATGGACTTTTCAAAAGCTTTTGATACGGTACCACACAAAAGGTTGATACATAAAATGAGAATAATGGGGATAGGGGAAAATATGTGTAAGTGGGTTAAGAGCTGGCTCAGGGATAGGAAACAAAGGGTGGTTATTAATGGAGCACACTCGGACTGGGTAGCGGTTAGCAGTGGGGTACCACAGGGGTCAGTATTGGGCCCTCTTATTTTTAGCATATTTATTAATGACCTTGTAGGGGGCATTCAGAGCAGAATTTCAATATTTGCAGATGACACTAAACTCTGCAGGGTAATCAATACAGAGGAGGACAATTTTATATTACAGGATGATTTATGTAAACTAGAAGCTTGGGCTGATAAATGGCAAATGAGCTTTAATGGGGATAAATGTAAGGTCATGCACTTGGGTAGAAGTAATAAGATGTATAACTATGCGCTTAATTCTAAAACTGTGGGCAAAATCGTCAATGAAAAAGACCTGGGTGTATGGGTGGATGACAAACTCATATTCAAGGGCCAGTGTCAGGCAGCTGCTACAAAGGCAAATAAAATAATGGGATGCATTAAAAGAGGCATAGATGCTCATGAGGAGAATATAATTTTACCTCTATACAAGTCACTAGTTCAGCCACACTTAGAATACTGTGCACAGTTCTGGTCTCCGGTGTATAAGAAAGACATAGCTGAACTGGAGCGGGTGCAGAGAAGAGCGACCAAGGTTATTAGAGGACTGGGGGGTCTGCAATACCAAGATAGGTTATTACACTTGGGGCTATTTAGTTTGGAAAAACGAAGACTAAGGGGTGATCTTATTTTAATGTATAAATATATGAGGAGACAGTACAAAGACCTTTCTGATGATCTCTTTAATCATAGACCTGAGACAGGGACAAGGGGGGCATCCTCTACGTCTGGAGGAAAGAAGGTTTAGGCATAATAACAGACACGGATTCTTTACTGTAAGAGCATTGAGACTATGGAACTCTCTGCCATATATTTTGTTGTAATGAGTGATTCGTTACTTAAATTTAAGAGGGGATTGTATACCTTTCTTGAAAAGTATAATGTTACAGGGTATATACACTAGATTCCTTGATAGGGTGTTGATCCAGGGAACTAGTCTGATTGCCTTATGTGGAGTCGGGAAGGAATTTTTTTCCCCAAGGGGAGCTTACTATTTGCCACATGGTTTTTTTTTGCCTTCCTCTGGATCAACATGTTAGGGTATGTTAGGTTAGGCTATGGGTTGAACTAGATGGACTTAAAGTCTTCCTTCAACCTTAATAACTATGTTACTATGTTACTATATTCAACCATTCAACCAGAGGTTGGCTTGATTGGAAGATGTGCGCTTCCTTTAGTGCTAGGTGCATCTATTATTGCAGACAGTCTCGGATTCCTTACAGATGAATCAGTCCAGTTTAAGGGAATTGAAAACACTTGACATATTAACATTTAGATCACTTTAACAAGACCTGGAACCATCCCTGCTAAATAGTACAAGTTAAGAAATTCCTGGTAATCGAAAACAATCCTGTTACTTCTTAATGTTTTCTGAGTATTTGCAATTTAAAAAGGTTTTCCAATCAAAAGAACAACACGAGCAGCATATAAGATGCTATAATAGAGCCTTTCAGTCCTGCTTCTGGCAGCTACTATTCTTTCAGCCAGAGGTGTAGAGGTTCAGCTTAGGGGGGCGGTGAAACATCTGAGTGGGCCCCTAACCGTTAACCCTGATTACAACTATGGTGTCAACCCTAATTCTAGGTAAAGGGGAGCCTCAGCAGATGACTGCACTGTTCCTGAAACTAAATCTCTACATATAGACCAACACTAATATTGCTGCCAATTGATGACATATAGTGGTAGATACCAGTGATGCAGAACATGTAAGAGATCACAGTATAGTTATGTAATGAATGGAAGCGGAGGCACAGGTGGTGATGTTAACATTCATTTTTTATTGATATTTTTGTGGAACCTCGGGACTATGGTCTGGGGGGCTCCGAAGGGGGCGTGACTACGTGAGTCCCAGACACCCACGGTAAGTCCCTTCAAACAGGGTTGGAATGGAATGCCTGGGGGACACGGGTGCTACCTCCAGGTAGACCCCGGACATGTGGCAGTGATCCCAGCGGGACAGATGGACAAGCGGGGTTAACAGATGTTGAGGAGCTGGCACAGGTGGTACTGGCATTGTCCAGAGGTACAGATGGCTGAATGGAGGGACGTGACGGAACTGGCACAGACAGAACGGTTGTCGCCCAGGATAGCCGAGTAACAGGTAGCTGATAGTCTGCGGAGACAAACAGTGTAAGCGGAGCACTGGCAAAACACTTCAGGAGCTAAAGCACACACTATCAGAAACCGGAAGGAAGCTAGCTAGAGTGGATACTTGTTGCTCCAGCACCCTCCCTATGGCGGAGGGGCTAGAAATACTAATTACTAACATGCCATTGGTCAGAAGTACTTTTTGAAAAATGCACGCCTTTGGCCTGCTGGCCGTGCACCAGGAAGCAGGAGGAGGAGAGAAAGCAGAGGCTGCAGCAGGATGGTGTGAGGCCGGCTCAGGGCGGGAGTCCCGATGGGAACCCCGCGAAGATACATGACCGGGACCAGGTGTAACAGTATCCCCCTCTTGACGCCCCCTCTTTTTCAAGCCTGCATAAAATCTTTTCAGTAGGAGAGGGGCCTGGATGTTCTCTTTAGGCTCCCATGACCTTTCCTCAGGACCAAAGCCCCTCCAATCCACCAAATAATAGTTCTTACCCCTTACTTTCTTAGTGGCCAAGGTATTTTCTACCTCAAGGACATTCTCCTCACTGACGGTATCAGGAGTGGAACCTGGGTCTTTAAAGAAGGAGCTCAAAACTACTGGTTTGAGGAGGGAAACATGGAAAGAGTTACGTACATGTAAAGAAGGAGGCAAAAAGCCCTACCTTGACCCATACTCTCTGACTAGCTGTCACCCCATATCACTTCTCCCCTATGCCTCAAAACTACTGAAACAACATGTTCATCTTAAACTGTCCTCCCACCTCAATATTTGACCACTTACAATCTAGCTTCAGACCACATCATTCCACTAAAACTGCCCTGACTAAACTCACTCAACTGCCTAATCCAAGCAACACTACTCTGCCCTCCTCCTTCTGGACCTGCCATTTGCCGTTAACACAGTGGACCATTCCCTCTTACTACAGATTTTCTCATCTCTTGGCATCACATGCTTGGTGTCTCCCACTCACACACCACCTTCTCATCTCACCCCTATCTGTTGATGTCCCCAAGGTTCAGTCCTATAACCCCCGTTCTTCTCCATCAACACCTTCGGCCTGGGACAGCTAATAGAGTTTAGACCTTTATGCTGATGACACACAGATCTACTTCCCTGGACCCGATATTACCTCCTTACTAACCAGAATCCAACAATGACTGGCCACTATTTCATCCTTCTTCTCTGCTAGATTTCTAAAACTTAACATGGATAAAACAAAATTCATCATCTTTCCTCCACCTCTCTCAACCCCCCAACAGACCTTTCCATCAAAGTCAATTGCTGCTCACTCTCCCCAGTCCCACAAGCTCGCTGCTTTGGGGGAACCCTTTACTCTGATCTCTCCTTCAAACCACATATCCAAGCCATTTCCACTTCCTGCCGACTCTAGCTCAAAATATTTACCAAATCTGCACATTCATCAACCAGGAATCTGCAAAAACACTAGTACATGCCCTCTTCATCTCCCGCCTCGACTATTGCAACCTCCTGCTTTGTGGCATCCCCTCTAACACTCTTGCACCCCTTCAATCTATCCTAAACTCTGCTGCCAGACTAATACACCTATCCCCTCGCTATTCCCTGGCTTCTCCTCTATGGCAATCCCTTCACTGGATACCCATTATCAAGAGGCTCCAGTTGAAAACCCTAACCATGGCATACAAAGCCATCCATCTTCTCCATACATCTGTGACCCAGTACTTACTAGTCTCCCAGTACTTACCTGCACATATCCTCTGATCCTCAGAAGATCTCATTCTCTACTACCCTCTTATCTCCTCTTAACGCAATCGCAGACAAGATTCTCCCATGTATCCCTTTACTCTGGAATTCTCTACCCAAACATATCAGACTTTCGCCTACCATAGAAACCTTCAAAAGGAACCTGAAGACCTACCTCTTCCGACAAGCATGCACCATATTTCTGCATGTCCAGCTCTACGTTCACCTACTGCATCCCTACCCATCCCTTGTAGGCAGTGAGCCCTCGCGGGCAGGGTCCTCTCTCCTCTTGTACCAGTCGGTGACTCGTTTTGTTCAAGATTATTGTACTTGTTGTTTATTATGCATGGTGATATAATAATAATAAATAATGATAATAATAATTCTCCGAAGAAGAGATTTGGGGTAGGAGTTCTAACAGGATGGTCCCAAGTTTGCAAGCCAAAGAGGTAACGGAGCAAATTACAGCAGGGGATGCGAGATGAAGAGCGTGCCCCGTGTCAGCAGGCAGAGAAGCTAAGTAACGGCCACAGTGTCATTATTAGCTCCCCAAGGGGAAAAGGGTGCTGAACAGCGGGTCGAGAAATAGGACTCTCGCTTAATGCGATATTGGTTGACACAGGATTTGCAGTCTCTTTACCTTTTACTGGTGAAATTGCAGTCCAGGGCACAGGTTACAGGTGATCTTTGAAATCTGGGCAGCCTGGAAGTGGTTTGAAATCTCCCTAGCCAGTTGGGGTTGGAAGCCTTCCTTTCTGCGCTGAATTCTGGGTTCTTGATGCATTAGCTTTCCTCAAGTCTGTCTCTCAATCTGTCCCTTAGGTGGAACTCTACCCGCATGGCAGGCAGTTCGAGCCTTTTTACAGGTGTACCTCTCTCTTGGTGACTCCGGGCTCTAATCTGCTGTTGTGCCTTCGGGTGTCTGTTGTGGCTAGAAGACCTGCAATCTCCTGCCCTCTGGTTTCTGCTGTGGGGCATACAGTTCCCACACAACCTCGGACCCCGGTGTCTGGCTTCTTGCGCTCAAACCTGGAGTGAGCCCAATCGCAGCTCCACTCCAGTTTCTCTCCTCCTGTGCTTCTTCTCCCTTTACTGTATCACAAAGACTGCCCTCTAACTCCTCCTCCAGACCAGAACTTATAGGGAAGCTACCCTGAAACCGGGTCTAGAGGTCCCTGTTCTGGCCTGGAGTCAGGAAAATGTTGTATGCTAGTGTTACCTGCTAAGGGGACTCCTTCTCGCTTCCAGGCATGGCATCACCCTTCCCGGGAGGCAGGTAATACCACTGTGGCATCCGCATTCCTGGGGTGCCACACTACTTCAAGACACCATACAACTCCACAAAGTATCAAGCTGAACACACATTTACTGACCCTGAACAAGAAGAGCAGATGCGAAGAAAAACAAAACGAACTTTTGAATCAATGTCTCCACATACTCAAAATATTAAATGTTCTTTTTGGGCTTGAGGTTGTGGCAGCTTGCTTATACCCCCTTTACCGATATATTGTATGTCTGTTTGGATCGCCCCCACGTAAGGGCAATGGGGTACTTGATACCGGGTCCTTCAGTTCCCTCAGCGAGGATGTCACGGTGGCCCGACCCGGACCGTGGCCCTATGAGGGGCGCCCAATAAAAGGCAGAGTTCGTAGATAACGGTAGTGTTCGTGACGCCACCTGTAGTATTCGGTCAGGGTGACCGACGCTGCTTAGGGGTCCGCTGGGGTGATGGAATGGCAGCTAGATGGTATACCTTCCCACAGGTGAGGTATGTCCCCAGGGCTTCCAAAAAGTGTAGATGGTGATGGTGGATGGTGCAAGGCGCGGTGAATAATGAGGACACAATGAGTGCAGTCTCTTTACCTTTACTGAAGGCTTCAGCATCCACAGTCCAGGGTGCCGGATGACAGAGTAGGCAGAGTCCAGCCGGTCTGATGGCAATTCCAGAGTCCCCTTATCCAGGTGGAAATCAGTAGCCTTCCCCTTGCGCACAGTAGCGTAGTAGGTCCCTACTTGCATTAGCTACCATAAGGTCCTCACTCCTGTTACTTCTCTCTCTCTGTCCCCCAGATGGATAGGACATAAACCGCATGATGGTGGTGGCCTGAGGCTATTTTATAGGGACCCTAGCGTCGCCCCTCCTCCGCATTGCCACCTTGTCTGCTTCGGTTTTTAGGTCGGACAGCCAACTTGGAATCGACTGCCCTGCCGGTCTCTGAAGTCAAGCATAGAGTCTATTACTCCCTTGGTGTTCCGGCCACCGGATCTGCGCTCAGAGGGAGGCAGCCTGCTTCTAGCTGGTCTCCCGCTGTGGTTTTACTCCTGTTACTATGACTTCTGTGCTCACTCACTACAGCACACTTCCTTTCTTGTCCTGTCTTAGGAGGCTGCCGCATGGGTTGCAGGCGCAGCTCCGTGCTCTTCTTTCCCTTTCCTGGGCCGAGCCCAGTCTGCTCCTCTCCTCCTCCTGGCTCCAACTGTCTGACTTCCTAACCAACCCCCCAGTTTTACCCAAGTGTGAGGAGTGGCCTAATGGATAGAACCTTTGGCTCCCCCTGGTGGCCGGCGTGTGAAGTGTGTGTGTGTGGCTGTGATACCTGGCAGGGTGAACTCCTTTGGTGCCATCAGATGTAACATCGCCCCCCCATGGTGGAAGAACGACATCACTGCAACGACCAGGACTCTGGGGCGCTGCATGTTGACATGTTCGCTATGATAATACAGCTTATGCCTCTTGTTCTTAGAAAATGGGCACTTGAGATAAGCGGATCAGGTAAAATTTGAATTTGCCTGTTTGCACGAATTTTCTTAGGAAATTCGATAGATGGAGAAGTCATTTTCCGTGAATTTAATGCCCCTTATTATGCTCTGGGGTCTCTACAGACCCCAGAGCATAATAAACATGAGGTGCAAAAATATAAAAAATACTTATGTTCACATCACTGCTCACATCTCCAGACCTTCCGCTCCTCAACGCTCACCTCTCCGGCCCTCCACTTCAGATTTTTGACATTCGCACTGCATTCCCAAGGAGGTTTCTCTTCAAGTGTGTACCAAAGGTCATAGCGTGATAGTGTGTGTCATGACCTTGTGTGCACATGCATAGAGCCCTCTTGGCCAAATCAAACCCTGCGTAAGAGGCTCAGGCAATTCAATGTGAGAGACAGCGATCTGAAGATGCAACAAAGACCAGATGGGTCATAGTGAGGAGCGGAGGAACCGGTGAGATGAGTGGTAAGGTGAGTATAAGGTTTTTTTTCATTTTGGTGGCCTTTTATGGTTCAGACGGCTGACATTTTGCTGAAACCTCCAGAAGTGAATTACAAAAATATTTTTCTACAAATTTTAATAGAATTTGATTCCACTCAAATTTATTTGCTTCAGTCTAATTTATTTTATAGTGCTATTTTATGCAAAACTAAAACTGGCCATGGCAGTGACATGGTCTGCCTTTATGGAATGCACTCCATTGTATGGGGCCCTGTTATATTTCCATATGTCTCAGATTAAAAAGGCACCATACAGCAGCAAATACCTAGTGCCTACGGCTCTACATCACCAAGCGGTGGGAGTTTAGCGAACCTACGCTCATGGCTCAGCTGTGGTCATGCCTCAGGCTCAGTTTACACTTGTTATATAGTAGATTATTCGCTTCTGCATATGGGAGAGGGAAAAAGAACCAGAACAATTTTTTTCAGATTTAAATTTTCGTGAATTATTTCTTCTTCGGAGATCTGTTCACATCACTTACTAATGCCATCTGAGTCAATAAAAAATGTCAATATTTTAGATCAGAAAAGTTAACACTGTCTCCTGTTTCTCAAATAAAATTTGTGACAATTCTTTATCGTATTGAAGAATAATGATGTTTTCCTTTTTTATAACCATTGTTTATAGTAAAATCATAATCTTTCATCTGATTGTGTTGCGGAGAACACTACCAAAAGACCACTGGACAGGGCCGTATTTAGACTTTCTGCTGCCCTAGGCACTTTTAGTGCTGCCTCCCTCATTGGTGAGTATGACACTATCATCAGTGACTTTGGCAAAAATTGCTGATGTGAAAGTCGCCTTTTGCAGCAGATCCGGCAGTTTTTCCACATCTGCCGCGTAACGGATCACTTACGGTAACACTGCATCCGGCCTCATTCATTCCCTATGGGACTTGCGGACATGTGCGGCACTTGCAGTTTTGCCGCGATCCGGCAAATGCAGTACTTGCAGCAATGGAAAAAATGCTGCTAGCAGTGTTTTTTTGTCTCACCGCAAGGGAAAAACCGCAAATGCCGCACATGTCGGCAAGTAGCCATCACTAACTGTCCCTGCACCTTGCTAGCTCATCCCTAACCATCCCTCTCTGACCTAAAACTACACTATAAAGCTTTAGAAAAACAATTTATTGCCTGACATATTCCTATGATAATGAGGGCTCCAGGCTACGGCATAGACTGGGACGGGCAGTCTCCGGGTCTCCATCCTTTCTGTGCACACCCTCAGTCCCTGCCTCACTGCCTGTGCTGCACTGTGCACAGACATCCCTCTGCTGGACCCTGTAATCACCGCTCGCAGTAGTATACCGGCAGAGGTGTATCTAGGTTTTTATTTTGGCGCCCCCCCCAGGCGTATGCGATTTGCACACTTAGTCATGGACCCACGAGCTCCTCTCCCTAATGCTCTCAATGTTCAGTGAAAAACTGAGAGAAGCAGAAGAGGAGCTCGATGTCACCAGACCATAAGTATGAAAATCGCATATGGGTGAAGTGTCCATGTGACGACTACTGGAACCTGCAGAGCTGAATCCTGACATCACAGCTTCTGATTCTCACAACGAATGCACTACACACTTTTAGGATTCTCCCTTGCCGGTGGACAGTCATGTCAGCACAAGCATGTGATTTGTATACTTCTGACCACATTCCGACTAGACTCTCTCAGTTCATTTTCATTGACTGAGGTCACACATATCTAGTCAGCATGTGACTGCACGTATGTAAATCGCCAGCACGAGAGAATCCTGACAGCGTGCAGTGCGCACTGTGACAATTCAGAAGTCTGCAGTCACAAAGAATGACTTCAGACTCATTACAAACCTGGACAACCCCTTTAATGCTCCTAACATAAATAAAAACATGAGAATTACTGTACATACTCGAGTATAAGCCGACCCGAGTATAAGCCGAGACCCCTAATTTTGCCACAAAAAAACTTGGAAAACTTATTGACTCGAGTATAAGCCTAGGTTGGGAAATGCAGCAGCTACTGGTAAATTTCAAAAGTAAAAAAAAATGGGTGGGCAGGTGGGCGACCGACCTGGGACTTAAAAAAAAAAATTGCTCAGGTGCCGCCCCCTGCATCCTAGCGCCCCAGGCACATGACCTCAAGTGCCTAGTGACAAATACGGCCCTGCCACTGGATATTTTTTTTGAGAGCCAATCAACAAAAAAATGTGATATTCAGGAAGACTTCCATGAGTAATTTCTAAAACATCCACATCATTTTATGTCTTTCCCATTGGACATGGGGAGGCTCCTTTGAGTTCATAGCTCATGAGCTACCTAGAAAAAGAACCAAGCAGACCTCATCCAGAGGATCCTCAAGTTTTCTCTTGTTATTCAAATTGTCTCTTGAGAGAGGAAGAGGACTTGAACTCTAGCACCACCTATTGGAAGTAGCAATCCCACTAGTCAATATAGACCCTTTAACGAGCCTTGCAATATGACTTAGGATTAAAGCCAAATCAGAATCTCAATTTGCAGACACGATGTTTCAAGGTATTGCTCCTCGTCAGCGCAAAGTATGAGATCTGATTTTGCTAGGTGAGAGGTAAGGGGTACGTTTTCACCTTATGGAGAGTGACATGCCAGGTCTGACATGCCACTTTGAGGTGACTTAAATGGCTTGCATGCTCCTCTGGGAAATTAAATATGCAAATTATTTCTTCAGAGAGGGATAGGACTAGAACTCTAGCAACACTTACTGAAAGCAGCAATCCTACAAGTCAATATCAACCAGTTAACGAGCCTTGCAATATGACTTAGGATAAAAGCCAAATCAAAATCTCAATTTTCAGACACGGTGGTTCAAGAAGTCTTGGTACAAATTCCATGTTTAAACCTTTGGGAGCATCTAGAGTAAGTGTAATCAAAATACAAGAAAACATTTGAAGGAATGGATGGTTGAGGAAACGACAACAGAAAGTCAATGCCATAACATACCAAGCAGCAAGAGCACAAGAAGAGGATTCAGAGATCCTCCAAAAAATAGAAAAAACAGCAAAACGAGGCAGAGCTTCTTACCTGCCTAGGCCTCTAAACAAATGGTAGGTTGAGAGTGGCTGCCTCATCGGTTATGCTGCACCTGTGTAGTCTCCATCTTAACCACATGGGTCCACTGCATCCTGATAGTGCATTTGTTTAGAGGCCTAGGCAGGTAAGAAGCTCTGCCTCGTTTTGCTGTTTTTTCATAACATACCAAGGAAAGAAGGCCATTGACATGAAGTAGTTGGAGTGAAGTACCGTAGATGTAGTAGTTATACTAAGTCGTTTTGGTAAAGTTAGTCAGAGAAGTTGGCGTATTATGGAGCAATTATAAACTTATAATACTATAAAACTAATATAAATTAGGGTGAAGTGAAAGAGTACTCATTCAAGGCAGGGTCAGAAAAATGATCAGATCAATACTAGCGTTATGCAGAAGAACCAAAAGTAGGGAAAAAATGCACAAAATTTGAAGATCCTGCAGCTAAACCCTCTAGGATAGACCTGGGCAAAGTGCGGCCTGTGGTCCACATCTGGCCCCCTGGCTGGACATGGGGAGGCAGAGTGGGCCTCAGATGCTGGCCATGGGCAGGCTGTGTGGGCCTCATATGCTGGACATCAGGAGGCTGTGTGTGGGCCTTATATGTTGGACATGGGGAGGCTGTGTGGGCTTCAGATGCTGGGCATGGGGAAGCTGTGTGGGCCTTAGATGATGGCCATGGGGAAGCTGTGTGGGCTTTAGATGCTGGCCATGGGGAAGCTGTGTGGGCTTTAGATGCTGGCCATGGGGAAGCTGTGTGGGCCTTAGATGCTGGCCATGGCGAGGCTGTGTGGGCCTCAGACGCTGGCCATTGGGAGGCTTTGTGGGCCTCAGATGCTGAATATTGCTGAGGCTGTGTGGGTCTCAGATGCTGGCCATGGGGAGACTTTGTTGGCCTCATATGATATATTAAAAGGATTGTATTCGGGTTCAAACAGTATATAGGGGATATCAGCATACTTATTTCTGCTCAATATTAAGTGATATAATTACAATTAATATAATTATTAATATAATAATTATAATTATTATGTTGATATTAATATTGAGCCTCCTAATTAATTTCAGCCTATTGGTTCGGCCCTCCACAACAGTCATAGTCTCTCATGTGGCCCCTCGGGAAAATTAATTGCCTACCCCTGCTCTAGGACAATCTCTACTTGCTAAAGGGAATCTGTCAGCAGGTTTTGGTTATGTAATCTGAGATCAGCATAATATAAGGGCAGAGAACCTGATTCCAGTGATGTCACTTGCTCAGCAGCTTGCTGTAGTATCAATAGAATCAGTGTATTGTAATCAGCAGGGGATTATGACTGCAGGACTAGGTGTCCTGTGCCAGGCAGTCCAGCTAAGCTGTGTAACCCTGTCCCACTACTGATTGGCTGCTTGCTGACACTGTACGGTGTACACAGGAAGCTGCCAATCAGTGGTGTGGGAGGGTTTATGCAGAGCTCAGCATTTGAGCTCTGCGATATCTACTGCGGATAAAACAGGGATTTTATCAAAACTGCCCCAAGCTGTCTAGTAAGTGGTACATCACTGAAATAAGAGTCTTGGCCCCTAAATTATGATACTCTTAGATACCATATCAAAAAACCTGCTGACAGATTCACTTTAAAAGGATGTCTTCACGAAAAGCTATTCAAACGTTCCTCCTTCTCGGAAGTCCAGAGATCAGATCTACCGTAATTTCTTGGGAAACTTGCCGGTAAGTGTTCAATGTTCTTGGATCGCCTCCACAGGATAGATCAAGTGTGGAGAAACGGGGTCAGTGGGTGCTCTCGTCCACTGGCCCGGCTATATTTAGCAAGACTGCATGGACCAGGGCTCATACCACTGAACGCCCGCTCTATCTACCGGTGGGCAATACACTACACAGACAACACAGGATTAAGGTCAAACAGTGTGGCAATACTTTATTGAACCACAACACACAATAAAAAATAGAACAATCTCAGCAATTACCCCAAGATGGTGCACATTACAGGGCCTCACCCTTCCGCTGACTCGCCGAGAAAATGGTAGATGTTATGTCAGAGCTCCCAGGGTCGCTACTCCATCTGTGGTATGAACGCAGAGAGGAGGGAATAACAACAGCAGTCCTGTGTTCTTCAGCCGGGTCCAGACCCTCAGCTAAGATCCTGAAGAGTCTCCTACCAGAAGAAAAGAAATCTCTTTTATACCCATGGCCTATAAGCTATTTTTAGAATTTCCCAGGGTCCTTCAGTCCAACATCAAGATAAGGTAAACAATGGTGATGGGATCAAGTAGTACTATTTGACCATTCAATCTATTTGTACAGTCTTTCCCTCTCTGCTTTCAAAGTCACCAAGCTGGTTCCAGAATATAATGCACAATTAGCATATCAGCACACATCAATAAGCAAAGCTTAACACACCCTATGTACAGTCACTATTACAGCCTTACACAGTATGTTAGATAGTATATCAGTTGGCAAGTCTGTCTTCTTGACCCACCAGCTATAAACACTTAAATTCACAAGCCAATATACAGATAAAAAGTCAGTTCTTTTTGGTTTACAAAAACATGGTTGTCTGGGAAATTAAGATGCAATCTGGTTTCTTCACACCAAGTATTACACAGGGCTCATTTCAATAATTCAATAATGACTCCTCTCTCGCTAAGAGATAAGGATTCAATAGCGAAACTCATCTCCGGTAGGTTATATGGAAATAGGTCTTCTAAACTCGACCACCCTTAAAGGCATATACTCTCGTTATAGGTTCTTTTTCAATGTCCAAATTGTCTAACCACTCCTGATGCTATCCCATCATTAAGTTGCAAAAGTATAAACGCCTTTTCTCAACTTTTTCAAACAGCAAACATTGTAAATAGCGTTTTAAACTTCCAACCTCAAGAAAGGTCACCCCTACTGTTAGAAGAATGCCTGGAAGCAAGCAATATAACACATCTAAGCACACTACGTAAAACGGCAATGATATTATCCCTCTCCTCAGACCCGCTGCTAATTTCCACAGACGCAACGTTATGTAAGGATGAACTTAGTGCCCAAATGGCTTTTTCATTTCCGATACTATGAAACTTTAGATGTCTTCCCTCTAAATTACCACATCTGCCTTATTCTGTATTTCTACATTTATGTCGTGGAAATATGTTGGGTGATAAAAACATCTGCAAGAATAATCGAATTCTCTTGTTTTTTTGATGGTCCCATGTTGTAACATTAATGCAAATGTTTTATGGCAGCATCAGTTGAGAACTATTTGCAAAGTAATCGCTGTTTTCGTCTTTTTTTGTCATTATGTATCCTTGTTTTATCTGTGTGGCATACATATGCATACCTTCCTACAAAACCCCACCAACAAGGTTGCCTTTACTTTTTACTAGGCTGAACTAGCAACCGCAATATCTAAAAATATGGCTTACCACTAGCGATGAGCGAGTATGCTCATTACTCGAGTTTCTATCCGAGAATGCTCTGATTTTCTTCAAGTATTTCAGCGTGCTCGGAGATTAAGTTTATGTCAACACAGCTGCATGATTTGTGGCTGCTAGACAGCTTGAATACATGTGGGGGTTGCTTGTTTGATAGGGAATCCCCACATGTATTCAGGCTGTGTCATGCATGTATTCATGCAGCTGTGTCGAAATAAACTAAATCTCCGAGCACGCTGAAATACTCACAGACCACTCGAGCATGCTCGGAGAAACTCGAGTAACGAGCATACTCGCTCATCACTACATCTGGAGGAAAGAAGGTTTAGGCATAATAACAGACGTGGATTCATTACTGTAAGAGCAGTGAGACTATGGAACTCTCTGCTGTATGATGTTGTAATGAATGATTCATTACTTAAATTTAAGAGGGGATTGGATACTTTTCTTGAAAAGTATAATGTTGCAGGGTATATACACTAGATTCTGTTATGATGCGGTGGTTTAGGAGCAACATGGAACGAGCTCTGAAGGAAGTGGTAACTGTACTGACTGCAGTCCCTAAGCTCAATACAACACTAGAAGTAGCCGTGGAATGCTCCTAACTCTCCCTAGGCATCTCGTCACAGCCTAAGAGCTAACTACACCTAAAGATAGAAGCAGGAAAACTATCTTGCCTCAGAGAAAATCCCCAAAGGACAGATTAGCCCCTCACAAATAATGACTGTGAGTGGAGAGGGAAAAGACATACACAGAATGAAACCAGGATGAGCACAGGAGGCCAGTCTAGCTTGATAGATAGGACAGGATGGAATACTGTGCGGTCAGTATAAAACACTACAAAAATCCACGCTGAGTTTACAAAAAATCTCCACACCTGACTAAAGGTGTGGAGGGTAAATCTGCTTCCCAGAGCTTCCAGCAAGACAGAATAAATTCATACTGATAAGCTGGACAAACATAGAAAGAACAGAACGGATAAGTCCACAACCTGTGGACAGAAAAGAGCAAGCAAGGACTTAGCTTTGCTGAACTGGTCAGGAAAACAGGGAAATCCAAAGAGATGTGAATCCAACCAGAAACCATTTACAAGTGGCACTGGCTGAAGGAACAGCCAGGCCTAAATAGCCGAGCAGAAAGAAACGATAAGTGGAGGCAGCTGATGACAGCTAACTCCAAGGAGCAGCCATACCACTTGAAACCACAAGAGGGAACCCAAGAGCAGAACTCACAAAAGTGCCACTTACAACCACCGGAGGGAGCCCAAGAGCGGAATTCACAACAGTACCCCCCCTTGAGGAGGGGTCACCGAACCCTCACCAGAGCCCCCAGGCTGATCAGGACGAGCCAAATGAAAAGCACGAACCAAATCGATGGCATGGACATCGGAGGCAACAACCCAAGAATTATCCTCCTGGCCATAACCCTTCCACTTGACAATATACTGAAGCCTCCGCCTCGAAAAACGAGAATCCAAAATCTTCTCAACCTCATATTCCAACTCTGCCTCAACCAACACCGGGGCAGGAGGGTCAACCGAGGGAACAACGGGCACCACATATCTCCGCAACAAAGATCTATGGAAAACATTATGAATGGCAAAAGAGGCTGGAAGAGCCAAACGAAACGACACCGGATTAATAATTTCAGAAATTTTATAAGGACCAATAAACCGAGGCTTAAACTTAGGGGACGAAACCTTCATAGGAACATGACGAGAAGACAACCAAACCAAATCCCCCACACCAAGCCGGGGACCAACACACCGACGGCGGTTAGCAAAACGTTGAGCCCTTTCCTGAGACAACGTCAAATTGTCCACCACATGAGTCCAAATCTGCCGCAGCCTGTCCACCACAGAATCAACACCAGGACAATCAGAAGGCTCAACCTGCCCAGAAGAAAAGCGAGGATGAAAACCAAAATTACAAAAGAAAGGAGAAACCAAAGTAGCCGAACTAGCCCGATTATTAAGGGCAAACTCGGCCAACGGCAAGAAAGACACCCAATCATCCTGATCAGCAGACACAAAGCATCTCAAATAGGTCTCCAAGGTCTGATTAGTTCGCTCAGTTTGGCCATTAGTCTGAGGATGAAACGCCAAAGAAAAAGATAAATCAATGCCCATCCTAGCACAAAAGGCCCGCCAAAATCTAGAGACAAACTGAGAACCTCTGTCAGACACAATATTCTCCGGAATGCCATGCAAACGAACCACATGCTGAAAAAACAATGGAACCAGATCTGAGGAGGAAGGCAACTTAGGCAAAGGTACCAGATGGACCATTTTAGAGAACCGGTCACAAACAACCCAGATAACAGACATCTTCTGGGAAACAGGAAGATCCGAAATAAAATCCATGGAAATATGCGTCCAGGGCCTCTCAGGGACCGGCAAAGGCAAAAGCAACCCACTAGTGCGGGAACAGCAAGGCTTGGCTCGGGCGCAAGTCCCACAGGATTGCACAAAAGCACGGACATCGCGTGACAAGGACGTCCACCAAAAGGACCTAGCAACCAAATCTCTGGTACCAAAAATCCCAGGATGACCAGCCAACACTGAACAATGAACCTCAGAAATCACCTTACTTATCCATCTATCAGGAACAAACAGCTTCCCCACAGGACAGCGGTCAGGCCTATCAGCCTGAAATTCCTGAAGCACCCGCCGCAAATCAGGAGAGATGGCAGAAAGAATCACCCCTTCCTTAAGAATGCCAACCGGCTCAAGGACTCCAGGAGAATCAGGCGAAAAACTCCTAGAGAGGGCATCAGCCTTAACATTCTTAGATCCCGGAAGATACGAGACCACAAAATCAAAACGGGAGAAAAACAGGGACCATCGAGCCTGTCTAGGATTAAGCCGCTTGGCCGACTCGAGGTAAATCAGATTCTTATGATCGGTCAGGACCACAACGCGGTGCTTAACTCCCTCAAGCCAATGTCGCCACTCCTCAAACGCCCACTTCATAGCCAACAACTCCCGATTGCCGACATCATAATTGCGTTCCGCAGGCGAAAACTTTCTGGAAAAAAAAGCACACGGTTTCATCAAAGAACCATCAGACTCCCTCTGAGACAAAACGGCCCCTGCCCCAATCTCAGAAGCGTCGACCTCAACCTGAAAAGGAAGAGAAACATCCAGCTGACGCAACACAGGGGCAGAAGTAAATCGGCGTTTAAGCTCCTGAAAGGCCTCAACAGCCTCAGAGGACCAATTCGTCACATCCGCGCCTTTCTTCGTCAAATCAGTAAGGGGCTTAACCACACTGGAAAAGTTGGCAATGAAACGGCGATAGAAATTAGCAAAGCCCAAAAATTTTTGAAGGCCCTTCACAGATGTGGGTTGAATCCAGACATGAATAGCTTGGACCTTAACAGGATCCATTTCTATAGACGAGGGAGAAAAAATAAAACCCAAAAAAGAGACCTTCTGAACTCCGAATAGGCACTTAGACCCCTTCACAAACAAAGCATTATCACGAAGGATCTGGAACACCATCCTGACCTGCTTCACATGAGACTCCCAATCATCGGAAAAAATCAAAATATCATCCAAATATACGACCATGAATTTATCAAGATAATTGCGGAAAATATCATGCATGAAAGACTGGAACACAGATGGAGCATTAGAGAGCCCAAATGGCATCACAAGGTATTCAAAATGGCCTTCGGGCGTATTAAATGCAGTTTTCCATTCGTCACCCTGTTTAATTCGAACAAGATTATATGCCCCTCGGAGGTCAATCTTAGTAAACCAACTAGCCCCCTTAATCTGAGCAAACAAATCATTAAGCAAAGGCAAGGGGTATTGGAATTTGACCGTGATCTTTTTAAGAAGACGATAATCAATACAGGGTCTCAAGGAGCCATCCTTCTTAGCAACAAAAAAGAAA
This sequence comes from Ranitomeya imitator, assembly GCF_032444005.1. Taxonomy (NCBI): domain Eukaryota; kingdom Metazoa; phylum Chordata; class Amphibia; order Anura; family Dendrobatidae; genus Ranitomeya; species Ranitomeya imitator. Next base: position 52,717,660 of record NC_091282.1, on the reverse strand, counting down.
CCCGCTCCCAATGGTGACGAAGAGGGCCGAATATGCCCCTTCTCCAAAGACTCCTTAACATAACTCCGCATGGCGGCATGCTCTGGTACAGACAGATTGAAAAGTTGGCCCTTAGGGAACTTGCAAACAGGAATCAAGTTAATAGCACAATCACAGTCCCGATGCGGTGGAAGGGAACTGGACTTGGGCTCATCAAATACATCCTGGAAATCCGACAAAAACTCAGGGACCTCAGAAGAGGGGGAAGAGGAAATTGACATCAAAGAAACGTCACTATGAACCCCTTGACAACCCCAACTAGTCACAGACATAGTTTTCCAATCCAGCACCGGATTATGTTCCTGTAACCATGGAAAACCCAGTACAACAACATCATGCAGGTTATGCAACACCAGAAAACGGCAATCTTCCTGATGTGCTGGAGCCATGTACATAGTCATCTGCGTTCAGTACTGAGGTTTATCCTTGGCCAAGGGTGTAGCATCAATACCCCTCAAAGGAATAGGGCTCTGCAAAGGCTGCAAGGAAAAACCACAGCGCCTGGCGAATTCTAAGTCCATTAAGTTCAGGGCAGCACCTGAATCCACAAATGCCATGACAGAAAAGGACAACAATGAGAAAATCAGGGTCACAGATAAGAGAAATTTAGGCTGTATAGTACTAATGGTAGCAGACCTAGCGACTCTCTTAGTACGCTTAGGGCAATCAGAGATAACATGAGCCGAATCACCACAGTAAAAACACAGCCTATTCTGACATCTGAATTCCTGCCGTTCTGTTCTAGTCAAAATCCTATCACATTGCATAGGTTCAGGACTTTGCTCAGAGGACACTGCCATATGGTGCACAGCTTTGCGCTCGCGCAGACGCCGATCAAGCTGAATGGCTAGAGACATAGATTCGCTCAAACCGGCAGGCGTAGGAAAGCCCACCATAACATCTTTAAGGGCTTCAGAAAGACCTTTTCTGAAAATAACAGCCAGAGCCTCCTCATTCCATTTAGTGAGCACAGACCATTTTCTAAATTTCTGGCAGTATAATTCTGCCGCTTCCTGACCTTGACACAAGGCCAACAGGGTTTTTTCTGCATGATCCACAGAATTAGGTTCGTCATACAATAATCCGAGCGCTTGAAAAAATGCGTCTACATTCAATAATGCCGGATCCCCTGCTTCAAGAGAAAAAGCCCAGTCTTGAGGGTCACCATGCAGCAAGGATATGATTTTTACTTGCTGAATGGGATCACCAGAAGAACGGGGTTTCAAAGCAAAAAACAATTAGCAGTTATTTTTAAAGTTCAAAAACTTGGATCTGTCCCCAAAAAACAAATCAGGAGTAGGAATTCTAGGCTCTAAAGCCGGAGTCTGGACAACGTAATCTTGGATATTCTGTACTCTTGCAGCAAGTTGATCCACACGAGAAAACAAACCCTGAACATCCATGCCAGAGCATATATCCTGAACCACCCAGATATCAAGAGGAAAAAAGAGACAAACTAGAGCACAGAAAAAAAATGGTTCAGAGCTTTCTTTTCCTTCTTTTGAGCTGCATTTAATTCATTTTTGGCCACTTGTACTGTTATGATGCGTTGGTTTAGGAACATGGAACGAGCTCTGAAGGAAGTGGTAACTGTACTGACCGCAGTCCCTAAGCTCAACACAACACTAGAAGTAGCCGTGGAATGCTCCTAACTCTCCCTAGGCATCTCGTCACAGCCTAAGAGCTAACTACCCCTAAAGATAGAAGCAGGAAAACTATCTTGCCTCAGAGAAAATCCCCAAAGGATAGATTAGCCCCACACAAATAATGATTGTGAGTGGAGAGTGAAAAGACATACACAGAATGAAACCAGGATGAGCACAGGAGGCCAGTCTAGCTTGATAGATAGGACAGGATGGAATACTGTGCGGTCAGTATAAAACACTACAAAAATCCACACTGAGTTTACAAAAAAATCTCCACACCTGACTAAAGGTGTGGAGGGTAAATCTGCTTCCCAGAGCTTCCAGCAAGACAGAATAAATTCATACTGATAAGCTGGACAAACATAGAAAGAACAGAACGGATAAGTCCACAACCTGTGGACAGAAAAGAGCAAGCAAGGACTTAGCTTTGCTGAACTGGTCAGGAAAACAGGGAAATCCAAAGAGATGTGAATCCAACCAGAAACCATTTACAAGTGGCACTGGCTGAAGGAACAGCCAGGCCTAAATAGCCGAGCAGAAAGAAACGATAAGTGGAGGCAGCTGATGACAGCTAACTCCAAGGAGCAGCCATACCACTTGAAACCACAAGAGGGAACCCAAGAGCAGAACTCACAAAAGTGCCACTTACAACCACCGGAGGGAGCCCAAGAGCGGAATTCACAACAAGATTCCTTGATAGGGCGTTGATCCAGGGAACTAGTCTGATTGCCGTATGTAGAGTCGGGAAGGAATTTTTTTCCCCAAAGTGGAGATTACTATTTGCCACATGGTTTTTTTTGCCTTCCTCTGGATCAACATGTTAGGGCATGTTAGGTTAGGCTATGGGTTGAACTAGATGGACTTATAGTCTTCCTTCAACCTTAATAACTATGTTACTATGTTACTTACCACTTACCTGATTAGATAAGCCATTTAGTAATTTTTTGACCTGATGCGACTGCCACCTATAGCCACCTAGCACCCCTTATACTAAAACCCCTGTCAACTGCCTTTGCATAAGTTTGGAACCTAACTGTTGAATTTGGGTATGTTTTACGTTCCAGGGCAATAAAGACTAGTGCTACCTCTTCACTAGTGACAAGTGGGCTTGGGAACTACTCCCATCTCTGCCCCCTATAGTTATGTCCTATGGCAGGACATAGTAGGAAGTCATGAAAGGCATTCAGGATTTTTAGAGTAGGAGGTAGTTTTAGTTATAAGCGACAGGATTAATTTGCTGAATAAATTGCTGTAATATGAGCCAATGAATTGCAGAGTCGAAATTGATGTTTTTGATGGAAAGTCATACCTTATCTTCTGCAGCAATGTACGGAACTAGTCAACGATGTCTTTTTGCGTTATCTGTAGGTGCAGATGCAGACAAGTAGGATTGCACCTCAGTCCAGATGTTAAATATGTCCTGAAAGGCGCTGTTCACAGCTGGACGAGGTATGCCACTAAAACTAAATTCTGAATCCAAGCCTTGTGTGTCATTGAAAGTGCTATTTGTGTATTTTGAGACATGTAGGCCACACATCTCCTGGATGCTAATAGTGTGTAACAGTACCAGATTGTATTACTTGGGGCTGACATTGCTGCCCTAAACTGCCACACATGTCATTGCCTAGCCCCATCCTAAATATCTACCATTCTGCTCCTGTAGCAGCGACTGTACAGTCACACCAGCCACGCAGAACTGACCGCTGCGATTAAATGGAAAGCACGCCAGTGTTCAATGGCGACCATCAGCCCCCAGTAACGTGATTGAGGGGTACTTAACCACTTCTCTTGGCCTCTCACAGCTCTCAACCTCTGAACACACACAAAGACAAACACTCTGGACCTGGTTTTCAATCTCCTACCTAGATAACTCACCGCTTCGCCTCTCTGACCACAACATTCTCTTCTTCACACTCACAAATCCTCGCTCACCCCAGCACCCTCCTACCTACCATTCAGTCAGAAATCTACATACCATTTACCCTCATACACTTTCAGACTCCCTACACTCATTATAGTCCCCAATCTCTTCGTTTTCCTGTCCTGATCTGGCTGTACATCACTTCAATGACACTCTTAGAAGCACCCTTGACCAAGTAGCTCCCCTCACCCTCAGAACCTCCAAACACAGAGTGAAACAGCCCTGGCTCACATCGCAAACCCGATTTCTTCAGCGATGCTCTAGGTGTGCTGAACGCTTATGGAGGAAAACACGCACACCAGAAGACTTCATACACTTCAAATTTATGTTAAGGACCTATAACTCTGCCCTTCACCTCGCCAAACAGACCTACTTCACCACCCTGATCTTCTCAGTATACAACAACCCCAAGAAACTTTTTGACACCTTTCACTCCCTCCTCAGGCCAAAAGCACAAGCCCATATCACAGACATTTGTGCTGATGACCTGGCCTCCCACTTTATAGAGAAAATAGACAATATCCATCAGGAAATCCGCTCCCAATCACCAAGTTCAGTGACTCCCATCCCTCCCTGCATTTCCCCTGGCTCACTATCCACATTCGATCCCATCACAGAAGAAGAAGTCTCCAAGCTCCTCTCCTCTTCTCGTCCGATTACATGCACTACAGACCCCATTCCCTCCAGTCTCTCTTTCCAGTCGTCACAAGTCACCTAACTGCATTCTTTAATCTCTCCCTCTCCTCTGGCATTTTCCCCTCCTTCCACCACTCTATCATTACTCCATTACTAAAGAAACCCGCCCTCGACACATCCTGCACATACAACTACAGACCAGTCTCCAATCTCCCCTTCATCTATAAACTCTTGGAGCACCTGATATACTCCCGCCTTACCCGTTACCTCTCCACTCACTCCCTCCTAGACCCTTCACAGTCCGGTTTCCGCCCCCTACATTCGACAGAAACTGCACTAATCAAAGTGACCAATGACCTTCTGACAGCAAAACGTAATGGTGACCACTCTCTGCTCATTCTTCTCGACCTTTCTGCAGCTTTTGACACGCGCCATTTTCCGAGACCTGTAGCGTCTCCATTTTTTTAGGATCTGGGTGAGGGATTATTTTTTAAGTGTCGAGTTGACGTTTTTGTTGATAACATTTTGGGATAGATATGATGTTCTGATCGCTCATTATTGCATTTTATTGCAATGTTGCAGTGACCAAAAAAAGCGTAAGTTTGGCGTTTTGATTTTTTTTTTCGTTACATCGCTTACCGATCGGATTAATTATTTTTAGATCTTGATTGATCGGGCGATTCTGAACATGGCAATACCAAATATGTGTATTTTTTTTAAATCATTATTTTGAATTGGGTAAAAGGGGGTGATTTGAACTTTTATATTTTTTAGAAACTTCAGAACTTTTTACTTGCTTTAATAGTCTTCACGTGTGACTAGAAGCTGTGATTATCTGATCACTTGTGTCACACATAGCAATTCGGCAATGACAACCACAGGGGTTTCCTGCAGACCCCATGTTGTCATGCCAACCCATCGTCGCCCCACAAGCATGTGACAGAATTGCTGATAGGCGGAACAAAGACGCGCCTCCGGTTTGAGAGAGTGAAAGGGGCATTTAAGTAGTGAACGATGAAGTAAAATGGAACTCTTTGGTCACAATGATCAAATGTATATGTGGAGAAAAAAGGGCACAGAATTTCAGAAAAAAAACATCCCGCCACGTCGCCAGCCATTTACCATGGGGGTGGATGAATCATACTTTGGAGTTCTGTTTTAGCCAATGGCACCAGAAACATTTCAGGGTAGAGGGAAGAATGGATTAAATGAGATTTCCACAAATTCTTCATGCAAACATAACACCATCTGTGAAAAAGCTGAAGGTGAAAAGAGGCTGGCTTCTACAAATGGATAATGATCCTAAATACACACCAAAATCCACAATTGACTACCTCAAATGGTGCAATCTGAAAGTTTTACAATTGCCCTCGCAGTCCCCTGATCTGAACATAATTGAAAATTTGTGGCTAGATCAGAATAGCAGTGCATGCAAAATGCCCTCACAGAAATAGAATTTTCCAAGGAAGAATGAATGGAAATCCCTCAAACAAGATGTTAATGACTCTTGTCTGGCTACAAAAAGTGTTTACAAGCTGTGATACTTTCAAAAGGGGGTGCTAGTAGATACTAACCATGTAGGGTGCCCAAACTTTTGCATCGGCTCATTTTCCTTTTTTGTAATTTTTAAAATGTAAAAGATGGAAAAAAAATATTTGTTTTGCCTAAAATACAAAGGAAACATGTTTTCTTTAACTCTAGTCCTTTTATCATTTCATGTTTTACATGCCATGTTATCTATCTATCTATCTATCAATATTATGGATTGTCACTTTCTTTATGTCATCTTCTTTCTGAATATGGATATGCTGTCTGTCCTTTGCGAAGGGATTTTGAATAATGAGTCCACATTTACATTCATGTAGTTTATACAAAGTGCTGAGATTTTTTCCCACCCTGTTTAGGACTGACTGTGTTCAACCCGGATGGACATGTTCTTTAAATGAGCTATGAGACAAGGCTTGCAATTAGAGCACGGACGATAAGATATACATCATTGATATTTATCTGCAGTTATCTAGCAAAAAAGACACAATGTTCAGGCTTTTATAAATGCTCTGTTACTGGCTATAATTCACAGTGGATTTACACGGTTGGATCAATCTGATTAGCTTTCATGAAGTTGAAAACCGGTTCAAGGGTAACAGTCCTCTCTGTTCACCCCGCTGTACAGAAAATGAAAACACTGTGCACATAAGGTCAGAAATTTCTGAGTAATGCCAGTTCTCCTGAGTGTGTCTGCTATCTTATGGGGGGATAATTAGCAAGGGAAATAGATTGAACACAATACATTATGTTCCTAACTAATCAAAAAGTTGCAAGTAGAGATGAGTGGATCTTTTCAAATTTGAATGTGATCTCTTCAATGAATTTTCCTCAAAAAAAATTTTCCCCCAAAATTTGATTCACAGCAAATAAATTTGGGTGAATTTCAATACTGGAAAGTTTGTAATTATGGTACCTTTTGGACTATAAGACGCACCTAGATTTTAGAGAAGAAAATAAAAAACAAAATTGAAGCTAAAAATGTGGTCAATTCTATAATGAATATTCCCCATCCTGGTATGCATGGCTCCCTTATCTCTATCCTGGTATGCAGGGACCCCATCTTTGTCCTGGTATACATGGCCCCATCTTTATCCGCGTATGATTGGCCCCATCCCCATCCTGGTATGCATGGTCACATCCTTATCCTGGTATGCAGGGACCCAATCTCCATCCTGGTACACATGTCCCCATCCTTATCCTGGTATGCATGGCCCCATCCTTATCCTGGTATGATTGGCCTCCTTCTCCATCCTAGTATGCATGGCCCCAGCAGAAAAAAAAAATCTTACCTTCCCTGCGTGCCCTTGCAGCGTCCTGCTCCGGTGCCAGCATCTGCTATATGCTTGTAAGCAACTTATGTCAGTGACATCATGCGCTGCAAACAAGCCACCAAGGACAACTGCCGAAATACTCACTGCTCTCCATGCCGGAACTGTGTGCATGGAGTGCAGTGAGTATTCATTGCTCTTTAGCGAACACAGTGTCAGCTGCAGCTTCCGGGTTCCTGCAGCTGTTGGGCTTTCACGTGTGCCACTACTAAAGGGAAGGAATATTAATTGCATTCCACACCTATGGAAATGGAATGCAATGAATATTCATTGCCTTAAGTAACCGCCACACTCCAATGTCAGGCAACTGCAAGAAGTCGGCTGCTGCGGATAACACTGTGCTCGCTATTAAAGAGAAATGAATATTCATTCCTTTACTCTCCCATAGGCGTGGAATGGACTGAATATTCATTTCTATTTAGCAGCAGGCACAGGAATTAGCCGCAGCAGCTGCCTCCTGCCTCCTGTGACCCGCGGCTCCACCACCTCCCCACCACAGCCAGATTAGAGACATCCGGACTATAAGACACACCCCCATTTTTGGAGGAAAAAAAGTGAGTCTAACAGTACAAAAAATACGGTACTCATAAAATACACATGACAGAGAGAAGAGGTAGAGCGAGAAAGTGATCTCCTCTTACCATAAGAGCTTACATTCCATAAGACAGAGAGAGAGAGAATCCCACTGTCCATAAGAGCTTACACGCAACAGGGTAGAGAAAGGGGACCCTGCTGATTAACCCCTTACCGGCATCGGACGTACTATACCGTCCGATGCCGGCTCCCCTGCTTTGATGCAGGGCTCCGCGGTGAGCCCGCACCAAAGCCGGGACATGTTAGCTGTTTTGAACAGCTGACATGTGCCCGTAATAGGCGCGGGCAGAATCGCGATCTGCCCGCACCTATTAACTAGTTAAATGCCGCTGTCAAACGCAGACAGCGGCATTTAACTACCGCTTCCGGCCGGGCGGCCGGAAATGACGTCATCGCCGACCCCCGTCACATGATCGGGGGTCGGCGATGCTTGTATATTGTAACCATAGAGGTCCTTGAGACCTCTATGGTTACTGATTGCCCGTCGCTGTGAGCACCACCCTGTGGTCGGCGCTCACAGCACACGTGCAATTCTGCTACATAGCAGCGATCAGCAGATCGCTGCTATGTAGCAGAGCCGATCGGGTTGTGCCTGCTTCTAGCCTCTCATGGAGGTTATTGAAGCATGGCAAAAGTTAAAAAAAAAAGTTAAAAAAAATGTGAAAAAAATAAAAAAAACATAAAAGTTTAAATCACCCCCCTTTCGCCCCAATCAAAATAAATCAATAAAAAAAATATCAAATGTACGCATATTTGGTATCGCCGCGCTCAGAATCGCCCGATCTATCAAATAAAAAAAAGTATTAACCTGATCGCTAAACAGCGTAGCGGGAAAAAAACTCGAAACGCCAGAATTACGTTTTTTTGGTCGCCGCGACATTGCATTAAAATGCAATAACGGGCGATCAAAAGAACGTATCTGCACCAAAATGCTATCATTAAAAATGTCATCTCGGCATGCAAAAAATAAGCCCTCAACCGACCCAGAGCACGAAAAATGGAGACGCTACGAGTATCGGAAAATGGCGCAATTTTTTCTTTTTTTTTTTTTAGCAAAGTTTGGAATTTTTTTTCACCACTTAGATAAAAAATAACCTAGTCATGTTTGGTGTCTATGAACTCGTACTGACCTGGAGAATCATAATGGCAGGTCAGTTTTAGCATTTATTGAACCTAGCAAAAAAGCCAAACAAAAAACCAATGTGGGATTGCACTTTTTTTGCAATTTCACCGCACTTGGAATTTTTTTCCCGTTTTCTAGTACACGACATGCTAAAACCAATGATGTCGTTCAAAAGTACAACTCGTCCCGCAAAAAATAAGCCCTCACATGGCCAAATTGACGGAAAAATAAAAAAGTTATGGCTCTGGGAAGGAGGGGAGTGAAAAACGAACACGGAAAAATGAAAAATCCCCCGGTCATGAAGGGGTTAAAAGAACTTACATTCTAGAGTGTAGAGAGAGAGTGAGACAGAGGAGCATAAGAGCTTACACTCTACAGGACAAAGAGATAAGACTCTGCTGACCATAAGAGCTTACACTCCACAGGAGAGAAAGAGATAGGATCATGCTGACAATAAGAGTTTACACTCTACAGTAGAGAGAGGACCCCACTGACCATAAGAACTTACACTCTACAGGAGATAGAGAGGACCCTGCTAACCATAAGAGCTTACACTCTACAGGAGATAGAGAGAACCTTGCTGGCCATAAGAGTTTACACTCCACAAGAGACAGAGATAGGACCCTGCTAACCATAAGAACTTAGACTCAGGAGAGACTCAGGAGAGATCGGACCAAATTGACCAAAATAGCTTGCACTTTACAGGAGAGGAAATACCCCACTGACCCTATGAGCTTACACTCTGCATGAGAGAGAATGAAGACCCTGCTAATTATAAGAGCTTACACTCTGCAGAAGAGATAGTGAGGACCCCGCTGACCATAAGAGCTTACACTCTACAGGAGAGAGAGAGGACCCCACTGACCATAAGAGCTTACACTCTACAGGAGAGAGAGAGAGAGAGGACCCTGTTAACCATAAGAGCTTACATTTTACAGGAGAGAGAGAGGACCCCGCTGACCATAAGAACTTACACTCCACAGGAGAGATAGAGAGGACCCAGTTGACCATAAAAGCTTACACTCTACAGGAGAGAAAGAACACCCAGCTGACCATAAGAGCTTAAACTCCACAGGAGAGATAGAGAACACCCTGCTGACCATAAGAGCTTACACTCTACAGGGGAAAGAGAGGACCGTGCTGACCATAAGAGCTTACAGTCTACATGAAACATATAGTGGATCCAGCTGACCATAGAACTTGCACTCTACAGGAGAGAAAATACCCCATTGACCATATGAGCTTACACGCTAAATGAGAGAGAGAGAGAGAGGACCCTGCTAATCATAAGAGCTTACACTCTACAGGAGAGACAGAGAGGACCCGGCTGACCATAAGAGCTGACATTCCACAGGAGAGAGAGTGAGGATTCAGGTGATCATAAGAGGTTACAATCTACAGGAGAGAAAGAACAATGCTGACCCATAAGAACTTACACTCTACAGGAGAGGTGAGAGGACCTCGCTGACTATAAGTGCCTACACGCTACAGAAAAGAAAGACTTACCAGTAACTCTGGATGTTCAAAACAACTCTGCAGAACAAACTGTACTTTGCTGGGAATCGCTTATCTGTGATATTTTTTTTCAAATAGAAATGTCCCTTCCTATGCATATTGGCCCCAGCGACATGGTGCCAATGACATTGTCATGGTGTCTGGGAACCTGCTGAAGACTCTGTGTTTGCCTTGTTTGTATACTTAGTCTGTTGTCGGATTTTATAACACATTGGTAGTTATGCAATATACTGCAATGTTACGGTATTACAATGTATTACACAAGTAATCACAGGTTAAAGTCTCTAGGTGGCTAATTTAAAAAAAATGCAATATATTAACCCTTCACCTCCGAGCCTATTTCACTTTCATGACCAGGCCAAATTTTACAATTCTGACCAGCGTCACTTCATGTGGTAATAGCTTTGGAACGCTTCAACGGATCCCAAAGATTCTGAGATTATTTTTTCCTGACAACTTGTACTTGATAATAGTGGTAACATTTTTTGATATGAATTTTGTTTATTTGTGAAAAAAGCGGAAATCTGGTGAAAATGTATAAAATATAGCAAATTTTTTAAATTAAAATTTTTATGCCCTTAAATCAGAAAGTTATGTCACACAAATAGTTAATAAATAACATTTCCCACATGTCTACGTTACATCAGCACAATTTTTGAAACTTTTTTTTTGTTAGGAAGTTATAAGGGTAAAAAGTTGACCAACAATTTCTAATTTTTCCAACAAAATTTACAAAACCAGTTTTTTAGGGACCACATTACGTTTGAAGTCACTTCGAAGGGCCTGTAAGACAGAAAATACCCAGAAGTGACACAATTCTAGAAACTGCACCGCTCAAGGTGCTAAAAACCACAGTCAAGAAGTTTATTAACCCTTCAGGTGCACCACAGAAAATTGAATATGTGTCACGAAAATGACTGACCAGGTATGAAACGACCCAACCGTAGGTCGGTCACCAACAGCACGACAAACAAGGGAACGCCGGGGACATAATTACAACGGTAGGCCCTGCGATAGGGAATGGGGAAATGGACAACTCCTGAACTCTCTTAAGGATGTGCCCTGATCTCCCTGACATCCCTATACAGGTTTTTTCAACCTGTCGCTGAGCAGGATACCTAAGCCCTCGTTGCCCTGCACCTATCCCTAGGTAGGGAATTGGCAAATGAGGACACTGGTCCCACCGCTGCACTAATACAACACACAGGAAAGGTATGACAGACAAGGTAAAGGAAAACAACACGTAGCTCAGTGCTGCAAAACACAGCGAGAATGAAACACCAGACTCAGCTAACGAACAACTGCTCCCAGCAAGCTCCTTTTCCCAACTTGGTCACTGCCGAATGAACTCTAACACCAACAGTCAGCTGATGCATCAGGTATAGTGGTGAGCGAGTGTACTCGTTGCTTTGGTTTTCCCAAGCAAGCTCAGGTGATCTCCAAGTATTTGTTAGTTCTCAAAGATTTAGTTTTCCTCACCTCAGCTGCATGATTTACGGCTGCTGGACAGTCTGAATTCATGTGGGAATTCCCTAACAAACAGCCACTCCTCACATGTATTCAGCCTATCTAGCAGTCGTAAATCATGCAGCGTCAGCGAGGAAAACTAAATCTCCGAGCACTAACAAATATTCGGAGACCATCCGAGTGTGCTTGGGAAAACTCGTGCAACGAGTATACTCGCTCTTCACTAATTAGGTGACCTCTTGAAGGATGGTGGGAGTGGTCGCCACCCACATCAGCTGACCCAGCAGCAATACAATTACACCAGAAGGCCACCCGGGGAAACTGCATTAACCCCCGATGACCTGAAAGGAAAAAAGTTTTAATCTGAGGGAAACCAAATCTGCCACAAATCCAAAAATGGATCGTGACAGTATGTTGATACCTCATATATGGGGGAAAACTAGTGTTTGGGCACACAGCAGGGCTTATAAGGGAAGGATCGCCAATTGCAAATAGCGCTCTGTCCCTCCTGAGTCCTGCCTGTTATACAGGAGGCATCCTGGAACACAGAATTTTCTATAATAGTTTGCAGACTCCAAATACAGAGCCCCTTAGGCTAAGTTCACATTAGCATTCGGGGGCTTTGCGGAGGGCTGTGTACTTCCTCCGTTAAGCTCCGCCTACTTCCACATACTTCTGCATGTGTCCTGCGCACATATCTTTAAAATTGCGTACGCAGGACATGCGGATGCGTTGTTTTGACGCACCCCCCCCGACCTCATGGGAACGCAACAAGTTGCATTTTGTGTGGATGGCAGGCACGTCAAAATGATGCATCTGCATATATCTACATGTCCTGCGTACCCTATGTTAAAGATAGGTACGCAGGACGCATGCAGAAGTAGCAGAAGTAGGCGGAGCTTAACGGAGGAAGTATGCAGCCCTCCGCAAAGCCTCAGAATGCTAATGTGAACTTAGCCTTAGTGCTATAAGAGCAGAATCCCTCTCCAGTGACCCCATTTTGGAAATTTTACCCCTTTGGGCATTTATCTACAGGTGTCGTGACGATTTTAACTCCATGGGTGTTTTGCAGAAACAAGAAGCAATGGATGTTGCTGAGTGAAAATTGCAAACTGCCGTTGTAGTGACCAGTACGTTGTAGTGACCAGTATGTTGCAGTCACCAGTACGTTATGCCCAACTCATGCTTCTGGAGACATGCACCTACAAATTAAGCTGGCTCTTATCACTTCAGAAATGCCAAACATGTGGGCACTAATTGCGGTTTAGGCACACTGGGGCTCAAAAAGGAGGAGGCATTTTGGTTTGGGAGCAGAGAATTTGTTGAATTTCTTTTGGGGAGTGAGGAGCCATTTCGCTTTTCCAGAGCCTTTGTACTGCCAGTAATATGCAAGCCCCCTATATTTCCGCTAACAGATGACAGACCTGAGTGGGGGCTTGCTTTTTTGTGGATTGAGTTGAAGCTTTAATTGGGAACATTTAACATAACATTTGGGATCACATTTATCCAGCGCTCTATGCTGAACACTCACATCTGGATTTCCCTTTAAATCTTCAAATTCAGGAATTTTTTTTTCAATGCTATTCCGCATGTTGTAAAGCTTTATTCCTTGGGTCAGTACAATTACAGTGATACCCCATTTATATCCTTTTTTATGTTTTGGTGCTTTTTCACAATTTAAACTACCGTATATTCGTGTATAAGCCGAGTTCTTAAGAACTTTTTTTTGTGCTGAAAATGCCCCCTTTGGCTATACATGAGTCAATTGTCCCAGAAAGCTGGCGAGGGTAAGTGGCGGGTGACAGGGGCAGGAGTCAGCAGCTGTGGCTAAAGCCTCTGTTGCTGCTAAAGAGAAATTAATATTCATTTCTCTTATAGCGTGCACAGCGACACCCGCAGCCATCAGTTTCCAGAAGACATCCTACTCACCCTGCTGAGCATCCTCGCAGCATCTCGTTGGTCCTGGCGCTGGAAGCTCTTCCTGTGCTGAGCAACCATGTGGCCCCGCTCATAAAGGCGTGGAGGGAATATTCGTTACCTTAATGAGCGGCGCCATGTGACATGTGATCCCTCGGCACAGGAAGAGCTGCCGGCGCCGGGACCAACAAGATGCTGTGAGGGCGCCGGACCAACGAGATGCTGTGAGGGTGCGTGGAAGGTGAGTAGGATGGTTTTTGCATTTTTTTTTAATAGGAATCATTCATACAAGGAAGGGGATAAGAGCCATGCATACCACGAGAGCGATGAGAGAGCCATGCATACCAGGATAGGACGAGGGAGCCATGCATACCAGGACTGGATGGGGGAGTCATGCATACCAGGAAAATGCAGAACAGGTTTATACTCAAGTCAATACGCTTACCCAGTTTTCTGTGGCAAAATTAGGGGCCTCGGCTTATACTCGGGTTGGCTTATACTCGAGTATTATTTTTGCATCGCTTTATTTTGAGAGCTATAACATTTTTAGTTTTCTGCAGATTGAGCTGTATGGCAGCTTGTTTTTTGAGAAACACCATGGCAACATCGCGTCACTGGGTCTCCGATCCAAGGACAGAGGGGCTTTCTTCCCTCTGCGTGCTTGTGCAGCGCCCAGAGTCCTGGTCGTTGCAGTAATGTCACTCTGCCACTAAGGGGAGCGATGATATGTCTTATTGCACTAAAGGAGTTCACCTGACCAGGTATCACAGTCAAACACTACACTTCACACTCCGGCCCCCAGGGGGAGCAAAAGGCACTGTGTACTAGGCCACTCCTCACACTGGTAAAACTGGGGGTTGGATAGGAAGTTAGGCAGAACGCAGCCTGGGAGAGCTCCAGGGAGGACCTGTCAGAACTGGGAACCTGGCAGGTACCTTGCAGAAAGGACAGATTGTTACGGGACCGCGCCTGCACTAACTTGCGGCGGTATCTCAAGAAAGGACATGAAGAGAAGGATATTGTGGAGAAGTGAGAAGTGGGATCATAGTACGAAGGAGATAGAACCAGAAGGAGTCATGCCCCGAGATTGGCAACATCCTTCTGAGGCGCGTAGCCGGTGGCCGGAGCACCGAGGAAGTAACAGACTCCACGCATTACTTCAAACAGCGGCATGACAGTTGATTACAGGTTGGCTGTCTGACTTAAATCACCTAAAAGGACATAGGAGGCAATCGTGGGAGAGGGGCGTCGCTAGGGTCCCAGAATAACTCCAGGCCTACCTGTCATAAAGGTGCATCCTAGCCATATTATCTGGGGGATGGAGAGAGAAAGAACAGATATGACAGTTGTGAGGACTATCCCATTGTGCACAGCAGGGAAGGACTACAACACACAGGCGCTAGAAGGTAGACACTGATTCCCATCTGCAAAGGTAAAGGTAAAGAGACTGCAACCCTGCGTCCTCGTTATTCCTCGCACCTTGCACCATGCACCATCACCTTTCATTGAACGACCCTTAGCAGGGTCACGGACCGGGTCTAGCCACCGTGACAACCCCGGATCGAGTACCCCGTGGCCCTGTGTCTGGGGGCGCTTCACTTGCTAAATGCTGCGATCCCGGCATTTAGAGGGTTAAAGTGTCGGGAGTTTTGCAGGCCCCGCTCCTAGCTTTGAGAGCCTGGTGTCAGAATCAGCTGACACCCGGTGGTGATCATTCATGCACAGCCCCCAGGTGATAGCCATGACATATATACATGTATACTACAAATGTCAGAAGGGGTTAAAAAACAAATTTTGTATCACCATAACTGTGCTGACAGATAAAACTTACCAGGTAATTTTCACTACAAAGTGAATATTGTGAATATTTTTTAGTATATAATATGGCAAAATGGATGGGGTTCATCAAAACTGCAACTATTTGATGGAAAAATAACAAGTTATTGTTCTTGGGAGAAAAAACAAAAGTGGAAAAAAAACAAAAATGGTTAAATAGAGATAGGTAGGGTTGATGAATGGTCAATAAAAAAACAACTTGTTGATGGTTTCCAAATAGGAAGAAAAAACTTTTTTTACACTCAATAAATGAAAATAAAGTGAAAAAAGCAGGTAACATAAAAATAATGAACATGCAATGCAAAGATGGCCGTTATTGTGATGTACTTACTTTTGCACTGGCAAGAGAGATTAACTTAACATGTTATTCATAGTCTTTCATGAAGTTACTTATTAGCTGTGATGTTTCACATTATTTCTCTTTTTTTTTGTGTATTAGGTATTTTGTACTCACAGTTCACGAGCACGTCATCATTATAGAAAACATTTACAATGCTCGCTAAACTTATACCATCGCCTCTTAACCACAAGACTGAGAATCAGATTTTTTATCATGTTGAAATGTAAACTTTTCTTTCCTTCCTTTGAAAAAAATGGCAAATTCCAAATTTAAAAGCAAAACAATTACAAATTTAAAAAAAAAAAACTAAAAAAGAAAAAAATAATTTCAAAAAGTTCAAAATTAAAACATTCAAGTTTTGCTATGAATCGATTTAAATTCTAAATATGGAAAAAAAATATCGACTCCATCTGCTTTACAAATCTGCATATTTTACATTTTTTATGTTATCATTTTTTAAAACGGATTTCTAAATGTTTTTTTTTTTTTTTTCTCTAATCGTTAATATTCTCTAAGATTTTTTTTTTTTCCTAGAGTGAGTGGTTTCACGCTGTCATCAGCCATTGTTCTGGTAAATGGCGAGTTAAACAGATATATCCAAGCGTAAAATGCTAAAAAATGGTCCCTGCGGACGCCTGGGGGCTGTTGTTTGAAATCAAGTACATATCAATTGAGCATCGGTGAGCAGATCCAATGATAAATTCTATTCCGCAGACGCGTTATAAATTACATTTTTTTTCCCCGTCACGATCTTGCCTCATCTCACCTCCCCAGAGGCCCTTGAAGTGAAAACTATGATTGTGTTGTGGAAATGTTTGCTCAGCTTGAGCGGGGGCCATTAACATCGCATGTGCCAATCCTCTCCCAATGACACCCCCTCTCCGAAAAACACTCCACCCCCCCTGCTACAAAATGCAATATGTGCTTGGTAATTTTTCTGTTCATTATCTTATTGTCTTCTGTAAGTACAAGGTTAGATTGAATTACTGCAGGCTCCGTTGTCTATTTGTGATTCTTCTCTCATGCCGAGCCGCTAATGAATGGGCAATTTAGTCAATCTTTTCAAACGGTTTACTCCTGTACGTCAGCCACTTAATTACTCCCTTACCTTCAGCTCTATTTTTTTTTATAGTGACTACATTAACTGGTTATAGGACTCTCAGATATCAAACATACCGCAGCATTTTAAAAAAAAAATTATTATTGTTGTTAATTTTGGAGAAATTTTCCAATTTTACAAATTACATTTTTCAAATTTGAATAAACGTTCAAAATATAGATTTTTCTTTTTATTATCTTTTCACATCGTTTTTTTCACCTAATTCTTTTTCATTCTTTTTGTATGGAAGAAAAAATAATTTCTAAGGTAGACAGATACTCAGTTAGCGAAATAATGTTTTTTGACATTTTTGTTTGTCAGGAAGAATAAAATACACGTCAGTCACGGCTGGGTTTGGAATCCGCATTGCCTTAGGCACTATGTAAATGCAATGTTATTTAGCAATTGTAACGCACTATATAATACCTTAAAGTCTGCTGGGAGAAAATAAAATAGTACAAATAATAAAAAACTAAATTTTACTAATTTCTGTTTTCGCACAAATGTCTGTAGGAAGTTACCTCTACACATGACAAGTTTGTCTCTTAACCCGTGTGACACCTGTCTTCGTGAGGATGTGAATAGTAGTTACTAGATTGTACATTCTGAAATAAATATGTCAAATTAATCTAAAAAAAATATAAAAACAGTAAAAATAATAATTTTCCACTTTTTGAAGCCAATTTTAAAATATATAAAATTTTTGTAAAACTCTTTTAGTTTCAGGCTTGCTTTTACAAAATTGGCACGGAGTTTCGCAAGCCCCATTCAGACTAATAGAAAAAAAAATCTGCAACAAATTCACCAATGAATAATGTGAATGTGAATAATGTACCCTTTAAAAAAAAATATACCCCTCAAAAAAGATCAGAATGTATTTTTATAACTTCATTTAGATTTATTTTTATGCTTTCTAATGGTCAGATAGGCTACAAATGTAAGAGCTTGGATCTATAACCAATAAGAAACGTTGGCCAACATTTCTCAAGTTATTTTTCCCTTTCGTAATATGTTCAACTCAAATATCTAAAACAAGGAGGAATGAAAAACTGATTTGGTTAGATGTTTAAATATTGCATCCTGGTACCAAATATTATAACCCACATATCTTAAAAAAGGCAAATAAGATGGTTATCTAGTGGATGTTAAGGCTGTGCGCACACGTTGCAGATATTTTGCGTTTTTTTGTGTTTTTTTCGTTATAAAAACACACAAAAAATGCCTACATTATGCACCCCATCATTTCGAATGCATTCCGCAATTTTTGTGCACATGATGCGTTTTAAAAAAAAAAAAAACGCAGCATGTTCATTAATTTTGTGGATTTTTTGCAGATTTCCCATGATATTATTGCATTGGGAAACTCCAGAAAAATCCGCAAAAGAAGCGGTAAAAAACGCGAGAAAAACGCATGCGGATTTCTTGCAGAAAATGTCCAGTTTGGCTCAGAAAATTTCTGCAAGAAATCCTGAACGTGTGCACATAGCCTAAAAGTCTACAAATCCCTGTAAAAATGTCAGGTTTTTGCCATTCAAAAAAATCCTACCATGAAGAATCATTTCAGAACTTTTTCCACCTTTAATGTTGCCCACAAATCAATTGAGAATAAGCTGAAATAATTTTGAGGAGAAAAAAAAATAGCAAAACTAAGATAATGTGGTTAAATAAGTGTAAGCACTCTCTTATAATTTGGGATATGGTTGTGTTCAGAATTTGCCAAACATTTTTCATCTCATACCACATAGTGGTATGTGCACGGACACTGTCATTTAAAGGGATTCTAAGTAACCCTATAGGAGGATGCTGTTCTAGGAGGATTTTCCTGACATATTTTTAGTTGCGTTTCACAGCAAAATTCATGGTCCCTTAGCAGCTTACAGCACAGCAAAGGGATCTCATTGTTGACAGTTATTAGTCAGAAAAAGGGTACAAAAAATTTCCAAGACATTAGATATATCATGCGACACTGAGGACATCGTCAAGAAGGGGCTTAAATTTCAAAAACAGCGACATTATCTAGAACTGGAAGTTTTCCAAAAATTGATAAAAAATTTAAAAGAAAATTGGTTGGGAGCAGCAATGAGTGGAACCGTGAAAGTTTGGGTTCTGGTACCCCACTAGAACTTTAGTACAAAGAGCTGTACACGAACCTGAACCCAAATCTCTCTCTTTTTTCCCTTTATCTGTAATCTCACTTTTAACATGACAAAATAAAAAAGAGTCTTCACCATATTTGGTAAGTGCCAATGGAAATTCTTCACCCTCAATATGAAAGTTTGGAATACTTTCTCAACGGCTGAGCACCTCCTCATGGAATAAGGTAGAATAACCTGGTGATAGAGAACAAAATCTTCATTAGATAACAGAAATCAAGGGATCCAAGATAGTGCCAAGTCTTTTTTCTTCTTTTTTTGTGACTATATTTTGCCAAAACTAACATCAAGTATGCCAAAAGCACATGGAAAAACCTCTTATGGCCTGATGAGGCCAAGTTTGAACTTTTTGTCCTTAATTCCATAACATGTTTGGTGTCAATCAAACACTGCGCATCACTAAAAGAAAACCATACCCTCAGTTACTCATGGTGGAGGCAGCATTATGCTTTGAAGCTGCTCAGGCCTCTGCGAAAAAGCAGAAGATGAAGAGGAATCTCACTTTTTAGCATGGCAATGACCTTAAGTATACCTCCAAATCAACAAAAAAAGGCTTCACCCAAAAAATTAACGTTTTGAAGAGCCCGGACAAGAATGCACGTGACAATCACTGAGTGACCTGAAGATGGTTCTGTACACAGGAAATGTCACCAAAATCTAATAGATGTGGAGCTACTGCAGGTAAGAATGGGCAAAGATGGCCGCTTCTAGATGTACCATGCTGATAGACTCCCGATCGAAAAGGCTAAATGCTGTCATAAACATAAAGGGTACTTCAACAAAGTATTAGTATTAAGGGTTTGAATATTTATGGAACCACATTATTTTTTTCATTTCCACCCAAAAAAGATTTAAGTTAATTTTTCAATTGAATTGTACAGATCATGGGTGACATGTTGAAAAAGTTCTAAAATGATTCTACTTGGTATGATTTTCTTTTACATGACAAAAAACTGGTACTTTAACATGGGTGTGTAGACGTTTTACATCTACCATACATGCAAAAAATGAAAAAAAATTGGAAACCCCAGCTACTAAAGATCAGTATCATTCATATGAATGCTGTTAATTAGGTGGCAAGCACATACTTTTTTGGAGCTCCATTTTGACATGTACAGGAACAGAAATTTCAGCAGTTTATCTGCCTAGTGTGAATTCAAGCCAAATTTTGTAAACTGCATCATAGCAGAAGTCTGTGGTCTCATTGGCAGGTGCACATAAAAAGACGGGTGAAGTTGAGTGTATGCAGCATAAAACGGGATCTACAAATTTTGTTGTATTTAGTCTACTTTCACATTTGCGTTGTGCGCTGCTGCATCGGCGACGCAACGCACAACGCAAACAAGAACGCATGCAAAACGCATAGTTTTGCGATGCATGCGTCCTTTTTTTGCCGGATTTTGGACGCAAAAAAAAAAGCATCTTGCTGCGTCCTCTGCGCCCTAACGCTTGCAGCAAAAAAGACGCATGCATCGCAAAACGCATGCGCCCCATGTTAAATATAGGGGCGCATGGTGCATGCGTAGTCGCGGCTGCGCCCGACGCAGCACGGCAGAACGCAAATGTGAACGTAGCCTTATTGTTATAGAGAAACCAAATCTGTGATGGTTATTATTAATGCATGTGTGTTAAAAGAAGTTTTTTTTCTATCTTTTTCATCCCATAAAGAGGCTTTCATTTTGCATCATTTTTGTTACTACACTATACAGCTATACGTATGCAGCTCATATATAAATCTTGGGCTTAGAAACGTGCCCAGGCTCGTGCTGGAACAACTAATTGTTTCCAGACTCGATAGTGATGCTAGGTCCGACATTTTTGTCACTGGTTCTGGTAATTTCAAGAGTTTTTTTTCATCTCATGAGATATCTCAGAGTTATGGTATATTTCTAGAATATACTATTACTAGTGAATCGCATTGAGGGTAATTGAATTCTCGTTGAATTTCCTCCAAAAATCAGATTCTGAACATTTATGAGTAGTATATAGTGAGTCCAGCATTTATAACATGGCTGGATAAAGGTTACAAAACTGATAAAAATGAAACACACGCAGTCTTGTCCTGCCTCTCAGCCCCTCTCTGGTCTGCTTGTTTTCTTTGATCTGTCTACCGATGCTATCCTCACTGACCCATTTTTAGCGTCTTTTGGTTCCTGGCATTTCCAGTGTCTTCTGGCACCAGGCAATTTTGGCATATACTGCAATGAAGGAGATGAATCACTAAAGTTGCACCGCAGCCCCTTTGTTTTCACGTTTACGGTATGGATCTCTAGTTGTCATTAAAGTTGGTCTGAAGCCATAGGTGACTTTCATAGTAAGTGTCTATCGATTTAATTTAATAAATTAAGCACTTTTCTAATCTTTGATTGCAAATTTCCTACCATTCCCTCTCTACTCTAACTTCCTGTCCACTTTTTTTCTTACTTCCGATGACGTTGAGAATCCCAGTGCATGCTAGGATACTCCAACAGGACGTCATCAGGGGGCTGGGGTTGTGGTCTCTGCCAAAGCTGCTGTTGCCAACTTGAAACAAAGAGTCATCAGTAAAGTCCATTTCAATGGCTGTGCTGTCCCTGCTGTACCGAGCATGTGCCAGATGTCATTCAGGCACATGCTCAGTATGAGCTCACTGCCCTATACTCCATTGAATGCGTACTGACATTGCTCATCCACTGAAACAGTCATAATTGATGACATCCTGTTTCATTGTGGTGATGTCCATTTCAGATGCTGGTCTGGTCTCTGCTCTTTCTGCTTGCCGCATCCCCTCCTTTTCTATGCGCACTGACAGTGCACTCTCTTGCCTGCTCATCACTACTCTTTAGAGCTGGTGAGGGAGTGCACTGTCAATGTGCATTCAAAGGAATATAGAGCCGGAAATGCATACTGAGCATGTGTCAGAATTGACGGCTAGGGCAGGGACTGGCCCAGCCCTTAAAAAGGAGGTCACTGTTGACACTTTGTTTCAGGCTGTGGACAGCAGCTGTGACAGTGACTGCAGCCATCCTTAAATGAAAGGTCATCATAGGACAGTAAAAAAAAACAAAAACAAATAAAAGCAGACAAAAAGTTAGGGTAGAAAGGAAATATTAAGGCATTTTTTAATTGAAATATATTAGAAAAATTATTAGATTAATAAATTAAATACATAAACATTTAGGATGAAAGTCACCTTTGGCTGTCTGACCACCTCTTAAAGAGATGGCATATCCGATATTGTAATTTATTTAATTAGGAGTAGGAATACACTTTTTACTGCCAGTATTAGTTTTCTCTGATCCCAGCAGACTATTGTACGGTCAATGATTGGGCAAACCAAGAGGCATTTCTGCCTCGATCGCCTTCACGTAACAGTACCCCAAGTTTCCTATGCTCCGTGAGGCCCTTGTAAAATTACATAAGGGTGCATTATGTCTTAGGCTACTTTCACACTAGCGTTTTCTGCAATCCGTCACAATGCGTCGTTTTGCAGAAAAAACGCATCCTGCAAAAGTGCTTGCAGGATGCGTTTTTTCCCCATAGACTTGTATTGACGATGCATTTGCGACAGATTGCCACACGTCGCATCCGTCGAGCGACGGATGCGTCGTGCTTTGGCGGACCGTCGGGAGCAAAAAACGCTACATGTAACGTTTTTTGCTCCTGACGGACCGCTTTTTCCGACCGCGCACCTTACAATGGGGCAGCGGATGTGCCAGAGAAATGCATCCGCTGCCTCCATTGTGCAATGCGTTAAACGCTAGCGTCGGAATCTCTCCCCGACGCATTGCGACGGGGAGATTACGACGCTAGTGTGAAAGAAGCCTTATGGACGCCTTTAATAAAATGATCATTTGGAACTTTGCAACATTTTTTTAGACAGATTGTTGATATCTGCTATTTTGCGGCATGCAAATGGTCAATTCGTGCCTTGCATCTTCATGACGATACCAAACATTTTTTTGTGTCTACCCTAGAAAATGATTGCATTTCAATGAAAACAGTTATTTAAAAAGACTTATCCCAGGAAGGTGCCTCAATCGCCCGGTCTCCTGCCAGCTTGCCATACTTCATTGAAAGTGACACTTTGATAGCCGCAGTTTTTCCTGCCTAGTGACCTTCATGCTGGCCATCGATTCCCAGTGGCCATCAACTCCAGGCAATTGGTATGACAGGCCAGGCCAGAGGTCAGTTGTTAAATAAAGCTTCTGGACTACTAGACATTTGAAGTTTCAATGAAAATGGAAATCTGCAGGTTCATCTCACGGCGGCCGCTTGTGCTTCCGTCTGACACCAAGAGTTGCTGGAGTTAAATGGCTCCGTAAGTTACAGGGCTGTCATGTACACTAATTCATCTCACAAAAGGTGGAGATATACGGCATAGGGCGCAGATAAGAATAAATAGGGGGCGCTTATCTCCCGACTTCAACTGTGCATATGATTGGAAATGCAATATCCATATATCTACATGGCAAAGGCGTGATGGCGCTGTCACAGCTTAGAGGGTGTCTTGTGTCTGTACAGATTTTTCAAGAATAATAAAGATATTTTGCACCTGAGATCATTTGCGCTGCGATGATGCAATCATAAAGCCGGTATATGGAGGCTCAAATAGAAAAAAAATACGGAGGACTGATAATCCAGTAATTAATTAATTAATGAAATGATAATCCGGTAATGTCAAATTTTCAGTGAGTCTTCGTATATACATCTTTAATGGCCACTTCACAATTTTGATATAGAATTCATTTTCATAAAGCATTGCGTCAATGTATACATAGGTTATATTACTTATCAGGTACCTAAGTTATATCCTGTATTATTCTCCAGAGCTTCACTCACTATTCTGCTGGTGCAGTCGCTGTGTACATACATTACATTACTGATCCTGAGTTACATCCTGTATTATACCCCAGAGCTGCACTCACTATTCTGCTGGTGCAGTAACTGTGTATATACATTACATTACTGATCCTGAGTTACATCCTGTATTATACCCCAGAGCTGCACTCACTATTCTGCTGGTGCAGTCACTGTGTACATACATTACATTACTGATCCTGAGTTAGATCCTGTATTATACCCCAGAGCTGCACTCACTATTCTGCTGGTGCAGTCACTGTGTACATACATTACATTACTGATCCTGAGTTACATCCTGTATTATACTCCAGAGCTGCACTCACTATTCTGCTGGGGCAGTCACTGTGTACATACATTACATTACTGATCCTGAGTTACATCCTGTATTATACCCCAGAGCTGCACTCACTATTCTGCTGGGGCAGTCACTGTGTACATACATTACATTACTGATCCTGAGTTACATCGTGTTTTATTCCAGAAAATCAGCTCAAAGCTGACTGCAGTCAGTGGCACCGGTTTCATGCATTAGATATCTGAAATGACTGAGGAAGTGATTTTTCAAGGACCATAATAGAACTAAAACGAGAATGAATCCCAAGATTACAGAAAAATTTAGCAGTTTTGATGTATTTTTGATACTGATTAATTGCAAAATCAGCCAACTGGAGATACTCCACGCAATCAGACTGATAAAGACAATACACCAAACATATTGCTCAAGTGGTTGATTAATATGTTCTATCTGACCTTTAGAATCTTGGCGTTAGTCAGAAAAAAAAGGCAACTCAATATTGGTCCTATACAAAATGTCCTCCAGAAATTGGAAATTAACTGAGTATCCCTGTAGGAAACAATGTTTTCTGGAATACCATTCAGACGTACATTATGCTTGGTGAATAACTTAAGGTTCGGCAATTAGGTAACTTGGACAAAGTGGCACTGTTTTCTAAATCTGTCAACCACCACCCAAAAGACCGTGATCTCATCAGTGGATGGCAAATCAGTAATAAAGGCCATGAAGACATTTGACTTTTAGGACTAGAAGTGAGGACTAGATGAGTCTGACAGGTTGGGTTTGCAGAGATTTACCTTGTGCGCAGATTCTACATGCGAGCACATGTTCCATGCAGTCCAAAAGAATAGTTGGCCACCAAAAATACCTGACTAAAGTTTGAAGAGTATTATTAATGCCAGGAAGACCTGCGAGAACTGAGTAATGAGATTCTTGTAGGACTCTTGGATGGAACTAAGGTGGAACAAACAATTTTTGGGTGGGATTATTGTCCAGGGCTAGATTTTGAGACCTACAGATCTCTTTAGTCAGATATAAAGAAATAGAGGACCCAAGTAGACCTTCAGCAAGAATAGGAACCTGCTCAAAGTCCTCAGACTGAGACACTAAGAAACTTTGGGAGAGTAATAATACGGTAATAATAATTCTCTTTCTATAGCGCCATTATATTATGCAGCACTTTTGCAAATCAGAGAGGACTTGTATGAAGCCTGTCACACATTACAGAGTAATACGTAATTCAACAATTCAAAGTAAAGGAGTGAAGGTCCTGCTGCCAAGAACTTACAATCTATCATGAAATAGGGGAGGAAGAACACAGATGGAAAAAAGTGCTTGCCGTGTCTAGTTGAGACAGGAGTGTAAAGTTTGGATCATTCTGACTTTTCAAGGTAGTATGGGTCTCTAAATCCTTAGCCATCAATTCCTTAGATAACTGTATGATTGTTGTACTCACATGTAAAGCGTCCTCAGATATTTAAAGCTCGGCCACACTGACTTGTAATAAGAGTCCAGGAGAAACAGGGTTGATTTTCTCTGAATTCTTGTAGTAAGTACAATGCAGCAAGTGGAAAGAATAATCCCAAAGAGAGAAATGCACATCTACATCCAAAGATGGCTAGAGAAATCTAAAAATGAGGAAGAAGGGAGGAGCAACGACTAACATCAACAACTACAGGGGAGGAGAAGGGACAAACTTCAAAAGGCAGGGCTTCAGCCTTGCAACAACAAAATGCAATGCATAGCATAGAAAATACACAACAAGCTGTTCCCATTCATGGGACACAACACTCCCCATCTGAAATCTTCAGAATTCATAATGTATCTGTGTGACTGTCATGCGGGTACTGGGTAGGGCACAGCTGATTACCCGGGTCCCTGCGATATCCCTCAGACTAGGGTAACCCTGTCTGTCCCTCTCCCAGAATTTACACTGATGGTGTGCATGTCTGGGCCGCCAGGCCTGACCCTGACTCCTGTTTCAGTTCTAAACTGAAACCTCCTCCCACCACTCAGTGATAAGACCTCACACCAACCCCTACAGAAAGCACAGACAGGGAAAACTAAACACGCACCACGCCGCAAACACACGGGAAAACACTATAATGTGCACAGGGCAAAACAAATACAAATATAGGAAGGAGAAATATGACGAAGGATAATACATCACCAGTTACGATATTTCCTCTCCTAGACCACCACTCCAAACCGAGATCACCAGGCACAAGACACAAGCTATAATAGCGACACCCAAAATCCAGAATGACTATTTAAAGGCCACGGGCGTGACCCAGCCTCCAACCCGATTACCAGCTAGATTTAACTCTGGACAACCTGGATAAAGTCTAGCCGACGCCACTGAGCGTCTAGTGGACGAAAGTGGAATTACCGCTGTCTGTCGGATGCCCTAGTGTGAATAGCGTCCGACATGACAGTGACGTGATGAGTCATTGCTGTCCAACGCCGACATGGAACCTGAAAAGAGGAGAGAGAAGAAAACAATATGCAACAATAATGCAACAATTCAAGTCAATACTTGAGCGATGACACGTAGTCCTTAAATAGAAATGAATAAGAGCTTGATAGAAAAAACCCATCTTCGGTTTGGGGAAGCCACAACCAGCCAACTCTTCCACTAACCCAACAATCAAATGGTAATAATTAATCCACGGGGAAGAGTTCAAGTCCGTTTGCACACAGAGCATTTTATGTCCTAACACAGCTGGGTATGAGGAAATATGCTCCCGGCCATGGAGGAGTCCAGCAACAATGTTCAGTTCATGTGACGTCCTCCTCAAGTAAAAGTAGCATGAGTTCGGTGACTCGGCGAACGAAGATTCAAATTGAATCCCCCTTTGTTACCTTGACTTCTATCTTCCAAGCCTTTCCGTCATCGCTGGGCACAACGTTGGTGATGAGACACATCGTCCAGTGGTTACGATGAGCCTCTTTGTCTTTTAAAAGGATGAGATCTCCTTCTTGTAGGTTAGGAGTTGTCTCCTGCCATTTGCAACGGTTTTGAAGCAGATGCAGATATTCAGTCTTCCACCGGTGCCAGAATACATTAGACAGATGTTGTGCCTGCTCCTATTGACATCTGAAAATGTCTTTGTGATGAAAGTCTCCAGAAGGACTGGAACAGTTCCGATCTTCTGCGTAAGAAGTGTAGCTGGAGTGAGAATCATTGGAGCATGGAGGTCGGATGATACCGGAACCAAGGTCTTGCATTTATTATAGCTGACACCTCTGCGAGGAGTGTGACCAGCACACTTCATGGGTGAGAGGAAGCTTGTGGTCCAGCAACAAGGAATTGAGAATTCTTCATGCAATTCCAATCATGTGTTTCCAGGATCCACCCATGTGTGATGCGTGTGGACGATTGAACACCCAGGTGCAGCTGTTATTGGTCAAGAAGTTGTCTAACTGCAATTCCTTGCAAGCCCCTGCAAAGCTAGTTCCACAGTTGGACTGGAGTTGTTTAGCAGGCCCACGGATGAAAAAGAATCATCTTAGGGAATTGATGAAGCAAGAAGAGTCCATGGCTTCGATAACCTCAATGTGAACTGCACAGATACTGAGACAGGTAAATAGAACAGCTTATCGCTTACTGTTTGCACCTCCACCATGAGTTCTTCTAGTAATGACCGACCAAGGACTGACGACGTCTACCCCGACATAAGAGAATGGCTAATCTGTACTTAGACGATATGTTGGAAGATTCGCCATCTGCTGGTACTGATGCCTTCCTCTTGACCTTTGCTACTTAACACTTGGAGCACTGGAGAGAGACATCTCTTCATTCCGACGATCTATAAACCAGCGGACCTGATCCCACCTCCGGTAACACATAGTGGCGACCTGGGATGATAATAGGGTTCTGTTCCTTAAGGTGCAGTTCAGATTTCCCTATGTGACCGCCTACTCTCAGCAACTTGCTGTGATCGAGCACTGGGTTCAGGTCAAGGAACGTACTGTTTTTGGAGAGGTTGACACCTTTCGTAATACTGTCAATCTCATTTCGATATACTTCTTTTTGTATGCACCTGATGATGACTTGTCCAGCTTGATCCTTGTCTTCGACGGTAGGATGACCCATGCACATGTGCCAGCCTCGGCACCCTGAAGACTTGTCAATGGTAAAGCAATGAGTGATGTGAGTAAGACGAGCCATGGCTCTTACAGTGGATGACCAACTTGAGAAGCGTTCAAAAGGATGAGGTTTCAACTTTAGCTATGATGTCATTGAAGTATAGTGTGTGGAGATAGTTGGTCTACTTTATTTGACAGATTCTGGATCCACCAGCTCATATGCAATGCTGATGTAGTTATCGTAGGTACCCTCGTATAATATACTTGGAGGTGTCAGCCACATGTTGTCAGCGAGCTTGGATGCAGCTGTGAGTGTCGTTCCTTGGTTAGCTGAGCTTAGATCAGAGGGGATGTGATTCCACTGCTCGGGAGTAGCTTTGGTACTTAGTGTGCAGGTTTAGGGGTTAGTTTGGCCTTACCCAGAATGAAACCACAGTGCACTTGGTTGTACGCTTCTAAGGTCTTCAGATAAGCTACTGCAGCTATGGCTTCTGTATACGCGTTGGAGAAAATGTGGACTTGTCTTCTGGCGGCAACTGAAGAAGATTTTACATAATAACAACGTGGGACTTGGAGTTATTCTGGAACCTTCAGTGACTTCTTCCAGGTCTCCCATTTTGTTGTTTCTGGGACGGCAGAAGAGCATCCCAATCAGTAGTTTCGGCAGTGAACTGTCTTAGCAGAATCTTGCCTTCAATAGTGATGGGTGCGATGAACCCAAGAGGATCATAAATACTGTTTATGACAGATAGGACTCCTCGTTTGGTGAATAGTTTGTTGCAGGGTGACACTTGAAAAGTAAATGCGTTCTGTTTAATATCCCATAGCAGACTGTGGCTGCATTGCGTGGGAGGGACGTCGGAACCGAAATCAAGGTCTCTTAAGCTCGTGGCATAGTCTTCCAATGGAAATGCTTCCATTACCTCTTGACTGTTAGGGGTAATCTTGTGGAGCCTGAGATTTGATGACAAGAGCATTTCCTGAGTTCTGGAGAATGTACTGAGTCAAATCAGTATAGCGTTGCAGTTGTCCAGACAAGAGTGACTCATAACAATATAAAGAGAAGTTCACGAGGCAGGAGTGTAAGGTTTGGATTATAAAGTATGTTAGTCTTAGGTCATTAAGGATGGAGGGTATGGGTAGGGTGGTAGACAGAGAAGGAGGAGATGTAGGGTGGTGCAATACTGTGGAGGGCTTTGTGGGTGAGAGCAATAAGTTTATATTATTCTCTGTAGTGGATGGGTAACCAGTGCAATGATTGGCAGAGGGTGGAGGCATTGATGTAGCAGCTGAACAGAAAAATTATCTTGGCTGTCGCACACAGGATTTATTGGAAATCGAAGACTATAGTAGGAGGAAGACCAATCAGTAGAGCGTTGCATTAATCCAGACAAGAGTGACTCAGAACAACATTAAGAATTTTTTCAGTGTCAAAGGTGAGAAAAGGATGGATTTTTTAGATGTTTTAAAAGTCCGGGTGACATGAGCAAGCGAGTGATCACATATAGGGAAGGAAAGATCTGAGTCATATATAACCCCAAGACAGCTAGCGTTCTGCTTGGGAGTATGTCGGTTTTCATGGCTTTAGTGCCAGGTCTAAATGTCACTACAAAATTAAATCTAGGAAAGAATAAAGGCCATCTAGCTTGTCTTGGGTTGAGTCTTTTGGCTGAGTCTTTTGGTTGAGTCTAAGGTTACGTCCGGATTTGCCACGGAAATTTCCACGGCAATTCCGCAACTGTGCCGCGGGTAAAACGCATGCAGAATTTGCATGCATTTTCCCGCTAAACACTAGCATTTTAGAAGCGTAATTAGCTTGCAGAATGCTAGAGTTTTCCAAGCGATCTGTAGCATTGCTTGGAAAACTGATTGACAGGTTGGTCACACTTGTCAAACACAGTGTTTGACAAGTGTGACCAACTTTTTACTATTGATGCTGCCTATGCAGCATCAATAGTAAAAAGATCTAATGTTAAAAACAATTAAAAAATAATAATAAATCATGATATTCCCACCTTCTGGCATCGCCCGCTGCGTTCCCACTCCTCGCGATGCTCCCGTTCCCAATAATGCCTAGCGGCAATGACCTCAGATGACGTAGCGGTCTCGCGAGATTGCACGTCATCACAGGTCATTGTTGCAAAGCATCACTGGGAACGGAAGCATCGCAAGGAGTGGGAACGCTGCGAGGGACGCTGGAAGGTGAGAATATCACGATTTTTTATTTTAATTATTTTTTTTAACAATTATATGGCTCCCAGGGCCTGGAGGAGAGTCTCCTCTCCTCCACCCTCGGTACCATCCGCACATGATCCGCTTACTTCCCGCATGGTGGGCGTGTTCACATGCGGAAAGTAAGCTGATCAATGCATTCTTATGTGTGCGGAATCCCCGCAATTCTGCACAAGGAATGAACATTCTGCGTTTTTTTCCCGGAATGCGATTCCGCCGTGGAAAAAAACGCAACATGTACACAAAAATTGTGGATTGCATTCTAATAATTGAATGCTTAATGTATGCATTTTTTTCATGGTTTTATCGCGTTTTTATAGAGAAAAACTGCGAAAAAAATGTGAAAAATCCTGAACGTGTGCACATAGTCTTAGTCAGATTTCTGTGGCTTCTGATTACAGACACTTTTTTGTAAAAATGTACGGTATCCCTCGATCTACATTTGTCTAGTGATACTGATCGCTCCCATATATGAATCACGGTCGGATGGACTTACCCTTTAAATGGTCATTCCCAATCTTCATAAATGAGTACTTTCAGATAGAGCTTGTAAACACAAACAATTTAGCAGAAACAAAATATGAAAGAATACGAGCACTCACCATTTATGCAAAAAGTGTCCATCCTTTATTGAGGCTTCATAGTAAAAAAGCAGGACATAGCGGGGAGAACCTGTGGTTCCCAACGACGACGGCCGTTTCGCTCTCCTGAGCTTCTACGGGTCTAATCAAGCTCAGGAGAGCGAAACGGCCGTCGTCGTTGGGAACCACAGGTTCTCCCCGCTATGTCCTGCTTTTTTACTGTGAAGCCTCAATAAAGGATGGACACTTTTTGCATGAATGGTGAGTGCTCGTATTCTTTCATATTTTGTTTCTGCAGAACGTTCACCTGTTTTCTAAGAGCACCGCATTCTGTAGTGGCTTAAAAGAACGCTGACTGGTCTGAGGGATTACAGCTGGTGGTGTGAGCTGATAGTGCGTCTGTTTTCTTGCCTTTTGATTTCTCCACAAACAAATTAGCAGTTTACTGTTTCTTAAAATGTTCAGACTTTCTTGAGATATTAACCGTTTCCAGCTTGTTGCCTTGGAGACCGACAGTGTTTACAAGCTCTTTTCTATCGGGCCTGTAAGCAATGTTTTTAAGCTGTAAAGGATCGCATAAAGCTTCTGGTACCTCTTTACACAGGCCTGCTTCAGCGCAAGGCTTAAAAGCTAGAAAGCAGCGGTGGTCGGTCTCCAAGACAACAAGCGGTTAACAAAGAAACACGTTAATATCTCAAGAAAATTTTAATACACATTAAATAGCAAAAGCGTTTGATTTTACGAGAACTATATGACAATGTCCATCTATGAAGATGGGAAATAACCCTTTAAGTCAGGTAGAGGAGCAAGTATACGATTGGTCAATTAATTTCCATTGCTTTTTGTAGACTTAATCTGCAAACGAATTGCCCGTATTAATCAAAGAAAGATTTTTTTTCTTCTTAGAAAAAAGAGAAACATTATTCGTCTAAATCTTTACAAAGTCGGACGGAAGGCGAGAGAGTTGAGAGGATTTGCGGCCTTAATACATCCAGTCAATAGAATGTCAGAGAGGAGCAAAAACAAAGAGGGTCCCAAAGGTAATTTGCAAATCTGCTGAAATCCCGAACAAGCTTTGATTTAACCAAAGCTTGAAATGGCTTTTATTTACTGTCTATTGCAGAATAAATGACATCTCATAAACAGGTTTTATCCATTACCACAAAACAGGGATCACCATGTAAGGGACATTTTATCCTCTTGATAAAAAGCAAGATATGCAGCGCCGGGTTATTATAAATACACAAAATCAATGCACAGACACAAGCACATCTGAAATTTCATTTTCAGCAATGTATTCTCTAATAAAAATGTCTATATCACCGGAGGGATTTGCAGACAACAAGGAACTATGATAAACAGCGGATAAAGTGGTTGGATGGCGGCATCCTACTCTGTACATTAGTCACACATATACGGCTATTGTAAGCTGGGAATGGGCCTCTAACTAAGCGCAAGAGTCCCGGCAGGCCAGAAATGTATGCTTTCTAGTCTTTAGAAGAGGGTTATATGCCCCTATTGTGCGAATATTACATTATATTAGATTGGAGTATTTATAATTCATCTTAAAGCAGTTGTCCGCCTTTCAAAACAAACTTTTTACTTAAATGCATACGTTTTCGACTGAAAATCATTTTTGCATTATGGTTTGCCTACTGGGCTTTGCTTTCTAATGATGGCTGCAGAATGAGGTAACTGAGAATGTGTCAGTCCGCTCCGCTATGATCTGATGGAGCGTGTTAACGGAGAATGTGTCAGTCCGCTCCGCTTTGATCTGATGGAGCGTGTTAACTGAGAATGTGTCAGTCCGCTCCGCTATGATCTGATGGAGCGTGTTAACTGAGAATGTGTCAGTCCGCTCCGCTATGATCTGATGGAGCGTGTTAACGGAGAATGTGTCAGTCCGCTCCGCTTTGATCTGATGGAGCGTGTTAACTGAGAATGTGTCAGTCCGCTGCGCTATGATCTGATGGAGCGTGTTAACTGAGAATGTGTCAGTCCGCTCCGCTATGATCTGATGGAGCGTGTTAACTGAGAATGTGTCAGTCCGCTCCGCTATGATCTTATGGAGCGTGTTAACTGAGAATGTGTCAGTCCGCTGCGCTATGATCTGATGGAGCGTGTTAACTGAGAATGTGTCAGTCCGCTCCGCTATGATCTGATGGAGCGTGTTAACTGAGAATGTGTCAGTCCGATCCACTATGATCTGATGGAGCATTTGTAATGCTTCTATCTGACTTTTTCTGAGCTCCTTTCAGCTGAATTATGACCACAGACAACATTGAAGTTGAAGGTGGAAAGGAACAAAAAGTCCGTTAGAGCTAAGTGGGACAAATTTTTTAAAGGATCCCAATTGCAAAACTGAATTTTAGGCCAAAATACATGCATTTAAGTAAAAAAAAGATCCTTAACCCCTTTCCGACATCAGGCATAATAGTACGCCGATGTCGGATTCCCCCTGTTTGCACGTTTCCGGGCAAATGACTCCTTTCCAGGCACAAGACAGCTGATCTGTACAGCTGCAACAGCCATGGATGGAATCACGATCCACCCGCAGCTGTTAACTAGTTAAATGCCGCTGCAAATCTCTGACAGCGGCATTTAACTCGCACTTACAGGAAGTGCTACACTAATCCCACCCATCAGTGACCTGGTCACATGAACGCAGGTCACCGATTGTTTGGCATGACAACCAGAGGTCTCTAGCAGACCTCTATGGTTGTCATTGCTGGATTGCTATGAGCGCCATCAGGTGGTGGGTGCTCATAGCAAGTGAGCATTTCTGCTACACACAGATGAACTGATCATTGCCTGTATGTAGCAGAGGCGATCAAAGAAGTGCAGCTTCTAGTCTCCCATAGAGACCATTGAAGCATGCAGAAAGTAAAAAAAAATATATTATTAAAAATAGTAAAAAATAGAAAAATATAAAAGTTGATATCACCCCCTTTTGCCCCATTCATAATAAAACAATAAAAAAAAATCAAACTTACACATATTCGGTATTGCAGCGTTCAGAATCGCCCGATCTATCAACATAAAAAAAGAATTAACCTGATCGCTAAACGGCGTAATGAGAAAAAATGTCAAAACGTCAGAATTATGTTTTTTTGGTCGCTGCAACATTGCAATAAAATGCAATAACGGGCGATCAAAAGATCGTATATGGTATAATTAAAAACATCAGCTCGGCGCGCAAAGAAATAAGCCCTCACCCGACCCCAGATCACAAAAATTAAAGATGCTACTGGTCTCAGAAAATGCCGCTTTTTTTTTTTTTTTACCAAGGTTTTGAATTTTTTTCCACCATATAAATAAAAAAGAACCTAGACATGTTTGGCTTCTATGAACTCGTAATGACCTGGAGAATCATAATGGCAGGTCAGTTTTAGCATTTAGTGAACATGGTAAAAAAATAATAACAACTGTGGAATTGCACTTGCTTTGCAATTATACCGCACTTGGAATTTTTTCCCGTTTTCCAGTACATGATATGTTAAAACCAATGGTGTCGTTCAACTCCTCCTGCAAAAAATAAGCCCTCACATGGCCATAATGACCAAAAAATGAAAAAGTTATGTCTCTGGGAAGAAGGGGAGCAAAAAACAAAAAAGCAAAAAACGGAAATAGCTCTGGTTGTGAAGGTGTTAGAAGGTGGACTACCCCTTTAAACCAGACAGTTTTTATTTTGATTATTTCATATTTTCCTCCCCTTCTTGTAAGAGTCATACATTTTTTACTTTTCCACCATTATAGTCCCATGAGGACTTGTTTTCTTTTGCGGGATGAGTTGTAGTTTTGAATGACGCCATTCGTTTTACTATGTAATTCACAAAAAAATTGGAAATAAAAAGAAAAATACAGTTCCACCAATGTTTTGGGGTTTTATTGTTAGTGTTTATTTTATAGTAAAAATGACTTGGTGATATCATTCTCTTTCTCTGTTTTATTGCAGCCATTTGGTAAATTCAAAAAAGTGTATTTTTTTTCTCATTAATGTACACTCTGCACCCCATCTTGACTGAACAAAAAACTGAAATGTAGTAATTTTTGCAAATTTAGTAAAAAAGAAAAACGGAAATATCACATGGTCATGAGTATTCAGACCCTTTGCTCAGACACTCATATTTCAGTCCCATGCTGTCCATTTCCTTGTGATCCTCCTTGAGATGGTTCTACTCATTCATTGGAGTCCAGCTGTGTTTAATTAAACTGATTGGACTTGATTTGGAAAGACGCACACCTGTCTATATAAGACCTCACAGTGCATTTCAGATCAAATGAGAATCATGAGGCCAAAGGAACTGGCCAAGGAGCTCAGAGACAGAATTGTGGCAAGGCACAGATCTGAAGACCTACTCCAGAAATAGGGTGAAAAAGCAACAATGCGAAAACAATATAATACAATTATGTAAATTTATTAATAATATTAAAATACACATATGACGCATAAAAAAGGGGAAAACCAAACAACAGAATATACAAAACCACAATACAGTAATTGGAGTGGGTATATGGACACAGTCATGGACTGATATATTTATTTAAAAAAAACCATTACATATAGCCTACATACATTTGCAAACATGCATTAAAAAATCAAGAAGGCATAGGTGATAGAGTAAAAGGAATAACCTATAACATTATAAAGTCCATACCCAATAATTTCCTGTTTCCTCCAATGCATGTTTCGCCTGGTAATGGCTTTTTCAAGGAGTGAAAGGAAGTAGAAAGGGGGAATGATTTATATGCCGCACAAACCAATCAGGAACACAAGTTCCCAGAAAAATCATGTGGCATAATTAATTCAATTATTTATTAAATAGCATCCATAATATACAGACAAGAAAATGACAAAACAATCCCTCATAATAGAAGACTAATAAAATGGAACATATGGTATTTTGTGCTGTAAATAGCATGTGTTCAACCATCGAACGCTCGCTATACTACCCCTGGGCCGGAAATGACTAAATGAAGGGCAACATAATTAAATTGCTACTTCCTTTCACTCCTTGAAAAAGCCATTACCAGGCGAAACATGTGTTTGAGGGAACAGGAAATTATTGGGTATGGATTTTATAATGTTATAGGTTATTCCTTTTACTCTATCACCTATGCCTTCTTGATTTTTAATGCATGTTTGCAAATGTATGTAGGCTATATGTAATGGTTTTTTTTAAATAAATATATCAGTCCATGACTGTGTCCATATACCCACTCCAATTACTGTATTGTGGTTTTGTATATTCTGTTGTTTGGTTTTCCCTTTTATATGCTATATGTGTATTTTAATATTATTAATAAATTTACATATTTTTATTATATTGTTTTCTCATTGTTGTTTTTTCACCCTATTTCTGGAGTAGGTCTTTATAGTATGATAGGGTGATATCCCATATATTGAACATTTATGAGTTTAGGATAATTTGGTGTAGCAAGGCACAGATCTGGCCAAAGTTACAACAGAATTTCTGCAGTACTCAAGGTTCCTAAGAGCACAGTGGCCTCCATAATCCTTAATGGAAGAAGTTTGGGACCACCAGAAGACCTGGCCTTCCGAGACCTGGCCGTCCAGCCAAACTGAGCAATCATTGGAGAAGAGCCTTGGTGAGAGAGGTAAAGAAGAACCCCAAGATCACTGTGGCTGAGCTCCTGAGATGCAGTAGGGAGATGAGAGAAAGTTCCACAAAGTCAGGAACTTTATGGCAGAGTGGCCTGAGGGAAGCCTCTCCTCAGTGCAAGACATATGAAAGCCCGCATAGAGTTTGCTAAAAAACACATGAAGAACTCCCAGACTATGAGAAATAAGATTCTCTGGTCTGATGAGATGAAGACAGACCTTTTTGGTCATAATTCTAAGCGGTATGTGGGGAGAAAACCAGGCACTGCTCATCACCTGCCCAATACAATCCCAACAGTGAAACATGGTGGTGGAAGCATCATGCTATGGAGGTGTTTTTCAGCTGCAGGGACAGGGCGACTGGTTGCCATTGACGGAAACATGAATGCGGCCAAATACAGAGATATCCTGGATGAAAACCTCTTCCAGAGTGCTCTGGACCTCAGACTTGGCCGAAGGTTCACCTTCCAACAAGACAATGACCTTAAGCACACAGCTAAAATAACAAAGGAGCGGCTCCAGAACAACTCTGTGACCATTCTTGACTGGCCCAGCCAGAGCCCTGACCTAAACCCAATTGAACATCTCTGGAGAGACCTGAAAATGGCTGTCCACAACGTTCACCATCCAACCTGACGGAACAGGAGAGGATCTGCAAGGAAGAATGGCAGAAGATTCCGAAATCCAGGTGTGAAAAACTTGTTGCATCTTTCCCAAGAAGACTCATGGCTGTACTAGCTCAAAAGGTGCTTCTACTCAATACTGAGCAAAGGGTCTGAAGACTTATGACCATGTGATATTTCAGTTTTTCTTTTTTAATAAATTAGCAACAATCACTACATTTCTGTTTTTTCAAGTCAAGATGGGGTGCAGAGTGTACAATAATGAGAAAAAAATTAACTTTTTTGAATTTACCAAATGACTGCAAAGAAATAAAGAGTGAAAAATTTAAAGGGGTCTGAATACTTTCTGTACCCACTGTATAGTGAAAATCATGGTCTCCGACACAGCTCAGCCCACTTTAAAGGGGTATCGGTGACAGGATAACACAGCTGTTATCTGCCCAGTGCGGGGTCTCTGATCAATCAAATGTAGGAAAGTAACCAGGTTCTCAAAAACCTCTTTAAAAATAGCCTGCTGCGTAGTTGCTGAATAAAGTTTTATAAAGTGCCAGATAAAATGTGTTTTCTTTTCCTGAGAGCTGAGAATGAACCAATATATTCCTGGGTATCTTATACAATGTCTATAGGTTCTATGCCATGTTAAGCCAGTGGTGGTCACAGTGGAGGTCTACACTACATATCGCTTCTGTATTGGGACCTTGAGATAAAATCTACGCTTCCAAAGAGCATAATCCCAGTTTGAGTATTTTCCCATTGAATTGAGCATGTTCTTATGTTTCATGGGAAGTGTCTCTTATAATATATGGTGTTCATGGCTTGATTTCCCCTGTAGACCGGCTGGAAATAAGATGCAGAGTTTATCCCGCACGTCCGCACTCTTTGAAATGATGTGGATTAAGCTCGTTGTTGGAACAATTACAAACATTGATCTGTGGAAATGAAACGTCATTCCAGGGAGACTACACTATTCACACACTGAGGAAATTCTACTCCTAAGCCTCTCCATTATGGCAAAGCTGCACAATTCATGTCTATTAAGACACCGAGGACGGAGGTGAGGGAATCTTGTATTGTATCTCACTGAAGTTGTGGCTGTCACTACATGCCAAGGAGGTGGGGGGATGACACCCAAGTGGAGGCTGCTTCCTAGTCACTTCCATTTATCTGTTGACTACCTCCTGTCCTTCTCCTTTACCTTCCTTCAATCATCCCTCCCCTCCTTCCTTTTCATTTCCTTCCTTCCTTCCTTCCTTCTTTCCTTCCTTCCTCTAATTTGCCATTCTTTCTTTATTTCATTTTCTTTCTTTCTTTCTTTCTTTCTTTCTTTCTTTCTTTCTTTCCATTACTTTTTTCTCTTTTTCTTCATTTTTTTTCTTTCTTCCGTTCTTCTTTCTCCCTTCCTTTACCTTTCTACCTTTCTATTATTTATTCCTTCTTTCCTATTTTCTTATTCAGGCATTAGATTTTGATGCACAAGATTAAAATTGAAAATCTTACCTTACTGAATATAATATGTGTAATTAGGTTGGTGCAGCAATGCTTCATGGAACCAAAATGGTCAATTTACTGAGCACCTGGTTCCAAATCACCTCAAATGTAAAAATTTAGATCCAAATTGAGTGAATTTAATAATGACTATTGTGACTCCATAACTAGGTTAGGTGTGGGGGGCACTTGAGAGACTGTTTCTGTGGTTCTCTATGTACCGTTACTCACAAAAAAATTTCATCAGATAGCTTGAACTTGACTGCAGGAGGCACGTGTGAAGATTCCAGAAGGTTTATTTTCCAGCTGATCTCTTGTAGTTATGTATAATTACAGTAGTAAAAGTAACATATTCTGAACCAGAGATACAGCATACAGCATGAGGAAGTGAAGAGCTACTGACATTGGAGCTACATCAGAGCCACATGGAGAGAGGGAGGACAACTTCTAAAAGGGGCAAACTCTTTGCCAGGCAGCTAGCAACAATTCTATGATCATACAATACTGTCTGTATGATTCTTAGTGTGTATATGCTTAGTGTGTATACACTCTTGAAACCATCTGGGCACGGTACTGTTGAGATGGTGGAAGGTGTCCTAGATCAGGGCATCACTGAGCTCCCAAGCAACATGTGGTGCATGGGCATCAGATGCACAGATCCATTGTCCCAGGATAATTTAATTTGTACTCAGGTCTGAGGAAAATGTCATCAATGCCTTCCAAGACCTGCTTACACAATCTGGCCACATAAGGCTGGGCAATGTTCTGCACCATGAGCTACCGAGAGTAAGATCTGACAATTGTTCTGAGGTTTTCATCTTAATAGGTAAGATTAGTCAGGGTACTGTACTGGTTGAGGTGAAGGTTTTGTATGAACCTTCAATGATATTCCTCCCCAGACCATCACTGACCCCCTGCCAAATCATTCATGTTGATTGATGTGACAGTCAACATCAGTGGCGGGTTATAACGAGGTCAATCTGGGCGGCAGCCCAGGGCCCAGTGGTGTGGGGGGGCCCTGGGCAACCGCTCAGATTGACCGCCGCCATCAGGGCATTACTGCCCTGACTGGCATATGGGCCTGATGGGCAGACGGGGCCCGCATCGGGCCCGGTCTCATCTGCTCACCGGGCCTCTACCGGCGATGCGGCAGTTTAACGCTATTGACGTGCAGGCGCACGCCCGCACGTCAATAGTTAACAGCTGCCAACCAATTGGAGGCTGGCAGCTGAAGTCAGCCGCAGCGCGCACGTCACCGGCATCTGATGTCATTGTCAGTCGCCGGCGAGTGCGCACTGCTGGAGGGAGCATCGCCAAAGGAGCGCGGACAGGTGAGGAGAGCTAGTTTTTTTAATTGCGAACGGCAATCCGGGGGGCCCGGGCCAGAAGGCTGGACACACTGGGGACAGAGATGCTGGACACACTGGGGGCAGAAATGCTGGACACACTGGGGGCAGAGATGCTGGACATTGGAGGCAAA
Organism: Ranitomeya imitator; assembly: GCF_032444005.1. Lineage (NCBI taxonomy): Eukaryota > Metazoa > Chordata > Amphibia > Anura > Dendrobatidae > Ranitomeya > Ranitomeya imitator. The sequence goes on along the minus strand of NC_091282.1, from coordinate 52,677,248 downwards.
AATGCTGGACATTGGGGGCAGAGATGCTGGACACACTGGGGGCAGAGATGCTGGACACACTGGGGGCAGAGATGCTGGACACACTGGGGGCAATATGCTGGGCTCACTGGGGCAAAGATGCTGAACACACTGGGGGCAGGACTGGAAACACTGGGGGCAGAATGCTGGACACACTGGGGGCAATATGCTGGACACACTGGGGCAGGATGCTGGACATTGGGTGCAGAGATGCTGGACACACTGGGGGCAGAGATGCTAGACATTGCGGGCAAAGATGCTGGACACACTGGGGGCAGAATGCTGGACAAACGGGGCAATATGCTGGAGACGCTGGGGCAGATTGCTGGACACACTGGGGGCAGTATGCTGGAGACACTGGGGCAGATTGCTGGACACACTGGGGGCAATATTCTGGACACACTGGGGACAATATGCTGGACAAACTGGGGGCAATATGCTGGACACACTGGGGGCAGGACTGGAGACACTGGGGGCAGAATGCTGGACACACTGGGGCAGGATGCTGGACATTGGGTGCAGAGATGCTGGACACACTGGGGGCAGAGATGCTGGACATTGGGGCAAAGATGCTGGACACACTGGGGGCAGGATGCTGGACACACTGGGGGCAGAATGCTGGACAAACGGGGCAATATGCTGGAGACACTGGGGCAGATTGCTGGCTATACTGGGGGCAGTATGCTGGAGACACTGGGGCAGGTTGCTGGACACACTGGGGGCAATATTCTGGACACACTGGGGACAATATGCTGGACAAACTGGGGGCAATATGCTGGACACACTGGGGGCAATATGCTGGATACACTGGGGGCAGAGATGCTGGACACACTGGGGGCAATATACTGGACACACTGGGGGCAATATGCTGGACACACTGGGGGCAGAATACTGGACACACTGGGGGCAGAATACTGGACACACTGGGGGCAGGATGCTGACACACTGGGGGCAGGATGCTGGACACACTGGGGCAGAATGCTGGAAACACTGCTGAGGGCAATATGCTGGAGACACTGGGGCAGATTGCTGGACACACTGGGGGCAGTATGCTGGAGATACTGGGGCAGATTGCTGGACACACTGGGGGCAATATGCTGGACACATTGGAAGCAGGATGCTGGACACACTGGGGGCAGGATGCTGGACACATTGGGGCAGAGATGTTAGACACTGGGGGCAGAGATGATGGTCACACTGGGGGCAGAGATGCTGGTTACACTGGAGGCAGAGATGCTGGACACACTGGGGGCAGAGATGCTGGACATTGGGGGCAGAGATGCTGGACATTGGGGCAGAGATGCTGGACACACTGGGGGCAGAGATGCTGGACACACTGGGGGCAGAATGCTGGACACACTGAGGCAGAGATGCTGTACATTGGGGCAGAGATGCTGGACATTGGGGGCAGAGATGCTGGACACACTGGGGCAAAATGCTGGACACACTGTAAGCAGAGATGCTGGAGACACTGGGGAAGATTGCTGGACACACTGGGGCAGTATGCTGGAGACACTGGGGCAGATTGCTGGACACACTGGGGGCAATATGCTGGACACGCTGGGGGCAATATGCTGGACACACTGGGGGCAATATGCTGGACACACTGTCTGGGGGTAATATGCTGGACACACTGGGGGCAGGATGCTGGACACACTGGCGGCAGAATGCTGGACACACTGGGGGCATGATGCTGGACACACTGGGGCAGATTGCTGGACACACTGGGGGCAGGATGCTGGATACACTGGGGGCAGGGATGCTGGACACACTGGGGGCAGAATGCTGGACAAACGGGGCAATATGCTGGAGACACTGGGGCAGATTGCTGGACATACTGGGGGCAGTATGCTGGAGACACTGGGGCAGGTTGCTGGACACACTGGGGGCAATATTCTGGACACACTGGGGACAATATGCTGGACAAATTGGGGGCAATATGCTGGACACACTGGGGGCAATGTGCTGGATACACTGGGGGCAGAGATGCTGGACACACTGGGGGCAATATGCTGAACACACTGGGGGCAATATGCTGGACACACTGGGGGCAGAATACTGGACACACTGGGGGCAGAATGCTGGACACACTGGGGGCGGGCAGAATACTGGACACACTGGGGGCAGAATGCTGGACACACTGGGGGCAGGATGCTGACACACTGGGGGCAGGATGCTGGACACACTGGGGCAGAATGCTGGAAACACTGCTGAGGGCAATATGCTGGAGACACTGGGGCAGATTGCTGGACACACTGGGGGCAGTATGCTGGAGATACTGGGGCAGATTGCTGGACACACTGGGGGCAATATGCTGGACACAATGGGGGCAGGATGCTGGACACACTGGGGGCAGGATGCTGGACACATTGGGGCAGAGATGTTAGACACTGGGGGCAGAGATGCTGGTCACACTGGGGGCAGAGATGCTGGTTACACTGGGGGCAGAGATGCTGGACACACTGGGGGCAGAGATGCTGGACATTGGGGGCAGAGATGCTGGACATTGGGGCAGAGATGCTGGACACACTGGGGCAGAGATGCTGGACATTGGGGCAGAGATGCTGGACATTGGGGGCAGAGATGCTGGACACACTGGGGCAAAATACTGGACACACTGTGAGCAGAGATGCTGGAGACACTGGGGAAGATTGCTGGACACACTGGGGCAGTATGCTGGAGACACTGGGGCAGATTGCTGGACACACTGGGGGCAATATGCTGGACACACTGGGGGCAATATGCTGGACACACTGTCTGGGGGCAATATGCTGGACACACTGGGGACAGGATGCTGGACACACTGGCGGCAGAATGCTGGAAACACTGGGGGCAGGATGCTGGACACACTGGGGGCAGTGTTATGATTAGGTAATTTAGTACCACAATGGACATAGACGTCAGAGCACATACAGTGACCTGACAATAACCCAAAAACATAGAACGAGTTCTGAGACGTGGGAACTCTGCTGACCGCAATCCCTAATCCTCTCCAACCACACTAAAGGCAGCCGTGGATTGCGCCTAACGCTCCCTATGCAACTCGGCACAGCCTGAGAAACTAGCTAGCCTGAAGATAGAAAATAAGCCTACCTTGCCTCAGAGAAATACCCCAAAGGAAAAGGCAGCCCCCCACATATAATGACTGTGAGTTAAGATGAAAAGACAAACATAGAGATGAAATAGATTTAGTAAAGTGAGGCCCGACTTTCTGAACAGAGCGAGGATAGGAAAGGTAACTTTGCGGTCAACACAAAACCCTACAAACAACCACGCAAAGGGGGCAAAAAGACCCTCCGTACCGACTAACGGCACGGAGGTACACCCTCTGCGTCCCAGAGCTTCCAGCAAGCAAGAAAAACCAAATAAGCAAGCTGGACAGAAAAAAACAGCAAACAAAAATAACAAAAGCGGAACTTAGCTATGCAGAGCAGCAAGCCACAGGAACGATCCAGGAGGAAGCAAGTCCAATACTAGAACATTGACTGGAGGCCAGGATCAAAGCACTAGGTGGAGTTAAATAGAGCAGCACCTAACGACTTCACCACAACACCTGAGGAAGGAAACTCAGAAGCCGCAGTACCACTTTCCTCCACCAACGGAAGCTCATAGAGAGAATCAGCCGAAGTACCACTTGTGACCACAGGAGGGAGCTCTGCCACAGAATTCACAACAGGGCAGGATGCTGGACACACTGGGGGCAGGATGCTGGAGACACTGGGGCAGATTGCTGGACACACTGGGGGCAGGATGCTGGATACACTGGGGGCAGGGATGCTGGACACTGGGGCAGAGATACTGGACACTGGGGGCAGATTTGCTGGACACTGGGGCAGAGATGCTGGACATTGGGGGCAGAGATGCTAGACACACTGGGGGCATGACTGGAGACAGATGGGGCAAGATTGGAGACATGGGCAGGATGTAGATACTTGGCATGATTGGAGACACAGGGCAGAATAAAAGACATGGGGCAGGATTGGAGACAGATCGTGCAGGATCACGGGGCAGGATGGATACGATGGAGACTGATGGGGCAGGATGGGGAGATCATATGGGGCAGGATGGGGAGATCATATGGGGCAGAATGGATACTCATGAGGGGAGGATGGGAGAACATATGGCTGAAGCCAGGAATGAGATGCACGGGGCCAGGATGGGGGATATTATTATTACCATAGGGGCTAATTAAGGGATATTATTACTGCAGTGATGTATTTATTTTATTTTTGGAGGACACTGTTTTAGTTGGGAAAAATTAAGTAATGTGTTCTGCAAGTGGAGCTCGAGATAACTGTGTTATTTCCCGCAGAGACAAGTCCTGGCTGGATGAAGTGATGGCGGTCTGTGCTGGATGAAAGATGAAGGACTTCAACTAGAGATGTCACTGGTGAGTCAGTGTTACCTATACACTGACACTATACACAGTATACTATATACAGAGGTCCTGTGTATAATGTGAAAAGCGATCACTGTAATACCTCTACACAGACACTGCATACTAAGTACAGATCTCCTGTGAATACTGGCACTTATGGTGATAGTATTGTGGGGGTTTTTTTCTTCCTGACTGATGGGTAAATTGACAAGATCAATGGATGTTTGACAGGTTATAGTTTCACACAGCAACAATTTTTCTGGAATAATCTGGTTCAGGTATATGATGACCCTGTCGCATGACCCCGTCGCATGACCCCGTCACATGACCCCATCACATGACCCGTCACATTACCGGGGTGCCCACAGTGTCTGAACAGCCCGGTGCCCTGGCTACCCTTAATCCACCCATGGTCAACATAATCACCATGACGTAGTCTCCAGACCCTTTCACAACCTTCACATGCTTAGTATGAACTTGCTTTCATTTGTGGAGAAAACACTGTTTTGATTGTGAATGGTGTTCTCTGACGATTGTCCACCAATCTGCATGGTCCAGAGCTGTGATTACAGGTCCCAGTTCAGAACTTTTGTGTCACCATAGAGTCTATTTTTTACAGGTTGGCTAGTAATATGCACACCAGCAGCCATCAATTTGTAGGCTCTGGCATTGCTCCCTCTTGTACTTTCAGATCAGATCTGTCCATGTCGCCTTGTGTAACTACTTTAGACATTGCACTGGGAGCAAATTTTTTTTTTGGACAGCACGTACATGATGGTTGTGCCATCCTTGGAGACCATTGGTGGAACCGCACAGGGGCCCAAGAGGTAAGAGGGCCTGCTTCCACCTCCAAATCAGTTTTAATTATGCATTATGTCTGCAAACATACAGTGGCATGTAAAAATTAGGGCACCCCTGGTCAAAATTACTGTTGTTGTAAACAGTTAAACAAGTTGAAGATTAAATGTTCTTTAAAGGCCTAAAGTTAAAGATGACACATTTCCTTTGCATTTTAGGAAAAAAAATATATTGTAATTTTTTTTTACATTTTAAAAATGACAGAAAGGAAACGGGTGGATGCAAAAGTATGGGCACCCTGCATGGTTAGTACCTAGTAGCACCCCCTTTTGCAGGTATCACAGCTAAGATTACTTTGACCAAGGTTCCAGACCTTACTTAGCCATTATGGGTTGTTCACTTTCATCGCTAAGAAAGGCCAGGTGACGCAAATTTTCCAACTTTAAAAAAACCCAGCCTCCTCTAACCTTGTGCCAAAATGCAGAAGCCATGGGTTCTTCTAAGCAACTGACTAGCACTCTGAAATTGAAAAGCAGCAGAAGGCCATAAGAAGATAGCAAAGCATTTTGAAGTTGCCCTTTCCTCAATTCGAAATGCAATTAATAAATGGCAGTTACCAGGAACAGTGGAGGTCAAGATGAGGTCTGGAAGACCAATCAAAATTTTAGTGAGAGCTGCTCATAGCATAGCTAGACAGGCAAATCAGAACCCCCCCTTGACTGCAAATGACCTTCAGAACAATTTAGCTGACTCTGAAGTTGTGATACATTGTTCTACTCTTCAGAGACACCTGCACAAATATTGCATTCATGGAAGAGTCATCAGAAGAAAACCCCTCCTGCATCCTCATCAAAAAATTCAACATCATAAGTATGCAAAAGAACATCTAAACAAGCCTGATGTATTTTGGAAATAAATCCTGTGGACCGATGAGGTATATGTGGAGTAAAAAGGGCACAGAATTTCAGGAAAAAACATCTCGCCAATCATTAAGCATGTGGTGGATCAATCAAGCTTTGGGGTTGTGTTTCAGCCAGCGGCACGGGGAACATTCAATGAAAATGCAACAAATTATTGATGCAAACATAACACCACCTGAAAAAAAGCTGAAGTTGAAAAGAGGATGGCTTCTACAAATGGATAATTAACCTAAATACGTCAAAATCCACAATAAACAACCTCAATAGGAGCAAGCTGAAGGTTTTACAATGTTCCTCATAGTCCCCTGATCAGAACATGATTGAAAATTTGTGGCTAGACCTCAAAATAGCAGAGGATGCAAGACAACCCTGGAATCTCACAGAACTGGAAGAATGGATGAAAATCCCTCAAGCAAGAATTGAAAGACACTTGTCTGGCTACAAAAAGTGTTTACAAGCTGTGATACTTTCAAAATGGCGTGCAAGTAGGTACTTACCATACAGGGTGCCCAAACTTTTGCATCAGCCCATTTTCATTTTTGTAATTTTTAAACGTAAAAGATGAAACTATGTACAGCTCTGGCAAAAAATTAAGAGACCACTGCAAAATCTGATTTTTCTCTTTATAGGTATATTTGAGTAAAATGTAAATTTTTCTTTTATTCTATAAACTTCTGACAACATGTCTCTGAATTTCCAAGCAATAAATTTTGTATTTTTTTCTGACAAAGAAAAATTGTCACAATAAAAAAAAAAATCAGTGCTTTCAGACCTTAAGTAATGCAAAGAAAACAAGTTCATAATCATTTAGAAACAACAATACTAATGTTTTATGTCAGGAAGAGTTCAGAAATCAATATTTTGTGGAATAACCATGGTTGTTAATCACAGTTTTCATGGGTCTTGGCATGCTTTCCACCAGTCTCTCACACACCTGGCGCAAACATGTAAGCAGTTGTTCTTGGTTAGATGGCTTGTGACTATCCATCATCCTCTTGATTACATTCCAGAGGTTTTCAATGGGGTTCAGGTCTGGAGATTGGGCTGCCCATGACAGGGATTTGATGTGGTGGTCTCTTAATTTTTTCCAGAGCTGTGTATATTTTGCCTAAAATTCAAAGGAAATGTGTCATCTGTAACTTTAGGCCTTTTGGAGATCATGTCATATGCAAATTGTTTAACTGTTCACAATAACAGTAATTTTGACCAGGGGTGCCCAAACGTTTACATGCCACTGCACAGGGGACCTTTCTGCCTGTATACAATGCTGAGATGGGCTATCTGTGAAACGCCACAAACTACTAATAGAAACAAAGGCAACAGCAAAACACAAAATTAGGGAAAAATCATTCTTGAGGGATAAGGAGACAGGAATTGCCTGCAGCCATCACCTCTACTATTCCCTTTCTAGGGGTCGTCTTGCTGTTGCCACCATTGCTCCTGTTGTTTCTTTCATATTCACTAAACCAGGAGAAACTGATTAACAATCGCTTCTTCTTTTTAACTGGAGAGATTGATATCACTGAAGTTTAATTTACTTAGAGTTATACTGTGAAGCGTCAGTGTTCCCTTCATTTTTTTGACCTACAAGTTTAGAGATTACTCGTTTCCTGAAAATCAAAGTTCTGCATTCTTATTCATATTCCATATTTCCATTTTAGCAAGTGACAATCTGTCTTAAAATGCTTTAAATCTTCACTCAGAAGGTAAGTGAGAGTGGAACAACATTATCCCAAACAGAACTTTAATATTTTGTTTTAAAAGGAACCTGCCAGCGGCCCTAGCATCTCCTTCACTAACACCATGTACAGGTGCTTCTCACAAAATTAAAATATCATCAAAAAGTGAATTTATTTCAGTTCTTCAATACAAAAAGTGAAACTCATGTATTATATAGAGTCATTACACACAGAGTGATCTATTTCACGTGTTTGTTTCTGTTAATGTTGATGATTATTGCTTACAGCCAATGAAACCTCAAAAGTCATTATCTCAGTAAATTAGAATAATTAGCAAAAAACACCTGCAAAGGCTTCCTAAGCGTTTATAAAGGTCCCTTAGTCTGTTTCAGTAGGCTCCACAATCATGGGGAAGACTGCTGACTTGACAGATGACCAGAAGGCAGTCATTGCCACACTCCACAAGGAGGGTAAGTCACAAAAGGTCATTACTAAAGAAGCTGCTGTTCTCAGAGTGCTGTATCCAAGCATATTAATGGAAAGTTGAGTGGAAGGAAAAAATGTAGTAGAAAAAGGTGCACAAGCAACCGGGATAACCGCAGCCTGGAAAGGATTGTTAAGAAAAGGCCATTCAATAATTCGGGGGAGATTCACAAGGAGAGGACTGCTGCTGGAGTCATTGCTTCACGAGCCACCACACACAGACGTCTCCAGGACATGGGCTACAAGTGTCACATTCCTTGTGTCACTCATGACCAATAGACAACACCAGAAGCGTCTTACCTGGGCCAAGGAGAAAAAGAACTGACCCGACCCTAACCCCATTTCAGGTTATATATTCCCTTTAAGTCTCATAGCCACTTCCTAGCCTGCACAAATTTGCCTAAACCTCCTACAGATATCATATCTACAAAGACCATAGGAACACATTATTGGTAAAGCAGATAAGATCTCCAAGAATATAATGGCAACCCTTTGACTTTTGGAGCATACAGCGCCATCAGTAAACAATGGGTTACAACTAGGTATGGTAAGAGGTGTTTTAATTTATTCATTTGTCTGCCCTATGACCTTTCAGGTGCGGCTTTATACACTTTTCCCCTGCTGGTATTTCCTGCTGGTGATAGTCTCATTTGGATATCCAGCCATAATGCAGTAGTTTTAGCCAGTCAGTGAAAGATCAGCTAGGGTTTATCTCCCTGTTGTTTATATTCTTTAAACTGCAGCTATCTTCTGTTTCTTTTTAGGAAGTAGCCGGCAGAGTCTCTAACACTACGTACTTAATCCTTATTTAGTATTTTGTGGTTTGTTTTACTCACTCTGGGATCTCTTTGTATTTCAGCGCACTTTCCCTTCGGTAGATAATTTACACTCTGCTCTGCCCCCTGGTTCTGTAGGAGGAACATGAAGACATTGACAGCGTTCAGGCAGCATAGGTCCGAGTTGCTGTTATCTAGTCTGTGGTTAGGGCTATCTTAGCTCACGCAGGAACCACTAGGGATTATGGGGTCAGGATATCTAATCAATTACAGTTTTTAGTGTGTTACCTATTTTCCTGAGTGAGTTTCCAGACTATCATAACAGGAGGAAGGACAAAACTTTTGTGTAAGTGTTTTTACTCATCAGAGTGATTGATTCACAGCTACACTGCTTAGTATTGCTGTATAATTTCCTTCAAGCTGCTACTCGCTTTTGTAACTTGTATTACATAGAGACGGTAGAGTAGGAATCCCTCATGTCTGTGTGTGCTGTGTATGGGAGACATCATAGCAGCTATTCTTCACCCACTAGTTCAGAGACAATTTAACACTAGGACTACTGGACTCGTGACCCCGACTAGAACTACTGAAGTGCAAGTAGTCAAAATGACTATACCAGTAGTCCTAGTGTTAAAATCTCTAGAGCCTGTTTAGGGGAAAAGTGGTGCAAATGCAGTATACAAGTCAAATATTGGGCAGGAATAGTGCTATATCTCATTTATACACATGTGACAAATTAATCTGAAAGGGCACCTGAAACAACAGTGACATTACTCTTCAAGCTTCACTTTTTGGGCACAGTGAGATTTAGTTTCTCCATTGGATGTGCATTCTTGTGGGCCCCTTTTATTTATTCGCAGGTATTTCCCAGTACTGACAAGCGAAAAACGTGTAACTAGAATCCGGTTATCCACAGTAAAGCCCCCTGATATATCTACACCTAATGCTTCTTAGCATTCTGGAGCTTAGACCTTCAATTTCTATGTAAAACTCGATGCAGAAAGGTCAGACACATTTAAAGCAGCGGCGCACTGTACTCTACACAGACTTTGTCACAGGCTGGAAAACATTCAATTTACCATTAGACTCCAATGTACAGAATCTCATTTAAAAGTCTAAGGATGGAGATTATTTATGTGTCTTACTCTTTATTGTACCTGAAACTTACAGCTCGGACGACAAGGAATTTTCCCTGCAGAATTTCCTATGTGAACTGTCCTTAAGATATCATGAATAGATTGTAACAAGGTTCCAGTGTTCAACATTTAGAAAAGCTGACTTCTTGTGCATAGATACAGTAATGCGGGCAAATACATCCAACTTTGTAATACATCTTATTGGCTTTGCAGTAGCCTGTTGTCTCCTTTTCCTTGCCTCTTGGCAAACTCTCAAAATTCTGTTTAGTAATCAAAAAGCAGTCAGCGCAGAGGGGAAGGAGGGGGATGCAGCTTCAGTATCTTTATCTTTCATATTTAGTCTATTTACATGCAGATATAGGGTAAAATTGCGTCACAATGCTGTCTGGCCAAATTACTGAAAGTGCAGCTATTGGGAGAAAAGCAACCTATTTCCTCCCATGAGCCACCTGTTTTCAGTCATGGGAATTGGCATGGAGCAGGACTCACTATACTGTGAGCAGTAGTAGTAATCACTCCACGGCACTTCAATTGACAGCTCATGGTGTAGCCCATCTATTAAAGGGAACCTGTCACCTGAATTTGGCGGGACCGGTTTGCGGTCATATGGGTGGGGTATTCAGGTGTTTGATTCACCCTTTCATTCCCCGCTGGCTGCATGCTGGCCGCAATATTGGATTGAAGTTCATTCTCTGTCCACCGTAGTACACGCCTGCACAAGGCAATCTTGCCTTGTGCACACGCAGTATGCTTTGCCCAACTGTGGGCAAAGCTGAAAAGCATTAGTGCGCATGCGCCGGCGCACTATGTCCCGGAACACAGCAAAATACTTCTGGGACTTAGTGCGCCGGCGCATGCGCGCTAATGCTTTTCGGCTTTGCCCGCAGTTGGGCAAAGCATACTGGGCGTGCGCAAAGCAAGATTGCCTTGCGCAGGCGTGTACTACGGAGGACAGAGAATGAACTTCAATCCAATATTGCGGCCAGCATGCAGCTAGCGAGTAACGAAAGGGTGAATCAAACACCTGAAAACCCCGCCCATATAACCAAAAACCGAACCCGCCAAATCCAGGGGACAGGTTCCCTTTAAGAGGGAGCTGTCAATCAAAGACTTACAGCATAGTGAGTGGTGAGCGCAACTAATTTGCACATGCCCCATGACTGAAAGCTGGTGACTCAAAGGAGGAAATCCATAACTGAAAGCCGGCGGCTCGCAGGATGAAATAAGTTTATTTTCGCCCTAGCTGCATTTTTCATTAAGCTGACCGGGCAGCATTGTAACATTATTGGGATTAACCCTATATCTGCAGATAAATAGCATTTTTTAAAGTGACATGTTCCCTTTAATGCCTGGACTCAAGCATACAATGATGCATGACTATAGCAGAATTTGATCCCTGCCATTAAACTGATTAGGAATTTTGGTTTTTTTGCACCCATTTGGCACATATATAGCAATTTATATGCAAATGTCACTTCAGTCACTTGTTTTTTATTTAGGCCCTTCAGGGATATTTACTAAAGTTATTACTTTAAAATATAAAAAAAAAATGCTTACCATAATAAAACTCTCTATTTGGCTCTCTGCTGACTAATGTGTGAACCCAAGTCACCAAAAGAAGATTTCCATAACTTTTTTTTTAAATGACCCCAGCTTGGCATAGATATGTTTGTAGTGGAATACTATTTGAAATTAATTTACCAATATTTTTGCATTTATTACCTAGTAAATAAAATAATAAAAAATAACATAAAATAAAAAAATAAACAAAATATAAAAAAGAAAGGTTACTACTCCAAATCTCTGCCGTTTACGATGGTCCCCACTAGGATCAGAAGTGACGAGTCCTGTCCATCAGTCACCTGACCGTGCAACCAATCAGTGTCCTCATTGGTCAGATGACTGAATGGACGGGGCATCATCACTTTTGGTTCCAGCAGAGACCACCGGATTGGCGCTTCTAGATTGGCAGGAGGAATTGTGTGGTAAGTAACATTGTATTACATTGTATTGTTTTTAACATTATTGTTCTAGTATTATTATTATTTAATTGTTATTTTTTTAACATTATTTTTATATTATTATTGTTATTGTTATTGCTATTTCTACTTTTATTGTTTTTAACATTATTGTTCTATTATTGTTATTACAATTTCATTATTTTTTTACTTTATTTATCTATTATTATTTTTATTGTTACTTCATTATTATTGTTTTTAACATCCTTTTTCTATTATTATTATTATTTTTTTTCTTTACAGGTCAAATTGCAATAGTATTAGGCCGGCTTCACACTTGCGAGTTTTACGGACGTAAGAGCGCAGAAACTACGTCCGTAAAACTCGCAAAAAATACGGCACAATTATTCTCTATGCCCCTGCTCCTATCTGCCGTATTTTACTGATCAGTATTATACGGCTTTCTACGGCCGTACAAAATCGCAGCATGCTGCGTTTGTCACCGTACTGCGCAAGAAATACGCCAATGAAAGTCTATGGAAGCGTGAAAAATACGGATTTCACACGGACAAGCAGTGTGACTTGCGAGAAATACGCAGCGCTGTTAGAGAGAAAAGCCGGCAATTCAGTGCGGTGTACAGTAAAATCACACTGACAGCTTACAATAGAATAGGTAGAATAAATGTGTACACATAGAATAGGTATATATATATATATATATATATATGTCAGTGAGACACATATATGTATATATATTAATATTTATTCCAGCGCTATACAGCTTGAAAGCCGGTAATTCAATTACCGGCTTTTTCTTTCTCCTTCCTAAACCCGACATGATTTGAGACATGGTTTACATACAGTAAACCATGTCTTCTCTCCATTCTTTTTGCAGATTCCACACTACTAATGTCAGTAGTGTGTATCTGCAAAATTTGGCCGTTCTAGCTCTTAAAATAAAGGGTTAAATGGCGGAAAAAATTGGCGTGGGCTCCCGCGCAATTTTCTCCGCCAGAGTAGTAAAGCCAGTGACTGAGGGCAGATATTAATAGCCTGGAGAGGGTCCACGGTTATTGGCCCCCCCCTGGCTAAAAATATCTGCCCCCAGCCACCCCAGAAAAGGCAGATCTGGAAGATGCGCCTATTCTGGCACTTGGCCACCCTCTTCCCATTCCCGTGTAGCGGTGGGATATGGGGTAATGAAGGGTTAATGCCACCTTGCTATTGTAAGGTGACATTAAGCCTAATTAATAATGGAGAGGCGTCAATTATGACACCTATCCATTATTAATCCAATTGTAGTAAAGGGTTAAATAAAACACAAACACATTATTTAAAATTATTTTAATGAAATAAAAACAATGGTTGTTGGAGTATTTTATTCTACGCCCAATCCAGTCACTGAAGACCCTCGTTCTGTAAGTAAAAAAACATAATAAACCAACAATATACTTACCCTCCGCAGATCTGTAACGTCCAACGATGTAAATCCTTCTGAAGGGGTTAAAACATTTTGCAGCAAGGAGTTCCGCTAATGCAGGCTGCTCCTTGCTGCAAAACCCCGGGGAATGAGGCTAAATATAGATCAATGAGCTATATTCAGCTTCATTTGCGGTGAGGCGCCCTCTGCTGGATGTTCATAGATCGTGGGAACTTACCTAGAAAGCTCCCAGGCTTACTATATATACATATATGTGTCTACTGACATATATATATATATATATATAGACAGTATATATATATTTTTTTTCTTTTTGGGACACATGGATCACTTCTATAGCGGTATGTTGGTTTTGCAAGCCTGCGAGAAAACCACGCAGTACGGATGCCATACGGATTACATACGGAGGATGCCATGCGCAAAAAACGCTGACACACCCTGCCTACGGAGGAGCTACGGACCACTATTTTCGGGACTTTTCAGCGTATTACGGCCGTAATATACGGACCGTATTTTCATACGCTGAGTGTGAAGCCGGCCATACTATAACATTTTTCCAAAACTAAAAAAACTTCGATTTTAGATTTTCAAAAAATATCCCAATCTGATGTATTTGTCTTATATTTCCTAGAAATATTTCCTAAAAATATCAAAGAGAACACTCGGTAAATGGCAGCTTATGTTTTTTATGTTATTAACAAATTATGGCACAATATAAAACATCATAATATATAAAAACCCAATATAAATTTCGCAGAAATGTTTAAGACTGATTAAATAGGCGAATATTCTGAATATTAGTTCATTTTTGTAAAAAAAAATACAGCACGGAAACGACTCTTTAAATATTAAAATAAATCTATAGATTATATTTATATTTTATTTATTTTTTTACAAGAAAATAAAAGTGGTTGCTTCATATTTATGTTATTATTCATTTAGGCTTTTTTTTGCCTTTTATAGTTTGCATTATTCATAATTATTATTTTTATCATTATTAGGGCAATTTTTGTATTTTACATGGATACTAGTTTTATGAATGTTATACTTTTTTGGGATTTTACTTTATTAGACTTTTTTTCAGCTACTTATGAAAGACTTGCAGGTTTCACTGTTATACGATTGGTATAATGATAGAAGCTAGCAGCGGATCTGATGAAGGCATCACTGAATGATATCGGAGCTATTAACCACAGCGCTCTTTCCACACTTGCCCACTTAATTGCTTGTCTTCCTATCGCCTACATATGTTGACCATCGAAGTGGAAAATTATTTCTAAATAAGTCATTCCCACATTCACTGGCCGGCAACTAGTGAGTTGAGTCGGAGGTCAAAGGGTGGCCAAAGCCAACAGCGCCCAGGAGAAAGGCACATTGTCATTTTCAAAGGTCACTTAAGTTTCCTCATCACTTGATATTAATTATGACTATTGCCAGAGTTCTCAGCTTCTCACATGGTCGGCTGCGCTTGTCTCAAATGAAAGGTTAACCCATATGTTTTAATATAGTGACCTCTCTATCGACAGGTGCCCATATTGACTGGCGCAGCATTAATACGAAAAGAAAAAGGATGGTTAAAGCATTGATTGAAATAAAAAAAATAATAAAAACAGAAAAAAGTCACAAATTGCTTATCTGGTTTTATAATATTTGATATGATTTGATTATTTTTTACACGATTTCATATATATATAATATATAGGTTTTTTTTATTATTTTTCTTAGGCTGATACAATTTAAGGCAATATTAAATAAAGCAATTTGCTTAATTTGTTATCTTATTAAAGGAACCAACAATTTTATAGACAAATCCAGTTTTGTAAGAGTGGAACAACCTCCCAGCAGGGGGGTGAACATATCTGAAAGGTAGATGGAAAAAAAAAACCTAGTAACAAGAAATAGCTGGTAAGCCAGAAAAATTATATACTGTGCTCCATAAGAGGCAGAGTAATAAGTAGTAGCACGGCACGAATAAAGAAATAGATAGATAGATAGAAAGATAGATAGAAAGATAGATAGACAGACAGACAGACAGGCAAAAAAAAAATTGACCAGCACTTCCAAACAGAAAAAAGCAAGTGTGAACAAGTGCAAGCTGCTACAACTGCACAATATACAAAATACAAAAGCATACAGCAGCACTCGGTAAGCACTAAGATGCATGCAAACATATAGAATATACTTATAAAATGAAAGTACTTTGTGTACAAATTGGCCAATTCGTAAGAGCCCACCAGCTGCAACAAGGTGACCTTTCTTTAGTAGAAGCCTAAACCTAATATTTATCATACGTGCCAAGATGAATGCTTACAAATATAAAGAGCAACCTACCAATCAGTGGTGGGGGCTTGGTTACACTGATTAGGTGTGCTTTCTTGCATGTGACACCTAATCCTGCAGTGATAATCTCCTGCTGATAAAACACTGATTGTTTTGAAAGTTCAGCAAGCTGCTGAGCAAGTAACATATCCCATGAATCTGTGAATCAGACTCTCTTCCCCTACATTATGCTACCCTCAGATTAAACATAAGAAAACCTGCTTAAAGTTTCCCTTTAAAAACAGCCTTAGGCCGGTTTCACACGTCAGTGGCTCCGGTACGTGAGGTGACAGTTTCCTCACGTACCGGAGACACTGACTCACGTAGACACATTGAAATCAATGTGTCTCTGCTGCATATGTCAGTGTGTTTTCACGGACCGTGTGTCTGTGTGCAAAACACGGAGACATGTCAGTGTTCGTGGGAGCGCACGGATTACACGGACCCATTAAAGTCAATGGGTCCGTGTAAAACACGTACCGCACACGGACGCTGTCCGTGTGCAATCCGTGTGCCGTGCAGGAGACAGCGCTACAGTAAGCGCTGTCCCCCCAGCGTGGTGCTGAAGCCGCCATTCATATCTTCTTTCCAGCAACGTTCGCTGGAGAGAAGATATGAAAAATCTTTTTTTCCCATTTTTTAGGGGTGGAGCCGCATATTCATGACTGTAATGGGTGGCACCACGTGACCGCTCATACAGGAGAAGGCGCGGCGCGGAGAGGACGCTTCGAGTGAGCCGGGTGAGTATTTTAGTAACAGCGGCCGGGCGCACAGGGAGTGGGAGGGGGGAGGGGACAGGGATCTTTATTTTAAACGCGAAAAAAAAAAAAAGGATTTTTCATATCTTCTCTCTAGCGAATGCTGCTGGAGAGAAGATATGAATGGCGGCTTCAGCACCAGATGCAGGGGACAGCGCTTACTTGTAGCGCTGTCTCCTGCACAGTCCGTGTGGTACCCAGTTGGCACACGGGCGGCACACAGCTGCCGCACGTGTGCCACACTGATGTTCACGGTAAGCACACGGACACACGGACACGGATAATTCCGGTACTGATTTTTCCGGTACCGGAATTATCTGGACGTGTGAGACTGGCCTTTGGCTGATGGCAGGAGCAGCTCAGCCAAATATGGAGGAAGTCACCACCTCCAACAATTAGTATGCTATTGGAGGTGGTGACTGCTTCCATATATTCAATGCTTCCATATATCTTTGCACTTACAGAGACCCGCTGTATTATGTTGTTTAGATAGCTAGTATAGATAAGCTTTTAGTCTGGTAGAGTCATGCTAGATAAATATTAGGTTTAAGGTCCCTCTAGAGAAAGGTCACCTTGTTGTGGGCCCACATGAATTGGCGAATTTGTGTGTCAAGTATCTTCATGATGTACAAATGTCATATATTTAATGTTTGCATACATCTTAGAGCTTTCAGATCTGGGGGGGTCACACCTCCAACATTGAAGGAGCAACATCGATTTTGGATGGTCACAGCTCCAACATCACAGGAACGGCTTTGGTCCAGAAGGTGAGAGCTACATCATCGCAGGAACTGCATTGCCCTGAGAGGTCATAGCTTCAAGATTGCAGGAATGGAGTTAATCCAGGAAGTCAGAGCTCTGACATCACATAAACAGCATAGGTTCAGTAGGTCATATCTCCAACACTGCAGGAATGGCATCGGTTTGGGGTTCCACAGCACTGACATCGCAGGAACGGTGTTAGTCCATGAGTTCAAAACTCCGATATCCATTAGGTCACAGCTCTGATATTGCAGGAACGGTTTCAGTCCAAGAGGTCACAGCTCTGACAGTACAGGAACGGTGTCAGTCCGGGAGGTCATAGCTCTGATATTGCAGGAACGGTGTCAGCCCAGGAGGTCACAGCTCTGATATTGCAGGAACGGTGTCAGTCCAGGAGGTCACAGCTCTGATATTGCAGGAACGGTGTCAGTCCAGGAGGTCACAGCTCTGATATTGCAGGAACGGTGTCAGTCCAGGAGGTCACAGCTCTGATATTGCAGGAACGGTGTCAGTCCTGGAGGTCACAGCTCTGACATTGCAGAAATGGTGTCAGTCCAAGAGGTCACAGCTCTGACAGTACAGGAACGGTGTCAGTCCGGGAGGTCATAGCTCTGATATTGCAGGAATGGTGTCAGCCCAGGAGGTCACAGCTCTGATATTGCAGGAACGGTGTCAGTCCAGGAGGTCACAGCTCTGATATTGCAGGAACGGTGTCAGTCCTGGAGGTCACAGCTGTGATATTGCAGGAACGGTGTCAGCCCAGGAGGTCACAACTCTGATATTGCAGGAACGGTGTCAGTCCAGGAGGTCACAGCTCTGATATTGCAGGAACGGTGTCAGTCCAGGAGGTCACAGCTCTGATATTACAGGAACGGTGTCAGTCCAGGAGGTCACAGCTCTGATATTGCAGGAACGGTGTCAGTCCTGGAGGTCACAGCTCTGACATTGCAGAAATGGTGTCAGTCCAATAGGTCACAGCTCTGACATTACAGGAACGGTGTCAGTCCAGGAGGTCATAGCTCTGATATTGCAGGAACGGTGTCAGTCCAGAAGGTCACAGCTCTAATATTGCAGGAACGGTGTCAGTCCAGGAGGTCACAGCTCTGACATTGCAGGAACCATGTCAGTCCAGGAGGTCGCAGCTTTGACATTGCAGGAACGGTGTCAGTCCAGGAGGTCACAGCTCTGATATTGCAGAAATGGTGTAAGTAAAGGAGGTCACAGCTCTCACATTGCAGGAACGGTGTCAGTCCAGGAGGTCACAGCTCAGATTTTGCATGAATAGCAATGGCCCGGCAGTTCAGAGCTCCAATAATGCAGGAATGCCATTGATACTGGACGGCACACATCTCCGATAGTGTAGGAACAGTGTTGATCTGGGAGGTCACAGCTCCGATATGACAGGAACGGTGTTGGTCTGAGAGGTCAATATTAAGTTTACCTTTTTCTTCTGTGCCACGTAGTTGATGTAGTAAGAAGAGGTTGTCCAGTGGTGGAGAACAACTTTAACCACTCGTTTCTTATCAAAATGATCTATTCTAACTACTATGGAATGTGATACTTTTCCTTTTGCTGAAGTCCAACCAAACCACTAAATTATTCTAGTATACCACCCATTATGGGGCCACGAATTTCAATTCCCATTTACATAATTCCCGGCTACACCAACTGGAAGCAATTATTCCTAAAACTTTACTGAGATGATATTACAAAGCCGAAAATCTCCGTCTAGCTCCCGCTTGCCCCGTCCGCCGTTCTCGCTTGCTTAGAGTACTCCGCTTCTAAATAATTGAAAAGGATTTTGCCTTTTTTTCTTTTTTTTTTCCACCCAAACGCATATCATTGTCTCCTCCGAGGCCAAGTTTAGAGAAACTGTTGTATATATGCAATCATTTTCAGAAAATTGGATGTATACACAAAGAAGGAAATACAGCGCTATATATATATACAAGAGGCTTACGGAGCAAATCTAAATTCAGCAGCCTGGTCCTCGTGTCAAACATTTAGTGTGTCAGGCTTGATTGTCCCCAGTTAGGTAGAGTCATGCTGTATCCTATAGGCCTTTTGTCATGTTAACGGCGGCCGATCAATGGATTGAGGTCAGGACTTTTGATGTAGGTGCAAGCTTGGAGTGAGGAGAAGAAAAAAAAAGTCTCAAAGATTCATTTTTTCTCGTTTGCCAACACTCCGGTCACTTATTTTTTTTCTCAGTTAGCCTCTGCTGCTCTAAAGTGGATATTGATCAGTGCTTTAATGCAAACCTGTCAAATTAATTTTGCCGAGCCGGGATATGACTGGTCCAGAATTGCCTCTGCATCTGCTCTCTGTAGCAAGCCTATGAATTTTAATCATGCCTAGAATAGGCTGTTGCCTTTTTTTTGTTGCAAACATGAATAGGAAAGGTTTAAACTGTAAATGCCACGGAATGATACCGCTTTGTTCTTCCCAGAAACTCATGTGGCTGGGGTCAAAGAAATTATTATGTCGGCTTGTCAGATGCCTGGATTTTTTTTTTTTTTGCATTTAATAACTACAAAACCGACCGAGACTCTACGCAGACAGCGATGTAACAACCTGCGCCAACCGGAAATCATGAAACCAAATGTGCGAATACATTTATAAAAATGTTATACCAGATGCTTGGATTATTATTTTTTTTTATGACCAAGAATTTATTTATTTGATGCCGTATATCTTTATGTATGTATAAAAAAAGAAAGAAGAATAACAGACTAACAACGCGCAATGAGCGCAACCAATACATTAATTATTATTATTTCTTTATTATTATTATTTATTAGTTAAACTAGTTTGATTTTAATGGTTATTTTAATATGGAAATGTAAAGAAGAATAACAGACTAACAACGCTGAAGGAACGCAACCAATACATTAATTATTATATTTTTTTATTATTATTATTTATTCGTTAAACTAGTTTGATTTTAATGGTTATTTTAATATGGAAATGTTATAACGTTAGAAAATCTGCTAATAAAACACAGACACTTAAAATAAAGTTAAAATAATGAAGACAAGAAAAGACCAAAAGGTCCTTCTATTTGGCTCCGAGGTTCTTTTTTCTCTATATATATATATTAGAAAATGATGTAAACATATAAGTGACATAAAAATCTGCACATTTACTATTTTAAGACTGTTAAGAAAAAATAAAACGAATAAATAATAAGAATCAAATGTACGAGAAAAAAAAATCTATTTATACATACAGTTATATGATTTTTTCCACATTTGATTATTACCGTATATTATTATTTTTTTTTCTTAACATTCTTAGAATAATGAAACTGTAGATTTTTAGGACATTTTTATGTTTACATTACTTTTCTAATAAACGCATAAATATATATTATATGTTTATACAGTGGGGAAAATGAGTATTTGACACACTGCCGATTTTGCAAGTTTTCCCACCTCTAAAGAATGGAGAGGTGGGAATCTTAAACAAAAACCAGAAAAATCACATTTTATGAAGTTTACATAATTAATTTTCATTTTATTGCCTGAATTAAGTATTTGATACAATAGAAAAACGGGAACTTAATATTTGGCACAGAAATCTTTGTTTGTAATTACAGAGGTCAGACTTTTCCAGTAGTTCTTGACCAAGTTTGCACAAATTGCAGCAGGGATTTTGGCCCCCTCCTCCATACAGATCTTCTACAGAGCTTTCAGCTTTCGGGGATGTCGCTGGGGAACATTGAGTTTTAGCTCCCTCCAAAGATTTTCTATTGGGTCCAGGTCTGGCCACCATGCTTCACGGTTGGGATGGTGTTCTTGGGGTTGTACTCAACCTTCTTCTTCCTCCAAACACGGCGAGTGGAGTTGTTACCAAAAAGTTCTAGTTTGGTCTCATCTGACCACATCACCTTCTCTCATGCCCTCTGGATCATCCAGATGGTCATTGGTGAACATCAAATGGGCCTGAACATATGCTGGCATGAGCAGGGGGACTTTGCGTGTCCTGCAGGATTTTAATCCATGATGACTTAGTGTGTTACTAATGGTAATGTTTGAGACTGTGGTCCCAGCTCTCTTCGGGTCATTGATCAAGTCCTTCCGTGTAGTTCTGGGCTGATTCCTGAACTTTCTCAGAATCATCCTTACCCCATGAGGCGAGATCTTGCTTGGAGCCCCAGACTGAGGAAGATTGATAGTCATCTTGTGTTTCTTCCATTTTCTAATAATTGTGCCAACAGTTGTTGCCTTTTCAACAAGCTGCTTGCCTATTGTCCTGTAGCCCATCCCAGCCTTGTGCAGGTCTTTGGTCTTGGCCATGGTGGAGAGGTTGGAGTGTGATTGAGTGTGTGGACAGATGTCTTTTACACAAGTACAAGTTCAAACAGGTGCAATTAATACAGGTAATGAATGCAGAGTAGGAGGCTTCTTAAAGAAAAACTAACAGGTCTGTGAGAGCCGGAATTCTTGCTGGTTGGTCGGTGATCAAATACTTACTTCATGCAATAAAATGCAATTTAATTATGTAAAAATCATACAATATAATTTTTTAATTTTTTTATTTTTAGATTCTGTCTCTCACAGGTGAAGTGAACCAACAATAATAATTACAGACCTCTTCATTCTTTGTAGGCGGGAAAACATGCAAAATCGGCAGTGTATCAGATACTTCTTTTCCCCACTTTATTTAGTGTCTTCATTGCATTTAGGTACAATGAATAAATATTTATGGTGAGTGGTGACAACAAGAGAATTTTGTAAAAAAGCAAAAAGTCAGAATCACATTTTCTGCATTTACTCCATATTTTTAATAATAGCAGGCCTAAATTTTATTTTCTATTTTACAAAAACCCAAAATGAGCAAAATGCATAAATTTGCTTCCTTATGAATCCAACAGGTATGAAACACCAGTCTTAATAAAAGTTGCCTTAAAGGCTATGGACATCTTTGATTTAGGAAAAAAATATTTTGACATAAGTTAGTGATTACGTTTAGGTAAACAAAATTGTCCTCAGTTTCGGTCTGTAATTTTAATTTTGCATATTGATCCAAGTTTCAGATTTTTCTCTTCTGTAAGTGTCTCTCCCAGTGATGTAGCCTGGATGTGAGTTTTGTGTGTAGCCTGTGCTACACCTTCCTAGCTTTCATGTATCAGCACATCTTCTATCGTGAACTTATTTATCTTTTCATGTGCTTTCCTCCTTTTCTAGCGTGTTTTCTCTGCCCTCCTTGTGACTGTACATGCTGTCTCTCATCTCCGCACTGGAGATTTGTGTGCCAACCTTCCCCCCCCCCCACTTCTTTCTATTACCTCTAACATTGAGAAAATAGAGAGGGAGCGCATACAATTATGAGGAGCAAAGTAGAATTTCTGATTGAGTTGTTACATTTTTGCAAAGACTCTCAGCTAGAAAACAGATTCTATAATCTCTACTGTGGTCTCCTGAGATAGTCTAGTCACATGTCCCGAGGTTGGGGGGGCTTCAAGTCACCTGTATGAATTGAGCTTTCTTTTTTTTTTTAGAAAAAACTTTGGACACATTTTGCAACATTAACAAAAATCCCAGTATCATAATGCTGGTCTGGGCTATAACACATAACCATAAAGTGTCCCCAGATTCATCAAAAAAGCTCCATAACAAGCATATTTATAAAAAGGAGAAGAAAGGAGCATACAGTATAAATAATTTTTAAACAAGTGTCTTTATTGATACAAAAAATGCTAAAAATAGTAAGACAGTTACATATAAGGTGAAATCCAGTCAAGCACAGGGGGAGGACCACCCCCTGCAACCCCCTTATATATGTACAAGTAACAACCAAGGGGGGAAGGAAAACCCCCACATGCAAATAAGCTGGAAGGCTAAGCCCACATATACCTAAGAAAGTACCATAGCCATCATAGGGCTGGACTATTGGTAATGTGTGATAAATAAAGTGACAAGTGCCAAGGCTATGCTTACCAGAGAGGGGTGCAGGAGGAGAGTGTCCCACCGGAAAAGAGAACGCCCCGACGCGCGTTTCGCGGCTCTAAAGCGCCGCTTTCTCAAGGGGATAGCAGTCCACCGGTGCAGGACCTGCTAATAACCCCCCCGACCCCGATCACGTGTGCGGCGACAACCAATCCGCGCGGCATTAGCGGCGCATGCGCACTGCGTCGGGCGGGTCAGGAGCGGGGGCAGGGCGTCAGGCCAAGTGCGCAAGCGCCGGAAAAAGGATCCGGAGACTGCGCACAAGGCACCAAGATGCCCCGCCCACACACCGGAGCCACCCGCACACAGCGCGATGCGCACAGCCGCATAGATGGCTGAGTGAGGGGAGGAATACAACCCCTGACTGCCAATGAGGGGTATGTATACCTAGGCAATATGCACAAGGCGATAAAAAAGCAAAGTGTCATCTGATGAATAAATAGGAGGAACACAGTCCACCATATATAAACTAAGATAATATATGTATACGCAATATATGTGCAGCTATACGATGGTATGTAAGGTCAATCCGCACATGCAATGGTGTCAACAATGTATATACAGAACAATACTGGCAAATGGCACCAACATACTATATGACCGCATGTCACTGTCTTAAAGCACATACCCCCAATATGGACAATCCCAATTTTCCCCAATAACAGTGAAGGGGAAAAGAAAGGGGAAAGAAACGGCAAAGCATGACATGAATGTAAGCCAGAACAATATATACAGTATAACATAATACATAAAGACATAATATACATGGTATATACAGACAACCACGACATATACATATACGCCTGTGTATATAGTCCATATGGCGTCCAAAAATAGCGGGTGATGGCACCATGCTAATCCTCATTAAAGTTAGCAGATGGCAATGTAGAATGTTCACCCCACACGAGGCCGGAATCAAAGGGGGGACCCAATATGCAAAAGACATTACTATAGAAAAAGAAAGGACAAAAAGTTAGAATCAAAAGAGAAAAAATAAAACATTAAAAGAATAGAGAGTGGGACACTCTCCTCCTGCACCCCTCTCTGGTAAGCATAGCCTTGGCACTTGTCACTTTATTTATCACACATTACCAATAGTCCAGCCCTAAGATGGCTATGGTACTTTCTTAGGTATATGTGGGCTTAGCCTTCCAGCTTATTTGCATGTGGGGGTTTTCCTTCCCCCCTTGGTTGTTACTTGTACATATATAAGGGGCTTGCAGGGGGTGGTCCTCCCCCTGTGCTTGACTGGATTTCACCTTATATGTAACTGTCTTACTATTTTTAGCATTTTTTGTATCAATAAAGACACTTGTTTAAAAATTATTTATACTGTATGCTCCTTTCTTATCCTTTTTATAAACATTTTACAACATGGCCATGGGAATTCCTGTTCAGGAATATTATTAAAAATAAGTACTTATATTCAGTGGTCAGATCAGATCATAAATGATGACACTGTATGAATTTGATGCGGTGGTGAGAACGTGTGACCATTATTCCTGTAGACAAGCAAAAAAATGAGTAGGTACTGCTCACCTCGTTGGAAACAGTACTCATTCCGGTTGGAGTTCACTGGTGGATGCCGATCCCACTGGTGAAAGCAGGAATAATGAGGAGTGGGATGGGGAGAATTCCAATCCAGAACGACCATCCAAGAAATGGATGGTTGTGCTGAATTGTTATCCCCCCACTCCTTATTCCTGTAGACAGGTATTTCAGCAGTGGTCACATATTCTCACTACAATCTCCATTCCCACAGGTTCATCATTCACGATCTGATCTGAACGCTTAACATAAGTGCTCAATTCTAATAATATTTCTGAAAAGATATTCCCATGACCATGTTGCAAATTATGTCCAAAGTTTAATACTGTCCAAAATGCTTGAAAAAAAGTTATGTCTACACTTGAAATAATTTTATTTTAAGGGGTTGTCCACTGTTTGGGCAGCTCTTTCTCAATTGTTATGTTTCCTTTGCAAAATAATAATACCCATACTCACGTCCAGTGGCGGCACCATTCCAGTGGTGATGGCACTGGCTCTCCTGGGGCTTGCATGACAAAGCAATCCCTGTGGCCAAAGTACTGTGAATAGATTTGTGGCTGATACAGAGCACACATGGATTTGTGCAGATAAAAGCATAATGAGGAAGGTTTTGGCCCGACAAATTCTTTGAATTTAGAAAGCAGGTGCTATATAATAACATTATAAAGCATTAAACAGGTATTTAAAGCTGTTGGTGCCTCTGAAGTCCCATGAACCTCAAGGTTTAGGATTCTCAAGAGGCTTGCAGTTGTGCATAAACCTAGTATTAAACAATGCTCACGAGCAGAAACAGTTTCATTTGGCCCAGACATACATGAAGATTTTAAAATAGTCTTGTTTAATGATGGGTGATGCGCAACCCAAGATTGTCCAGATGGATGGTTGGTGGATGGTCACAATGTCCCAACAAGGCTACCACACCAGCAAGGAGGTGGCAGAGTCATGTTTTGGGTCAGAATCACGGGGAGAAATCTTGTAGGCCTCTTAGGGTCCTTGAAGGTATGAAAACTACCTCAGTAAAGTTTATAGTTTCTGATTGACCACATCTTTCCATGGTACTAAAAGAAGAACCATGCCATCCGAAGCAAAATCATCTTCTTGCTGACAATGCACCATCTCATGCTGCAAAGACCTCCAAGTCATTGCCTGCTAAGGGTATAAAAAGACAGTAACTCATGCGGTGGCCACCAACCTTGCGCCTTATTGCAAGCTTCATCTGTGTGAAATTCTAATACTAGACATTCACCTCCTCCATGGATTGCTAGGCTGAGAATGGTTGTTTCATCACCATTTTGTACCTTTTTTAGTAATAGCATCTGCTACATCCTGTTTGTGCATTTTCCGTTGTGACTTTGACTGGTAAATACCATTTCCCGTTAAGATGTTTTTGATCGAAAAAAAGTTTTGATTTCAGTAAATGTGACCTCTTAATACTACACAATTCAACAAACTTTCATTTCTTTATAACCTATAAAATGTTTTGAAACTCTGCTGTGCATAATAATTTGGAACAGTGCATTTTGGGTTTCCTTAGTTTTGATGAATACGCTGTTTTCATTGGGAAGTTTGTCCAATCAAATGTGATTTATCCTCGAACGGTTGATGATTTGAACATTATACTGACTCATTTGCATCGACCGTTTAGGAAAATCAGCGAAAAATAGCATTTGCATAATAATTTGGAACGGGGTGTAACAAGATGTTAAAACCCGTTAATTTCTGTTTCCCATGTCAGTATCTTAAACAATTCCTCTGTAACACTTGTAGCATTGACTTGCACTTTATGGGACTCATTTTTCCTTACTGGCTTCCATCTTCAGAAGAATTTTCGTAAAAGTACATACTGTATCTAATTTCTTAAATGTTAAACACAATCCTTATTGATTTGAGTAAAAATAAATTGAAAGTGAAAATTCTTGATCCGTTGCAAAAAAATTTTTTTCCTAAAACGGCAGCGTAATACCGTAAAGCGTAACAAGTTTGGTGACTCGACTAAACTCATAATGATTTTTTTTTTTTAATTCAATCAAGCATGGAAGGGCAACAGTTAATTAAGTGGGAAGTTTGGGACCAGAGGACTTTGTAGTGGGCGGGGAGGGTCATGTTGGAGGGTCAGTATTAATCAATGCCGGCTGATAATGGCAGCTGGGTGCTGAAGCATAGACTAATGGAAACCAGCTGTCAGTAACAGCCTGTAAAGTGGATAGAAATTTCCACATATGATTGCTGTCCATGGTGCTCAACATTAGACCTCACGAAGACACAATATTCCAGATCCATACACCGTGTGCCATAGTATGGTGCATCTGTACCCATAATGGAAGTACGTTCCCTTAGAATCAATGCTCCTAGAGGAGAATAATGAGTGAAAGTAATCATCCACATGCCTCCATATGAAATCAGAGGCCTACAGAGATAAAGCATGGGTTTACAGAGCCGTAATATGGTTTGTTAAAGATATATACGGTAAATCTCTAGGATCTGGAGGTCACTGCTAGAGAAATATAAAGGTGTCCGTAGATGAAACTCAACAAATTTAGGTGGTATTGACCAAGGTTGTAATTTCTATCAGGTTGACTTTCTCTCGTCGGAAAATATGCTGGAAAAAAAGGATTAGGCTTGTTGGATTTCAGCATGACCCATCCTTTCTTTCGGTGGTGCATAAGCCGATGCCACTGAGCAGACTTTTTCTTTCATTAGGGTTAGAGTTCTTCACACTAATATTCAGTTGCACCTTGTTTAATCTGAACAACCCATATTGAAGCGGACATTTAAGTATTGGGTTCATCACCTCCATCCCCTTCTAATACCAAGAGTTGTCTGCTACTGCAAAGAATGAATTCCACCCTGTTTCGCTGCCTGCAGCGTCCTCTGGGGATAACAGCTCCATGGCAAAGATAGTATAGAAAAATCCTATGTGACACTTTCTGACTCCCTAACGTATCATTTTGAGTAAACTCAAACTGTAAATAATTGTGTTACTAGCAGATTCCATGATTGAATATGGGCTAATTTGACAGTGATGTTTACTGTAGACACTGGTAAAGAAAAGCGGATCATTCAAAAACTCTCCAGACCCAAGAGCATCTATATATATAATTGCCTAAGGGTTTTTCCGTCTGTCTGTCTGTCTGTCTGTCTGTCTGTCTGTCTGTCCTGGAAATCCCGGCTCTCTGATTGGTCGAGGCCGCCAGGCCTCGACCAATCAGAGACCGGCACAGCATCGACGTAGAAATCCCGCGTCTCTGATTGGTCGAGGCCGCCAGGCCTCGACCAATCAGCAACGGGCACAGCGACGATGATGTCATAAAGGATGTAGGAATCCCGCGTCTGATTGGTCGAGGCCGCTAGGCCTCGACCAATCAGCAACGGACACAGCGATGATGATGTCATAATGGTTGCCATGGCGACGATGATGTCATAAAGGTTGCCTCGACCAATCAGCGACGGTCAAAGTCTGCCGCGAATTCTGGAATTATCATTGTCCATATACTACGGGGACATGCATATTCTAGAATACCCGATGCGTTAGAATCGGGCCACAATCTAGTAAATAATAAACGTAAGATGTAAAAAAACAAATCCTCTTATTCACCTCACTGTTCACCACTCCGCTCCTCTCTTTCACCTGCCTGGCCCTGCTTGGAGGAAAATACTCAAGCCTCTGATGAAGGGCTGGGATTTTCATCTTTGATGGGACCCGGGAGGGTTCTGCACGCTCACGCGCAAGGTCAAGGCGCACATCGTGATGTCATGATGCCCTAAATTTTCATATGCTTCCTGAGCCTCCATCAAAGCTGGAAGTCCTCGCCAGTGTGAGAGGACTGGGGATTTGAGAAAGGGCAGAGGTGACCTGAAGATGCGGCAAGAGCTGGATAGTGGGGATCAGAGGATATGAGTGGTGAAGTGAGTATAAGGAATTTTTACATATTTTGATGGCCGTTTATAGTTCAGAAAAATGATGGAAAGCCAACGCCAATTTTGCAGAAGCGAATTAAAGAATTCATCATTTTGACAAATGCAGATATTTGTAAGGTTCACGTAGAATTCAATTCCACTCTAATATATTTGCTCATCTGTAAACACCAGACATACAATACTGCAGTACAACAGTTCAAAAACTTTTTTAAAGTTGCACAAAAGTAGAAATACTGGAAGTGATGCATAAATTTCACTAACATTTTGCTCAGGTATATATAATATTAGCTATAATTGATAGAAGTCAATTTTACAAGGACGATGTTTCAACAATTGGTCAATGTTTGGTCTAGGGCAATCTGTAAATAGAATGGAAAGTGAAGTTCCTGTCCCTTGTTGGTTTCATGACCTTTTGGGTAGTGGAACTTCCAAAAGATTGAGGTTTCCACATGTCAGGAAAATGTGAGGGGAGCACCAAGTATTTATCCACTTTCCTGTGTTGTCCATCCTCTATGGTCGATATCGAAATATGATTCTTGGTGCCGGCAGGTAGGGATGACCACCAGTGGTGAACGTGCCTCAAAGAGTCTTATGCTGACTTTCTAAATGTCTAGCTCATCATTCACTCAAATGCTGGCCTGGTCGGTTAATCCAAAGGATTGGTCGTCTGACCAATCAGAGCGACGGGTGCTCCATTTTGAAGCAAAATGTTTTCTAAAAGGAGAGTTATATCTAAAGAGGTTATCAACTACTCGCACGACCACTTTTCGATCCTCATGTTTCCCCTCAGTAAAATAATAACACTTATACCCTTGTCCTGGTGCCAGTGCCCATCCAGCACAGGCTGTCCTGGAGATCGTGTAACATTGTTATGTCATGCGATTCCTGCAGCCAATCAGTGCTGGCTTAACACACTCCTCCTTCGGACGTATCACATACATCTAGAGGGAATAAGATAGCAGCAGAAGCTCTAATTTCCTACGTATATATGAGATTTGTCCAAAGGTGGGAAGAGTGAAGTCACTGCTGATTGGCAGCAGGGATTGCGTGACACAACAATGTTATGCAATCCCTGGGAGAGCCAGTGTTGGCAATGCTGGAACTTCGCCGGCACCAGTGATGAATATGAGTGTTATAATGTTACAAGAGGGAAATACAAGGATTGAGAAGGGGTTGTCCGAGTAGAAGACAATCCCATAAATATTCCATGTTCACGAGTAGTGTTTGGAAAGCAAACAATGCAACCCACCCAAACTTAGAAAACCTACAAAAAATGGTCAAAGCACTGCAATTACTGCAATCAATAATTCATTTAAATATAACATTAAAACAAAATATTAAACATGAGTGACATGATAAATCTGGTTGCATCAACCCGAGGGAAGAGAAATGACCTATAAGCAAAAGCACATATAAATAATCACAGTAGGAAAGTATAAGTCTGCATAAATTAATGCCTGATCGGGTACTGAAGAGTATAAATAATTAATAAATAAATTGAAAACCACAATAAATTGCTTCGAGTAAAGTGCTGATGCAATATGTAAGGGAAGTTATGCGGCCACAGCGTGAACACAAACTATGTCAATGGTCAAAAATAGACAGAATAGCAAAAGGTAAATGATACTATAAGACCTGATCCTAATGAG
Organism: Ranitomeya imitator; assembly: GCF_032444005.1. Classification (NCBI taxonomy): domain Eukaryota; kingdom Metazoa; phylum Chordata; class Amphibia; order Anura; family Dendrobatidae; genus Ranitomeya; species Ranitomeya imitator. Next base: position 52,646,756 of record NC_091282.1, on the reverse strand, counting down.
TCGCCAGCCCCATTCCACATTTCGGTGTACTCGTTTGTCAGGGAAGTGGGGCTATTTATGCCATTTTTGACTACTCTCCCACCTACCATTCTTTAACTTATTGTTCCTTTCTGGATTTTGGAACCTTGGGTTCCTCCTGACCAGGAACAGCTTCTTCCCTTTCTGCCTGACTTCCTTGTATACCCGACTTTTCCACTGGCCATGATTTGTCAACTAGCTACAAATTGCCAATCGGCAACTAGTCTGGGGTTTGTTACCCACGATCTCCGTAATGTCCAGATCCAAGTATAGTGGCTATAGGGTAAAGACCAAGACTCGGTGCCGTGTTTAACCAGCATGAACTGGACTGCGGTTTTCCTTTATTTGTTAGTAAGTATGTTAAGACATTAAGGGGCTTGTCCATCTTGGGGAAAATGTATTTTTCTACTTAAATGCAAGTATTTTGGGCTCAAAAATGCTTTTGCAATTCGGTTTCATCAAAAATATTGTGTTCTTTTGTTTTGCTGCACATTCAACCTTGATCATAAATCTGCTGACAGGAGCTAAAAAAGACATTAACAGGGCCAGAAACTCTCATTATTATTATTATTATTATTATTTATTTATATAGCACCATTGATTCCATGGTGCTGTACATGAGAAGGGGTTACATACAAGTTACAAATATCACATACAGTAAACAAACTAACAATGACGGACTGATACAGAGGGGCGAGGACCCTGCCCTTGCGGGCTTACATTCTACAGGATTATGGGGAAGGAGACAGTAGGTTGAGGGTTGCAGGAGCTCCGGTGTTGGTGAGGCGGTAGCTCCGGTGTTGGTGAGGCGGTAGCTCCGGTGTTGGTGAGGCGGTAGCTTCGTTGGTGATGAGGCAGCAGCGGTGTCAGTGCAGGCTGTAGGCTTTCCTGAAGAGATGAGTTTTCAGGTTCCGTCTGAAGGATCCGACTGTGGTTGATAGTCGGACGTGTTGGGGCAGAGAGTTCCAGAGGATGGGGGATATTCGGGAGAAGTCTTGGAGGTGATTGGATGAGGAGCGAATAAGTGTGGAGGAGAGAAGGAGGTCTTGGGAGGACCGGAGGTCACGTGAGGGAAGATATCGAGAGATTAGTTCAGAGATATATGGAGGAGACAGGTTGTGGATGGCTTTGTAGGTCAGTATTAGCAATTTGAACTGGATACGCTGAGGGAATGGGAGCCAGTGAAGAGATTTGCAGAGGGGGGAAGCGGAGGAGTAGCGAGGAGAGAGATGGATTAGTCGGGCAGCAGAGTTAAGGATGGACTGGAGAGGTGCAAGGGTGTTAGCAGGGAGACCACAGAAAAGGATGTTGCAGTAGTCAAGGCGGGAAATGATGAGGGCGTGCACAAGCATTTTAGTAGATTGGGGGTTGAGGAAAGGACGGATCCTGGAGATATTTTTGAGCTGGAGGCGACAGGAGGTGGAAAGAGCTTGGATGTGTGGTTTGAAGGACAGGGCAGAGTCGAAGGTTACTCCGAGGCAGCGGACTTCGGGTACAGGGGAAAGCATGATGTCATTGACTGCGATAGATAGGTCAAGTAAGGAAGATTTGTGGGATGGAGGAAAGATGATGAGTTCAGATTTGTCCACATTGAGTTTGAGGAAGCGAGAGGAGAAGAAGGAGGATATGGCTGATAGGCACTCTGGGATTCTGGACAGCAGAGCGGTGACGTCTGGGCCAGAGAGGTAGATCTGAGTGTCGTCAGCATAGAGGTGGTACTGGAATCCATGGGACTTTATGAGTTGTCCCAAGCCAAGTGTGTAGATTGAGAAGAGTAGGGGTCCTAGAACAGAGCCTTGGGGGACTCCAACAGAGAGAGGGTGGGATGAGGAGGTAGTATGGGAGTGGGAGACGCTGAATGTGCGGTTGGAAAGGTACGAGGCGATCCAGGATAGGGCGAGGTCTTTGACTGTCATATTGGACTGTCAGAACAAGCTCAATGATGGATTCTCAGTTAACCCGTTCTGCAGCCGGCATTAGACAGTACAACACAGAGGCTATAGAAAGCAAACAATGCAACATTTTTAATGAAACCCAATTACAAAAATGATTTTTAGCCAGAATTGCATGCCATTAAATTTAAAAAGAAATATTCTCAAAGGCGGACAGCATGGGCAAGACAGTGGCTCAGTGGCCCCGAGTTCAAATCCCAGAAAGGACAACATTTGTAAGCAGTTTGGCCTCCCTCTTACCAAACTCTCCCCGCTCCAATCTGTCCTGAATGCTGCTGCCAGGATCATATTCCTCACCAACCGTTACACCGATGCCTCTACCTTGTGCCAGTCATTACACTGGTTACCCATCCACTCCAGAATCCAGTACAAAACTACTACCCTCATCCACAAAGCACTCCATGGCTCAGCACCACCCTACATATCCTCTCTGGTCGCAGTCTACCACCCTACCCGTGCCCTCCGCTCCGCTAATGACCTCAGGTTAGCATCCTCAGTAATCAGAACCTCCCACTCCCGTCTCCAAGACTTTACACGTGCTGCGCCAATTCTTTGGAATGCACTACCTAGGTTAATGCGATTAATCCCCAATCCCCACAGTTTTAAGCGTGCCCTAAAAACGCATTTGTTCAGACTGGCCTACCGCCTCAATGCATTAATGTAAGGATCCCTGTGTGGCCTATTTAAAAAAAAAAAAAAATGTTCTCATTCACTTTATGCAGTTAATAGCCCTCTGTGTCTGTACTGTTACATACTTAGGCAGTTAACTGGTTCATGCAGCTTTACATGAACACCCGAGCCTTACACTATGGCTGGTCCGAATAACTATAGCATTTGTTACCATCCACCTCTCGTGTCTTCCCTTTTCCTCATAGTTTGTAAGCTTGCGAGCAGGGCCCTCATTCCTCCTGGTATCTGTTTTGAACTGTATTCCTGTTATGCTGTAATGTCTATTGTCTGTGCAAGTCCCCTCTATAATTTGTAAAGCGCTGCGGAATATGTTGGCGCTATATAAATAAAAATTATTATTATTATTATTATTTATTATTATATGTTCCCCCTGAGTTTGCGTGGGTTTTTTCCAGGTTCTCTGGTTTGTCCCATACCCCAAAGACTGATAGGGAATTTATATTGTGAGACCCAATGAGGACAGTGATAACAATTTGGGTTTAGCTGACCCGTGGAAGACCGAGTTCTGGCACCTGACCCAAACTTTATTCCAAAGTTTGGTTCGGGGACCAAAACTTGAACCTGAATCCCATTGAAAACAATGAGTTTGCGAACTTTTTAGCTGGAAAAATTCTCTCTCTAATGGACTTTCCTCAGAACTCTGAAAATTGCGACGGACTTCTGTGAAAAAACCGGATTATATCTTAATTACTCAGATGACAATTTTTAGCAAACCAAGAAGAATATGCTGTTATCTATACTTTTGTTTGTGCATGCCTGTAATAGTGACTTGTAAGCTGATATTTCAATTAACATAGTGTGTGCTTATCTTTGATGACTTGTGATGTTTGCTGATATGTTAATTATGCATTGTATTATGAAGCCAGTTTTCCCTCTCGAAAGCAGAGAGGGAAAAACTATGCAAATAGATGCTACTTGAGCTCATCACCATTGTTCCCCTTACCTTGATGCTGGACTGCAGGACAATTGTTAAGTCGAAAATACGTTGCATGCTTAGATATAAAGAGACCCACAGACAGAGAGACAGTGAGAGAGACAGCCAGAGATTCTGCCAAGACATAGACATTCAAAGGCCAAAGACAGAACAACAGCCATTTTACATCATGGCTCCATCACGAGGGACATGGATCTATCATGCTACAGGAAACAACCTAGGGGTTTTCGGCTCTGGATATAGATCTGCTTCATTGACCATTGTGAACCATGGATACATTTGGAAAAAGCCAGGATTGGGACCTAATGGTCGCAGGGCTCCATGGAAATGGTTGGATAAGCCAGGTTGTGACTCTCATGTCAACTGGCCTTTGACCTTATATGGACTCAATGGACTGTCATCTTCCTACGCTTGTCGTTACCTCCTCTCTGTGTGTACCACAGGTGGGGTAGCTGACCCTGGGAGCTCTGACATAAAATCTGCCATTATCCCGCCGGGTCAGCAAAAGGGTGAGACTCTGTAATGGGACTGTTCTATGTGTTACCTGCCTGTTTTGTAGTTCAATAAAGTATTGCCACACTGTTTTACCCTCACCGTGTATTGTCTGAGTAGTGTTATAACCACATTAAAGGGAGAGCGGGCGTTCGGCAGGAGGATCCCTGGTCCATGCGGTTCTGGCTAGCGGACCCTAGGTGCCTGCCGACCCCCTGTGTCTCCACAACTTCCAGTAGAAGTCCATGTTCGGCATTTAGCACAGGACACTAACTGTCCGGCACGAACCCAGAACTTTTACATTCGGGTTTGCTCATCTCTAATTTGTACAGCACTGTGGTATATAATGGTGCTATATAAGTAAGCATAATATATAAACCCATTCTTGATGCGACCTCTTACCGGACTTGTTCTTTCAAGCCAAGATGCTTAATTGGATTGAGCTCTGGGAATTTGTAGACATGAAGTCATCAATAGACAGTTCAAAGTAGAAGCTATAGAAGGCAAACGGCAGAAAACTTGTAGTGAAACCCAATTACAAAAATACGTTTCAGCCAAAAATGCATGCGTTTAAGTTAGTATAAGAAAATGTCACTGAATGAGGAAAACCTCACTTGCTATTGGACCCCTAATCCTCTATCCTCTAGTCCTCATTTACAAATACTGTATAGTGGACCGTTCCACACAAAATTAGAGTAAATCAAATTAGAGTAAATTAGATTAAATTAAAAAAGCAAAATTTGCACAAAAAATTAAATAAAAATTAATCTATAGGTAGATTTATCCAAGGCAGCCAATCAGCAATTTGCTCTTTAATACCTTCCAATTTGCTCCATGTAGACGGTGTCTGATTGGCTGCTATTGATCACTGCTCTTCCAGTCCTTTGTAAATAACCTCCAGCGTTTCCACTGCTTTCTGACATATTGCAGAGGCGCAGATCACTTGTCATAAAATAGTGGTTTGATACTTGAAAGAAATTTCGACAAAACAGGTTCAGTTTCGAAATGAAGCGGAGGAGCTTTCACTAAATCAAATCTTTCAATCCATGTGAGGTGACGTCTGGAACAGGGATGGAGAAAGAACGGAGATATGAGAAAATCAATGTCCGGTCCCCCATAAAATAAAGCGAGATTTATTCGCGGGTGGTTGTTTCTGTAGATTTAAAGCAATAGTATGAGAAGGGGACAATGAAAATGAAAAACTTTTTTTGCCGTGAAATTCCTTTTCATGGCTTTTCTGTCGGTCTTAGGTAATCCATTCTGGGAGAAAGAGTTAGAATATTAGTACAAAGAAACTTTTACTTTCCACCGTCCGAATAAATACTACATACCATATTTGTTTTGTCAAATTTTCTCATTTATCTTGATGCTCGATCTCTGGGGAATTTCTGTCAGTAGCAAAAAAAAAAACAAGTTCACTGATGAACAAAGATATCTGATAAATTGATGTCCTAAAAGAAGATGGCTGAGTATAGTGGCCTATTAAATTCTGTGTCCTAGAGAAGTAGGGATTTTTTTTTCAGGATTTTTTATGCTTCAGGATATTTAGTATTTTAAAGGTTACGTGAGAGTAAATGTTTATAGGAATGTACACGTTTCAAATTTTTTAATTTTTTTTCCAAAATTTAAGTAACTTTGCAAATACCTGTGGTTAAAATGTTTTTTTGCTGTGTGGTAGACATTGCCACTGTGGGGATGTGTCTGTGTGGCGGTGTGACCTGGAACCATGGGGTTTTGCCTTGTAGCATGGAAGCTGTGAGGAACCAGGGCTCTCGGCCTACTGGTGGGAAATAATGGGATATCACTTTGGCGGTGGTCGGCACATGCCGCCGCTCCTTTAAAGGGAACCTGTCACCTGAATTTGGCGAGTCCTTTTTTGGGTCATATGGGTGGTGTTTTCGGGTCTTTTATTAACCCCTTTTTTCCCACTGGCCGCATGCTGGTCTCGAAATTGACTTGCCGTTGATTCGCTTTCCTCCCTAGTTAACGTGTACGCAAAGCAATCTTGCCTTGCGCACACGCAGTATGCTTTGCCCAACTGCGGGCAAAGCCGAAAACCATTAGTGCGGATGCGCCGGCGCACTATGTCCCGGAACACAGCAAAATACTTCCGGGACATAGTGCGCCGGCGCATGCGCACTAATGGTTTTCAGCTTTGCCTGCAGTTGGGCAAAGCATACTGCATGTGCGCAAGGCAAGATTGCTTTGCGCACGCGTTAACTAGGGAGGAAAGCAAATCAACGGCAAGTCATTTTCGCGACCAGCGTGCGGCCAGCAGGAAAAAAAGGGGTTAATAACAGACCCGAAAACACCGCCCATATGACCAAAAAAAGGACCCACCAAATTCAGGTGACAGGCTCCCTTTAAGGCTACCGTGACGTACTGGGAGGTTCACCGTGACGTGGCAGTGCGCCTCATGCATCAGATGATCAGATTGTTAAGTTTGTACATTTTTGCCTAACGGCATTAGATAAGTTTATGATATTTGGACGTGCGGTCCATGTATTTTGTTCTACACCTATGGTATATTATAATGAGCTGCTGGACGGCACAGGGTATATTATAAGGAATCGCTGGGGACACACAGTGTACATTGTAAGAATTTTTGAGGGTCACAGTGAACATTATAATTAATTGTTGGGGGTCACACTAGATATAGTTTATTGCTAGGGCACAGTGTAGTATAATTGCTGGGGGCCAAGTGTATATTATAATTAATTGATGGGGGCACAGTGTATGTTGAAATTAATTGTCGGGGCACAGTGTATTTTATAATTACTGGGGGCAGAGTTTATTTTATAATTAATTGCTGGGGTACACGGTGGATATTATATTTAATTGCTGGGGGGCCCAGTGCATATTATAATTGCTGGGGTGCCCAGTTTATATTATAATTAACTTCTTGGGTGCGCAATATATATTATAATTAATTGTAGGGGGGTACAGTGTATATTATAATGAACTGCTAGGTGCACAGTGTATTTTATAATTAATTGCCGGGGCACAGTGTATTTTATAATTAATTTCCGGGGCACAGTGTATTTTAGAATTGTTGGGTGGGCACAGTGTATATTATAATTGCTGGGGGCAGAGTTTATTTTATAATTAATTGCTGGGGTACATGGTGGATATTATATTTAATTGCTGGGGGGCCCAGTGCATATTATAATTGCTGGGGTGCCCAGTTTATATTATAATTAACTGCTTGGGTGCGCAATATATATTATAATTAATTGTAGGGGGGTACAGTGTATATTATACTCAATTGCTAGGTGCACAGTGGACGTTATAATGAATTGCCGGAACACAGTTTATAATATAATTAATTGTTGGGGGGCGCAGTGTATATTATAATGAATTGCTAGGTGCACAGTGTATTTTATAATTAATTTCCCGGGCACAGTGTATTTTAGAATTGTTGGGTGGGCACAGTGTATATTATAATTAATTGTTGGGGGGACAGTATATATTATAATTAATTGCTAGGTGTAGAGTGTATATTATAGTTAATTGCCAGGGCACAGTGTAATTTATAATTTTTGGGGGGCACAGTGTATATTATAATTAATTGCCGGGGTATAGTGTATTTTATAATTGTTGGGGGGCACAGTGTATAATATAATTTATTGTTGAGGGTCACCGTGTATATTATTGCTGGGGGAATGATTATAATTAATTGATTGGGTCACAGTGTATACATTTAACTGCTAGCGCATATTGTTTATAATTATTTGGGGGCATGATTATAATTAATTGAAGGGGGCACAGTGTATATTTACCGTAATTGCTAAGGCAGAGTCAATATTATATTAACTTCTGGATGGGAAGTTTATTCTCATTATGTTGGGGGGCACAGTATGTGATGATTCATTTCAGGAGGCACACCATGTATTGTAGTTTGGTTAAGGGGTCTCTGTGAACGCAATTAAGTAATATGTATTTTAGGTGACTGTGGGTTACACAGAATGCACAGCTTGCACAATTACCATATTCAGGGAGGCACAGTATCACGATACATGTTTGGATCTGTGGCAGATCTGGTTTCCTTCAGATTAAAACCTTTTTTCCTTTCAGGTCATCGGGGGTTAATGCAGTTTTTCCCTGGTGGCCGCTGGTGTAATTGCATTGCAGCTTGTTCTGCTGTTGTGGGTGGTGACCACTCCCACCTTCCTTTAAAAGGTCACCTGGTTCATCAGCTGACTGCTGCTTATACAGGTCCTTTGAATACCAACCTTGCTGGAATAGGAGCTTGCTGAGTGCTGTTGTTCTACAGCTGAATACTCATTCCTGGTGCCTTACTCTGCTGTGCCGTGCATTGCAGCAGAGAAAGCTAAGTGTTGTGTTATTGTTTCTTTGTCCCTTTGTTGTTTGCAACTTTCCCAGTGATGTATTAGTGCAGCGGTGGGACCAGTGCTCTCACCTGCCAGTTCCCTACATAGGGATTAGAGCAGGGCAAGTGAGAGACATGGTATCCTGGTCGGCGACGGGTTGAAAGAACCCATATAGGGATGGTAGCAAGATCAGGGCACAGCCTCAGGTGAGTGCAGGAGGTGCCCATTCCCCATTCCCTACTGACAGGGCCCACCGTTCTTAAAGTGTCCCCAGTGTACCCTTGTGTGTTTAGCTGTTTTGTGACCGACCACCCGCCAGGTCGTGACACACCAGGACAGTCACAGCATGACACACAGTGTATGAACCTTTTACTTACTGGTGGCATAGTGTTATATAGGATGAATGAAAAGATGAAGAAGTCTGGGAAGCAGAGGCGAGACATATCTAGAAGTAGTCACGATGATCAGGACTGGGTGGAGAACAAAAGCAAAGACAACTAGTCCAACCAGAGATGTCCTCATCGTGAACTCTGCCTCTGACCTGTTCATCAGAACGTAATCACTGGAAAGGTTTGCAGCTTTCTACCCTGTGAAACAGCAACTCTCAGCATGAGCTTACCACTGTTAGGATCATACTTGGAGTGAAAGTCCAAACACTTCTACGGAAAAGAAAAGGAACAGTGATAAAAGTATAGTCTGTAATATAGCCAAAAACTAACTAAACCTTTTACTTCTACCCCCACGTGACAACTTTGCTGAACACATCTTTACGCTTCACGGAAGGCTGAAGGATACAGGATCCCTTGACAATGTAACGGAGCTCATGGGAGCCCCAAGTTTCTCAAGAGAGTGTTACAAAATACTCAACAGCAAGGAAAATAACCATAAATCACAAGAGTATACATAAAACTAAAGCAGCTTTGAAGAGAAGGAGAGGGAGCAGCTCATGCACTTTTAATCTACTCTGCCTGAATAACAAAGCTGGTTTTATGACCCCTCCGATGCATTCCCAATGAGTATAGAGCCTGTGGCATTTCTTTTAATGTATTAAAATCCCGGAGAAGAGTTAGAACAGCCTTTTAAAGATCGGCCCAACACATTGAGAATCACTGAACTGGATATCTTAAGGAAATCCATTATTCTTGATGTAAAATTAATTGTGAACGTTGGCTTGCATGAATTATACAGATTGCAATTAGGGACCCTGACAGTTTTGGTAATTTGTCTACAATGTCACTTTTGCTCGACGGAAGTTATTTCCCGGCATATGATAGAGTCATTTAAATATAATGTCCGTCACTGTGTATAATTGTGTATTACCATACAACCACTCCATGTTCCTGGTGATTCACGACTATGCTTTATATGTAGGGTTAGGATAGACCTTAATCCAAATAATAAATATCTGTTTACCTTACATTTTTTGTGTATCTATCATCTGTCTATCAATCTACAAAAAATCCCCCCCAAAAAACTAATCAGCAGTTCCAAACAGAATAAAACAATTGTGAACAGGTACAAGCTGTTATGACTGCATAACACACAAACAACAGAATACAACAGCCTCTGTAAGCGCTAAGATGTATGCAAGCATTAAATATATGACATTTGGATGCATAACTGCTGTATAAAATATACTTATAACAATGAAGGCGCTTAGCTAACAAATTGGCAAATTTATAAGAGCCCACCAGCCACAACAAGGTGACCTTTCTTTAATGGGACCCTAACAGTAATATTTATCAAACATATCTTTCCAGGGCTAAAAGACTACAAATTTAAAGGGCAGGTAGGATCCAACACTAATTAAAAACAACATTAGGCTGATAGGAGGAGTTCCCAGGAGAGGGAATGTTTGACAAATATTGGTTTGGGTCCCATCAAAGAAAGGTCACCTTGTTGTGACTGGTGGACTCTCATAAATTGGCCAATTTGTGTGTTAAGTACCTTCATGCAATCCAAATTTCATATATTTAATGTTTGCATACATCTTAGAACATGGAGATTGAATAGGGAGAGTATACCTACGACAGGACCAGTGTTGGTCCGAGAGGTCACAGCTCTAATATTGCATGAATAGCGGTTGTCTGTGAGGTCGCAGCTCCAATATTATATGAACGGCATTGGTACGGGAGGTCAAAGCTCTAATATTGCATGAATGACGTTGGTCCTGGAAGTCACAGCTCCAATATTTTATGAACAGCGTTGGTCTGTGAGGTCGCAGCTCCAATATTATATGAACGGCGTTGGTCCGAGAGGTCAAAGCTCTTATATCGCATGAACGACGTTGGTCCGGGAGGTTACAGATCCGATATTGCATGAACAACGTTGGTCCGGGAGGTTACAGATCCGATATTGCATGAACGACGTTGGTCCGGGAGGTTACAGATCCGATATTGCATGAACGACGTTGGTCCGGGAGCTCACGGCTCTAATATCACATGAATGACGTTGGTCCTGGAAGTCACAGCTCCAATATTGTATGAATGACATTGGTCCGGGAGGTCACAGCTCTAATATCGCATGAACGACGTTGGTCCAGGAGGTTACAGATCCGATATTGTATGAACAGCATTGGTCTGGGAGGTCGCAGCTCCAATATCGCAGGAATGGAGTAGATCCGGGATGACAGAGCATATGCATTGCAGGAGCTGGCTCTCATAAATAAGCCAATTTAAGTGCTAAGTTCCTTAATTTTATAAGTATATTCTATACAGCAGTAACACATCCCAATTTCATATATGCAATGTTTGCCTACATCTTAGTTCTTACAGGGTGCTATTGTATTCTTTTCTTTCTATCTATCTATCTATCTATCTATCTATCTATCTATCTATCTATCTATCATTTATACCTATCTTATACTATATCTGTTAGTTTCTCAACATCGCCCTTAATTTTGGTGTCTGGTTGCTTGAATCCTTGGTCATGAGCTGCTATCACCTGCAAGAAGTAGTTGTTCATAGCACCCACTATAAATGCAAGTTAATTTGGAATGTGGTTTGTGAGACCCATCAAACAGGAATTGGTGTGAGAGATGCCAATTTCTTTAGAGATCTTCTGAATCTATATAAAGATTAACAATGTACAGATTGGTGCTATATTAACTAATACCCTTCTGAGTCTTTGTTGTTTGCATAATGGGCTGCCCAACATTATAATGTAGATAACGCCTGTGAGGAACAGCCCCCGGACTACTAAAGACTATTGGACCAACGGACACAGAGCATAGTCCACAGCTCTAAGCGATGCAGATTTTTTTCCAGCACGGAGCATCGGTTATGTTGATCTTATTGTTGTGTCTTATTTCGGATTTGTTTGCTCGTCAGTTCAAGGAGCACAAATCTCTCCTAGAAAGTGTACAGGCTCAGAAATTGATGATTCCTGTCAGTTGAGGGAGTTGTGCTGGCTGGATCTTATGTATACATAAAGGTACCGTCACACATAGCGACGCTGCAGCGATACCGACAACGATCCGGATCGCTGCAGCGTCGCTGTTTGGTCGCTGGAGAGCTGTCACACAGACCGCTCTCCAGCGACCAACGATCCCGAGGTCCCCGGTAACCAGGGTAAACATCGGGTAACTAAGCGCAGGGCCGCGCTTAGTAACCCGATGTTTACCCTGGTTACCATCCTAAAAAGTAAAAAAACAAACGCTACATACTTACCTTCCGCTGTCTGTCCTCGGCGCTCTGCTTCTCTGGTCTGGCTGTGAGCGCCGGGCAGCCAGAAAGCAGAGCGGTGACGTCACCGCTCTGCTTTCCGGCTGACCGACGCTCACAGCCAGAGCAGGAGGAGTGCAGAGCACAGCGCTGGAGGACAGAGAGCGGTAGGTAAGTATGTAGTGTTTGTTTTTTTACTTTTAGGATGGTAACCAGGGTAAACATCGGGTTACTAAGCGCGGCCCTGCGCTTAGTTACCCGATGTTTACCCTGGTTACCAGCAAAGACATCGCTGAATCGGTGTCACACACGCCGATTCAGCGATGTCTACGGGGAGTCCAGCGACGAAATAAAGTTCTGGACTTTCTTCCCCGACCAGCGATCTCCCAGCAGGGGCCTGATCGCTGCTGCCTGTCACACTGGACGATATCGCTAGCCAGGACGCTGCAACGTCACGGATCGCTAGCGATATCGTCTAGTGTGACAGTACCTTAAGGCAGGACACAAGATTGGTAATCAGGTAAAGAAATCATTACTCTCATTAGTGTTTCAGGGACCTCAATTAAGCCATTGTTCTCCCAGTCTCTAGTCCCATTATGTGGATGGAGATAGTAGACCCAGTAGGGCAGTCATCACAAGGGATCTCACATGCAGTCCCAGGTGAGGGGCTCAGCCTCAGGAAATTAAGGTACCTTCACACTAAACGACTCTGCAGCGATCCAGACAACGATCCGGATCGCTGCAGCGTCGCTGTTTGGTCGCTGGAGAGCTGTCACACAGACAGCTCTCCAGCGACCAACGATGCCGGTAACCAGGGTAAACATCGGGTTACTAAGCGCAGGGCCGCGCTTAGTAACCCGATGTTTACCCTGGTTACCATCCTAAAAGTAAAAAAAACAACCACTACATACTTACCTTCCCCTGTCTGTCCCCGGCGCTCTGCTTCTCTGTACTGTCTGTGAGCACAGCGGCCGGAAAGCAGAGCGGTGACGTCACAGCGCTCACAGTGAGTGCAGGAAAGCACAGCGCCGCGGACAGACAGCCGAAGGTAAGTATGAAGCGTTTGTTTTTTTTACTTTTACGATGGTAACCAGGGTAAACATCGGGTTACTAAGCGTGGCCCTGCGCTTAGTAACCCGATGTTTACCCTGGTTACCAGCGAAGACATCGCTGGATCGGTGTCACACACGCCGATTCAGCGATGTCAGCGGGAGAGCCAGCGACCAAATAAAGTTCTGGCCTTCTAGCCCCGACCAGCGACATCACAGCAGGATCCTGATCGCTGCTGCGTGTCAAACTGAACGATATCGCTAGCCAGGACGCTGCAACGTCACGGATCGCTAGCGATATCGTTCAGTGTGACGGTACCTTTACCTTCAGCAATGCACAATTAGTTGTTTTTTTTAGGGGGGTGTTTCCCAAGGGCTTTGCTCTATTCCAGGGGCTGGCTTGCAGTATTTAGGACACTGACAAGGGAGTGGGAAGGTTGTTGCCGGCTGGAGCTGGATACACATGCTACGGTCGTCGTATCTGTCGTCTGGATAAGTACCGGCTGTGATTGCAGACTATACTGGAGCGAGATACAAAAGCTGTGGGCCATCAAAATTTGGGAGACAGTGGGTATTGCCTGGTACAGTGACGGTGGAACTACCGGTCCCTGGGTGGGATATTGTGGACTGGGGGGCATATAGACATTCTTTTACAGACTTCAAACGAAGAATGTACAATCACTGGGATAAGTAAACCAAAATCCTTGGTGACATCTACAGCATCTGAAAACATGTCACTCCAGTATCCTGTAGAAGTCAAAATAAAGAGATCATTCCACATAGTATAATATTCAGCGACAAAAAAGTATATATATATATACCATATCTATCTATTTATCTATCTATCATCTGTCTATTATCTATCTAGCATCTATGAATCTATCATCTATTATCTATCTTTATCTATTATCTATCTTTATCTATTATCTATCTATCTATCTATCTATCTATCTATCTATCTATTATCTATCTATCTATCTATCTATCTATGATCTATCATCTATCGATCATCTATCTATCATCTATCTATCTATTATATCTATCTACAGTATTATCTATGTATTATCTATCTATCTATCTATTATTTATTATTATTATTATTTATTTATATAGCACCATTAATTCCATGGTGCTGTACATGAGAGAGGTTACATGCAGAATTATAGATATTGTTAACAGTAAACAAATTTACAGTGACAGACTGGTACAGAGGGGAGAGGACCTTGCATGGACTTACATTTTACGGGATAATGGGGAAGAGGCAGAAGGTTGGGGGTGCAGCAGCTCTGGTGGTGGTGAGGCGGCAGCTCGGGTGGTGGTGAGGCGGCAGCTCGGGTGGTGGTGAGGCAGCAGCTCGGGTGGTGGTGAGGCGGCAGCTCGGGTGGTGGTGAGGCGGCAGCTCGGGTGGTGGTGAGGCAGCAAAATGGTTATTGCAGGCTGTAGGTTTTCCTGAAGAGATGGGTTTTCAGGTTCCATCTGAAGGATCCGAGGGTGGTGGATAATCGGCCTTGTTGAGACGTGGAATTCCAGAGGATAGGGGATATTTGGGAGAAATCTTGGAGACGGTTGGGTGAGGAACGAATAAGTGTCGAGGAGAGTAGGAGGTCTTGTGAGGATCGAAGATTACGTGAGGGAAGATATCGGGAGATTAGTTCAGAGATATAATCTCTATGTATTAATGTATAAATCTCTGTATTGTCTATCTATCTATCTATCATCTATCTATCATTTATCTAATATCTATCTATACATTTTAGCTACACTTCATTTCTCATATTGCATAATCACCGTGGTTAGTATTTCATGAGGACAACACAACTCTTCAGACTGGAACAATTCATGAAGAAGCCTTTAGAGGTGGTGTCGCCTCATTAGTCATTATCTGGCCATTTGCACAGCTAGGGTGATAAATCAAGGTGAGAGATTTTTCTTTTTACCAACCGTTTTTACTTCTTAATAGCTGTTTATAAGTCAAGGTGGATGAGCACCAGTATCAGTCAATAACCACATGCCCCGGAGGCAGTATTAGAAAATATCTTGGTTCTTAATATTATCACTGTGATTTTTTATTTTTTTTTAATTTTAAGGTGATGAATGAGGTCAGTAAAACATGGCTTCTTTATTGTTCGTTTTTGTACAAATAAAACTAATGGTCATGTGTATTGGTCACGAATCATAGCTAAATCATATTATCTTAAATATGACAAAGACAGACATGAAAAAAAAACTAAAAAAGAGTCCATCTTGCCTGTGTCTGAAAGGCAAATATTGATATGCGGGGATATGTTGGCTACTATATTGTAATATTGCACTACACTCACTAGTACAAGGAGCCACAAAACTGATGAGAGGCATGGAGAATATGAGCAAAGATTAAACTAATTACTCTAATTACTGTACATTGATTTAGTCTTGAGAACCGACATCTGATAAGGGACATTATTGACTTGTACAAGCGCATAAATGGCCCATACAAAAAGTATGGTCAATAGTTGTTTCATATAAAACCACCTCAAAAGACAAGGAGGCTCTCCGTCCTCCTGGAAAAAGAAAGGTTCAATCTTCAGAGGAGACGAGGCTTGTTTATAATGAGGACTATTAGTTTGAGGAACAGTCGATCTCGGGAGCTGATCACAGCAGGAACCAAAGAAAGGCTTAGATGGTTGTTTAGAAGAAAAAAAATATACAACATATACTTATGTGAATGTGCAGAATTCTTGTTCCGAACGTTTATCCAGTTGACTTACAATAGGGATCAGGAGTAGTTATGAGCGAACGCGTGGATGTTCGGGTTCACCGAGTTCAGCCGGCCTTTTTAAAAAGTCTCCTTCAGGACTCGCATTTGACCCCGGACCCTGAAGCCCATAAAAGTCAATAGGGATCCAAACTTCAATGCTGTAAATTGTCTGTATAATGGTCGGAGTAAAGGCTAGGGGGCTGCAAAAGGAAGAAAAATGGGGGTAAGAGCAGGACAATTGCACTGCAAACAAATGTGAATAGGGAAATGACTTAAAGGAGTTCTGTCACCATAGCAATCATGGTAAAATAGGAAGTAAAGGAATAACATAAACATTTTAACAGTGCCCTCACAGAGACTGAGGCTTGCTACCACCAGTTCAGTTAAAAATTTCACCCACATAGCATGGGGCAGAGTACCCCTCCCCCACAGCTCCAAAATGTCAGCTCCAGTAGTGTATGTTACAAATGCCACATATGAAAAGCTGTTAATATGATCTTGGATCAAGCTGGAAGTCCACCACGAGTCTTGCTACTGGTAGTTCTGTTAAAAATTTCACCTACTGAGCATGTTTTCACATTTTCCCACAGAAGCTGATAACAAATTTCACCCACAGAGCATTGGGGCACAGTACCCCCACAGAAACTGATAACAAATTTCACTCACAGAGCATGGGGCACAGTACCCCCACAGAAACTGATAACAAATTTCACTCACAGAGCATGGGGCACAGTACCCCCACAGAAACTGATAACAAATTTCACTCACAGAGCATGGGGCACTGTACCCCCACAGTCAGTTGCAGAGCACACACAGCGGCTTTTGCCACAGTACTCCCACAGGTGGACATGAAGAGTACGCTCGGGTAACAGAGAATTAGGGTTCTATTCCAGAGCGGCAACCTGATATATGGGTACCACATTCAAAGAAGGCAGCAGTTAAGGAAATTAATCACTTCTCATCTGAGTCAGCAGTTGATGTAGTAAGACAAAATAGTCATAAATGACAATTTAGAGGCTCTGTAATTGGAATGAGTAGTTAAATCCTTTAATGAACATTAGGCATGGCCACAAAGGTAGAGTAAAATAATTTTTTAGGCCCACTACTCGTTTAGACATGGATGCAGAGTACACCTTGAACACCAAACTTAATCCCCCTTCCACCATGACCTTGCTTTTTCCCAGTTGCTCAGATAGTGTGGTAGGAGCACAGCATTAGCAACAAAAAATTAAATTTTTTACTCTGCTTCAGCTCTGCATACAGCTAAATTTCAGAGGCACCAAATGACATGGTGGAATATGGCGTGCTGAATCGCGTTAGTCACAGAAGAAAGAATTATTTCAGCGTGGATGAGGCCTGTATAACAAAGAAGATATGCTCCAAACAATTATAAAAATGAGATCTTCCCTACTGTATTATGTTAGGCACAGAAGAAATAATTGTTTCAGTGTGGATGAGGTCTGAATGACCAAGAAGATATGCGCTAAATAGGGTTGAGCGACTTTTCTTTTTATAGGATCGGGTCGGGTTTCATGAAACCCGACTTTTTCAAAAGTCGGGTCGAGTGAAATCGGCCGATCCTATAGAAAAGTCGGGGTCTGGGTCGGCCGAAACACGAAACCCAATGCAGTGCATTGGGTTTCTAATGGTTCCCAGGGTCTGAAGGAGAGGAAACTCTCCTTCAGGCCCTCGGATCCATATTTAAGTGTAAAATAAAGAATCAAAATAAAAAATATTGATATACTTACCCTCGGATGCCCCATGGTTCTCACCGGCAGCCTTCCTTCCTAAGAATGAGCGCCTGAAGGACCTTCGATGACGTCGTGGCTTGTGATTGGTCGCGTGAGCGGTCACATGGGCGTCACGCGACCAATCACAAGCTGTGACGTCATCTAAGGTCCTTCAGGCGCTGATTCTTAGGAAGGAAGGCTGCGGGTTAGAACCAGGGCGCGTCCGAGGGTGAGTATATACCTATTAGGAATATACTCACCCTCGGACGCGCCCTCGGACGCTTCCTTCCTAAGAATTAGCACCTGAAGGACCTTAGATGACGTCGCGGCTTGTGATTGGTCGCGTGATGCCCATGTGACCGCTCACGCGACCAATCACAAGCCGCGACGTCATCAAAGGCCCTTCAGGCGCTCATTCTTAGGAAAGAAGGTTGCCGGTGAGAACCAGGGCGCGTCCGAGGGTGAGTATATCAATATTTTTTTATTTTTATTCTTTATTTTACACTTAAATATGAATTCCGATACCGATTCCCGATATCTTAAACATATCGGAACTCGGTATCTGAATTCCGATTCCAGATCAGAAGATCGCCGACCTCATGGCCGACCCCACACAGGGGTCGGGTCGGGTTTCATGAAACCCGATTTTGCCAAAAGTTGGCGACCTCTGAATCTGGCCGACCCGTTTCGCTCAACCCTAGCACTAAACAATTTAAAAAACTGAGACCTCCCCTACTGTATCACGTTAGTCACAGAAGAATTGTCACAGAATTGTTTCAGTGTGGATGAGGCATGTATAACAAAGAAGGTATGCTCCAAACAATTATAAAAATGAGATCTCCCCTCCTGTAACACGTTAGTAACAAACGAAAGTATGTTTTAATGTGGATTAGGCTTCTGTAACCTAGAAGATATGCTCCAAACAATTTCAAATTCTCATCTAACCTGCTATATCACGTTTGTCATAGAAAAAAATATTTTATTTTACTGTGCAACTGCTATGCACACAGAAATATTTCACTACCACAAAATGACAAGGTGAGATATGGCATTCTGAATCACGTTAGCAACTGCAAAAAATATTTTTTTTACTGTGAAACAGCTCTGCACAAAGAACAATTTCACTGCCACTAAATGACGTGCTATATTACATTTAGCAACTGCAAAAATATTTTTTCTTACTGTGCAACAGCTCTGCACAAAGAACAATTTCACCTCCACTAAGTAAGAAGGTGGTATATGGCATGCTATCTCATTTAGCAACAGGAAAAAAATGTTTTTTTTTACTCTGCAAAAGCTGTACAGAAATATGAATTTCACTGCCACTAAATGACAAGGTGAGATATGGCGTGCTGTATCACATTTAGCAACTGAACAAATAAGATTTTGAAAGGTATACAATAGAAGCAGAGCATAACACACTTGTATGAAATGTGCCCTGCTGTATTTGTATGTTGACCTCATTAATGTCACAAAAAAATCTGCTGGAAGGCCGATTTCCCAGCCACACAGGACACTAGATACCTAAACTATCTGACATGGCAACAACTCCCTAGCTAACTAGCTAAAATCTGTAAGCACCCAGGTCCAGCGTTAGGACCAGCCTCTCTGCACTGCTATAGTGACAAAATGATGCTAAAGCAAGATGTCCGCTCTTTATATAGAGAGGGACATGGGATTTCAGCAGCCAATGACACAAACAATTGTGTCTCGACATTGTACCCAAGAAGATGTAACAGCTTATGGGCAAGCAATATAATACTGATAAGCATTTTTTACGGGTATATACAAGCAAAATGTAATTCAGACCACAGAATACCCTATGGGTGATCAATATAATAACAATAAAATTTTGAAAAAGTATTTGGAGGGTTATATACCAACAAAATGTACCCAAGAACAAATAATACTGTATGGCTGAGAAATGTAACTCAGCAACATTGGAATAGTGTATGAGTAAGAAATGTGAAGAAATAAAAACAATTTTGAAGCACTTCTTTCTACTGTTATAGTCCTGTTCATCAATATGGGTACCCATGAAGTGTAAGTACATAATGTGAAATATCTTCTGAAAAAAATGAATCAAGTGAAACAGTTTTTTTGTAGAGAACACTTGTGTTAAATACAAAAGAGCAAATGAAAAACAATAATGTAAAACAAAAACCAATGGGAGGGAAAAATAGAAAAACCTAAATCTTGTTTTGACGCTGGTATTGGCCCCTTTACATTAATTTAGTATGGAAACACATTGTGACTCGTCTGTGGTAAATCACAAATGAGAATCCCCTGTGATTGTCAGTGCTCATGTGACATTAATTAGCCAATGAATGATGACTTCAGTGTTTTAAAAAGCCACATGGTAGGCCCTGTACCTTTGTAACAATGGTGAAAACAAAGGAGCTGTCTGAGGACATCAGAACTGTTATTATTAGCAAACAAGAATTCCAAAGGGTATAAGGCCAAAGACTAAAGGTACCGTCACATTTAGCGACGCTGCAGCGATCTAGACAACGATGTCGATCGCTGCAGCGTTGCTGTGTGGTCGCTGCAGAGCTGTCACACAGACAGCTCTCCAGCGACCAACGATCCCGAAGTCCCCGGGTAACCAGGGTAAACATCGGTTACTAAGCGCAGGGCCGCGCTTAGTAACCCGATGTTTACCCTGGTTACCATTGTAAATGTAAAAAAAACAAACACTACATACTTACATTCTGGTGTCTGGTCAGGTCCCTCGCCTTCAGCTTCCTGCACTGACTGAGCGCCGGCCGTAAAGCACAGCGGTGACATCACCGCTTTGCTCTTGCTTTACGGCCGGCCGGCGCTCAGTCAGTGCGGGAAGCTGAAGGCGAGGGACGTGACCAGACACAGGAATGTAAGTATGTAGTGTTTGTTTTTTTTATATTTACAATGGTAACCAGGGTAAACATCGGGTTACTAAGCGCGGCCCTGCGCTTAGTAACCCGATGTTTACCTTGGTTACCAGTGAAGACATCGCTGAATCGGCGTCACACACGTCGATTCAGCGATGTCAGCGGGAGATCCAGCGACGAAATAAAGTTCTGGACTTTTCCCAGCGACCAACGATCTCCCAGCAGGGGACTTATCGTTGGTCGCTGTCACACATAACGATTTCGTTAACGATATCGTTGCTACGTCACAAAAAGCAACGATATCGTTAACGATATCGTTATGTGTGACGGTACCTTTAAATATTGAATATTACAAACACATTATGTGCTGCTGTCATCTGGTGGTGTGGAAAAGTATGGGCTAATCCTGGAAATGGAAACTTAATATGGTGGGAGGAAGGAAGATCAGGGTGAGTATTAAGTGATCCAGACTTCAGGCTGGTGAGACTGGACATTGTGGAAGATTGGGTGGTGCTGCCAAGCCTGTTGTAAGCATTATCTGCTATCCAACCGACCACCTGTTCGCACTGCTCTAGCTTCAGAAGTGGTGTACCATGCCTCTCTGCAAAGCGGGACAGGAACCTATGTGTCATGGATGGGCGTGATTTTTGTCCTCCAGCAACAGGCGTATTCGCACCTGCCCCACGTCCTCGGCATCTGTGTGCACCATCATCAGCACTTCCACTTCCCCGTCCCTTAATGCATGCCTTATGCAGTTTGTAATTGCTAGGTCTCTTGAAACCAAGTTTATTTTTAGTAAAAGAAAAAAATTGGTCACCTGCAGCAATCAAATCGTTTTTTTTTAGTTTACTTCACCGTAATGTAACAGAAAAAACGCAAACGTGTATGGATAACTATCAAATTAAATCCAGAAAATTGTTTTAATGCTTTTTGTCAGTTTTAGAATAAGATAGGAGTTTGTCAGGAGCACTACTATACCTAAATAAACCCCAAATATAAATCAGGGTGCTACACAATGCATGAAAAATGCAAATACTGTCTTTTGGTTCAGTATTACATAAGGAGAATGGTGTGTTTGTTTTTGATCCTCATTGGACATGTTTTAAATGGTTTTACATTTTGTATGTGTTTTGTCTTTACACAATAAAGTTGGATTTTACATTTTGGTTATATAGGTGTGCACACATTTATGCAGTGCCTTTCTCTTCTTGTTCAGTTTTGTCAGTTTTAGAGATCACAGACAAAATAACACTATGTCTGAGAAATGGAGCCTTATAAATTTTTTAGAAGCTTTTTGCAGTTTTACAGATCACAAAAGTGTTCACAGACCATGTAACACTACATGGCTAAGAAATGGAGGCATACAACATTTTTAAAAGGCTTTGTTCACTGAGATCACAGAAATTTACTCCACACTATGGAACAGTGTATGGCTGAGAAATGTAGCCCAGGAAAATGGTTCAATGATATTTGGGTGTGTTATATAACCCCAAAAAGGACCTGAAAGTAACTGCCATCGGACTGCACAGGTATAATCCCCTTGCGAAAGTGAAAGTGAAACGCACAATGGGGAAGTGTGGGGAAGGAGTTCCCATCAAACACACCATGGGTAAGTTCAGCATTGCGCTTTAACTTTCACCGATCCTTAATCGGTATGAGTCCGTTCATGAGTATTTTTTGAGAAATTTACATGTTCCTCTTTCTTTGATTTTTTTTGTCTTTATCATATATCTGACACCGAGGTGACACACATTCATTTAATAAAGTTTTTATGCATTATTGTGCACTTGTTGATCATGCCATGCATATACAGTATATGTTGTTTGATATATGGTGCTTAACTGTTTATGTTCCCATAGGTAACAATTCATATGGATGGGTCCCACCTTTCTTGTTGCTCATGTAAGAGATCTCAATTTTAATTGTTATGTAATTTTTAATATATTAAAAAAATATGATGTCACGGCAATATTGCAGGATATCCTGGGGTTAGGGGCTTCTTCCCTATCCTTAAAGCTAGGGTTGCCTTAGCTATCTGTGCGCTCTGGATTACTTCTGATGGTAAAGACGCTGGAGCCATGTGCCTTACTGAGCTCATAAGTCAGGCCTTTTCTGTCCCCTTCCCCACCCAGGGAAGTGGGGAGTTGTAGTATATAAGAATACACAAGGAGAGGAGGAGGATTGTTATAATCTGGTGGTTTATGAACAACATGAGACAAGCTCTGAAGGAGGTGGTATCTGTACTGACCGCAAACCCTGAACCTAGCAGCGCAACTAAAAATAGCCGTGGGGGGTACTTGACGCTCCCTAGACCCCTCGGCACAGCCTAAGATCTAACTTCCCCTAAAGATGGAAACAGGAAACCTATCTTGCCTCAGAGAAAATCCCCAAAGGAAAGATAGCCTCCCACAAATATTGACGGTGAGAGGAGGGGAAAATAACATACGCAGAAATGAAATCAGATTTTAGCATAGGAGGCCAGTCTAGCTTGATAGATAGGACAGGAAAGTATACTGTGCGGTCAGTATAAAAACTACAAAACAATCCACACAGAGTTTACAAAATCTCCACACCTGACGAAAGGTGTGGAGGGTAAATCTGCTTCCCAGAGCTTCCAGCTAACAGAAAAAATCCATACTGACAAGCTGGACAAATATAGAATGCACAGAACAATAAGTCCACAAAATGTGGACTGAAAAGAGCAAAGCCAGAACTTATCTTTGCATAACTGGTCAGGAAACCAGGAGAATCCAAGCAGAGATGTGAATCCAGCCAGGAAACATTGGCAAGTGGCACAGGCTGAAGATAGAGCCAGACTTAAATAGCGGACGATAAGTGGAGGCAGCTGATGACAGCTAACTCCAAGGAGCAGCCATACCACTAGAAACTACAAGAGGGAGCCCAAGAGCAGAACTCACAAAAGTGCCACTTACAACCACCGGAGGGAGCCCAAGAGCGAAATTCACAACAGTACCCCCCCCCCCCTTGAGGAGGGGTCACCGAACCCTCACCAGAGCCCCCAGGCCGATCAGGACGAGCCAAGTGAAAAGCACGAACCAAATCGGTAGCATGGACATCGGAGGCAACAACCCAAGAATTATCCTCCTGGCCATAACCCTTCCACTTGACAAGATACTGAAGCCTCCGCCTCGAAAAACGAGAATCCAAAATCTCCTCAACCTCATATTCAAACTCTCCCTCAACCAACAGCGGGGCAGGAGGGTCAACCGAGGGAACAACGGGCACCACATATCTCCGCAACAAAGATCTATGGAAAACATCATGAATGGCAAAAGAAGCAGGAAGAGCCAAACGAAAAGACACCGGATTAATAATTTCAGAAATTTTATGAGGACCAATAAACCGAGGCTTAAACTTAGGAGAAGAAACCTTCATAGGAACATGACGAGGAGACAACCAAACCAAATCCCCCACACGAAGCCGGGGACCAACACGCCGACAGCGGTTAGCAAAACGTTGAGCCCTTTCCTGAGACAACGTCTGATTGTCCACCACATAAGTCCAAATCTGCTGCAGCCTGTCCACCACAGAATTAACACCAGGACAATCAGAAGGCTCAACCTGCCCAGAAGAAAAACGAGGATGAAAACCAAAATTACAAAAGAAAGGTGAAACCAAAGTAGCCGAACTAGCCCGATTATTAAGGGCAAACTCGGCCAACGGCAAGAAAGACACCCAAGCATCCTGATCAGCAGACACAAAGCATCTCAAATAGGTCTCCAAGGTCTGATTAGTTCGCTCAGTTTGGCCATTAGTCTGAGGATGAAACGCCGAAAAAAAAGATAAATCAATGCCCATCCTAGCACAAAAGGCCCGCCAAAATCTAGAGAAAAACTGAGAACCTCTGTCAGACACTATATTCTCCGGAATGCCATGCAAACGAACCACATGCTGAAAAAACAATGGAACCAGATCTGAGGCGGAAGGCAACTTAGGCAAAGGTACCAGATGGACCATTTTAGAGAACCGGTCACAAACAACCCAGATAACAGACATCTTCGGGGAAACAGGAAGATCCGAAATAAAATCCATGGAAATATGCGTCCAGGGCCTCTCAGGGACCGGTAAAGGCAAAAGCAACCCACTAGCGCGGGAACAGCAAGGCTTGGCCTGGGCGCAAGTCCCACAGGACTGCACAAAAGCACACACATCGCGAGACAAGGAAGGCCACCAAAAGGACCTAGCAACCAAATCTCTGGTACCAAAAATCCCAGGATGACCAGCCAACACTGAACAATGAACCTCAGAAATTACCTTACTTGTCCATCTATCAGGAACAAACAGCTCCCCCACTGGACAGCGGTCAGGCCTATCAGCCTGAAATTCCTGAAGCACCCGCTGCAAATCAGGGGAGATAGCAGAAAGAATCACCCCCTCCTTAAGAATGCCAACTGGCTCCAGAACTCCAGGAGAATCAGGCGAAAAACTCCTAGAGAGGGCATCAGCCTTAACATTCTTAGATTCCGGAAGATATGAGACCACAAAATCAAAACCGGAGAAAAACAGGGTCCATCGAGCCTGTCTAGGATTCAGCCGCTTGGCCGACTCGAGGTAAATCAGATTCTTATGATCGGTCAGGACCATAACACGGTGCTTAGCTCCCTCAAGCCAATGTCGCCA
The DNA here is from genome assembly GCF_032444005.1 of Ranitomeya imitator. NCBI lineage: Eukaryota > Metazoa > Chordata > Amphibia > Anura > Dendrobatidae > Ranitomeya > Ranitomeya imitator. The sequence continues at coordinate 52,621,650 of NC_091282.1, read as the reverse complement.
CTCCTCAAACGCCCACTTCATAGCCAACAACTCCCGATTGCCGACATCATAATTGCGTTCTGCAGGTGAAAACTTTCTGGAAAAAAAAGCACACGGTTTCATCAAAGGACCATCAGACTCCCTCTGAGACAAAACGGCCCCTGCCTCAATCTCAGAAGCGTCGACCTCAACCTGAAAAAGAAGAGAAACATCCGGCTGACGCAACACAGGGGCAGAAGTAAATCGGCGTTTAAGCTCCCGAAAGGCCTCAACAGCCGCAGAGGACCAATTCGTAACATAAGCGCCTTTCTTCGTCAAATCAGTAAGGGGCTTAACCACACTGGAAAAGTTGGCAATGAAACGGCGATAGAAATTAGCAAAGCCCCCAAATTTTTGAAGTCCCTTCACAGATGTGGGTTGGATCCAGTCATGAATAGCTTGGACCTTAACAGGATCCATTTCTATAGACGAAGGAGAAAAAATAAAACCCAAAAAAGACCTTCTGAACTCCGAATAGGCACTTAGACCCCTTCACAAATAAAGCATTATCACGAAGGATCTGGAACACCATCCTGACCTGCTTCACATGAGACTCCCAATCATAGGAAAAAAATCAAAATATCATCCAAATATACGACCATGAATTTATCAAGATAATTGCGGAAAATATCATGCATGAAAGACTGGAACACAGATGGAGCATTAGAGAGCCCAAATGGCATCACAAGGTATTCAAAATGGCCTTCGGGCGTATTAAATGCAGTTTTCCATTCTTCACCCTGTTTAATACGAACAAGATTATATGCCCCTCGGAGGTCAATCTTAGTAAACCAACTAGCCCCCTTAATCTGAGCAAACAAATCAGTAAGCAGAGGCAAGGGGTATTGGAATTTAACCGTGATTTTATTAAGAAGACGATAATCAATACAGGGTCTCAAGGAGCCATCCTTCTTAGCAACAAAAAAGAAACCCGCTCCCAATGGTGACGAAGAGGGCCGAATATGCCCATTCTCCAAAGATTCCTTAACATAGCTCCGCATGGTGGCATGCTCTGGCACAGACAGATTGAAAAGTCGGCCCTTAGGGAACTTACAACCAGGAATCAAGTTAATAGCACAATCGCAGTCCCTATGTGGAGGAAGGGAACCGGACTTGGGCTCATCAAATACATCCTGGAAATCCGACAAAAACTCAGGGACCTCGGAAGAGGGGGAAGAGGAAATTGACATCAAAGGAACGTCACTATGTACCCCTTGACAACCCCAACTAGTCACAGACATAGTTTTCCAATCCAGCACCGGATTATGTTCCTGTAACCATGGAAAACCCAGCACAACAACATCATGCAGGTTATGCAACACCAGAAAACGGCAATCTTCCTGATGTGCAGGAGCCATGTACATAGTCATCTGAGTCCAGTACTGAGGTTTATCCTTGGCCAAGGGTGTAGCATCAATGCCCCTCAAAGGAATAGGGCTCTGCAAGGGCTGCAAGGAAAAACCACAGCGCCTGGCGAATTCTAAGTCCATTAAGTTCAGGGCAGCGCCTGAATCCACAAATGCCATGACAGAAAAGGACGACAATGAGCAAATCAGGGTCACAGATAAGAGAAATTTAGGCTGTATAGTACTAATGGTAACAGACCTAGCGACTCTCTTAGTACGCTTAGGGCAATCAGAGATAACATGAGCCGAATCACCACAGTAAAAACACAGCCTATTCTGACGTCTGAATTCCTGCCGTTCTGTTCTAGTCAAAATCCTATCACATTGCATAGGTTCAGGACTATGCTCAGAGGATACTGCCATATGGTGCACAGCTTTGCGCTCGCGCAGACGCCGATCAATCTGAATGGCTAGAGACATAGATTCGCTCAAACCGGCAGGCGTAGGAAAGCCACCATAACATCTTTAAGGGTTTCAGAAAGACCTTTTCTGAAAATAGCAGCCAGAGCCTCTTCATTCCATTTAGTAAGCACAGAGCATTTTCTAAATTTCTGGCAGTATAATTCTGCCGCTTCCTGACCCTGACACAGGGCCAACAGTGTTTTCTCAGCATGCTCTACAGAGTTAGGTTCGTCATACAATAATCCGAGCGATTGAAAAAATGCATCTACATTAAGCAATGCTGGATTCCCTGACTCAAGTGAGAATGCCCAGTCCTGAGGGTCGCCACGCAGTAGAGAAATAACTATCTTTACTTGCTGAACGGGGTCACCAGAGGAACGGGGTTTCAGAGCAAAAAACAATTTGCAATTTTTTTTAAAGTTCAAAAACTTAGATCTATCCTCGTAAAACAAATCCGGAGTAGGAATTCTAGGCTCTAAGGCCGGAGTCTGAACCACATAATCTTGAATACTCTGTACTCTTGCAGCAAGCTGATCCACACGAGAAAACAAACCCTGAACATCCATGCCAAAGCATATATCCTGAACCACCCAGATATCAAGAGGAAAAAAAAAAGACAAACTAGAACACAGAAAAAAAAATGGTTCAGAACTTTCTTTTCCTTTTTTTGAGATACATTTAATTCATTTTTGGCCACTTGCACTGTTATAATCTGGTGGTTTAGGAACAACATGAGACAAGCTCTGAAGGAGGTGGTATCTGTACTGACCGCAAACCCTGAACCTAGCAGCGCAACTAGAAATAGCCGTGGGGGGTACCTGACGCTCCCTAGACCCCTCGGCACAGCCTAAGATCTAACGTCCCCTAAAGATGGAAACAGGAAACCTATCTTGCCTCAGAGAAAATCCCCAAAGGAAAGATAGCCCCCCACAAATATTGATGGTGAGAGGAGGGGAAAATAACATACGCAGAAATGAAATCAGATTTTAGCATAGGAGGCCAGTCTAGCTTGATAGATAGGACAGGAAAGTATACTGTGCGGTCAGTATAAAAACTACAAAACAATCCACACAGAGTTTACAAAATCTCCACACCTGACTAAAGGTGGGGAGGGTAAATCTGCTTTTCAGAGCTTCCAGCTAACAGAAAAAATCCATACTGACAAGCTGGACAAATATAGAATGCACAGAACAATAAGTCCACAACATGTGGACTGAAAAGAGCAAAGCCAGAACTTATCTTTGCATAACTGGTCAGGAAACCAGGAGAATCCAAGCAGAGATGTGAATCCAGCCAGGAAACATTGGCAAGTGGCACAGGCTGAAGATAGAGCCAGACTTAAATAGCGGACGATAAGTGGAGGCAGCTGATGACAGCTAACTCCAAGGAGCAGCCATACCACTAGAAACCACAAGAGGGAGCCCAAGAGCAGAACTCACAAAAGTGCCACTTACAACCACCGGAGGGAGCCCAAGAGCGGAATTCACAACAGAGGATATGCAAACAGACAAACCACCAAGCAACAGTCTTCTGAACAACACTCTAAACGCCTCCACAAACAGCCAACACCTCCAACTCCAGAATCAGGCAGTATGAAACTAACACTGGCAATCCCTGATTATATATAGCAGAAGGGAAGGGCCAACACTGAATAGCTATGCTCGGAAATGGCTTATTGGAGTGGAATTGTGGCCAAGCAAGAGCCACCAATCTAATCATTCTTTATGGGACTGCCCAACATAGCCGAGCATTGCCAAGTACTATATACACCTACTGCATATGGCAGTTCCATAGACAAGGAATGAAGTGTGGCTACAGTTTGAATCTGAAGGGTATTTTCAAAGCCCTATTCTAGGGATTGGGAGGGTTATGTTCAACCACAGGATAAAATATTTCCCCTTTTTTGTTTATATGTAATAACTTTTAATAACTTTAAATAATGTTATTTGATATATAATAATGGAATAATATACCTTGTACAGTGGTGATCAGTACCTGGACCATCACAGATCAGTGGTTCCCAGTGAAGCACAGTTTGAACGGCAGAGTCATTTTCCATGTCAGAGTTACTGGGTAAGTCACTCTCTCTCCTATAGAGTGTAAGTTCTTTTGCTCAGTGGGGTCATCTCTCTCTCCTGTAGAGTGTAAGCGCTTATGGTCAGCAGAGTCCTATCTCTCTCCTGTAGCATGTAAACTTTTATGGTCAGCAGGGACCTCTCTCCTGTAGAGTGTAAACTTTTATGTTCAGCGGGGTCCTCTCTCTCTCTCTTTCCTGTAGAGTGTAAGCTCTATGGTTAGTGGGATCCTATCTCTCTCTCTCTCCTGTAGAGTGTAAGCTCTAATTGTCAGCGGGGTCCTCTCTCTCCTGTAGAGTGTAAACGTTTATGGTCAGCAGGGTCCTCTCTCTCCTGTAGAGTGTAAACTTTTATGGTCAGCAGGGTCCTCTCTCTCCTGTAGAGTGTAAACTTTTATGGTCAGCAGGGTCCTCTCTCCTGTAGAGTGTAAACTTTTATGGTCAGCAGGGTCCTCTCTCTCCTGTAGAGTGTAAACTTTTATGGTCAGCAGGGTCCTCTCTCCTGTAGAGTGTAAACTTTTATGGTCAGCGGGGTCCTCTCTCTCTCTCCTGTAGAGTGTAAGCTCTTATGGTTAGTGGGATCCTATCTCTCTCTCTCTCCTGTAGAGTGTAAGCTCTAATGGTCAGAGGGGTCCTCTCTCTCTCCTGCAGCGTGTAAACTTTTATGGTCAGCAGGGTCCTCTCTCTCCTCTAGAGTGTAAACTTTCATGGTCAGCGGGGTCCTCTCTCTCTCCTGTAGAGTGTAAGTTTTATGGTTAGTGGGATCCTATCTCTCTCTCCTTTAGAGTGTAAGCGCTTATGGTCAGAAGGGTCTTCTCTCTCTCCTGTAAAGTGTAAACTTTTATGGTCAGCAGGGTCCTCTCTCTCTCTCATATCTCTCAGGTGTATTTTCGGAATAATCACAATCTTTCCAGTATTGAGATTCGAGCAAATTTATTTACTGCAAATCAAATTTTTGGTGAAAATAAGCGAAGTCGTCAAATGCGAATTTTATAAGATCCTTTCATCTCATTCTCTACCTTTAAAATCGGTATGATTAACAGAACCAAACACTGGTGACCACTACAGGTATCCAGTCCAGGGAAGCCCAGTAGCCCATGATGTAAGCAAATGTCCAGTATCATATAAAATACATAAAACACGTGTTTCCTGTCTCTCTTTTTCAGACTTTTACAAATCAACTCTTTTATATCATCCAAGTAAAAAGTTGAAAAGTGATACATTTGCAAACCGAATCAACTTTCCCCATCTGTTATAATTACTTTCTGTGTAATTTACGTTATTCCGTTGCTCATTTCGCTAGTTATGTGGAGTACAGATTGATATTGTGCACACTATTTATCACACTCATTCCATTTAGCCTCGAGCTCCTTCGTTTTATATCCTTCCTACCAGCATTTAGCATAATTTTGTATTATTTATTTTAAACTCATTTGTGTGCGGAGCAACGAATTAGTTTTACTTTTACATGACACGCAATAAAAATCTTTGTTATATGAGCATACAGTAAATGAAATAAAATGCCGATGGTGCCTTTAAATAAACCAAAATCTCCTTTGTGAATAATTTGTAATTATCAATAAAGATATATACTGTTTGGCATTCAAAGGGAAAGTTTCACAGTATACAAAATAGAATCATTTTCTATTATTTCCTTCCTTTCTGCTTTTAGCCCCTCTATTCCATGGCACATATCATGTTGCATGGGGGGCAATTTTGATTAGTGGAGCCACTGTGTTGCAATAGATGACTTTCAATCTGAGATCTTGCAAAGGCTGCTTCTCCTGATATTAAGCATCTGAATCATTTGCTGTGTTAGGGAATGTGCACACGTTAAAGCCATGTCGCACACCTTCCTGTAGTGTTCACTTGGCAGTAAAAACTTAGATTTTTCAACATTTTTGCAGTGTTTATTATGTTGCTTTTTTTGGGTGCGAAATACATGTGTGCTTTCTCTATTATTATTATTATTATTATTATACATTTTTCTACAGTACATGTTTGATAAAGTTAGCTTTAATCACCAAAAATGCAGCATTTTTTGGTGCTCTCTCATTGCCTCCTTGTACAAGAATATAGCTACTATAATACTGCTCCTATGCACAAGAATATAACTAGTATAATACTGCCCCCCATGTACAAGAATAAATCTATTATAATACTGCTCCCTATGTACAAGAATATAACTACTATAATACTGCCCCTATGTACAAGAATATAACTACTATAATACTGCGCCTATGTACAAGACTATAACTACTATAATACTGCCCCTATGTACAAGAATATAACTACTATAATACTACTCCTATGTACAAGAATATAACTACTATAATACTGCCTCCTATGTACAAGAATATAACTACTAAAATACTGCTACCTATGTACAAGAATATAACTACTATGATACTGCCCCCTATGTACAAGAATATAACTAGTATAATACTGCTCCCTATGTACAAGAATATAACTACTATGATACTGCCCCCTATGTACAAGAATATAACTAGTATAATACTGCTCCCTATGTACAAGAATATAACTACTATAATACTGCGCCTATGTACAAGACTATAACTACTATAATACTGCCCCTATGTACAAGAATATAACTACTATAATACTGCTCCTATGTACAAGAATATAACCACTATAATACTGCTCCTATGTACAAGAATATAACTACTATAATACTGCCCCATGTACAAGAATATAACTACTATAATACTGCTCCTATGTACAAGAATGTAACTACTATAATACTGCCCCTATGTACAAGAATATAACTACTATAATACTGCCCCTATGTACAAGAATATAACTACTATAATACTGCGCCTATGTACAGGAATATAACTACTATAATACTGCTCCTATGTACAAGAATATAACTACTATAATACTGCCCCTATGTACAAGAATATAACTACTATAATACTGCCCTTATGTACAAGAATATAACCACTATAATACTGCCCCTATGTACAAGAATATAACTACTATAATACTGCCCCTATGTACAAGAATATAACCACTATAATACTGCTCCTATGTACAAGAATATAACTACTATAATACTGCTCCTATATACAAGAATATAACTACTATAATACTGCTCCTTTGTACAAGAATATAACTACTATAATACTGCCCCATGTACAAGAATATAACTACTATAATACTGCTCCTCTGTACAAGAATATAACTACTATAATACTGCCCCTATGTGCAAGAATATAACTACTATAATACTGCTCCCTATGTACAAGAATATAACTACTATAATACTGCTCCTATGTACAAGAATATAACTACTATAATACTGCGCCTATGTACAAGAATATAACTACTATAATACTGCCCCTATATACAAGAATATAACTACTATAATACTGCCCCTATGTACAAGAATATAACTACTATAATACTGCTCCTATGTACAAGAATATAACCACTATACTACTGCTCCTATGTACAAGAATATAACTACTAAAATACTGCTCCCTATGTACAAGAATGTAACTACTATAATACTGCCCCTATGTACAAGAATATAACTACTATAATACTGCCCTTATGTACAAGAATATAACTACTATAATACTGTGCCTATGTACAAGAATATAACTACTATAATACTGCCCCTATGTACAAGAATATAACCACTATAATACTGCTCCTATGTACAAGAATATAACTACTATAATACTGCTCCTATGTACAAGAATATAACTACTATAATACTGCTCCTATGTACAAGAATATAACTACTATAATACTGCTCCTTTGTACAAGAATATAACTACTATAATACTGCTTGAAGACACAAAAGAGAATAGTAAAACCAAAAACACTAAGTTTGAAAAAATGTTGCAGTAATCCGCAAGTGCTAGTAAAAGATGTAAAAAACAGGGTATTTGGTTGATACGTTTTTTGCAAAAAATGTATACTAAGCTGCTCTACCAATCTTCACGGTATACCTTTATCAGAGCAGTCCTAACTAATGTATGCAATCCCTATCTGATGTATTTAAAAACCTGATCATCTGTATATAACCTGTGTGAACAGGGTTCAGAGAGGAAAAATCCATGTGTGCATACTGGGGAGTTCCACCACTCCTCTTGGGCTATCTGCACAAAAGCTGTTCTACCCTGTATGCACACATGGATTTTTCCTCTCTGAACCCTGTTCACACAGGTTATATACAGATGATCAGGTTTTTAAATACATCAGATAGGGATTGCATACATTAGTTAGGACTGCTCTGATAAGGGTATACCGTGAAGATTGGTAGAGCAGCTTAGTATACATTTTTTTGCAAAAAACGTATCAACCAAATACCCTGTTTTTTACATCTTTTACTAGCACTTGCGGATTACTGCAACATTTTTTCAAACTGAGTGTTTTTGGTTTTACTATTCTCTTTTGTGTCTTCAGGTTTCTTGGTGGTGTGTGAACATGATCATACAGACTTGTTCACTGTGCAAGTAGCCCATGTGTTCCTGTTACTATAATACTGCTCCTATGTACAAGAATATAACTACTATAATACTGCTCCTATGTACAAGAATATAACTACTATAATACTGCTCCTATGTACAAGAATATAACTACTATAATACTGCCCCTATGTACAAGAATATAACTACTATAATACTGCCCCCTATGTACAAGAATATAACTACTATAATACTGCCCCTTGTACAAGAATATAACTACTATAATACTGCTCCTATGTACAAGAATATAACTACTATAATACTGCTCCTATGTACAAGAATATAACTACTATAATACTGCTCCTATGTACAAGAATATAACTACTATAATACTGCTCCTATGTACAAGAATATAACTACTATAATACTGCTCCTATGTACAAGAATATAACTACTATAATACTGCTCCTATGTACAAGAATATAACTACTATAATACTGCCCCTATGTACAAGAATATAACTACTATAATACTGCCCCCTATGTACAAGAATATAACTACTATAATACTGCTCCTATGTACAAGAATATAACTACTATAATACTGCTCCTATGTACAAGAATATAACTACTATAATACTGCCCCTATGTACAAGAATATAACTACTATAATACTGCTCCTATGTACATGAATATAACTACTATAATACTGCTCCTATGTACAAGAATATAACTACTATAATACTGCCCCTATGTACAAGATTATAACTACTATAATACTGCTCCTATGTACAAGAATACAACTACTATAATACTGCCCCTATGTACAAGAATATAACTACTATAATACTGCCCCTATGTGCAAGAATATAACTACTGTGATCCTGCTTCTATGTACAACTTCTTCCATCCAAATAATAAGAATTTGATCAAACGAAATACTTACATTGCAAGTAGGAACCTTTTTTAATACTGATTTGCTTTTGAAGTGAAGAGAGAAGTGATAGTATTTATAGCAGAACTATTTTATCTTAGTGACTCTTCGACTAAATATTAATGTATTAAACAGTCTCTTGTAATACCTTGTTTTAATGTTCGGCCATAAAAGTGTTTGAGCGATATCATTACCCCTTACAAAATGCCTGCACAGAGCCGGAGAGGATATGGATCTTTTTAGTATCTGACAATTACTTTTCAGGAATTTCTTATTTTATGTCTGAAGTCTTACAATCCAGAATACGCGGAGGGAACGATGTAATTGCTTTTTTTTTTTTTTTCTTCCTCCAAGAATCAAATGTCATTTTCTTCATTCAGATCGGGGGAGAATTTGGGAAGGCAAATTGTCCTATACATTAAATTGAGCAACATCTGATAGCTTTCCCCCAATTAAACTATTTAAATGAATCAGATTGCTCTCCAACTCCACCACATCCTGCTGAATACGGCTCCGTTTGATGCAAATTGACAGTGGCAGGTACCGAATGCTCAGCCATTAATGAGAACGGACAAGCTGAGAGGGGTCATTGGTAATTGTGGTTATATACAGTATTAAACTGTCAAAAATGGCATGTGGGCTGCGCTCTGGACAGGAGACACCGTCCTGATTATTACTCTCTATTAATTAAAATATTCGCCAATTAATGTCCATGGCTCAACTCACTTTATTTATAGACCAATCCTATAATGAAGTAAAAAAACATTTCAAATCAGCAGATATCAGAGTATATATCAAAAGTGGTTATCAAGATAAAACTACTTTCCCCATTTAGACCTCAAGGGGAAAGGAAGATTCAACCCCTCCGAGAACAACTAGAGATGAGGCAGTGTCCAAAGCTAAAATCCGAACATTGACTTCTCCTGGAAGTCCGTTTTAATGTTCGGGGAAATCCGGGAGGGTAGAGAGAGAGAAAGAGGGAGAGTTAGAGTGAGAGGGAGAGAGAGAGAAGTTTCCTGCTCCAAAGTTTGGGTCCCCATTTTTTTCAATGGGGTTCGGTTTCATATTCAAGTTCGGTTACAGTTCTGGTGACCCAAATCTAACTTTGGACTAAAGTTCAGGTTGGGTGCCAGAACCCAAACTTTCAGTTCTTGGAAACTGCAGTTAGGAAGACAAAGTCAGCAAGGCTTTGGTACGCTGAGTAAGGTGACAAGTAGTGGGGCATAGTTACTTGGTTCCTAAGAAATGGGCTGGAGGATAGTGGCCGTAGGAACGAGCAAAACCTAAAGTGGTACTAACCAGGAAAAGAATGGAAGTTCCCGATTTAACCTGCAGTACTGCAATAGTCCTTACTTCAGCAATGGTGATGCTGTTCGTATCCATTGGAAATGTACCACTGTTTTGTGTAAAGGAACATGACAACCTTTATCTCCTGTTACTCTCTAGGCGCAAGCCTAATGGTTAGTTAAAACGACTAGTATTTGACTGGTCTGGTCTCCTTCTCATGGGGTCTTAGAGGGCCAGTACCACGCTCTGCATCACCGACCAGAGCTGGGAGCTGTCCATTACAGTAACAAGGCCACACAAACCCCAAACCAAGATCCCGTTTTTCTGTAGTGGGCCGGGGCATGGGATACAATTACATAGCCCGAGGCTATCACTCTTATCCTGTTACATTTGGCGTAGTCAGCAGGATCGTTTAGGTGGGAAGAAGACCTGTGTCGCAAATGACACGATGCCTGAAGTTGAACAGGCCAACATGGACGTCAGAAGCATGGACTCTAAGATGGCGATGACTGGTGTGCTGAGAGAACGAAGGACTTTTTGTCTTGAGAGTGGAGGGTACATAAGCACGCAAAAGTGTGTCCAGCCGACAGGACTGTTCGCTTGGAAGAGGGTGTGTTCTGCAGCCAGCGTCCAGCCCAAGATAGGAGGTGCATGTGGAGCGCCCCCAGACACAGGGCCACGAGTTCTCGGTACCGGGCCACTCTGGTTCGGTTTTGAGGCTGTCACGGTGGCTAGACCCGGTCCGCGACCCTGCTAAGGGGCGTCCAATAAAGGTGGTGCAGTCTGTCAGGGGTTCGTGATACCACCTGTGGTGTTCGGTCAGGGTGACCGACGCTGCTGTGGGGTCCACTGGGGTGATGGAATGGCAGCTGGATGGTATACTTTCCCACAGGTGAATTATGTCCCCAGAGCTTCACAGTAAGGTAGATGGTAATGGTGTAGGGTGCAGTCAATAACGAGGGATACAGTCTCTTTACCTCTTTACTGAAAACTTCAGGATCCTCAATCCAGAGCACGCTTAACAGGGCTATTTGAGACCGGCCGGTCCGATGGGCACATCCAGAGTTTCCTTCGCAGATGGAAATCGTTGCCTACCACTAGCGCCTGTGTGTTGTAGTCCTACCCTGCTGAGCATTTGGAATAGTCCTCACAACTGCTGTTCTCGTTTGTTCGTTCTCTACAGCTCTCTCTCTCTTTGGTTCCAGATGTTACTAGTTTCTCGTCCCCCAGGAATATTATGGCTAGGACGCACCCGTATGACGGGAAGGCTCGGAGCTCTTCCGGGACCCTAGAGACGCCCCTCTCCACGCGTTGCCCCCTATGTCTTCGTAGGTGTAATAAGGTAGACAGCCAACCTATGATTAACTGTCCTGCGGAGTTCGAAGTAAGGCCTGAAGTCAGTTACTCCCGCGGTATTCCGGCCACCGGCTACGCGCCTCAGTAGGATGTTGCCTCGGTCTCACGGCACGACTCCTACTGGTACTCCTTTGTGCTTGATCTCGTTTACACTGTTCCACAATATCCTTCCCTTCGTGTCTCTCTCTTGGATACCGCCGCGGGGTGTGCAGGCGCGGTTCTGTTACGTTCTGCTCTGTTCGCTAGGCACCTGCCAGGTTCCCACGCCTGACAAGGACCCCCCTGTGTCTTCTCCCTGCAACACCCCCTGCCACGGGATGTTGCCTGAATCCAACCCAGTCAGCTTCTGACTAACTTCCTCCCCAACCCCTAGTTTTACCAGTGTGAGGAGTGGCCCAATAAATAAAGCCTTTTTCTCCCCCTAGTGGCCGGAGTGTGAAGTGTAATGTATTCTGGTGATACCTGGTCAGGAGAACTCCTTTAGTGCCATCAGATGTATCATCACTCCCCTTAGTGGCAGAGCGTCATACTGCAACGACCAGGTCTCTGGGGCGCTGCACATGCCAGAGGAGGGCGCGAGTCAAAATGAAATGCAGCCCAGTGGGTGGAGTATGGCGACCACAGGAGATGTGCAACAAAGAAAGGACCGGTACCTTTAGTCTGCTAGGAGCCAGAGAGAAAATAGTGTGGCTTGTACTCGAAGAACGCCCAGGACACAATGACGGATCATCCGACAGAGACGGAGAACATGAACAGTGAAAGTCAATATGGGGATAAGGGGAACAGCATGCAGTGGTCGAGTACTGGCAGGGATTTGAAGTCTGGCCTGCCCTGGGGACCTGATTACCATGATGAAGTAGTTCCAGAGATACCACCATTACCAGTTATTGTGCTTCAGTCTGAAGGGAGACACTCAATGTTACACAACTCAGGTGACCACTTTTGTACCAAGCAAAGGTGGAGCCCACTATAGAAGGTATGCAAGCCTTACCTCCATCTTGTCCAGTAAGGTCGGATACAGGCTGCACTGTGTCCACCGCAGGTTTCGGTGTAAACCTTCATCAGGGGTGGGCACCACACATGTTCACTGGACCACAAAGGTATTGTGTATGCCGCATTTGTCTCTTGTTCAGTCTTTGATGAATCTGCTATCAGTATGTGTTTTAGGCTTGCAGCCCTCTACATTTATACACGTCATTCTTGGGAACTTTGACAATGCTTAACACTTATAGGTTGTAACTTCCTTCTTTGGGGATCTTCCTAGCATTGCTATATACATAATACTGTGACAGTTTCTTCCCCTATTATCACTTTTTTTGTCCTCCTATAGTGCTGTATTTAGTCATATACACTTTGTCTATACTTATGTAGTACCCTTTGCCATTGTGGACAGCTAATTTTCAACATGTTGTTGTGTACAGTGATTATCATATTACACAGGTGCTTTTTAGACATGTGTAATTTTATTGTGATGTGTGTGCACCTGTCTCTACAGTGCCAACATTTTTCTACACCATTTATTAATAAAGGTTTTTATTTGAGTAATTTTATTTATGACTTAACTGTTCGGTCTTACATTTTTAGTACCTGTCTTTATATAAGGTATATTAGTATATGGTGTTCACCATTCACTGTTCATATGTTTCCATTCCCTGTGGATCACTAGTGGAATGCAGGAGTCTCAGTAATGATAATGAGATCAGATGAACCTGGAAATCACCTCACTTCTACAATCCATTGTTTAGGTGAACTCATCCTATTTTTAGGGTTGTTTTTGGATCAATTGATAGCTCCAGGATGGACTCAAATATTCAGCTTAATGGCTGTTTATGAATGCAAGTATTGAAGTGCACGTCACACACTGCGCTAATAATAATGATAAGCGGCTTTATATATGGTGACCTGCATTAGAGACGAGCGATGCTTCTTTATATAACACTAGTTACAGTATGTCAGCAGGTAAAGAAAAATGGATAAAGAAGTTGGTTGTGTCTATCTATTATCTATCATCTATTATCTATCTATTATCTATCTATTATCTATCTATCTATTATCTACCTATCTATCTGTCATCTATCTATCTATCTATCTATCTATTATCTAGCTATATATTATCTATCTATTATCTATCATCTATTATCTATCTATTATCTATCTATTATCTAGCTATATATTATCTATCTATATCTATCATCTATTATCTATCTATCTCGCTATCTATTATCTATCTATATATTTATTATCTATCTATTATCTATCTATTATCTATCTATATATTTATTATCTATCTATTTATTATCTATCTATTATCTATCTATCTATCTATCTATTATCTACCTATCTATCTGTCATCTATTTATCTATCTATCTATCTATCTATTATCTAGCTATATATTATCTATCTATTATCTATCATCTATTATCTATCTATATATTTATTATCTATCTATTATCTATCTATATATTTATTATCTATCTATTTATTATCTATCTATTATCTATCTATATATTTATCTATCTATTTATTATCTATCTATTATCTATCTACCTATTTATTATCCATCTATCTATTATCTATCTATCTATCTATCTATCTATCTATCTATCTATCTATCTATCTATCTATTATCTATCATCTATCTATATATTTATCTATCTATCTATCTATCTATCATGTATCTATCTATTTATTATCCATCTATCATCTATCTATTATCTATTATATATCTATCATCTATCTATCATCACCATGTGGGTCTGAATAAATCCACTTATTCACCTGAAGTAAATGGAGTGCTGTCTTCCTTTTTTCTTGTTATGGACTTGGGCAAGTATCGGCTGAACTGCTGAGCAGGCCTGTGCACCCACAATTGTAGTGTTGTGCTGTTCCATTTTTTCTATTTAATGTGAGGCAGTGACCGGTGTCATATGCGATAGTTGATATATATGCCCCCAGGATGTGGATGGAGCCCTATTAGACCCACTGGAGTGCCTTGTGGTGGGTAAAAGCCGGTATGGGCTTTTATTTTTGAAACGGACTGCAGGAAGGAAGTTGGGTCGGTCCGTTTCCTCCAGGCCGGGTGTTGCAAGCGGCCTATGGCCACAGATTGCAGTTTGAGCGAAATCCCCTGCAAGAAGGATGTGGGTGTGTCAGTGTGGAGTTTGCATGGTGTAGAGCAGTCAGCTCTGCAAAAGTGCTGCCAGTGTGAGGGAACACACCGAGCCCAGCGGAGCGAACTCCTGGCACCCCGCAGCGTAATACGGTTGCCCTCAGCAACTGGACGCATTTATGGACTGTTTTGTTGCCCGGCTGCGATCCGTACTGAATAACGAATCCAATGCAAGTCAATGGGAAAACTGAATATTTTTCTGCTGGACCCAACAAACAGGTCTGGAGGCATGAGGAAAAAGCTAAAATTGAAGGGACAGAGCTAAAACTAAATGGGAGCAGCATGGAGGAGATGCCTGCCTGCCTTTCTGACTCATATATGGTATCTGGGAATAATGTTGTCAGACTATTATGCCGGTTTTATGGATTTTTAGAAAAGACCTACCAAACCCCCGATTTTTTTTTTAAGGGAAAAATGCTAACAAACATTATTTCCTTCATAATTACATGTATATAATGCAAAATAAAGAAAAATATACCTCCCCTTTAGCATATGTTCACACGGAGCGTTTTGGCTTTAACATTTGTGAGGGCTCTCACTCCTACATTTGGGGGGACCCTCACTCATGACAAATAGTTAGCTAGATAGTGGAATACATATTCACCGTCCCTTTACAATCCCAGCTAAAACATGCCCATGTGAATTTTGGGCATCGCCCCCCACCACCATCATGTCCACCGCCATCTCATTATGCGGCCCTTGCTTTTAATTTTCAGAGGGGCACCATGTGCAGTGAAACCTGCGTTTTTTTAAGGTCCAGTTCATTTTTGCCTCCGGATACCAATGGAGCCACTGTCATAGCGGGTGAAGCCGCTGTAAGGTGAATATAATACAGGAGTTGAGGGAGCTGTATGATTAATGTCAGACATTGGGTTCGCCCAAACACCAAAAGCATTAGAATTAAATTCTGAACACAGTGTATGCAAGTGAGGGCCTGTATTGTGAGCAGTCTGTCCGGCCTGAAACCCATGTCAGGAACATGTACAAGCCTCATTTTACTTGGAAGCAGCCTCCTCGAGGGAAAGAGACAGGAGTGCCGTTGACCAATCTGCACAAGACCAAGCACTTCTGAAAACTGCCAACCAAGCAGAATATAACGTTTGCATGGTTTGGAGTAACAATGGAGTAATTACAGCATATGTCCCAGAAAGTGTCGAGGTCTGTGGAGTGTTTTATTCAGGTGACAGGCAGTGCTACGTAGCTCAGGTAAAGGCCTTAGAATGACCATGTTCCAATATGTGTAAGGCTGCGGAGCATATTAACCCAGTTTCTTAGATGTGCTTAAAATGTACAGAAACTGGGCAATACCCCACCACCATTTTTATGTAAGGACCCAAATTTCAAAAATGAAAGGGAAGCAACAGATTAATAAAGAAATACAAGTCTCAATTAGGAGCCTGGAAAAGTCAGCAATGGTCTTTGTCCAGCACCGGACAATGTAAATTGCTAACAAATATGTATGCCTTATCTAACTAACAATTTGTGAACAGACATATATGCTGAGAAGGGACAACAAACTGGACGTGGTTTCTGCATGTTGTGTCTGTGCAATTGCAGGTTGTGGACTGGAGGCCTCAGGGCCTCCTTCATGGACAGCAGATTGGGACGGGCGTAACACAAGGAAAGAGCCAGTGGTTTCACCGTCAGACACAGATTTTGTACCCAGGCGTGCCGCCCACTTTACTGGGGTGCTGCGTATATGAGCAGAATATGGAGTATGCTAAAAGAGGTACTATGTCGAATTTCCCTTTATAAAATGATGTGTGGGTAATATTTTAGAACTCTCTGCATATATAGAGAGCATGTTTCATTACTCATATTATTATTCTGTGTAAGGCTGAAAAATGAAAAATTGTATGGAGCATATTAATGCATTTATGTTCCAAAATCTCCAAGTGCAGACCCGAAAAACAATCAGGCAACCAGATAGACACTTAAAGAGACTGTGAGAAGGGCAACACAATAAAAAAATTATAATAGTAGAATATATAGATATGGAGAGAGGAATTTTGATCATTGCACAATGAACAAAGGTTTCCAAAAATTACCCCAAGGGGTCTGTATCATACACGCTGAAAGAGGCCATCATGGGGACATCACAATACTGTACACTTTGCAGTTTTTATCAGAGGTAGAAATAGAGAGTACAAGTTTCACCATTGCACAATGTGCAAAGGTTTCCAAAAATTAGACAAGGGGTCTCTCTCAGACCAGCTGAAAGACACCGTGATGGGGATATCACAATACACTTAGCAGTTGGAGAGTACAAGTTTCACCATTGAACAATGCACAAAGGTTTCAAAAAGTACAAAACTTTACCCACGTGGAGAGGAGGAGGAGTTAATTTGCTGACGCATGGCCTCGTCCTTCTATTCCTCTTCAGGCCATCCATGCTAGACAGGCATGAAGCTGGACTTGGGCATCCCCTTTATAGCCAAAACCAAAAACTCCTGTTCCTCCTCCTCCTCCTGTTCCTTGCCTAGCCTGAGAATACTGTGTGAGGCTGGGCTGTGTGGTATCAGCCACTGTACAATCTTGCTGCATTGCTCGACACTCAAAGCTTCCTCTTTCAGATTCTGCAGCAAACGTTTTAATAGACAGAGCAGCGGGATGGTTACGCTGATAATAGCATCATCAGCACTCACCATCTTGGTGCAGTACTCAAGGAACCTCACATAGGTAAGGGATCTACACCCACTCGGCATTTGTTATGTGTGGGAGCTGAGTGTTACTCTGACGGGCATTCAGAAGCTGGAATTTAGAGACTGTCCTCTGTTGCTCACTAAGCCTTGCCAACATATGGAAGGTCGAATTCCAGCATGTGGGCAGTAGACAAATCAGTTGGTGACGAGGCAAGTTAAAGTGCTACTGCAGCAAAGCTAGACTGGCAAAAGCCTGAGATGACTTTCGGAAATGTGTGCTAACATGGCGTACCTTGGCAAGAAGGTCAGGCAAGTCAGGGTATGTTTTTAAAAACCGCTGTATAACCAAGTTTAGCACGTGGGGCATGCATGGAATGTGTACCAGCTTGCCATGCTTTAAAGTTGCCACCAAGTTACGCTCTTTATCACACACAAACAGACCCGGTTGTAGGTTCAGTGGGGAGAGCCACTGATCGGTCTGTTCTTTTGTCCCTTTCAACAGCTTAGCTGCGTTGTGAGCTTTATCACCTAAATAGATGAGCTTCAGGAGAGCGTGCTGCCGCTTCGCAAAGGCTGTGCTGCAGATTTCCCAGCTGGGTAGTAATGGGGATGATAGTTCCACTAAGGATGAGGAGCAGAAGAGTGTTACGGATCTGCAACACAGGACTAAGGTAGAAGGGGGAAAACTGACCCTGCACTATGACCAGGTTGAAAGCTTATGATAGAGTGGGCGACCCATTTCTTGCAAATATACCTACTGACGATCCTAGGTTAATCTCAAGCGAAGACCTAAAGATAAGGGGAAGGGGTTCCCTAAAAGAACTAAGGACTGGGTACAAAACGGATCACCTCCTAATAGAAAACAAAGAGAAGGCTGCAAAAACCAATAGAAAACAGAAACTAAGGCTAGCAGAACCAGAGGTACCAGCACTGCACAAATAACACACACAGAAGACAAAGCAAAGCACCAAGCTAGAGCTCAAGCAGATAAACACTGTTGTCCAGCAAGGACTGGGAGGCAGGTGCTGGTTAATAAAGAGTGAAACAAACACCTGACCCAAGACAAACCCAGCACCAGATGAAAAATACCAGCAGCCAGAACTCCAGAAGAAAATGGCAGATAGTCACAAACTAAATAGATTGTAACAGAGAGACAGGAAGTGGAATACGAGGAGTAAATGAAAGAATATACACTGGCGCTATAACTGTAGATGTGAGCTACACAAGTGCCGCTGGTACTCCTGTCAGATGATGTGCCCAATCCGACAAACAAGAATAAAAGACCAGTATAAACGAATAAAGAGTACCGCGCTACAAGTGACTAGGGCTAAGTGCCGTCCGTGATCCCAGCGTAACGACTCAAAACTCCCTATGATCGCAGATGGCAACTAATACTAACTGACCAATTTGCCAATTTGCATATACTTAGAAGAGGAGAGGTGCACTGACCTTCTGTGTGCGTAGTGCAACTAGTTGTAGCTCTCCTGCTGAGCTTGTAATATTATACTGGTACACCGCATTAGTAGATGGTAACTAGTAATATTCCGTTACCTACTGAGTGCTGCCGTATGGGGATCCCAGGCTGGGCAGTACATCTAGAGGTCCCTCTGTTGGAGGGCTGATTCCGTCTGATTCCGAGGCTAGCACCCGCATACTTACCTTCCAAGCAGACGGAATCAGCCCTCCAACAGAGCGGACCTCTAGATGTACTGCCCAGCCAGCTGAATCCAACGCAAGTAGCCCAGCAGCTCCGGGATCCCCATACGGCGGCACTCAGTAGGTAACGGAATATTACTAGTTACCATCTACTAATGCGGTGTACCAGTATAATATTACAAGCTCAGCAGGAGAGCTACAACTAGTTGCACTACGCACACAGAAGGTCAGTACACCTCTCCTCTTCTAAGTATATGCAAATTGGCAAATTGGTCAGTTAGTATTAGTTGCCATCTGCGATCATAGGGAGTTTTGAGTCGTTACGCTGGGATCACGGACGGCACTTAGCCCTAGTCACTTGTAGCGCGGTACTCTTTATTCGGGAATACGAGGAGACTGAAACATTGATGAAAGTTGGGTTCGCTATTCTTTGTGTAGGTAAGATGTGTGATGTTCCAGCCTCTGACTCTGTCTCAGAATCCACCAGGTTAACCCAGTGTGCCATCAGGGAAATGTATCGTCCATGTCCACAAAAACTTGTCCACATGTCTGTGGTTAGGTAGACCTTCCCTGTGACTGCGTTGTCCATAGCATAGCTGATATTGTGTAACACGTGCTTATGTAACGTGGGGACGGCACACCGGGAAAAATAATGTCAGCTGGGAATCGAGTATCGTGGGGCTGCCACTGCCAAAAGACTCAAGTCCTACAAGTCGACACAACAAAATTTCCAGGGTTAGCAATCTGGCAATGTGGGTGTTTAGCATTTGGGCCTGTGGGTGGCTGGCTGGATATTTCTGCTTACTAGTAAATGTCTGAGGTAGGGACAAATGAACGCTGCGCTGGGACAATGAAGTAGACGTCGTTGCTGACTGTTGTGTGTATGCAACTGCTGGTTGTGGGCAGGAGACTTCAGTGCCTGCTTCATGGTCAGCAGATTGGGCAGGCCATAACACAGGGGAAGAGGCCGTGGTTTGACCCTCAGACACAGATTTGGTACCCAGGCGTTCTGCCCACCTACTGGGGTGCTTGGCTGCCATGTGCTTTTGCATACTGGTGGTGCTCCGATTGGCAGTGTTCTTAGCTTGGTTTGGCAGATGCTGCAAATTTCAGTTGTTTTATCTGAAGGACTTTCAGAAAAAAACTACCATACAGGGGAACAAAGCATCCTTGGACTGTTAACTAGCCAAGTGGGGGCTCTGTGGAACAGCTGACCGAGTTCTACATCTGGGCAAACCACTACCTCTTCTTGCCTGTTTTCTTGATACGGATCCATCCCTCTCTGCACTGTTGTGCTCAGTAGGCGTGCCACTGTGCCAGGTTAGATCAGTGGCCTCATCATCGACCACGTCGTCTTCCAGTTCCTCAATCTGATTCTCCTTCTGAGTTGTGATTTGAGGCTGACCTGATGGCAACTGTGCCTCATGATTATCCTCCACCTCTTCAGATATCAATTGACTTTCCCCAATGTGCCTTTCTCCTGGCTATGGGTGCTCAAATATTTAGGCAATACTGCATTCCACCTCCTCATGACCCTCTTTATCTGTGCACGTTGAGAGGCCTGACAAATTACAATGGAACATAAATAGTTCCTCAGAGTGGCCAGCGTTAGGGTCATATGTCTCCTGGGACTCTTGATGGTGGAAGGAAGAAGGAACAGGTTGAGACTGGACCGTATGGAAGACTTTGTGGTGCTGCTTGTCAACACACTGGAGCCTTTGTCTGCCATCCAACTCACAACATCCTCGTACTTGTCTGAGTTCGTTAGTGGTGTAGCGTGCAGACCAAATTTTGACAGGAAACTAGAACGAGATACAGTCACCTTCGGATCTGTCACATGGCCTTGGCGGGCCCCACCACATCCACATTCCATAAAGTCACCCTTTCTCATCTTGAATGCGTTATGCTTATGAAACAAAAAAAATACTGGCTATGTTTTTCACAAGTGCTCTTACAAAGGTCTTATGTACAAATTCACTGTAACTAGCAATGTGTGGATATTTTTTTGTAGATCGTCTTGCTGACACACTCTAAATACGGAGTAATGAAGATTATTGCCCCAGCTAAATTGTCACATACATTTATCTGTACCCGTATTGTGCCAGTCGCACAACTGCTAGACAAATATTAGGTATTTTAAGTGGAAAATAGCAGAGAGCTGCAGCATGTAATTGCAATGATCAGAATATTGAGGTGCCTGCTTTTCACCCTCCCTCCCTACCTCCTATTAAAGATCTCACTACTAAATCCCCACCTAACAAAGTCATGTAATCTTGACAGTCTTCAGCTCTTAAAAGAGCTTTCTGGAATAGATAAACACTCAGTATAAACTCCTATTACTCTCCCTCCACTAGTTTCACTCAAATTACGCTTTCCCTATGCTGTTTTCGGCTGCAATGTGTGCAAGACAGCACTGACAGCCTTTAAATATCCCCTATGACGCTGGAAGGCCAGCCAATCACAGTAATGCCACACCAAAGATGGCGCCGGCATTACTGGGATTGGCAAGCCAGCCCAGCATGTTCATTGGCTGCAAATAAAGTGCTAAACATGCTGGGCAGGTCACTCGAATATACCAAGGCAAATACCTAATTACTCGTCGAGTAACGAATAGCCCGAATACCTTACTATTCGTGTGAGTAATGAATAGTGCCGAATGTATTCGCTCATCACTAGTCAGTATCATTATACTGTATCCCAAGTATCAGTATCATTATCCTGTACCCCAAGTGTCAGTGTCATTATCCTGTACCCCAAGGGTCAGTGTCATTATCCTGTACCCCAAGGGTCAGTGTCATTATCCTGTACCCCAAGTGTCAGTGTCATTATCCTGTACCCCAAGTATCAGTGTCATTATCCTGTACCCCAAGTATCAGTGTCATTATCCTGTACCCCAAGTGTCAGTGTCATTGCCCTGTACCCCAAGTATCAGTGTCATTATCCTGTACCCCAAGTATCAGTGTCATTATCCTGTACCCCAAGTATCAGTGTCATTATCCTGTACCCCAAGTATCAGTGTCATTATCCTCTACCCCAAGTGTCAGTGTCATTATCCTGTACTCCAAGTATCAGTGTCATTATCCTGTACCCCAAGTATCAGTGTCATTATCCTGTACCCCAAGTGTCAGTGTCATTATCCTGCACCCCAAGTATCAGTGTCATTATCCTGTACCCCAAGTATCAGTGTCATTATCCTGCACCCCAAGTATCAGTGTCATTATCCTGTACCCCAAGTATCAGTGTCATTATCCTGTACCCCAAGTATCAGTGTCATTATCCTCTACCCCAAGTGTCAGTGTCATTATCCTCTACCCCAAGTATCAGTGTCATTATCCTGTACCCCAAGTATCAGTGTCATTATCCTGCACCCCAAGTATCAGTGTCATTATCCTGTACCCCAAGTATCAGTGTCATTATCCTCTACCCCAAGTGTCAGTGTCATTATCCTCTACCCCAAGTATCAGTGTCATTATCCTGTACCCCAAGTATCAGTGTCATTATCCTCTACCCCAAGTGTCAGTGTCATTATCCTGTACCCCAAGTATCAGTGTCATTATCCTGTACCCCGAGTGTCAGTGTCATTATCCTGTACCCCAAGTATTAGTGTCATTATCCTGTACCGCAAGTGTCAGTGTCATTATCCTGTACCCCAAGTGTCAGTGTCATTATCCTGTACCCCAAGTATCAGTGTCATTATCCTGTACCCCAAGTATCAGTGTCATTATCCTGTACCCCAAGTACCAGTGTCATTATCCTATACCCCAAATACCAGTGTCATTATCCTGTACCCCAAGTATCAGTGTCATTATCCTGTACCCCAAGTACCAGTGTCATTATCCTATACCCCAAGTGTCAGTGTCATTATCCTGTACCCCAAGTATCAGTGTCATTATCCTCTACCCCAAGTGTCAGCGTCATTCTGTACTCCAAGAGTCAGTGTTATTATCCTATTCCCAACTGAGTTTTAATTCATTCGTAGCAGATATAGAAGAAGCTGGGCCATGTAGTACAGCCCTGTTCCCACCATTGATTTTGCGGTTGGACTGATCATATGAGCCCACCATAGCATCTGCCTGCTGTGCAGTGGTGGTATATAGTATATGCCTATTGCAAGGGGTGAAACATAACATACGGTACATGTATTTATTTATACTGTATGTTCTCCCAGGATTGTTCCTTTAAGACCCTTTCCTCCGATACACCAAGCTCGGCTCACATGGCTCTACCTCGTATCTTTGTGCCCGATGAGACGAGTGGTCGGTGACTGAGAGCCTGATACACTTTCTTTCCAAAGCGGCATAAATATAGCATCATTCTCACTATTCTATCAGGTCTTTTGCTGACTTTTCTCCCATTAACCTTTTTGTTATGAAGTTTTGCATTGATTGGGCGTTTGGTGGAGTCTCTATTTCTATGGATTAATTCCATTATCTTTGACGTACAGACGTTCGTTGTCTGAAAATGTCATGTATTGATTCCCAGGGCTGATATTTCATTTGGAAACCTGGTATGTGTATTACTAATGTAGACTCTTAGTGGTCAGGGGGACTCTGGTGGATAAAGTGGTAAACTATTCAGAGGAACCGGCTTTCATCTTTCATGGCTTTCGCGCAATCGGAGACATATTAGATTACATCAACCTTTGTAATATTAGGGCTTCTGTAGTCATTTTGGATATACGGGTAATGGATCATCTTAGCCACTCACATTATTGAAAGCGAATAATGGTGCAATCTGATTGGCACAATTATATTTTTCAAGAAATATAAAAAGTTATTGCAGCTGTAGGAAATGTTTTTTTTTTTAAAAAAAAAGGAAAATGAGGGTAATATTCTAATTTACGTTCTGCATCAATTTCTCATGGTTTTTCGAGACCTCTGCTTGCTTTTGACATTAGAGTTTGGGCACACGTTAAGTGTTTGGTGTTCTGTACTGTTTCTGCATTTCTTGGCAGGAAAAACGCAGCTGCAAAAACGCCGCTTGTTTTTGCTACATTTTTTACTTGTGCTTTTCGTGCAAATTCCCTCCCCCCCCCTTCCCCACTCATTTGTATGGGTAAAATCTGCAGCAAAAATGCTGAAAGAATTTACATTTTGGAGATTTAAATTTGCACCAAATCTGCAGTTTTATGCAAGTGATAACCGAAAAGCATCACTACAAAGCTACTATCGTCCAGATGACCAGAACAGATTGGATCCTCTAGTAGTAATCGATAGGGATTCCTACTGCATGACAGCAAACAGAAATTTTCAAAACCAGGAAGGACACAGATGTTTTATTAACCCCTTCCTGACATGCGCCGTACATATGCGGTGCTACGGGAGTTGCGTTCCCGTTGCTACGATTGTGGGGGGGGGGGGCAAACTGAGCATCGCTTCAATCGGGTGTGGGTGCCAGCTGTATGTGACAGCTGACACAATGCAGCAACGCCCACGATCAGTGCTAATAATAGAGCAAGGCTAACAGCCAGAATGCACCATTTCTGTAGTGGCTGAGGCTGATGTCCTTAGCCTGCGAGGGGGCCAATATCCATGGCCCCTACCTAGGCTATTAATATCACCTCGCAGCAGCCTTGTTTAGCCTTTGCTGGTTAGTATTTATAGGGGGACTTCCGCTATAATAACCAGTAAAGGCTAAGCAAACAGCTGTGAGCCTGGGAACCTTTATGGCTATTGACCCCTTCCCAGAATATTAACATCAGCCCCCAGCCATGACCTTTCCTTCAGCTGGTTATGAAAATTTTGAGCAAACCCATGCTTTTTTTTTCCAATTATTTATTTAAAACGCACTGACTACAACTGTCATCAGATTCACGTTTATGCTTCATTTGTACACTTGATTGCAATCATGCACACAATGGATACTGTTATACATTACTTATTGTGAACTCATCTGATAAACATTTAGGTGACTACCACCATTTTGTTATGCACTGCACTTTATTCTTTAAACTACATATTGTTTATGTTGAAATTCTACATTCTTTATATACAGCTCTGGCAAAAATTAAGAGACCACTGCAAAATGTTCAGTTTGTCTGATTTTTCTCTTTATAGGTATGTTTTTGAGTAAAATGTAAATTTTTCTTTTATTCTATAAACTTCAACAAATTTCCAAGCAATAAATTTTGTATTTTTTTCTGACAAAGAAAAATGGTCAAAATTAAAAAAACAAAACAGTGCTTTCAGACCCCAAATAATGCAAAGAAAACAAGTTCATAATCATTTAGAAACAACAATACTAATATTTTAACTCAGGAAGAGTTCAGAGATCAATATTTTGTGGAATAACCACGATTTTTAATCACAGCTTTCATTTGTCTTGGCATGATTTCCACCAGTCTATCACACTGCTTCTTGGGCAAAAATTTAAGCAGTTCTTTGTTTGATGTCTTGTGACTATCCATCATTCTCTTTATTACATTCCAAAGATTTTCAATGGGGTTCAGGTCTGGAGAATGGGCTGCCCATGACAGAGTTTTGATGTGGTGGTCTAATTTTTGCCAGAGCTGTATATTATATATTTATATTATTGCTGCATGTGATGGCCTGCTCCCCTCGGTTTTAATTTAGTGTTTTGTGCATCATTTTTTATCATGCCTTGTCATTTTCTGCATTTTCTGCTTTTTTTCAGTTTTGTCTTAATTTGTATCTCTAATAAAATAAACTTTGTTATAATTGATATTTTTTATCTATTGATATTTTTGTGTTCAAGTAGTTTCTTTATTTATAGTCTGTGCTGCCTACCTGAACTGTATATAGTATAATACATACTTATATATTTATACTTGGGTATAAACTCTCTCCTTACTTTGATTTAAAGACCTGTAGTGCAGCGGTGTAAACACCCTGTAGTAATGAGTTAGCGACCCAGGAAAGTTCAAAGCAAAGGTGTTTAATGTCCAAAAACTCACACAAAATGAAAAGCACACGGTATCCTCCACATCGCAGACGGGGCGTCAAAACAGTCTGTAACCAAGACAGGTTGCCGTGGGTGACTGCACCACTGTGTCATGCTGAGGGGTACCAGGTGTTTGCTTCTCTTGGCTCTATGTTCCCTTACACAAGCCGGCTGTTGCAGAGCCACCTGCTCTGTCGCTTGCAAAACAAACACTGACACACCCAGCCCTTTGCTGCAGGGTTTTTAAATGGAATCTGTGGCCATGGGCCACTTGTAAGACCCGGCCTGGAGGGAGCGAACTGCCCCACTACCATCCTGTAGTTTGCTCCAAAAATAAAAGCCCATGCTGGGTTTTCTTAAATCTGCCTTGGGAAAATAGCTTGCCCAAGATAAAACTTACATTTTATTTTGCACTGCAATTACAGCTATATCTGTGACTCCAATGCACTCCAGCGGTCTTAATACGCTTCTATGCGCATCCTGGTGGACTCATAGCGACCCTCTCATATAACACCTGTCACTGCCTCACAGACCCTACAGGGAGGTCTGGGGGCAGTGAAATTGATGAAATGGATGGAAAAAGTGCTGAACAGGAGAACAGCATGGTGTAGACCCCTGGAAGCATCTAAAGGTACCTTCACACTAAGCGACGTTGCAGCGATACCGACAATGATGTCGATCGCTGCAGCATCGCTGTTTGGTCGCTGGAGAGCTGTCACACAGACAGCTCTCCAGCGACCAACGATCCCGAAGTCCCCGGGTAACCAGGGTAAACATCGGGTTACTAAGCGCAGGGCCGCGCTTAGTAACCCGATGTTTACCCTGGTTACCAGCGTAAAAGTAAAAAAAACAAACACTACATACTTACCTACCGCTGTCTGTCCCCGGCGCTCTGCTTCTCTGCACTCCTCCTGCACTGGCTGTGAGCACAGCGGCCGGAAAGCAGAGCGGTGACGTCACCCCTCTGCTTTCCGGCTGACCGACGCTCACAGCCAGTGCAGGAGGAGTGCAGAGAAGCAGAGCGCCGGGGACAGACAGCGGTAGGTAAGTATGTAGTGTTTGTTTTTTTTACTTTTACGCTGGTAACCAGGGTAAACATTGGGTTACTAAGCGCGGCCCTGCGCTTAGTAACCCGATGTTTACCCTGGTTACCAGTGAAGACATCGTTGGATCGGTGTCACACACGCCGATCCAGCGATGTCTGCAGGGAGTCCAGCGACGAAATAAAGTTCTGGACTTTCCTCAGCGACCAACGATCTCCCAGCAGGGGCCTGATCGTTGGTCGCTGTCACACAGAACGATTTCCTTAACGATATCGTTGCTACGTCACAAAAAGCAACGATATCGTTAACGATATCGTTATGTGTGAAGGTACCTTAAGACTTTCAGATCAAACAATCTCAGATTAGACTCTCAGATCAAACAATGGTGCCACACTTTTACCTTACTTAAAAGACTGACAAAAGATTCAAAATCAAAAAGATATTGGAGTTTACAGGAAACAGAAATGTTAAGACACGTTCTTTCCTGTACAATGGCTTGTATATAAGGCAAAATTTAAAAAGGATTTTAAAAAAAATAATTTATGTAAACCAAAATTTTAATTTTTATTAAAAAATTGGAATTTTCAGTGTAATTTCTGTTGTGACTCTAGTCATTAATGTGACGCTAATCACTATTCACAGACAGGCCGTGAGGCAGAAGAGTCAGACGTTCCGGGGTCAATACCAAGAGAATACGTAGATAGCAAAGGAAAAGACGAAGGTGTAAGTCAGGTCACAGTCCAGGGTCAATAACCAGAGATCAAAAGCCGATGGACAAGACAAAGTCATAATCAGAACAAGCTCCAAAGGGTCAGGCAGCAGAAGATGAGAACTCAGAGCAACAGAATCACGCTAACACTCACCAAGAAGCACAAACTACATCTGGCAGGGATCAGTGGCAGACAGCTCCGTTAAGTAGCTATGCGATTACCAGAACACTGAACACCTGCAGAAAGTCCCGCATGTCCCAGTAACAGATTGGACAGAAAGAGCTGCGGAACAATTGCTGCAGGAGTCATAGTGAGCTCTTGTCGGGTCTCGTGCTCGCGTGGCGGTAGTAGTACATCCATGGGATTACCGTCTCTGTACGGCTGAGGACCCCGTACTGTGTCAGGGACGGCCCACCACTCATCATTAATTTCACCATCAGGCATGACAGATTCAGGAAGTGGAGTAGCGCCTTCAGGCGGCAATGGCGCAGAACAGACCTCAGACCGGCAGGGCCGCAGCAAATTTCTGTGAAGTACTCTAGGGGCGGACACCCCACTCTCAATCTGCACCTTATAGACCGGGCCGTCAGCATATACTCGTTCGATTACTCTATATGGCTGTACTTCCCATTTCTTACTTAGTTTTCCCTTGGGGCATTTCTCTCTGTCTAGTACTCGGTCTCCGGGTTGGAGTGGTATCTCTTGAGTCGGTTTATGGCCTTTATGTTCTTTTTCCTGCAGCTGCTGACCCACGAACCACCGTATTGTTTGTAATCGTTGGCGATGCTCTTTCACCCATGAAGTGGCAGTTCGCTCCATCACCTCCTCTTGCTGTTCCAAATTCAACTCAATGATCTCTCATCCAGCTTTTCCAGACAGCAGTAGATAGGGGGTATTATCCCCGAGGTGGAGTGGACCCGATTGTTGTAGGTCCAGACCAACTCTGGCAGGTATATATAAATAAACATCAGCCTAAATAACTTCAAAGAAAGGCGACTCAACCAAATAGCCAAAATAGGAGAACCATGAGTCAAAAACTAGCCAATAGATAGTACAGAACTAATATAAACTTTATTTAATACATAAAATATTACAATTACCATGTAAATATAAAGTGACACATAGGGAAAAATATAACGCAAGTTAGTTACCCATGTGGGATGAAGTAGGGGCGCCCCCTGAGGAAGCGATAACGTTCAAACGCGAAACGCGCGTTGGGGTTACTGACCGGCATCCGGACGGGACTACTACTTCATCCCACATGGGTAACTAACTTGCGTTATATTTTTCCCTTTTGCAGGCATTTAGATGTACGATCATTGCCACAGTACTTATTTATAGTTATATACTAATATATCTGGTCAATTGGTAATTAGGCAATACTGTGATGTGTATGTATTGGTAGTATACCTACTGCATACATGGGGATTACTTGCATTGGTCTGTGATATACGGTCTTCTCTGTACCTGGATTAAGTCACTATGTGTCACTTTATATTTACATGGTAATTGTAATATTTTATGTATTAAATAAAGTTTATATTAGTTCTGTACTATCTATTGGCTAGTTTTTGACTCATGGTTCTCCTATTTTGGCAACTCTGGCAGGTAGTCTGGCCAACATGCCTTCTTATTGTGGTGTACTACTGTCTACTGCGGATGCAGTATCTGCCCGCTCTGCTAAAGATAATTCCATAACTATGGAGTTGGCAAGTCCACCGTGAATGGGATTACTCTTTTCAGGAATCTGTTCTTCCTGGCCTGGAACCTCCTGTAGTACGGGGTCAGCCTCTTCCTGTCTTGGGACTTCTGGTATTGGGTTCGGTGTTGGATAAAAGGCCACCATGGGAACCACTACTGCACCATGGTATGTTAGTAGGGTTTGGGGAAAGTCTCCTATACAGGTGTAATACACTTCCTCTTCTTTTTCCTTTACTGGTTGAACCTGTATGGGTTGAATAACTTCTGGTTCTGGCTGGACAACGTCTGGCTCTTTCAATGCTTCCGGACATAATTTAAGATTGTCTCTTGACACTAGTACAGATGTTAAGCCTCCGTTTTTGCTAATGAGACACATTTTAGGATTATCCACTCTTGTTGGTAAAACTGTGTAGGGTACGGCTTCCCACTGATTGTCCAGTTTATTGGTTCGACGATTTCTCTTGAGCACTTGGTCACCCGGTCTTAATGGGGTCGCTAGAGCATTCTGGTTGAAAGTTCGCTCTTGTCTTTCTCTAGTTTGCTGAAGGCTTCTTTCCACACTCTCTTGCACTTGGCGATACTGCTTTTGCCGTATGATATCCCAATTGGAGTCTTGAACTTCTGCGTCTGGTTTCAGAATTCCCATTTCTAGATCGATTGGTAATCGGCCGGGTCTTGCACGCATAAGATAAGCTGGGGTGCAGTTGGTGGAGCTCACCGGGACATGATTATACAGATCCACCAAGTCAGGCAATTTCTCTAGCCATTGATTCCTTTCTGTCTCAGGTAAAGTCTTTAGTAGGTCTATTACAATATGGTTCATCTTCTCGCATAAGCCGTTTGTTTGTGGATGATAGGCCGTCGTCCTGATCTTTTTGCAACCATACATATTACAGAATTCTCTGAAGATCTCTGATTCAAAGGCTGTACCTTGGTCGGTGAGAACCTGTTCCGGATATCCATGGGGTCTACAAAAGTACGTTTGGAACGCTTTGGCTGCTGTTTTTAACATAGTTAGTAACATAGTTAGTAAGGCCGAAAAAAGACATTTGTCCATCCAGTTCAGCCTATATTCCATCATAATAAATACCCAGATCTACGTCCTTCTACAGAACCTAATAATTGTATGATACAATATTGTTCTGCTCCAGGAAGACATCCAGGCCTCTCTTGAACCCCTCGACTGAGTTCGCCATCACCACCTCCTCAGGCAAGCAATTCCAGATTCTCACTGCCCTAACAGTAAAGAATCCTCTTCTATGTTGGTGGAAAAACCTTCTCTCCTCCAGACGCAAAGAATGCCCCCTTGTGCCCATCACCTTCCTTGGTATAAACAGATCCTCAGCGAGATATTTGTATTGTCCCCTTATATACTTATACATGGTTATTAGATCGCCCCTCAGTCGTCTTTTTTCTAGACTAAATAATCCTAATTTCGCTAATCTATCTGGGTATTGTAGTTCTCCCATCCCCTTTATTAATTTTGTTGCCCTCCTTTGTACTCTCTCTAGTTCCATTATATCCTTCCTGAGCACCGGTGCCCAAAACTGGACACAGTACTCCATGTGCGGTCTAACTAGGGATTTGTACAGAGGCAGTATAATGCTCTCATCATGTGTATCCAGACCTCTTTTAATGCACCCCATGATCCTGTTTGCCTTGGCAGCTGCTGCCTGGCACTGGCTGCTCCAGGTAAGTTTATCATTAACTAGGATCCCCAAGTCCTTCTCCCTGTCAGATTTACCCAGTGGTTTCCCATTCAGTGTGTAATGGTGATATTGATTCCCTCTTCCCATGTGTATAACCTTACATTTATCATTGTTAAACCTCATCTGCCACCTTTCAGCCCAAGTTTCCAACTTATCCAGATCCATCTGTAGCAGAATACTATCTTCTCTTGTATTAACTGCTTTACATAGTTTTGTATCATCTGCAAATATCGATATTTTACTGTGTAAACCTTCTACCAGATCATTAATGAATATGTTGAAGAGAACAGGTCCCAATACTGACCCCTGCGGTACCCCACTGGTCACTTCGACCCAGTTAGAGACTATACCATTTATAACCACCCTCTGCTTTCTATCACTAAGCCAGTTACTAACCCATTTACACACATTTTCCCCCAGACCAAGCATTCTCATTTTGTGTACCAACCTCTTGTGCGGCACGGTATCAAACGCTTTGGAAAAATCGAGATATACCACGTCCAATGACTCACCGTGGTCCAGCCTATAGCTTACCTCTTCATAAAAACTGATTAGATTGGTTTGACAGGAGCGATTTCTCATAAACCCATGCTGATATGGAGTTAAACAGTTATTCTCATTGAGATAATCCAGAATAACATCCCTCAGAAACCCTTCAAATATTTTACCAACAATAGAGGTTAGACTTACTGGCCTATAATTTCCAGGTTCACTTTTAGAGCCCTTTTTGAATATTGGCACCACATTTGCTATGCGCCAGTCCTGCGGAACAGACCCTGTTGCTATAGAGTCACTAAAAATAAGAAATAATGGTTTATCTATTACATTACTTAGTTCTCTTAGTACTCGTGGGTGTATGCCATCCGGACCCGGAGATTTATCTATTTTAATCTTATTTAGCCGGTTTCGCACCTCTTCTTGGGTTAGATTGGTGACCCTTAATATAGGGTTTTCATTGTTTCTTGGGATTTCACCTAGCATTTCATTTTCCACCGTGAATACCGTGGAGAAGAAGGTGTTTAATATGTTAGCTTTTTCCTCGTCATCTACAACCATTCTTTCCTCACTATTTTTTAAGGGGCCTACATTTTCAGTTTTTATTCTTTTACTATTGATATAGTTGAAGAACAGTTTGGGATTAGTTTTACTCTC
Organism: Ranitomeya imitator; assembly: GCF_032444005.1. Classification (NCBI taxonomy): domain Eukaryota; kingdom Metazoa; phylum Chordata; class Amphibia; order Anura; family Dendrobatidae; genus Ranitomeya; species Ranitomeya imitator. The sequence goes on along the minus strand of NC_091282.1, from coordinate 52,589,052 downwards.
CTTAGCAATGTGCTTCTCTGTTTCCTTTTTGGCAGCTTTAATTAGTTTTTTAGATAAAGTATTTTTCTCCCTATAGTTTTTTAGAGCTTCAATGGTGCCATCCTGCTTTAGTAGTGCAAATGCTTTCTTTTTACTGTTAATTGCCTGTCTTACTTCTTTGTTTAGCCACATTGGGTTTTTCCTATTTCTAGTCCTTTTATTCCCACAAGGTATAAACCGCTTACACTGCCTATTTAGGATGTTCTTAAACATTTCCCATTTATTATCTGTATTCTCATTTCTGAGGATATTGTCCCAGTCTACCAGATTAAGGGCATCTCTAAGCTGTTCAAACTTTGCCTTCCTAAAGTTCAATGTTTTTGTGACTCCCTGACAAGTCCCCCTAGTGAAAGACAGGTGAAACTGCACAATATTGTGGTCGCTATTTCCTAAATGCCCAACCACCTGCAGATTTGTTATTCTGTCAGGTCTATTAGATAGTATTAGGTCTAAAAGTGCTGCTCCTCTGGTTGTATTCTGCACCAATTGTGAAAGATAATTTTTCTTGGTTATTAGCAGAAACCTGTTGCCTTTATGGGTTTCACAGGTTTCTGTTTCCCAGTTAATATCCGGGTAGTTAAAGTCCCCCATAACCAGGACCTCATTATGGGTTGCAGCTTCATCTATCTGCTTTAGAAGTAGACTTTCCATGGTTTCTGTTATATTTGGGGGTTTGTAACAGACCCCAATGAGAATTTTGTTACCATTTTTCCCTCCATGAATTTCGACCCATATGGACTCGACATCCTCATTCCCTTCGCTAATATCCTCCCTTAAAGTGGACTTTAGACAAGACTTTACATAGAGACAAACCCCTCCTCCTCTCCGATTTTTACGATCCTTTCTAAACAGACTGTAACCCTGTAAGTTAACTGCCCAGTCATAGCTTTCATCTAACCATGTCTCGGTTATTCCCACTATGTCAAAGTTACCTGTAGATATTTCTGCTTCTAGTTCTTCCATCTTGTTTGTCAGGCTTCTGGCGTTTGCGAGCATGCAGTTTAGAGGATTTTGTTTTGTTCCAATCTCCTCACTGTGGATTGTTTTAGAAATGTTCTTACCTCCCTTCTGAGTATGTTTTCCTGGGTCGTCTTTGTTCGAGTCTAATGTTTTTCTTCCCGTCCCCTCTTCTTCTAGTTTAACGCCCTCCTGATAAGTGTAGCGAGTCTTCTGGCGAATGTGTGTTTCCCAGGTTTGTTGAGGTGTAGTCCGTCTCTGGCGAGGAGTCCATCATACCAGTAATTCACACCGTGGTCCAGGAATCCAAATCCTTGTTGTCTGCACCATCGTCTTAGCCAGTTGTTTGCATCAAGGATCCTGTTCCATCTCCTGGTGCCATGCCCGTCTACTGGAAGGATAGAAGAAAAAAACTACCTGTGCATCCAGTTCCTTTACTTTCTTCCCCAACTCTTCAAAGTCCTTGCAGATTGTCGGTAGGTCCTTCCTTGCCGTGTCATTGGTGCCAACATGTATCAGAAGAAATGGGTGGACGTCCTTGGAGCTGAAGAGCTTTGGTATCCTATCGGTCACATCCTTGATCATCGCACCTGGAAGGCAGCATACTTCTCTTGCAGTTATGTCCGGTCTGCAGATGGCTGCTTCGGTGCCTCTCAGTAGTGAGTCTCCCACCACCACCACTCTTCGTTGCTTCTTGGCTGTACTTTTTGCTGTCACTTGTTGCTGTGTGCCCTTTTCTTTTTTGCTTGCTGGTATTGCTTCATTCTTAGGTGTGCCATCTTCATCCTCTACAAAGATTTGATATCGGTTCTTCAGTTGTGTGGTTGGTGATTTTTTGCTGTCAGATCTTTTACGGGTACTACTACCAAGAAGCGTGAATAATGGTCCACGATGGTCAAGGCATAGACATAGCCGGACCGGCTTGGTATTAACTTCACGTGGTCTATGGCTACAAGTTCAAGTGGTTGTTTGGTGATTATGGGCTGCAGTGGTGCTCTTTGGTTCTTTTGATCGTTTCTTCTGAGGTTGCACGGGCCACAATTTCTGCACCACTGTTCGATTGATTTTCTCATCCCGACCCAATAAAATCTTTCTCTTAGAAGTACTTCTAACTTTTTCCAACCAAAGTGACCAGCACCATTATGGTAAGCTTCGAGGACCATCTTGACATCTTGATTAGGCACGATAATCTGCCAAACCAATTCATGTGTTTTCGGATTGGTGTACCTTCTACAGAGCTTCCCTTGATACAGGAACATTTTGCCTCTCTCTTTCCAGAGTTGATGCGTCTCTTCTGGGGCATCCTCATCGGGATATGCACTTTGCTCAGTTAACAGTTCCTTCACCATCTTCACAGCCGGATTGCTGTCTTGGGTGTCAGCCCATCTATGGTGTGCTAACGGATTAAAATTCACCTCTTGTTGTTTCTGATAGGTACTTGACTGATGATGTTTTGCCTTGGGATGATGGAAGGCTGGTAGTTCAATTTCTTCAAGCTCCCCCGTTTCTTCTTCTACATCTCTCAAGTGTGGCATCCGGGATAGGGCATCGGCATTTCCATTCTTGTGACCTGCTCGATACTTGATCTTGAAGTTGTAATTAGATAACCGGGCTATCCATCGCTGTTCTAACGCACCTAATTTGGCTGTGTCCAGGTGGGTCAACGGATTGTTGTCAGTATAGACAATAAATTCTGCAGCGGCCAGATAGTGTTTGAAACGTTCCGTCACAGCCCAAACTACTGCCAGTAGTTCCAATTTGAAGGAGCTATAATTTTCTGGATTTCTTTCAGTAGGCCGGAGCTTTCTACTTGCAAAGGCGATGACTTTCTCCCGACCTTCTTGCTTTTGTGACAGCACCGCTCCTAGTCCCACATTACTGGCATCGGTGTAGAGGATGAAAGGTTGATGGTAATCTGGGTATGCCAGAACCTCTTCTCCGGTTAGTGCCTTCTTTAGTTGTTCAAAGGAGTCTTCCCTTTCGTCGTTCCACTGGAAAGGAGGGTTTCGGTTTGAAGGTTTCTTCGTCTGCCCTACCAAGGCGTCTTGCAAGGGTGCTGCCAACTTGGTAAATCCTTTTATAAATCTGCGATAGTAACCCACCAATCCCAGGAATTGCCTCACTTCTTTTGCGCTGGTAGGTCTCGGCCAATCCCTTATGGCGGTTATTTTCTCGGGATCCGGTGCTACTCCCTCCGAACTCACGATGTGTCCCAGGTACTGTACCTTTGGCTTGAGAAGGTGACATTTGGATGGCTTGATTTTCATGCTATACCTGGATAAGGCTTCGAACACTTCTGCCAAGTCTTTTAAGTGTTGTTCGTAAGTCTTTGAGTAGACGATCACATCATCTAGGTACAGGAGGACGGTCTCGAAGTTCTTGTGTCCGAGGCAGCATTCCATCAGCCGCTGGAAGGTACCGGATGCATTGCAGAGTCCGAACGGCATGCGATTAAATTCACTTAGACCCATTGGTGTGGTGAATGCCGTCTTTTCCTTATCTCTCTCAGCCACAGGGACTTGCCAATACCCGCTTCTTAAGTCTAAGGTGGAAAAATAATTAGCAGATTTCAAAGCAGTCAAGGACTCTTCTATCCTAGGCAAGGGGTAGGCATCTTTATGGGTGATGTTATTAATCTGCCGGTAGTCTACGCACATTCTCATAGTTCCATCTTTTTTTTTGACAATCACTAGAGGGGCCGCCCAGGGGCTACAGCTGTCTCTTATTACCCCGGCCTGTTTCATTTCCCTCAGCATATCTTTTGCACATTGATAGTGAGCGGGCGGTATGGGTCTATATCTTTCTTTTATTGGGGGATGGTCACCTGTGGGGATTGTGTGTTCTACCCCTTCTATCCGTCCGAAGTCCAATGGGTGTTTACTGAAGACTTGTTCATATTCCGTCACTAGCCTATACACCCCTTGTTTTTGATGGGTAGGTGTTGAATTTATGCCCACGTGTAGCTGTTGGCACCAATCCTCCATTTCTCCATCTGAGCCATTGCCTTCCACCTGACAGGTTGGTTCTAAGGGCTCAATGGTTGTGATGGCATTGTTGTCAACAGTATATAGCTTTGCCATTGTAGCATACCTTGGCAAAGTGACCTCTTCCTCTCCGCAGTTCAAAAGTCGTACCGGCACTCGTCCCCGGTGTACCTCGACTATCCCTCGTGCTGTGAGTATAGTGGGCCTGCTGTCGGTGTACACTGGTTCTATTAAGGCTTGATAATCTCGTCCCTTAATACCAATGGCTGCTCTACACCATACCAGCATTTCTGTTTTTGGTGGGATTACAATAGACGTTGGATCACTTACCCTCACACTGCCGATTTCTCCACCTGCAACTTCTACCTGTTGCCTTAACATCAACACTTTTATTTCCCTCCGGAGAACTCTCTGCTGGCAGGATTGGGCAGTTTCAGCAATTTGCTGTAAGACAGAAATGACTTCGGAAAAGCAGTTCTCTAACATATTCATTCCTATCAATACAGTTGGTTCACAGTTCCGCCGGTCAACATCAATAACAATTATACCCTGTTTCTTCAATTCTACTTTACCAATCTTTATGGTCATCTCCCTGAATCCTAGTTTCGGTACCAACTTACCATTACTGGCCCATATATCTAGTTCAACATCAGAGGGCCCTTTATCAATATCTGCATCAGCCCAGTACCTCTTATAAAGGATATACGGTATAGATGAAATCTGGGAACCTGTGTCCAGCAAAGCGTTGAGGGGCATTCCGTCCAGCACGATAGGGATAATGGGTCGTCCTCCGATGTACCTGTCGTGCCAGGGTGTTGGGCCTTGAAAGTTCATTCCTGCGAAGCGGCCCGCATTCCCAGGGGATTCCCGTTTAAATCACAATCTCGTGCAAAGTGGCCTGGCTGCTGGCAACGGCGGCAAATGGGCTGTCCATCCGGTTGGTAGCGGTCGCGGGGTCGTCCTCTCCATGTCGGGTATCTCCGGGGTCTCATCCATGGAACACCTTCTCTACCTTTTGACAACTCCATCTTGGGTCCTCTCATCTCCTGCATGGTTTTAGCCATTGAAGCAACAACATCAGTTAAAGAGTCAAGCTTTTGTTGAAGAGCCTCATTAGTACTGGGCCCCAGGGGCTTAGCAATGGCCCCGGACATAGCTGATGTCACTGGTACTCCATGTTGTTGAGGAGCCTCTGTCATGAGTTGCGCAGGCTCCTGATCCCGAGGTGCCTCTGCCAGCTGGAGACGTATAACGCTCTCCTTTAATTGGGCAAATGTCAATTCAGGGTTCTTAAAAACAAGCATGCTCACATGCCCCCGGTGAGAAGGGGTGTAGAGTCCCTCAATAAATTGATCTCTTAGCAGTTTATCCGCTCCGGTGTTAAAAATGGGTTCAGCCAGTGTAAGTGATTTAAGGGCTTCCTGCAGGTTTAAGGCAAAGTCTCTCACGCCCTCATTAACTTTTTGTTTGCAATTAAAGAATCGTACTTTAGCTTTGCTGCTGGCAGTAGTTTCAAATGTAGCTTTTAATCCAGCAAATATGCGTTCAACAGTGCCTTTTAGATCAGCTGCCCATGCTGTGACTTCTCGCTTAGCATGGCCACTTAACTGCATCATCAGGAGACTAACACGCTGAACTTCACCCACGGGGAACATGTCAAAATGGGCAAGCATCTTTTCTCTGAAATCGTCAAGGGTATTAGGCTCACCTTCATACATTGGAAGCCATGGGCCACCCGGGGTATATGGCATCAGCACCGGCATGATGGGCGCCACTCCTTGCACCGCTGCGCTACCGGACTCTCTATCGACACTCTGTCTTTCAGCTGCATTAGCGTCGCCGGGTGCTGCGGCGTCTCCGTGCTGCGACATACTGTGCCCCCTTAGTTAATCCGGACCCTTCCGGTCCTCCGCTTCCGTCGGGACAGTATAGATTCATTCCGCTGTGCAGCAGGATCGATTTTCCCCTTGCTCTGATGTCCGAGCGCTCAGCTTGGTGCCGCCCACAATGAAACGCCCCCTGCTGCTCCCACCCACAGCGCTCTGTAATGGCGGATTCTGAAGTTTTTCAGTTAGACTGGGGCTCAGGTGATGGCGTAGCTCAATTAACAGTCTCGTGCCTAACGGTTATGAAGTGATTACCTCAGGGGATGGCGGCCATCTTTACTCCATTATAACCAATGGGGAAAAGTCACTTTCAATAGTTTTCAATGGGGAATGGATTTTTCTTTAATAAAGTCAATTTTAAAGATTTTTCATCCAAGTTTTCACAGTTTTGGGCTCCAATCACGGCACACAATAACCGGTATACGGGCTGGCTGAATCCTGTTCGTGACGCCAATTGGGATATCATACGGCAAAAGCAGTATCGCCAAGTGCAAGAGAGTGTGGAAAGAAGCCTTCAGCAAACTAGAGAAAGACAAGAGCGAACTTTCAACCAGAATGCTCTAGCGACCCCATTAAGACCGGGTGATCAAGTGCTCAAGAGAAACCGTCGAACCAATAAACTGGACAATCAGTGGGAAGCCGTACCCTACACAGTTTTACCAACAAGAATGGATAATCCTAAAATGTGTCTCATTAGCAAAAACGGAGGCTTAACATCTGTATTAGTGTCAATAGACAATCTTAAATTGTGTCCGGAAGCATTGAAAGAGCCAGAAGTTGTCCAGCCGAAATCAGAAGTTATTCAACCCATACAGGTTCAACCAGTAAAGGAAAAAGAAGAGGAAATGTATCACACCTGTATAGGAGACTTTCCCAAAACCCTACTAACATACCATGGTGCAGTAGTGGTTCCCATGGTGGCCTTTTACCCAACACCGAACCCAATACCAGAAGTCCCAAGACAGGAAGAGGCTGACCCCGTACTACAGGAGGTTCCAGGCCAGGAAGAACAGATTCCTGAAAAGAGTAATCCCATTCACGGTGGACTTGCCAACTCCATAGTTATGGAATTATCTTTAGCAGAGCGGGCAGATACTACATCCGCAGTAGACAGTAGTACTCCACATGAAGAGATACCGCTATTACGTAGATCACAGCGTAGTACCCAGGGTCAATTACCGGCCAGGTATGCAGATTACCAACTATAAAGCTCATAATGTGAATTGTATATATGTTATGCCGTATATAGTTAAACAGAAAATGTAGTATAGTCATTGTTATCAGTCTGCAACGTTTAAGCCCAGTACCTACAGAGACTTGTCTGTATGAACTTCTTGCATATTCTTGAACTTGTTATCAGCCCGGAGGCACTAAATCAAAGCTCCGGAAAGACTGCTTTTTGAACTTTGCTTTTTGCTCTTTTTGAACTTTCTTTAGACTTTATATTGACAACTTTGTTGGAAAAATGGAACTAAATTCATGGACACAAAGTGCAGTGCCTTTCCTAGTACCTTCAAGGATAGGACTGTATTAATGGACGCTATTTGAAGTGACTTTTTACAGAACTCTATTTTTGTTTCCTTGAGTGGTTTTTGTAACTTTTCATTTTTAAGACTCTGTACATATTAATTGTTATTTCAAAATGTTATCGTCCCACAGTCCCGGAGTACTGTTCTTAACTAAGGGGGAATGTGGCACCCCTACGGGTATTTGCCACAAAAATAGTTACTGACACTAGACACAAATACTAAAATAGCAAAACTGCACTACCACCTCCGGCCAGAAGGGGGAGCTCCAGAGACTCCCCTTAATCCATTTTGGTCTGAGAGAAGAAATGGCAGTTGTGCTAAGGAGCTGAAAGTGAGAGGTCATACAGCTGAATTTCTAACAGTCCTGTGACTGTTTCTAGGCCTAAATCACCGGCCTGAGGAGAAGAGGGACAGAGAAAAAGGACATTGTGAGAACCGGGTAGCATTAATCACTACCCAGAACAGGCGCAAAGACGGATACCGGATCCGTAGCTGTATTCATTATATATAATACAGCAACCGGAAAAACGTGAGGTGATATCAGCTTCACTAGGGCCGGACGCAGCAACAGACACAGAGTTCAGCGGTACTCCCGGAGGGGGTAAGCCGATAAAAGGACTCGGGTTGCCCGTCGAACCAGGACCCGGAGGGGACAGATTGGGCCGGCAGCCAGTTCACATACAGCAGCAGGGCCACAGAGAAATTGCGTACAATAAGAGGCGAAGACCCCGGCAGGGTCAAAGTAACTCAGAGTTCCCATACAGACTCCGGTGACAGGACTGGTTGTAAATCCCTTTATGTTAAAGTAAACTGGTTAAACGTTTCAGTGCCTCAGTCTTTCATTTGGACAATAGCTATCTATCCAGGATCGGGATCATAGCCGCTGGGAGAACCTGCTGCTGATCAAGTAAGTGCCTGTCCCCTCACGATACCCCTTACACTGTGCATTGCCTGAGGCTACAGCACCGGGTCAAGCCACCCGTGACATCCCCCTTAAGAGACAGACCCCATTGGTCCGGTGCTGGGTATCCCGGTCTCCTGGCCGTCACAATTGGCGTCACGAGAGACCGGGATACCCAGCACCGGACCAATGGGGTCTGTCTCTTGAGGTGGATGTCACGGGTGGCTTGACCCGGTGCTGTGGCCTCAGGCAATGCACAGTGTAAGGGGTATCGTGAGGGGACAGGCACTTACTTGATCAGCAGCAGGTTCTCCCAGCGGTGACGATCCCGATCCTGGATAGATGGCTATTGTCCAAATGAAAGACTGAGGCACTGAAACGTTTAACCATTTTACTTCAACATAAAGGGATTTACAACCAGTCCTGTCACCGGAGTCTGTATGGGAACTCTGAGTTACTTTGACCCTGCCGGGGTCTTTGCCTCTTATTGTGCGCAATTTCTGTGTGGCCCTGCTGCTGTATGTGAACTGGCTGCCGGCCCAATCTGTCCCCTCCGGGTCCTGGTTCGACGGGCAACCCGAGTCCTTTTATCGGCTTACCCCCTCCGGGAGTACCGCTGAACTCTGTGTCTGTTGCTGCGTCCGGCCCTAGTGAAGCTGATATCACCTCACGTTTTTCCGGTTGCTGTATTATATATAATGAATACAGCCACGGATCCGGTATCCGTCTTTGCGCCTGTTCTGGGTAGTGATTAATGCTACCCGGTTCTCACAATGTCCCTTTTCTCTGTCCCTCTTCTCCTCAGGCCGGTGATTTGGGCCTGGAAACCGTCATAGGGCTGTTAGAAATTCAGCTGTATGACCTCTCACTATCAGCTCCTTAGCCCAACTGCCAGTTCTTCTCTCAGACCAGAATGGATTAAGGGGAGTCTCTGTAGCTCCCCCTTCTGGCCGGAGGTGGTAGTGCAGTTTTGCTATTTTAGTATTTGTGTTTAGTGTCAGTAACTATTTTTGTGGCAAATACCCCTAGGGGTGCCACATTATCCTCCTCCAACATTCTCAGCATTTGAAGTAGGGTTCGGTTGAAGCATTCACATGCTCCATTGCCTTAAGGATGGTAAGGGGTGGTCTGGGACCACTCGATGCCATACACTCGATGCAATTCTTCCATGACCTTGCCTTGGAAACATGCGCCTTGGTCGGTGTGGATGCACTTTGGGCACCCATACACCCCGGATGAAATCTTGACAGATGGCTCACGCCGCCAACTGATCTCTAGTCGGGGTGACTACTGCGAACTTGGAGAAATGATCGGTCATCCCTAAAAAGTACTGCAGCCCCCAGGCCAAGTGTCCCACGAGCAGATAGTTTATCATCAAGACTTCTAGTGGTTCTTTAGTTTGTATGATCTGGATGGGTGCCCTCTGTTCGGTACTCCTAATGAGGTTGCATACTCGACTTTGCCTGCAAACCTCTTCCACCACAGACTCCAACTGGGGGCAATACACGTACTGCTGTAACCGTTGGTAGGTCTTTGTGGGTCCGAAGTGAGCTCCTAATCGTGGTCTTCTTTAGCCACTTCTTGAGCCATTTTTCCTGGGATGACCACCTGCTACCTTACTTACATATCTTTTGGCTGTTGTATCTTACGATATAACACTGATTCTCGCACTTCCAGTCTATCCAACTGGTGTAAGACATTCTTCATTTCAGCGTCCAGATCAACTCTCTCTTGTTTACCTGGCTTCTGCTTCTGAGTTACCCACCATTTCATCTGTCTCACCCCTTCGTCTTCATCCTGAACATGTCCCCATTCCTCATTGGTTCTCCCCAGGGACCGGGGTAGTGCACAGGCCTCCCTACTTGACTGGGCTGCAACTACTGTGGGCTTAAACTTATGAAAGTATGGAGTTTCCTCCTCTTCGAGTTGTTCATTGAGATCCCCCACTGGAGTATCCACAGTCACTCTTGACAGCCCGTCAGCATTTGCGTTTTCGGTAGCAGAGCGATAACGGATGGTAAAGTCAAACTTGGCTAGGCGAGCCACCCACCTTTGTTTTAAGGCCCCCAATTTAGCATAATCAAGGTGGGCCAGGGGATTATTGTCTGTTCGAACTTGAATCTTGATCCATGTCAGGAAGCCCGCAAACTTCTCTGTCATGGCCTACACCAGGGCCAGAAGCTCTAACCGGAAGCAGCTGTAATTGTGGTGGTTTCTTTCGCTGTCTCACAGGGACCTGCTGGTATACCCAATGACTCTCATGTCTATCCTGTATCTGAGAATGTACTGCACCGAGTCCATGAAGGCTACAACAGGAATGGTTGATCGGAATCTGCGTAGGCCAAAATCAGGACTGAAGTAAGGGCGTTCTTTATAGCCTGGAAGGCGTCGTCTTGTCTCTGGGCCCAAAGGATGCACTGGGTCTTCGGCACTCCAGCGGTCCCCCTCAGCAGCTCATTCAGAGGACCCGCCACTTTTGCAAAGTCTTTGACAAACCGGCGGTAGTACCCGGCAAGCCCCAGAAAGGCCTGGAGTTCTCTGACTGTCCGAGGGACTGGCCACTTCTGGATAGCAGCCACTTTTTCTGGTGAGGGTAGAACTCCATCTTGTGACACTATGTGGCCCAGGTACTCAATCTTTCTCTTGAAGAGGTGGCACTTCTTTGGCTTCACCTTCAGGTTATGAGCCCGCAGTCTACCGAATACCTGTCCAAGCCAGGCAAGGTGTTCTTCGAATGAGGCCGAAAACATAATGATGTCATCCAGATAGATCAGGGTAGCCTCAAAATGTAAGTCTCCCAAACACTTTTCCATCAGCCGTTGAAACATGCCCGGAGCATTGGAGAACCTGAAGGGCAACTGGTTAAACTCAAACAATCCCATAGGGAGAATGAAGGCGGTTTTTTCTTAGTCTTTCTCTGCAACGGCTACTTCCCAGTATCCGCTTGCTAGGTCCAAGGTGGAGAAGTACTTGGCTTTCCTCAATGCTATCAAGGATTCCTCTATGTGGGGCAATGGATACAAGTCTCGAACAGTGCAGGCATTGAGTTTCCTGTAACCAGATGGTCCCATCCTTTTTCTTGACGAACACCACCGGGGCTGCCCAAGGGCTCTGACTACTCTGCACTACTTCTGAATCCAGCATCTGCCTCAGTAATGTCTTCACCTCTTGGTACATCTTGGGTGGGATCTGCCGATATCGTTTTAGAATTGGACGAGCTTCCCCGGTCGGTATCTCATGCGTGATGACGTCAGTACAGCCAAAATCCTCAGCATGACGGGCGAATGCGGCCTGATTTTCCCACAGCATAGCTTCTATAGCTTGCAAACGCTCAGGACCCAGAACCTTCACAACCGCTTCCATTTGATTAAGGATGACCTGTCCACTCCACTCCAGGGATGGCATCTCTTTGGCCCCCGCAGCAACTGCTAGGGTCCACCCCACACCTTCTCTCGGTGATAAAGACATCTCCTTCTGACTCACCACTTCAGCCTTATGTAGGTACACCAGGGCCAGATCTGTCCTTCATGGCAAGGTGACCTCCCTGGGGCCCACATTCAAAGCTCTTATGGGGACGTGTCCTCACTGGACCACAGCTATTGTACGAGTTATCATGACTTCTTGGTCCACTCCTCCACCTACCACAGGTTGAACAATCACATCCAACCCATCGAGGTTGCGATACGTCCCCACTGGAAGGTGTAATATAGTTTTTCGCTCAGGAGGCAGGATTACAGGCTCTTTACCAGGAGCCCTGATGACCCCTACTGTCTGATAAGATGGCACACTCTTCTGCGTCCCCATTTGGTAAACATAATCTGATCAAGTTCACATAGGATATTCATTCCCAGTACTACAGGCACTTCTTCTTTGATAGGCTCAGGGACTAGCAGGATCCCTTTTCTCCCCAATTCTTGCCCACAGATTTGAATATTCATCCACACAACCCCTGTGACTGGGTCGGTTGTTGGTTGGCAGCAAACAACCGGATCAATGCCTTTTTTTCTGGCTTGGCCAGGGCCTGGAAATGCTGCTTGAAATACGTTTCTGGCATCGTCGTCACTTGTGACCCAGTATCTAGCAAGCAATCCACTAGAACACCCTTGAATTCAGCACGCAGGATGGGACACACAGCAATCAAGAGTTCGTTATGATACGGAGCGGCCTCTCTCCGCATCTCCCCCGCAGAGTGCCGCACTACTGCGGGGGTTGGCAGTTTAATGGCGGCTTCCGCTGGCCTTGAGTGTAATTCCGACAGTCTCTGGCAAGGTGCCCCCGTCCTCCACATTCCCAACATTGGATGCCTCCTCCTCGCCGGGGGGCACCTCGAGCCTGTCTTCGTGCCTCCGATGCCTGACGGGAGGGGGCTTGCTCCCAATGATCCCTTATTGGTCAGGCCGAATAATAGTTGCATGAGTATGATAGGTAAGACTGTTGTAGTTCCCCTCTCTTCGCTCCATCTGGGTCAGTTTCCCTTGCACGTTGACAAGGGACCCCTGCAAGTCTTGCACCTCTTGGACCAGCATCTCCTGATGGTTGGGTCCACCCTGGTAGTGGCGCCCTGGACACGCATCACCCCAGACGCTTTCTTCTTTACTTTGGGCCACTGTTTCCGCCAGGATTTTCACGAAATGTAAAAGCCGGATCTGCCCGGACCTGTTCTGACAGTGCTCACTAGGGTTGAGCGAAACGGGTTGGCCAGATTCAGAAGTCGCCGACTTTTGGCAAAGTCGGGTTTCATGAAACCCGACCCGACCCCTGTGTGGGGGTCGGCGATCTTCTGATCTGGTATCGGAATTCCGATACCGAGTTCCGATATGTTTAAGATATCAGGAATCGGTATCGGAATCCATATTTAAGGGTAAAGTAAAGAATAAAAATAAAAAATATTGATATACTCACCCTCGGACGCGCCCTGGTTCTAACCGGCAGCCTGCGTTCCTAAAAATGAGCCTTCGATGACGTCGCGGCTTGTGATTGGTCGCGTGAGCGGTTACATAGGCGGTCACGCGACCAATCACAAGCCGCGACGTCATCTAAGGTCCTTCAGGCGCTAATTCTTAGGAAGGAAGCGTCCAAGGGCACGTCCGAGGGTGAGTATATTCCTAATAGGTATATACTCACCCTCGGACGCGCCCTGGTTCTAACCCGCAACCTTCCTTCCTAAGAATCAGTGCCTGAAGGACCTTAGATGACGTCGCGGCTTGTGATTGGTCACGTGACGCCCATGTGACCACTCACGTGACCAATCACAAGCCGCGACGTCATCGAAGGTCCTTCAGGCACTCATTCTTATGAAGGAAGGCTGCCGGTGAGAACCGGGGCGCGTCCGAGGGTAAGTATATCAATATTTTTTATTTTGATTCTTTATTTTACACTTAAATATGGATCCCAGGGCCTGAAGGAGAGTTTCCTCTCCTTCAGACCCTGGGAACCATTAGAAACCCAATGCACTGCATTGGGTTTCGTGTTTTGGCCGACCCCGACCCCGACTTTTCTATAGGATCGGCCGATTTCACTCGACCCGACTTTTGAAAAAGTCGGGTTTCGTGAAACCCGACCCGATCCTATAAAAAGAAAAGTCGCTCAACCCTAGTGCTCACCTCAAGGATGTGCTGTATAGTCCCTGAATGAATTGCTCCAGGAGTATTCGGTCTTTAGAGCCCATGCCACCATGTCCATCCGACTCCTTTCTCTGCACCTCTGCTAACACTTCTTGCAGTGCTGTTCCATACTGAGAAATTCCTTCTTCTTCCCGCTACAGCCTAGATAAAAATTTGGCACAAAAGGTGTCACCACAGATCTCTTCCAGGAACTTCACTAGCTCCTTCAGGGTACTAGGGGTGAGTTCTGGTTGTAGGCAGACATTTCTACGGGCTTCTCTCCTCTAGGGCAGTTTAAGCGATGTCCACTTCAAGGTCTGGGCTGATGTTATAAATCCTCAGGGTGCTTTTTAGCCGTGACACCCAGTTGGACAGTGGCATATTATTGCCGTCAAACTTTGGTAGCACACTAAATATGGTGCCTTGCAGGGGTTTGCCATTGCAAGCCCGAGTATTACCAGGACAGAACCCTAGTTTCCTATGTAATAGCTAAGTACCCTATTTGAGCATAGAGGTCCCCTGAGGAGTCGTGGCAGAGACGAAACGCGTCGGGACGTACAGGGACAAATAGGGCTATTCTATAAAAGGGTCAGATGTGGACTGCCCTTGTAAGGGCGGGAGTTCTGGGATCAGGGCCATACTAGCCTATACAGGGCATATTAGGTCATTACTAGTGTTGAGCATTCCGATACCGCAAGTATCGGTTATCGGCCGATACTTGCGGTATCGGAATTCCGATACCGAGATCCGATACTTTTGTGATATCGGGTATCGGTATCGGATCAATAGGGATGTGTAAAATAAAGAATTAAAATAAAAAATATTGATATGCTCACCTCTCCGGCGGCCCCTGGACATCATGCTGCTAACCGGGAGGCTTCTTTGTTTAAAATGCGCGCCTTTAGGACCTGGGAATGACGTCCCGGGTTCTGATTGGTCGCGTGCCGACCATGTGACCGGCACGCGACCAATCAGAAGCCGCGACGTCATTCTCATTCACAAAAACTCCTAATTCTAGGAATTGAGGACCTGCGAATGACGTCACGGCTTCTGACTGGTCGCGTGCCGGTCACATGGGCGGCACGCGACCAATCAGAACCCGGGACGTCATTCCCAGGTCCTAAAGGCGCGCATTTTAAACAAAGAAGCCTCCCGGTTAGCAGCATGATGTCCAGGGGCCGCCGGAGAGGTGAGCATATCAATATTTTTTATTTTAATTCTTTATTTTACACATCCCTATGGATCCCAGGGCCTGAAGGAGAGTTTCCTCTCCTTCAGACCCTGGGAACCATGAGAATACCTTCCGATACTTGATGTCCCATTGACTTGTATTGGTATCGGATATCGGTATCGGCGATATCCGATATTTTTCGGGTATCGGCCGATACTAGCCGATACCGATACTTTCAAGTATCGGACGGTATCGCTCAACACTAGTCATTACTGGATCCACTCCCTCTAAAGGAGCCTGGTTGCTTGGAAACAAAGAAGTGATGAGATCGATGCCTGTACGATTGATGGGTGAGATCTTTCCTTTATATTTTCTGTGTGTGACAAACAAAGAACGTGACCAAGCTGATTAGTCCACATAAGGACCGTACCTATAACCCTTTAATAAGAGCATCATGTATGATGTCGGGATGGTTTAGTTTACGGTCCAGTAATTAATGATCGGGCATCTAATCTGATCAGAATTGGATTTAGTGGATGTTTTATAGGGACCTCTAGTGAGAGGAGGTATTCATATCCCTATGTGATGTTGGTTCGGATGGACAATAAAAGTTGATAATTGAGATTTTAATATGCACTTTATCACTTTTTTCTTTTTTCTTCGGGTAGTTTTTACTTAAATATGATTAAAAGTTATATTTTATATCATTTTCTCTTGGCTGGACAATGTTTATAGGAGAGAGGAATTGAGTTTTGACTCAACTTTGCTGGTAATTATACCTTGCAGGGGTTCAACCAACGCCCACAGCATCCCCATTAAGATTAGCATTCCCGCCTTTGCTGCCTGCTGCCTCCATCTTGGTGACAGTACCCTGCTCACAGCGCCACTTGAAGCGATGGCCGGGGAACCACCAAGGTGCAGGGAGACTATCATACACAAGATGAGGTGCAAACAACAAAGGTTAAATTTATTGGAAGGCAAGGAATGAAGTGGAAGAGGATCGTGCAAACAGGGGTATGCAATGGAAAAAGATCATTTACAAGAGTTGTATTCTTTAGCTGGGCCGTCAAATAGCACTGAGCTTCAACTATTTTAGAATCAATATACGTACACAAGCAAATGCAAACAATAAACAAAGAATGATGTTACTCTGCGTATAGCCTGCCTGGCTTCTACTAAGCAGGCCAAACGGCTGCTTTGTTCTGCCTGTTGAAGCCTACACTAGGCCCTGTGTTTTTCGTGTACAAAACAGGAACAAACTCACGGTGATGTTGAGGACTCAGATCCAGTCTCGGGGCCCCCAATAGTTAAGTACGGTGGTGCTTCTGGGTCCTCCTTGCTTCTGGGTCCTCCTTGCTTCTGAATCCTGGAGGTGCTCCTGGAAACTGTAAATCCCTTTCTCGGTATCTTCGTGGCTTCTCAAACTAGCACAGGACAGCCACCCTTGCTACAGCCGAGGAGTATGTCCAATTTCACGAGTCCACTCCATCCCAGACTGTGGGTCCTCTTTCACAGCTTCAAGCACAGACATTCTCTGCAGCAGCTTTAGCTCACACGCTCTAAAGGCTCAACCCCTCCCCTCAGCACAGGGCAGTTGATTCACACAGTCTATTGAAGGGGGGGGGGCAGAACATTCCACACACATCAGACAAGGGGGTGCTGTCTCTTAAAGTGGGAGCGTGTTCCTTACTGTCCATAACAGCACCCCCCCTACATACACATATACACACTCACACTTCCTGAAACCTGACAGCTGTATGGGTCAAGCTATGGGCCCTCAATCAGTTAGGATAGAGGAAGAAAGTTAGAGAAAGTTCTCTTTCTATATTAGCAAAGCCATAGCTGATTAAGGGTCCCCTCCCATCCCTATCTCTGTCAATAATGGCTCTTTCATATATCAGATTTTTTGGTATGTGTGTTGGCAATTATTTTTGCAGATAGATCACACTTTTTTTTATTTTTGGTTGAGGAAAAACAAAAAAAACTGTTTCATCAAAATGCAGAAAAGATTGTATGAACTCACTCAGGAGCTAATTCTGCTTCTTATCTCAGCCATGCTGGCATGTTCCGGTAACTGCAGTGGCACAAGTGAGCTCCAATCTTAAATGTTATAAACAATATGTGACAGTGGCTCTTAAAGGGACACTGTCACCTGAATTTGGAGGGTAAAATCTTCAGCCATGGAGGCGGGGTTTTTGGGTGTTTGATTCACCCTTTCCTTACCCGCTGGCTGCATGCTGGCTGCAATATTGGCGTGTACTATGGAGGACAGAGAATGAACTTCAATACAATATTGCAGCCAGCATGCAGCCAGCGGGTAAGGAAAGGGTGAATCAAACACCCAAAATCCCCGCCTCCATGGCTGAAGATTGTTCCCTCCAAATTCAGGTGACAGTGTCCCTTTAAATGATAAGTGTGTACCGGCCCCATTGGCCTCCATGTGATGCAAGCAATTGCCCCTTATGTGCTGTGGTGCAGTGACCCATGTTACAGCCAGGGGGCGCTGTGTGTGCGCTTCAAGATGCGCTTGGAGGCATAAGCGGATCAATGCATTTCTATGGGTGCAGAATCACTGCGATTCTGCACAAAGAAGTGACATGCTCCTTCTTTTTTTCCGCAGCAATTCCGCGCGTTTTTTTCCGTGATTTTCCGCAATGTGGGCACAGCGGTTTTTGTTTTCCATAGGGTAACATTGTACTGTACCCTGCATGGAAAACTGCTGCAGACCCGCAGCGGCAAAATCGCGGCGGTTCCGCGGTAAAAACCGCATAGTGTGAACATAGCCTAAATGTGATGAGACAAAGTCCGTCAGGAGTGTAAATGGCCGGTGTGTGTGTTGCAAAGGAAGACACTCTGTGCTGTCAGTCTTAAGTTAAGTTGGTGTGCTGGGACCTGTAGTCCCATAAGTAATTGTGTAGTTCTAATGGGAGACTGGCAGGGCTAGTTATGAGAGATGGGAGGGTCAGACTAGCCACACACACCCAAACTCCCACCCAGGGGAGTAGTTACAGGTATGTAATGTGACCAGGGTGTGGGTCACAGGGTTCCTGTGTATGGATCTGTTTGTTCCATGCACAAGGCCCTGGATGGTCGGTGTTGGAGTCTCCTGGCATTGGAGAAGTCCTGGAAGCACCTGAGACCGTGGACGGTCAGTGTTGGATTCTCCTGGCATTGGAGAAGTCTTGGAAGCACTGTAGAGCGAGTCCTGCAATAGCCTGCGTGTTTGGATTGTCCTGAAGAGGGCTGGAGTCCTGGAAGAACTGCTGAGGCTATGGACTGAATGCTCGAGGGTGTTGGATTGTCCTGGGATGGACTGGAGTCCTGCAAGCACCTGGTAAGAGTGTGAGTCCTGGAATCGTCAGAGTGTTGGATTGTCCGCGGATGGACTGGAGTCCTGTAAGCACTTGGTAAGATCATGGACTGCTGGCCTGTGTGTTGGAAATGCCTGTGATTGGACTTCCTGGAAGCGCATGGAAAGGCTGCATCTACAGAGCCTGAGACGGTTTCTGTGTTGGGGAAGCTACAGTTCCTACTGTGGGTCTGGACTATCCGAGGGCCTTAGGCACAAGGAAGGTGATCCCAGTGAGGCAGTTTCCCCATGAACCAGCACTGGCAGGAGTCAGTGTGTGGAGCTGAAGCTCCTGAGAGGTAACCCCTGGTATGGGAAAAACCTGTAATATACGGCAGAGACGTATCTGCCATTGAAACAGACTGTCAGGGTTTAATATTTTCCGTTGATGCATGTAATGAACTGTAATGGAGAGAAAAGACGTGACTACCGAATGTTTTGTAAAGCCACACCTGTTAAAGTAACTGTGTGTAACCTGGCTTACGGTGCGGTTCATGATGCTTTAATAAACCGGAACGGACTTAATTTGTGTGAGAAATCGTGCCTGTATGCGTTATTCCAGGGCAAAGCGAGTGTCCCCCAAGACCTGAAGTAAGGGAAACTGTTATGATCTGGTGACCTGGGAGCAGCATGAAAACTTTCACTGGAGTAGGTGGTAACTATACTGACCGCAAATCCTGATCTTAACACCGCAACTAGAAGTAGCCGTGGGGTGTACCCAACAAGCCCTAGACACCTCGTCACAGCCGGAGGACTAAATACCCCTAAAGATGGAAATAGGAATACTACCTTGCCTCAGAGCAGAACCCCAAAGGATAGGCAGCCCCCCACAAATATTGGCTGTGAGTAGGAGAGGAAAGACACACACAGTCAGAAAACAGGATTTAGCACAAGAGGCCACTCTAGCTAAAATAGGAAAGGATAGGACAGAGTTCTGTGCGGTCAGTATTAAAACCCTTCCAAAAATATCCACAGCAGATTATACAAAAAATTTCTCCATTTAACTAAAGACGTGGAACGTATATCTGCAACTCCAGAGACTACAAAACTCAGAGCAGGAATACAATAAAAAAAACAAGCACACAGCTTGTGTGCCATAGAAAAAGAAACAGACACTTATCTTTGCTGAATTGGCAGATAAGCAGGAGAAGCCAGACAGAGATCCAACACTTCCCAAGAAACATTGACAACTGGAAAGGACTAATGAGTCCTGCAAACCTAAATACCCCAGTCAGAATTGCAATCAGCAGATACACCTGTCCAGGACTGCAGCCCAGAGACAACTGCATTACCACCTACAACCACAGGAGGGAGCCCAAAAGCAGAATTCACAACAGTACCCCCCTGTTATGATAAGGTAATTCAGTACCACAATGGACATAGAGGTCAGAGCACATACAGTGACCTGACAATAACCCAAAAACAAAGAACGAGCTCTGAGACGTGGGAACTCTGCTGACCGCAATCCCTAATCCTCTCCAACCACACTAGAGGCAGCCGTGGATTGCGCCTAACGCTCCCTATGCAACTCGGCACAGCCTGAGAAACTAGCTAGCCTGAAGATAGAAAATAAGCCTACCTTGCCTCAGAGAAATACCCCAAAGGAAAAGGCAGCCCCCACATATAATGACTGTGAGTTAAGATGAAAAGACAAACGTAGAGATGAAATAGATTTAGCAAAGTGAGGCCCGACTTTCTGAACAGAGCGAGGATAGGAAAGGTAACTTTGCGGTCAACACAAAACCCTACAAAAATCACGCAAAGGGGGCAAAAAGACCCTCCGTACCGAACTAACGGCACGGAGGTACACTCTCTGCGTCCCAGAGCTTCCAGCAAGCAAGAAAAAACAAATAGAAAAGCTGGACAGAAAAAACAGCAAACAAAATAGCAAAGCAGAACTTAGCTATGCAGAGCAGCAGGCCACAGGAACGATCCAGGAGGAAACAGGTCCAATACTAGAACATTAACTGGAGGCCAGGATCAAAGCACTAGGTGGAGTTAAATAGAGCAGCACCTAACGACTTCACCACATCACCTGAGGAAGGAAACTCAGAAGCCGCAGTACCACTCTCCTCCACCAACGGAAGCTCACAGAGAGAATCAGCCGAAGTACCACTTGTGACCACAGGAGGGAGCTCTGCCACAGAATTCACAACAGTACCCCCCCTTGAGGAGGGGTCACCGAACCCTCACCAGAGCCTCCAGGACGACCAGGATGAGCCATATGAAAGGCACGAACAAGATCGGGAGCATGGACATCAGAGGCAAAGACCCAGGAATTATCTTCCTGAGCATAACCCTTCCACTTAACCAGATACTGGAGTTTCCGTCTTGAAACACGAGAATCCAAAATCTTCTCCACAATATACTCCAACTCCCCCTCCACCAAAACCGGGGCAGGAGGATCAACAGATGGAACCATAGGTGCCACGTATCTCCGCAACAATGACCTATGGAATACGTTATGTATGGAAAAAGAATCTGGAAGGGTCAGACGAAAAGACACAGGATTAAAAACCTCAGAAATCCTATACGGACCAATGAAACGAGGTTTAAACTTAGGAGAGGAAACCTTCATAGGAATATGACGAGAAGATAACCAAACCAAATCCCCAACACGAAGTCGGGGACCCACACAGCGTCTGCAATTAGCGAAACGTTGAGCCTTCTCCTGGGACAAGGTCAAATTGTCCACTACATGAGTCCAAATTTGCTGCAACCTGTCCACCACAGTATCCACACCAGGACAGTCCGAAGACTCAACCTGCCCTGAAGAGAAACGAGGATGGAATCCAGAGTTGCAGAAAAACGGCGAAACCAAGGTAGCCGAGCTGGCCCGATTATTAAGGGCGAACTCAGCCAAAGGCAAAAAGGACACCCAGTCATCCTGATCAGCAGAAACAAAGCATCTCAGATATGTTTCCAAGGTCTGATTGGTTCGTTCGGTCTGGCCATTAGTCTGAGGATGGAAAGCCGAGGAAAAAGACAAGTCAATGCCCATCCTAGCACAAAAGGCTCGCCAAAACCTCGAAACAAACTGGGAACCTCTGTCAGAAACGATATTCTCTGGAATGCCATGTAAACGAACCACATGCTGGAAGAACAATGGCACCAAATCAGAGGAGGAAGGTAATTTAGACAAGGGTACCAAATGGACCATCTTAGAGAAGCGATCACAGACCACCCAAATGACTGACATCTTTTGAGAGACGGGAAGATCTGAAATAAAATCCATAGAGATATGTGTCCAAGGCCTCTTCGGGACCGGCAAGGGCAAAAGCAACCCACTGGCACGAGAACAGCAGGGCTTAGCCCGAGCACAAATCCCACAGGACTGCACAAAAGAACGCACATCCCGCGACAGAGATGGCCACCAAAAGGATCTAGCCACTAACTCTCTGGTACCAAAGATTCCAGGATGACCAGCCAACACCAAACAATGAACCTCAGAGATAACTTTATTCGTCCACCTATCAGGGACAAACAGTTTCTCCGCTGGGCAACGATCAAGTTTATTAGCCTGAAATTTTTGCAGCACCCGCCGCAAATCAGGGGAGATGGCAGACACAATTACTCCCTCTTTGAGGATACCCGCCGGCTCAGATAAACCCGGAGAGTCGGGCACAAAACTCCTAGACAGAGTATCCACCTTCACATTTTTAGAGCCCGGAAGGTACGAAATCACAAAGTCAAAACGGGCAAAAAACAACGACCAGCGAGCCTGTCTAGGATTCAACCGCTTGGCAGACTCGAGATAAGTCAAGTTCTTATGATCAGTCAGGACCACCACGCGATGCTTAGCTCCTTCAAGCCAATGACGCCACTCCACGAATGCCCACTTCATGGCCAGCAACTCTCGATTGCCCACATCATAATTTCGCTCAGCAGGCGAAAACTTCCTGGAAAAGAAGGCGCATGGTTTAATCACCGAGCAATCAGAACTTCTCTGCGACAAAACAGCCCCTGCTCCAATCTCAGAAGCATCAACCTCGACCTGGAATGGAAGCGAAACATCTGGTTGACACAACACAGGGGCAGAAGAAAAACGACGCTTCAACTCTTGAAAAGCTTCCACAGCAGCAAAAGACCAAATGACCACATCAGCACCCTTCTTGGTCAAATCGGTCAAAGGTTTAGCAATACTAGAAAAATTGCAGATGAAGCGATGATAAAAATTAGCAAAGCCCAGGAACTTTTTGCAGACTTTTCAGAGATGTCGGCTGAGTCCAATCATGGATGGCTTGGACCTTAACAGGGTCCATCTCGATAGTAGAAGGGGAAAAGATGAACCCCAAAAATGAAACCTTCTGAACACCAAAGAGACACTTTGATCCCTTCACAAACAAAGAATTAGCACGCAGGACCTGAAACACCGTTCTGACCTGCTTCACATGAGACTCCCAATCATCCGAGAAGATCAAAATGTCATCCAAGTACAAAATCAGGAATTTATCCAGGTACTCTCGGAAGATGTCATGCATAAAGGACTGAAACACTGATGGAGCATTGGCAAGTCCGAATGGCATTACTAGATACTCAAAATGGCCCTCGGGCGTATTAAATGCAGTTTTCCATTCATTGCCTTGCTTAATACGCACAAGATTATACGCACCACGAAGATCTATCTTGGTGAACCAACTAGCCCCCTTAATCCGAGCAAACAAATCAGATAACAACGGCAAGGGGTACTGAAATTTAACCGTGATCTTATTTAGAAGGCGGTAATCTATACAAGGTCTCAGCGAACCATCCTTCTTGGCTACAAAAAAGAACCCTGCTCCTAATGGCGACGATGACGGGCGAATATGCCCCTTCTCCAAGGACTCCTTCACATAACTCCGCATAGCGGCATGCTCAGGCACAGATAAATTAAACAGTCGACCTTTTGGGAATTTACTACCAGGAATCAAATCGATAGCACAATCACAATTCCTATGCGGAGGTAGGGTATCGGACTTGGGCTCATCAAATACATCCCGGTAATCAGACAAGAACTCTGGAACCTCAGAAGGGGTGGATGACGAAATTGACAGAAATGGGACATCACCATGTACCCCCTGACAACCCCAGCTGGACACAGACATGGATTTCCAATCTAATACTGGATTATGGACTTGTAGCCATGGCAACCCCAACACGACCACATCATGCAGATTATGCAACACCAGAAAGCGAATAACCTCCTGATGTGCAGGAGCCATGCACATGGTCAGCTGGGTCCAGTACTGAGGTTTATTCTTGGCCAAAGGCGTAGCATCAATTCCTCTCAATGGAATAGGATACTGCAAGGGCTCCAAGAAAAACCCACAACGCCTAGCATACTCCAAGTCCATCAAATTCAGGGCAGCGCCTGAATCCACAAATGCCATGACAGAATACGATGACAAAGAGCAGATCAAGGTAACGGACAGAAGAAATTTTGACTGTACTGTACCAATGGTGGCAGACCTAGCGAACCGCTTAGTGCGCTTAGGACAATCAGAGATAGCATGAGTGGAATCACCACAGTAGAAACACAGCCCATTCAGACGTCTGTGTTCTTGTCGTTCAACTCTGGTCAAAGTCCTATCGCACTGCATAAGCTCAGGTTTAAGCTCAGGTAATACCGCCAAATGGTGCACAGATTTACGCTCACGCAAGCGTCGACCGATCTGAATGGCCAAAGACATAGACTCATTCAGACCAGCAGGCATAGGAAATCCCACCATGACATCCTTAAGGGCTTCAGAGAGACCCTTTCTGAAAATAGCTGCGAGCGCACCTCCATTCCATTGAGTGAGTACGGACCACTTTCTAAATTTCTGACAATATACCTCTATTTCATCCTGACCCTGACACAGAGCCAGCAAATTTTTCTCCGCCTGATCCACTGAATTAGGTTCATCGTACAGCAATCCGAGCGCCAGGAAAAACGCATCGATATTACTTAATGCAGGATCTCCTGACGCAAGAGAAAATGCCCAGTCCTGAGGGTCGCCACGTAAAAAAGAAATAATGATCCTAACTTGTTGAACTGGGTCACCAGAGGAGCGAGGTTTCAAAGCCAGAAATAGTTTACAATTATTTTTGAAACTCAGAAATTTAGTTCTATCTCCAAAAAACAAATCAGGAATAGGAATTCTCAGTTCTAACATAGAATTCTGAACCACAAAGTCTTGAATATTTTGTACTCTTGCCGTGAGCTGATCCACACATGAAGACAGACTTTTAATGTCCATCGCTACACCTGTGTCCTGAACCACCCAAATGTCTAGGGGAAAAAAAAGGCAAAACACAGTGCAAAGAAAAAAAAATGGTCTCAGAACTTTTTTTCCCTCTATTGAGAATCATTAGTACTTTGGGCCTCCAGTACTGTTATGATAAGGTAATTCAGTACCACAATGGACATAGAGGTCAGAGCACATACAGTGACCTGACAATAACCCAAAAACAAAGAACGAGCTCTGAGACGTGGGAACTCTGCTGACCGCAATCCCTAATCCTCTCCAACCACACTAGAGGCAGCCGTGGATTGCGCCTAACGCTCCCTATGCAACTCGGCACAGCCTGAGAAACTAGCTAGCCTGAAGATAGAAAATAAGCCTACCTTGCCTCAGAGAAATACCCCAAAGGAAGAGGCAGCCCCCACATATAATGACTGTGAGTTAAGATGAAAAGACAAACGTAGAGATGAAATAGATTTAGCAAAGTGAGGCCCGACTTTCTGAACAGAGCGAGGATAGGAAAGGTAACTTTGCGGTCAACACAAAACCCTACAAAAACCACGCAAAGGGGGCAAAAAGACCCTCCGTACCGAACTAACGGCACGGAGGTACACTCTCTGTGTCCCAGAGCTTCCAGCAAGCAAGAAAAAACAAATAGAAAAGCTGGACAGAAAAAACAGCAAACAAAATAGCAAAGCAGAACTTAGCTATGCAGAGCAGCAGGCCACAGGAACGATCCAAGAGGAAACAGGTCCAATACTAGAACATTGACTGGAGGCCAGGATCAAAGCACTAGGTGGAGTTAAGTAGAGCAGCACCTAACGACTTCACCACATCACCTGAGGAAGGAAACTCAGAAGCCGCAGTACCACTCTCCTCCACCAACGGAAGCTCACAGAGAGAATCAGCCGAAGTACCACTTGTGACCACAGGAGGGAGCTCTGCCACAGAATTCACAACACCCCCCCCCTTGAGGAGGGGTCACCGAACCCTCACCAGAGCCCCCAGGCCAATCAGGATGAGCCAGATGAAAGGCACGAACCAAATCAGCGGCATGGACATCAGAGGCAAAAACCCAAGAATTATCCTCCTGGCCATAACCCTTCCATTTGACAAGTTACTGAAGCTTCCGCCTCGAAAAACGGGAATCCAAAATCTTCTCAACAACGTATTCCAACTCCCCATCAACCAACACAGGGGCCGGAGGATCAACAGAGGGAACAATTGGCTCCACATATTTCCGCAATAAAGATCTATGGAAGACATTATGGATAGCAAAAGAGGCCGGAAGCGCCAGTCAAAAAGACACCGGATTAATAATCTCAGAAATCCTGTAAGGACCAATAAACCGAGGCTTAAACTTAGGAGAAGAAACCTTCATAGGAACATGACGGGAAGACAACCAGACCAGCTTCCCAACCCGAAGCCAGGAACCAAAACACCGATGACGGTTAGCAAAACGTTGAGCCTCCTCCTGAGACAACACCAAATTGTCCACCACATGAGCCCAAATCTGCTGCAACCTGTCAACCACAGAATCCACACCAGGACAGTCAGAAGGCTCAACCTACCCAGAAGAAAAATGAGGATGAAAACCAAAATTACAAAAGAAAGGCGAAACCAAAGTAGCCGAACTAGCCCGATTATTAAGGGCAAACTCGGCCAATGGCAAGAAAGCCACCCAATCATCCTGATCAGCAGACACAAAGCATCTCAAATAAGTCTCCAAAGTCTGATTAGTTCGCTCGGTCTGACCATTTGTCTGAGGATGAAACGCAGAAGAAAAAGACAAATAAATGCCCAGCCTAGCACAAAAGGCCCGCCAAAATCTAGAAACAAACTGGGAACCTCTGTCGGACACAATATTCTCCGGAAAACCATGTAAACGGACCACATGCTGAAAAAACAACAGAACCAAATCCGAAGAGGAAGGCAATTTAGGCAAAGGCACCAAATGAACCATTTTAGAGAACCGGTCACAAACAACCCAGATAACCGATATCCTCTGGGAAACCGGAAGATCGGAAATAAAATCCATAGAAATATGCGTCCAGGGCCTCTCAGGGACTGGCAATGGCAAAAGCAACCCACTAGCACGGGAACAACAAGGCTTGGCCCGCGCAAAAGTCCCACAGGACTGCACAAAAGGACGCACATCACGCGACAAAGAAGGCCACCAAAAGGACCTACCAACCAAGTCTCTGGTACCAAAAATGCCAGGATGACCAGCCAACACGGAACAGTGAACCTCAGAAATCACTCTACTAGTCCATCTGTCAGGAACAAACAGTTTCCCCACAGGACAGCGGTCAGGTTTGTCAGCCTGAAATTCCTGAAGAACCCGTCGCAAATCAGGGGAAATGGCAGAAAGGACCACCCCTTCTTTCAGAATACCGACCAGTTCTAAGACCTCAGGAGAATCAGGTGAAAAACTCCTAGAGAGGGCATCAGCCTTAATGTTCTTAGAACCCGGAAGGTACGAGACCACGAAATCAAAACGGGAAAAAAACAAGGACCATCGAGCCTGTCTAGGATTCAGCCGTTTGGCAGACTCGAGGTAAATCAAATTCTTATGATCGGTCAAGACCAAAATACGGTGCTTAGCTCCCTCAAGCCAATGTCGCCACTCCTCAAACGCCCACTTCATAGCCAACAACTCCCGATTGCCGACATCATAATTGCGTTCAGCAGGCGAAAACTTACGGGAAAAGAAGGCACACGGTTTCATTAAGGAACCAACAGGATCCCTCTGAGACAAAACGGCCCCTGCCCCAATCTCAGAAGCGTCAACCTCAACCTGAAACGGAAGAGAAACATCCAGTTGGCGCAACACTGGAGCAGAAGTAAATCGACGTTTAAGCTCCTGAAAGGTAGAGACAGCCGCAGAGGACCAATTCGCCACATCAGCGCCTTTCTTCATCAAATCGGTCAAGGGTTTAACCACGCTGGAAAAATTAGCAATGAAACGGCGATAAAAATTTGCAAAACCCAAAAATTTCTGAAGGCTCTTCACTGATGTGGGCTGAATCCAATCATGAATGGCCTGAACCTTAACCGGATCCATCTCTATAGACGAGGGAGAAAAAATAAAGCCCAAAAAGAAACCTTCTGCACCCCAAAGAGACACTTAGACCCTTTCACAAACAGGGCATTGTCACGAAGGATCTGAAATACCATCCTGACCTGTTCCACATGAGACTCCCAATCATCGAAAAAATCAAAATATCGTCCAAATATACAATCAAGAACTTATCAATATAAGTCCGGAAAATATCATGCATGAAGGACTGAAAAACAGATGGAGCATTAGTGAGCCCGAATGGCATCACAAGGTATTCAAAATGGCCTTTGGGCGTGTTAAATGCAGTTTTCCATTCATCACCCTGCTTAATACGAACAAGATTATATGCCCCCCGAAGGTCAATCTTCGTAAACCAACTAGCTCCCTGAATCCTAGCAAACAAATCGGTAAGCAAAGGTAAAGGGTATTGAAACTTGACCGTGATTTTATTCAAGAGGCGATAATCAATACAGGGTCTCAAGGAACCATCTTTTTTAGCAACAAAAAAGAACCCCGCTCCCAACGGTGAAGAAGATGGCCGAAAATGCCCTTTCTCCAAAGACTCCTTAATATAGCTCCGCATGGCAGCATGTTCAGGCACAGACAGGTTGAAAAGTCGACCCTTAGGAAACTTACAGCCTGGAATCAAGTCAATAGCACAATCGCAGTCCCTGTGCGGTGGAAGGAAACTGGACTTGGGCTCATTGAATACATCCTGAAAATCAGACAAAAACTCTGGAATTTCAGAAGAGGAAGAAGAGGAGATTGACATCAAAGGAACATCATTATGAACCCTCTGACAACCCCAACTAGTCACAGACATGGACTTCCAATCCAATACAGGATTATGTACCTGCAACCGCGGAAAACCCAGCACGATAGCATCATGCAAATTATGCAACACCAGAAATCAACAATCTTCCTGATGGGCTGGTGCTATGCGCATGGTCACCTGTGTCCAAAACTGGGGCTTATTTTTAGCCAAGGGTGTAGCATCAATGCCCCTTAAAGAAATAAGGTTCTGCAAAGGCTGCAAGGGAAAACCACAACGCCTGGCAAACTCAAAGTCCATTAAGTTCAAGGCGGCGCCTGAATCCACAAACGCCATGACAGAAAATGATGACAATGAACAGATCAAGGACATAGATAACAGAAATTTAGGTTGTACAGTACCGATGGTAAATGAACTAGCGATCCTCTTTGTCCGCTTAGGGCAGACTGAAATGACATGGGAAGCGTCGCCACCATAATAACACAACCTATTGAGACGTCTGAATCCTTGTCGTTCCGTTTTAGACAGAATCCTATCACACTGCATTGGCTCAGGAGTCTGCTCTGAGAACAACGCCACAGCGCGCACAGTTCTGCGCTCCCATAAGCGCCGGTCAATCTGAATGGCCAGAGACATAGAATCACTCAGACCGGAAGGCGTGGGAAACCCCACCATAACATCTTTAACGGAATCAGAAAGACCCTTTCTGAAAATTGCTGCCAAAGCATCATTATTCCATTTAGTCAACACAGACCATTTTCTGAATTTCTGACAATACAATTCTGCCGCCTCTTGACCCTGAGACAGGGCCAACAAGGTCTTCTCAGCTTGATCCACAAAATTAGGTTCATCATAGAATAATCCTAAAGCCTGAAAAAAGGAGTCTATATTAAGCAGAGCTGGATTCCCAGATTCCAGGGAAAACGCCCAATCCTGCGGGTCGCCACGCAGCAGGGAGATGGCGATTTTAACCTGCTGAATGGAATCACCAGAGGATCGAGGTCTCAGAGCAAAAAACAGTTTACAGTTGTTTTTAAAACTCAAAAATTTGGACCTGTCACCAAAAAACAAATCAGGAGTAGGAATCTTCGGCTCTAAAACAGGAGTTTGAACAATATAATCAGAAATACCCTGTACCCTAGCAGCAAGCTGGTCTACACGAGAAACTAATTCCTGAACATCCATGCTTGCACAAGGCTCCTCAGCCACCCAGAGATAACGAGGGAAGAGAAGATAAAGCAGACTGAAGAAAAAAAAATGGCTCAACACCTTTCTTCCCTTCTTCCGAGATGCATTTAACTCGTTATTGGCCAGTTGTACTGGTATGATCCGGTGACCTTGGAGCAGCATGAAAACTTTCACTGGAGTAGGTGGTAACTATACTGACCGCAAATCCTGATCTTAACACCGCAACTAGAAGTAGCCGTGTGGTGTACCTAACAAGCCCTAGACACCTTGTCACAGCCGGAGGACTAAATACCCCTAAAGATGGAAATAGGAATACTACCTTGCCTCAGAGCAGAACCCCAAAGGATAGGCAGCCCCCCACAAATATTGGCTGTGAGTAGGAGAGGAAAGACACAGAAAGTCAGAAAACAGGATTTGGCACAAGAGGCCACTCTAGCTAAAATAGAAATGGATAGGACAGAGTTCTGTGCGGTCAGTATTAAAACCCTTCCAAAAATATCCACAGCAGATTATACAAAAAATTCCTCCATCTAACTAAAGACGTGGAACGTATATCTGCAACTCCAGAGACTACTAAACTCAGAGCAGGAATACAATAAAAAAAACAAGCACACAGCTTGTGTGCCATAGAAAAAGAAACAGACACTTATCTTTGCTGAATTGGCAGATAAGCAGGAGAAGCCAGACAGAGATCCAACACTTCCCAAGAAACATTGACAACTGGCAAGGACTAATGAGTCCTGTAAACCTAAATACCCCAGTCAAAATTGCAATCAGCAGATACACCTGTCCAGGACTGCAGCCCAGAGACAACTGCATTACCACCTACAACCACCGGAGGGAGCCCAAAAGCAGAATTCACAACAGGAAATGCTACAGTGCCTTGTTGATTTTCCTGTGAAGCTCAGACACAGCTTGATCTCCACAGCAGAACTGCAAAATCTTTATATAATGCCATGCAGAATGATCAAAGTATGTACAGTACAGACCAAAAGTTTGGACACACCTTCTCATTTAAAGATTTTTCTGTAGGTTCATGACTATGAAAATTGTACATTCACACTGAAGGCATCAAAGCTATGAATTAACACATGTGGAATTATATACTTAACAAAAAAGTGTGAAACAACTGAAATTATGTGTTAGGGCTAGCGGAACGCACCAAATAATAAGACAGATAGAGTATGGTGCGTTCGCAGCCCGGGGTCCACCGTGCAGAGATGGAACCTGCTGCCAAGTAATGACGGACTATGTGGCGGTACTCATAAGTATACACACGTGGGTTAAACTTCACCCAGCATGAAGGAAGCGATCCTGTTGCATCACAGGATCGCGGTACCGCACATAGAGCGCGAGCAAGTAGTCAGCGAACTCAACCCCAAGTAGGATTGAAGTCCGATTAGACCCTTGCTGGCACAACACCGCAACTGGGTGTGTAAGGAAGCTAAATAACAATATTAGGGCACAAGAGTGCATGCGGTGCCGCACTGACGAACGCCACTAACCACCCAGGCTTGGGTAAGGAAAGCACAGAGGAAGTGCACGGCGTCGTACTGGCGGTCACAGCAACTGGATGCTGTAATGTGTGATTTGTGCTGAAGGATAAGTCGGGCGCTAGATAGCAACCATACACCTTCCGCGAACAGACATTCAATAGGGAAGGGGTATCCAAGGACGACTTGCACTCACAACAAACACACGTATGCAAATGTACACTAGCGCATGGCCGTGCGGTCATGCGCAGTTTATATAGTTGCAGCACAGGAAGTGGCCACAGAAACTTTGCCCTTCCAAGACCTGCCAAGAGGACCAATGGAATGTGCTGCAGGGCCTGAGCACATGACCCTCGATCTCCAACGGGAGATCTTGCCCTGGGCATGCTCAGTGTGTGCAGACAAGGACTTAGTCCCAGAGAAGTCTGCTCGCTGCTGACCAGCACTGGCTTTAATGGCAGAAGCTGAAGAAGCAGCAGTAACTCTCTGTACAGAGTGAGAGTGAGCAAGACGCTGGAACCGACGTCCCTGCTGAGCAGACTCCACTGCGGCTGGACAAGAATGGGAGACCGCAGCGGAGATGGCTCGAGATTCCCCCTGTGCAGAAGCGGGAACTCGAGACCTAACACCCAGGAGTCAGGAGTGGCACACAAGCAGAAAGGGCAATATTAATCTCTCACTGATTTTTTTTTATTTTTTCAGGGAGAATTTAGAAACCAAATAAGAAAAAAAAATAGGCTTTCTATGGCCCACTATTTGAGAGAGAGAGATGGCACACCAAGGAGTCAAGACTGGCACACAAGCAGAAAGGGCAATATTAATCTCCCACTGATTTTTTTTTATTTTTTCAGGGAGACTTTAGAAACCAAATTAAAAAAATGATTTTTTCAGGGAGAATTTAGAAACCAAATAAAAAAAATGATTTTTTCAGGGAGAATTTAGAAACCAAATAAAAAAAAAATAGGCTTTCTATGGCCCACTATTTGAGAGAGAGAGAGATGGCACACCCAGGAGTCAAGACTGGCACACAAGCTGAAAGGGCAATATTAATCTCCCACTGATTTTTTTTTATTTTTTCAGGGAGACTTTAGAAAAAAAAAAAAAATGATTTTTTCAGGGAGAATTTAGAAACCAAATTAAAAAAATGATTTTTTCAGGGAGAATTTAGAAACCAAATAAAAAAAAAATAGGCTTTCTATGGCCCACTATTTGAGAGAGAGAGATTGCACACCCAGGAATCAAGACTGGCACACAAGCAGAAAGGGCAATATTAATCTCCCACTGTTTTTTTTTTATTTTTTCAGGGAGAATTTAGAAGCATAATAAAAAAAAAATTGGCTTTCTATGGCCCACTATTTGAGAGAGAGAGAGAGAGATGGCACACCCAGGAGTCAGGAGTGGCACACAAGCAGAAAGGGCAATATTAATCTCCCACTGATTTTTTTTAATTTTTTCAGGGAGAATTTAGAAACCAAATGAAAAAAAAATAGGCTTTCTATGGCCCACTATTTGAGAGAGAGAGATGGCACACCCAGGAGTCAGGAGTGGCACACAAGCAGAAAGGGCAATATTAATCTCCCACTGTTTTTTTTATTTTTTCAGGGAGAATTTAGAAACCCAATAAAAAAAAAGTAGGCTTTCTATGGCCCACTATTTGAGAGAGAGAGATGGCACACCCAGGAGTCAAGACTGGCACACAAGCAGAAAGGGCAATATTAATCTCCCACTGATTTTTTTTTTATTTTTTCAGGGAGAATTTAGAAACCAAATTAAAAAAAATGATTTTTTTCAGGGAGAATTTAGAAACCAAATAAAAAAAAAAAATAGGCTTTCTATGGCCCACTATTTGAGAGAGAGAGATTGCACACCCAGGAGTCAAGACTGGCACACAAGCAGAAAGGGCAATATTAATCTCCCACTGTTTTTTTTTTTATTTTTTCAGGGAGAATTTAAAAACATAATAAAAAAAAAAATTGGCTTTCTATGGCCCACTATTTGAGAGAGAGAGATGGCACACCCAGGAGTCAAGAGTGGCACACAAGCAGAAAGGGCAATATTAATCTCCCACTGATTTTTTTTTTATTTTTTCAGAGAGAATTTAGAAACCCAATAAAAAAAATGTAGGCTTTCTATGGCCCACTATTTGAGAGAGAGAGATGGCACACCTAGGAGTCAAGACTGGCACACAAGCAGAAAGGGCAATATTAATCTCCCACTGATTTTTTTTAATTTTTTCAGGGAGAATTTAGAAACCAAATAAAAAAAAAATAGGCTTTCTATGGCCCACTATTTGAGAGAGAGAGATGGCACACCCAGGAGTCAGGAGTGGCACACAAGCAGAAAGGGCAATATTAATCTCCCACTGTTTTTTTTATTTTTTCAGGGAGAATTTAGAAACCCAATAAAAAAAGGAGGTTTTCTATGGCCCACTATTTGAGAGAGAGAGATGGCACACCCAGGAGTCAAGACTGGCACACAAGCAG
Organism: Ranitomeya imitator; assembly: GCF_032444005.1. NCBI lineage: Eukaryota > Metazoa > Chordata > Amphibia > Anura > Dendrobatidae > Ranitomeya > Ranitomeya imitator. The sequence goes on along the minus strand of NC_091282.1, from coordinate 52,555,433 downwards.
AAAGGGCAATATTAATCTCCCACTGATTTTTTTTTTATTTTTGCAGGGAGAATTTAGAAACCAAATTAAAAAAAATGATTTTTTCAGGGAGAATTTAGAAACCAAATAAAAAAAAAAAATAGGCTTTCTATGGCCCACTATTTGAGAGAGAGAGATGGCACACCCAGGAGTCAGGAGTGGCACACAAGCAGAAAGGGCAATATTAATCTCTCACTGATTTTTTTTTAATTTTTTCCGGGAGAATTTAGAAACCAAATAAAAAAAAAATAGGCTTTCTATGGCCCACTATTTGAGAGAGAGAGATTGCACACCCAGGAGTCAAGACTGGCACACAAGCAGAAAGGGCAATATTAATCTCCCACTGATTTTTTTTTATTTTTTCAGAGAGAATTTAGAAACCCAATAAAAAAAAAGTAGGCTTTCTATGGCCCACTATTTGAGAGAGAGAGATGGCACACCCAGGAGTCAAGACTGGCACACAAGCAGAAAGGGCAATATTAATCTCCCACTGATTTTTTTTTTTTTTCAGGGAGAATTTAGAAACCAAATAAAAAAAATGATTTTTTCAGGGAGAATTTAGAAACAAACAAAAAAAAAAAAATAGGCTTTCTATGGCCCACTATTTGAGAGAGAGATATGGCACACCCAGGAGTCAGGAGTGGCACACAAGCAGAAAGGGCAATATTAATCTCTCACTGATTTTTTTTAATTTTTTCAGGGAGAATTTAGAAACCAAATAAAAAAAAAAATAGGCTTTCTATGGCCCACTATTTGAGAGAGAGAGAGATGGCACACCCAGGAGTCAAGACTGGCACACAAGCAGAAAGGGCAATATTAATCTCCCACTGATTTTTGTTTTATTTTTTCAGGGAGAATTTAGAAACCAAATTAAAAAAAATGATTTTTTCAGGGAGAATTTAGAAACCAAATTAAAAAAATAGGCTTTCTATGGCCCACTATTTGAGAGAGAGAGATGGCACACCCAGGAGTCAGGAGTGGCACACAAGCAGAAAGGGCAATATTAATCTCCCACTGTTTTTTTTTATTTTTTCAGGGAGAATTTAGAAACCCAATAAAAAAAATAGGCTTTCTATGGCCCACTATTTGAGAGAGAGAGATGGCACACCCAGGAGTCAAGACTGGCACACAAGCAGAAAGGGCAATATTAATCTCCCACTGATTTTTTTTGATTTTTTCAGGGAGACTTTAGAAACAAAAAAAAAATGATTTTTTCAGGGAGAATTTAGAAACCAAATAAAAAAACAAATAGGCTTTCTATGGCCCACTATTTGAGAGAGAGTGTTAGGGCTAGCGGAACGCACCAAATACTAAGACAGATAGAGTATGGTGCGTTCGCAGCCCGGGGTCCACCGTGCAGAGATGGAACCTGCTGCCAAGTAATGACGGACTATATGGCGGTACTCATAAGTATACACACGTGGGTTAAACTTCACCCAGCGTGAAGGAAGCGATCCTGTTGCGTCACAGGATCGCGGTACCGCACATAGAGCGCGAGCAAGTAGTCAGCGAACTCAACCCCAAGTAGGATTGAAGTCCGATTAGACCCTTGCTGGCACAACACCGCAACTGGGTGTGTAAGGAAGCTAAATAACAATATTAGGGCACAAGAGTGCATGCGGTGCCGCACTGACGAACGCCACTAACCACCCAGGCTTGGGTAAGGAAAGCACAGAGGAAGTGCACGGCGCCGTACTGGCGGTCACAGCAACTGGACGCTGCAATGTGTGATTCGTGCTGAAGGATAAGTCGGGCGCTAGATAGCAACCATACACCTTCCGCGAACAGACATTCAATAGGGAAGGGGTATCCAAGGACGACTTGCACTCACAACAAACACACGTATGCAAATGTACACTAGCGCATGGCCGTGCGGTCATGCGCAGTTTATATAGTTGCAGCACAGGAAGTGGCCACAGAAACTTTGCCCTTCCAAGACCTGCCAAGAGGAGCAATGGAATGTGCTGCAGGGCCTGAGCACATGACCCTCGATCTCCAACGGGAGATCTTGCCCTGGGCATGCTCAGTGTGTGCAGACAAGGACTTAGTCCCAGAGAAGTCCGCTCGCTGCTGACCAGCACTGGCTTTAATGGCAGAAGCTGAAGAAGCAGCAGTAACTCTCTGTACAGAGTGAGAGTGAGCAAGACGCTGGGACCGACGTCCCTGCTGAGCAGACTCCACTGCGGCTGGACAAGAATGGGAGACCGCAGCGGAGATGGCTCGAGATTCCCCCTGTGCAGAAGCGGGAACTCGAGACCTAACATTATGTCTTATATTCTAGGTTCTTCAAAGTAGCCACCTTTTGCTTTGATGAGTGCTTTGCACACTCTTGGCATTCTCTTGATTTCTAAACTCTTCCTGAGTTAAAACATTAGTATTGTTGTTTCTAAATGATTATGAACTTGTTTTCTTTGCATTATTTGAGGTCTGAAAGCACTGGATTTTTTTTATTTTTGACCACTTATATTTCAGGAAAAAATACAAAATGTATTGATTGGAAATTCGGAGACATGTTGGCAGTAGTTTATAGAATAAACAAAGAATTTGCATTTTACTCAAAAGTATACCTATAAAGGGAAAAATCAGACAAACTGAACATTTTGCAGTGGTCTCTTAATTTTTGCCAGAGCTGTATGGCTCTTACCCAATTTTTCAAACCAGAAAAGGGAAAGCCAGCGACTGAGGGCAGATATTAATAGCCTAGGAAGGGACCATGGTTATTGCCCCCCCCTGCTAAAAACATCTGCCCTCAGCCATACCAGAAATGGCGCATCTCTAAGATGCACCAATTCCGGCACTTAGTCTCTCTCTTCCCACTTGCCCTGTAGCGGTGGTAAGTGTGGTAATAGTTCTGGGTTGATGTCACCTTTGTATTGTAAGGTGACATCAAGCCGACTTAGTAATGGAGAGGTGTCAATCAGACACATCTCCAATACTAATCCTATAGTTGGTACAGGTTTAAATAAAGACACAGCCAGAATAAATTATTTTTATGAAATAAAACACTAAACACAGTTTCCCATCTTTATTATTCAGCTAATCAATGCAACACCCTCGTTCTCCTGTAATAAACATAAAATAATAAACCAACAATGTACCATACCTGTCCGTCGTTGTGTCCAACACAGTAATCTCTATCTGGGGAAAATACAGTTTGCAAACAGGACGGTGCTACGATGCAGATAAGATGAGATTCTGTCGGCACAGAAGGTGCCTAGCGGTGACGTCACTGATGCTGCCCTCCCTGCCAGCCTGACCAGCGCTGAACTCTGGAGTGTGGGAAAATGCCTGCACATTCTGGGTTTAGGGCATAAAGATTAAAAGTTTGAACATTTTAAAATTTTCAAAAGTTTTGCCAAATTTCCGATATGTTCAGAAATAAACGCAAGATATATAGAACTAATTTTACCACTACCATAAAGTACAATATATCATGAAAAACAATAACAGAATCACTGGGACACGTTGAAGCGTTCCAGAGTAATAAAATGACACTGGTCAGAATTGTAAAAATTGGCCTGGTCGCGAAAAGGTTAATATAGATGGAGTTATGGAAAACTACAGAGAAAAAAAAATTGTATAAAAGTGCCTTCAACATAAGGCTGATCAATAGATTATTTTCAAAATTACATGTTCTCTTTAAATTTTTAAAGGAATTGTTAACGTATTCGGTTTTAAATGAATTTTTGTTACCAAACATTGTTTTATAAAAAATAAATAATAGTAATAGATGACAACAACAAAATAATAATAGTAGTTTAAAACTGGTAAAATAACTATAATTAGGCTACGGATCTTTTATTTCTTTTTTTTTTAAAAGAAATTGACAGCAACCTATTTATTTGTCTGAATTTTTAATCAAATCCCACAGATCAAGTGTTTTGTGCCCCCCGTTTAAATTAAAATTTAGGAAACAATGTGAAGTCTTTTTGAATCCTTGCATTCAGCTATTGTGGCATCAAAGAAATGGTAAAAGGCTGCGAGGAACCCTTGTAACCCCCCATTCATGTAGCTCAGCTGCTCTCTGTACAGATATTTTAACCTTAACAAAACGCGGGCAGGATAAATCCGCGGCTTCTGCTCTCAAGTTCTAAAGGTCCAGATGAAATGATACCTTAACCGAGATTGCCTCAATATTGTTTCCACGCTGTGCCTGCTGTTTTTAATAGTAATTTAGAACGTTAAGCATGTGCCCTAGTGGCTGAGCGAAATTCACAAAAATCTGTTGTAAAGTGAGCGGGACAAAAGACAGTGAATGAGATCAAATTGAGTTGTACTAGTGGCCAGATGGGTCCCTCTCTTTAATGCAGCTTCTTCTATTCATAAAATTCTTCTCTAAACAGAGCGCAATTCAAAGACTTTGAAAAGAATAAAAAAATATATATAAATAAAAAAAAATGCAAAAATTAAAATGGCTAAAAAAAAAAAAAAAAAAATCTCTTCGAATTTACATTGAAATGCCCGTATGATTGTTTATGAGATTCTCTTTGATCTATAATATTTATGGAAAACTATTATTAAAAGGAAGGTTTTGTGCAGACTATTTTTTCTTTAATCATTAAATAGTTTGCATTTTCTTAACCTTTTATTTTTCCACCGGCAATGTCGCCGTGCAATATAGGACTATAGGATATTAGATGTTTTAATTGGAATCATTTTTTTAAAGTTAAGAATTGAGTTTTTAAAACACAAACACACACACAGTACTTGGCAAAAATTTTATGCCGGTGTAGAAATATTCCAATTTAAGAAGCTTTCAAAAATGGAAGTGTTAATAGTTTATTTTTACAAATTAACAAAATGTTAAGTGAGTGAACAAAATAGAAATGTAAATCCCATCAATATATGGTGACCGCTCTTTAACTTCATCAGTTGTTCTAGGTACTTGTACTTGCAGACCAGTTTTCATGAAATTTGCCTTGGAGATTGTTCTAAACATCTTGGAGAACTAACCACAGATCTTCAGTGGATGTCGCTTGTGTAAATCCTTCTGTCTCTTCATGTGATCCCACACAGACTGGGTGACGTGAGATCAGGGCTCTGTGGAGGCCGGATCATCCCTTCCAGGACGCCTTGTTCTTTATACCGAAGATAGTTCTTCATGATATTGGCTGGATGTTTGGGATCAGTTCTCTGCTGCATAACAATTTTTAGGGCAAAGCAGAACAAGATGCCACCAGATAAATGTAATAGTTACTTTTTTATATATATACTAGCTGAAGAGCCCGGCGTTGCCTTTGCATAGTAAATATCTGTGGTTAGTTATAGCACTTCTCTTATTTTCCCATCCCGCCTCTCATTTTCCCAATCACATCTCTCATTTTCTCCCTCACATCTCTCATTTTCTCCCTCACTCCTCTCATTCCCCCCTAGCACTTGTCATTTCAACCTCACATCTGTCATTTTCTGATCACTCCATTATTTTTCCTCACTCCTCTCATTTTGCACTCACACCTTTTCATTTTCACCTCACACCTCTCATTTTCACCTCATCACCTCAGTATATACATGTTTGTCATCTCCCTTATATATAGTATACATCTGTATGTCATCTCCTGTATATAGTATATACCTGTATGTCATCTCCCCTGTATATATTATATACCTGCTGTGTGTCATGTCCCCTATATATAGTATATACCTGAATGTCATCTCCTTCTATATATAGTATATACCTGTATGTCATCTCCTCCTGTATATAGTATATACCTGTGTGTCATCTCCCCTGTATATAGTATATATCTGTGTGTCATCTCCTCCTGTATATAGTATATACCTGCATGTCATCTTCTATATATAGCATATACCTGTATGTCATCTCCTCCTGTATATAGTATATACCTGTAGGTCATCTGCTCCTGTATATAGTATATACCTGTGTGTCATCTCCTCCTGTATATAGTATATACCTGTATGCCATCTCCTCCTGTATATATATGTACCTGTATGTCATCTCCTCCTCTATATAGTATATACCTGTGTGTCATCTCTCCTGTATATAGTATATACCTGTGTGTCATCTCCTCCTGTATTAGACCTCGTTCACACGTTATTTGCTCAGTATTTTTACCTCAGTATTTGTAAGCTAAATTGGCAGCCTGATAAATCCCCAGCCAGCAGGAAGCCCTCCCCCTGGCAGTATATATTAGCTCACACATACACATAATAGACAGGTCATGTGACTGACAGCTGCCGTATTTCCTTTATGGTACATTTGTTGTAGTTTGTCTGCTTATTAATCAGATTTTTATTTTTGAAGGATAAGACCACACTTGTGTGTGTTTTAGGGCGAGTTTCGTTTGTCAAGTTGTGTGTGTTGAGTTGCGTGTGGCGACATGTATGTAGCGACTTTTGTGAGATGAGTTGTGTGTGGCAACATGCGTGTAGCAACTTTTTGTGTGTCGAGTTGCATGTGACAGGTTAGTGTAGCACCTTGTGTGCAGCAAGTTTTGCGCATGGCGAGTTTTGCACGTGGCGAGTTTTGTGTGGTGCCTTTTGAGTATGTGCAAGTTTTGTGTGAAGAAATTTTGCATGTGTTGCAACTTTTGTGCATGTGGCAATTTTTCCGCATGTGCAAGTTTTGCGTGTGGCGAGTTTTCCATGAGGTGAGTTTTGCACTTGTGGCGAGTTTTGAAAGAGCCTAGTTTTTGCATGTGGCGAGTTCTGCGCGTGGCGAGTTTTGAGCGGCGACTTTTGTGTTTCGACTTTTATGTGGCGAGGTTGGAGAATGTGTGGTGAAATGTGTGCTGAGGGTGATATGTGTTCAAGCACGTGGAAGTGTGTGGCGCATTTTGTGTGTGTGTTCATATCCCCGTGTGTGGTGAGTATCCAATGTCGGGGCCCCACCTTAGCAACTGTACGGTATATACTCTTTGGCGCCATCGCTCTCACTCTTTACGTCCCCCTTGTTCACATCTGGCAGCTGTCAATTTGCCTCCAACACTTTTCCTTTCATTTTTTCCCATTATGTAGATAGGGGCAAAATTGTTCGGTGAATTGGAATGCGCGGGGTTAAAATTTCACCTCACAACATAGCCTATGATGCTCTCGGGGTCCAGACGTGTGACTGTGCAAAATTTTGTGGCTGTAGCTTCAACGCCTCCAACACTTTTCCTTTCACTTTTTTCCCCATTATGTAGATAGGGGCAAAATTGTTTGGTGAATTGGAACGCGCGGGGTTAAAATTTCACCTCACAATATAGCCTATGACGCTCTCGGGGTCCAGACGTGTGACTGTGCAAAATTTTGTGGCTGTAGCTTCAACGCCTCCAACACTTTTCCTTTCACTTTTTTCCCCATTATGTAGATAGGGGCAAAATTGTTTGGTGAATTGGAACGCACGGGGTTAAAATTTCACCTCACAATATAGCCTATGAAGCTCTCGGGGTCCAGACGTGTGACTGTGCAAAATTTTGTGGCTGTAGCTGCGACGGTGCAGATGCCAATCCCGGACATACATACACACATACACACATACACACATTCAGCTTTATATAGTAGACTAGCTGAAGAGCCCGGCGTTGCCTGGGCATAGTAAATATCTGTGGTTAGTTATAGCACCTCATATCTCTTATTTTCCCATCACGCCTCTCATTTTCCCAATCACATCTTTCATTTTCCCCCTCATATCTCTCATTTTCCCCATCACATCTCTCATTTTCTCCCTCACTCCACTCATTTTCTCCCTCCCTCCTCTCATTCCCGCCTAACACTTGTCATTTCGACCTCACATCTGTCATTTTCCGATCACTACACTATTTTCCCTCACTCCTCTCATTTTGCACTCACACCTTTTCATTTTCACCTCACACCTCTCATTTTCACCTCAGTATATACATGTCTGTCATCTCCCTTATATATAGTATACACCTGTATGTCATCTCCTGTATATTGTATATACCTGTATGTCATCTCCCCTGTATATAGTATATACCTGCTGTGTGTCAACTCCCCTGTATATAGTATATACCTGTATGTCATCTCCTCCTATATATAGTATATACCTGTATGTCATCTCCTCCTATATATAGTATATACCTGTATGTCATCTCCTCCTATATATAGTATATACCTGTATGTCATCTCCTCCTATATATAGTATATACCTGTATGTCATCTCCTCCTGTATATAGTATATGCCTGTGTGTCATCTCCCCTGTATATAGTATATATCTGTGTGTCATCTCATCCTGTGTATAGTATATACCTGTATGTCATCTTCTATATATAGCATATACCTGTATGTCATCTCCTCCTGTATATAGTATATACCTGTAGGTAATCTGCTCCTGTATATAGTATATACCTGTGTGTCATATCCTCCTGTATATAGTATATACCTGTATGTCATCTCCTCCTGTATATAGTATGTATAGACCTCGTTAACACGTTATTTGCTCAGTATTTTTACCTTAGTATTTGTAAGATAAATTGGCAGCCTGATAAATCCCCAGCCAACAGGAAGCCCTCCCCCTGGCAGTATATATTAGCTCACACATACACATAATAGACAGGTCATGTGACTGACAGCTGCTGTATTTCCTATATGGTACATTTGTTGCTCTTGTAGTTTGTCTGCTTATTAATCAGATTTTTATTTTTGAAGGCTAATACCAGACTTGTGTGTGTTTTAGGGCGAGTTTCGTCTGTCAAGTTGGGTGTGTTGAGTTGCGTGTGGCGACATGCATGTAGCGACTTTTGTGAGATGAGTTTTGTGTGGCAACATGCGTGTAGCAACTTTTTGTGTCGAGTTGCATGTGACAGGTTAGTGTAGCAAGTTGTGTGCAGCAAGTTTTGCGCATGGCGAGTTTTGCGCGTGGTGAGTTTTATGTCTGGTGCCTTTTGAGTATGTGCAAGTTTTGTGTGAGGCAACTTTTGCATGTGTTGCAAATTTTGTGCATGTGGCAATTTTTCACCGTGTGCAAGTTTTGCGTGTGGCGAGTTTTGCATGAGCCTAGTTTTTGCATGTGGCGAGTTTTGCGCGTGGTGAGTTTTGAGCGGCGACTTTTGTGTTTCGACTTTTATGTGGCGAGGTTGGTGTATGTGTGGTGAAATGTGTGCTGAGGGTGGTATATGTGTTCAAGCACGTGGTAGTGTGTGGCACATTTTGTGTGTGTGTTCATATCCCCATGTGTGGTGAGTATCTCATGTCGGGGCCCCACCTTAGCAACTGTACGGTATATACTCTTTGGTGCTATCGCTCTCATTCTTTAAGTCCCCCTTGTTCACATCTGGCAGCTGTCAATTTGCCTCCAACACTTTTCCTTTCACTTTTCCCCATTATGTAGATAGGGGAAAAATAGTTTGGTGAATTGGAAAGCACGAGGTTAAAATTTCACCTCACAACATAGCCTATGACGCTCTCAGGGTCCAGACGTGTGACTGTGCAAAATTTTGTGGCTGTAGCTGTGACGCCTCCAAAACTTTTCATTTCACTTTTTCCCCATTATGTAGATAGGGGCAAAATTGTTTGGTGAATTGGAACGCGCGGGGTTAAAATTTCACCTCACAACATAGCCTATGACGCTCTCAGGGTCCAGACGTGTGACTGTGCAAAATTTTGTTGCTGTAGCTGCGACGCTTCCAACACTTTTCCTTTCACTTTTTTCCCCATTATGTAGATAGGGGCAAAATTGTTTGGTGAATTGGAATGCGCGGGGTTAAAATTTCGCCTCACAATATAGCCTATGACGCTCTCGGGGTCCAGACGTGTGACTGTGCAAAATGTTGTGGCTGTAGCTGCGACGGTGCAGATGCCAATCCCGGACATACATACACACATACACACATACACACATACACACATGCACACATTCAGCTTTATATAGTAGATTACCGCGTTAAATGATGAGGCTAATCTTGTGTTATGCATTGCCAAGTCCTATGACAAATATTCCCCTTTTGGTCATGTGACCACACTAATGTCCTCACCTTCCTATACTACCCCTCCTCATTGAGTCCTTGTGTGTGCGCATGCGCAAACGCACTGGCACTAGTTGCCATGGTGTCTGTGCCTGGCTTTCAGGAAACAGAAAGTTGATACTTCATACGCCCGGGAGGTGGCGTGCGATGGGCTACTTACAGGATCTATATGTTAATGAATCACCAATTTGTGCATGTCTGTCATATAGATTTGATATTAGAAGGTTCTAAACAAAAAGTTATTTTATTCAATTTGTGGCATAGTATTTGCACCCATATCCCATCCCTCTGACTTAGCTTTGAAGGGTTGATCTGTGTTAACTGTATAATCGTATGTATGGAATGCTGAATAGTATTGTTATTTGTACCTTCTATGATAGTACAGCATACAGGAAGGACACCATAGAAAGATTAATAGGTGGAACTATTCAATTTAAAGGGAACCTGTCACTAGGTTTATGCTGTCCACCCACGGCGGCATGAATCAGACTTGTAGTCATGTAAGTTTTAGACCAGAGTTCACACTTGCGAGTGCAATGCGAGAAACTCGCCCGAGTCTCTCACATCAGTACCCGACACTGCCACCGGCACTCGTGACCGGAGCGTTCAGCTGCATAGAAATACATGCAGCCGCACACTCCGGTCCCAAATGCCAGCGGCAGTGCTGGGTATTGATGCGAGAGACTCGCAAGAGTTTCTCGCAGTGCACTCGCAAGTGTGACCCCGGCCTTACTATGAAACACTGCAGCATTTTAAAAGATGGCTCAAAGAGATGAGAAAATGTTTGTTTACAGGCCATAGAAAAGACCACCCTGTTCATAAGAACTTACAGCTTACAGGCCAGATAGAGGACCCCACTGACCATGACAGCTTGCAGTTTACAGGCCAGAGAGAGGACCCCACTGACCATGACAGCTTGCAGTTTACAGGCCAGAGAGAGGACCCCACTGACCATGAGAGCTTACAGTTTACAGGCCAGAGAGAGGACCATGCTGATCACAAGAACTTGCAGTTTACAGGCCAGAGAGAGGACCCCACTGACCATAAGAGCTTACAGTTTACAGGCCAGAGAGAGGACCCCACTGACCATGAGAGCTTACAGTTTACAGGCCAGAGAGAGGACCCCACTAACCATAAGAACTTACAGTTTACAGGCCAGAGAGAGGACCCGACTGACCAAAAGATCTTACAGTTTACAGGCCAGAGAGAGAACCCCACTGACCAAAAGATCTTATAGTTTACAGGCCAGAGAGATGACCCGACTGACCAAAAGATCTTACTGTTTACAGGCCAGAGAGAGGACACCACTGATCATAAGAACTTACAGCTTACAGGCCAGAGAGAGGACCCCACTGATCATAAGAACTTACAGCTTACAGGCCAGAGAGAGGACCCCACTGATCATAAGAACTTACAGTTTACAGGCCAGAGAGAGGACCCCACTGATCATAAGAACTTACAGTTTACAGGCCAGAGAGAGGACACCACTGATCATAAGAACTTACAGCTTACAGGCCAGAGAGAGGACCCCACTGATCATAAGAACTTACAGCTTACAGGCTAAAGAGAGGACCCCACTGACCATAAGAGCTTACAGTTTACAGCAGGGGTCCCCAACTCCAGGCCTCGAGGGCCACCAACAGTGCAGGTTTTCAGGATTTCTTTAGTATTGCATTGGTGGTAATGTGATCATCTGCACAGGTGATGATTCCAACCCCTGTTGAATACTAAGGAAATCCTGAAAACCTGCACTGTTGGCGGCCCTCGAGGCCTGGAGTTGGGGACCTATGGTTTACAGGGTAAAGAGAGGACCCCACTGACCATAAGAGCTTACAGTTTACAGGGTAAAGAGAGGACCCCACTGACCATAAGAGATTACAGTTTACAGGCTAAAGAGAGGATCCCACTGACCATAAGAGCTTACAGTTTACAGGCCAGAGAGAGGACACCACTGACCATAAGAGCTTACAGTTTTTACAGGCTAAAGAGAGGACCCCCTGACCATAAGAGCTTACAGTTTACAGGGTAAAGAGAGGACCCCCTGACCATAAGAGCTTAGAGTGTACAGGCCAGAGAGAGGACCCCACTGACCATAAGTTACAGTTTACAGGCCAGAGAGAGGACCCCCTGACCATAAGAGCTTACAATCCACAGAAGACAGAGACTTACACAGTCACTCTGAAGATTGAAAACCTCTCTGCCATACAAATTGTGCTCTGCTGGGACTCACTGACCTGTGATGGCCCAGATACTGACCATCACTGTACAAGGTATGATGATTCGCTGGCTATCAGAGTTGCAATGCATTATGAGCAGGCCGGCACGGCAATGGAAAATTACATTTGCCTGCTCATCAGTGGGAAAAGTGTCAGGCAAGTTTTTTTTTGAGAACCAAATTTCAAAATGTTTGAATTTCCATAAAACAGTGAATTTTAGGAAATTTGACCTGAACTTAACTATTCTGAATTCATAACTAAGTGGCAAGTGTGGGACACTTGAGACTAAGTTTCTATGGATAACTGTACTGAACTAGTATTGAGACCAAGAAATTTCATCAGATAGCTTCATCTTGACTGCAGAGACATGTATGAAGTTTCCAGAAGAGATTTATTCAACAACTACAACAACTGATGTAACTGCAAAAACTGCAGTAGGTAAAAAGACAATTCTGCACCAGATATGTACAGAGAAGAATGTCAGATAAAGATGGTTAGCAAACACTGACTGGGGAAGAAGGGAGGGGTTGCTGGACTACAGGGAGAGGGATGGGGCAAACTTCGAGAAGGCACACTGATATCATAGCAGTGTAACAACAACAATACAATAATAATACAATACTTTATGATTTCCAAGTTGTGGGGCATGACTTTGACCCTATGTGAATTGATCCGCTCATCAGAACTGGCCAAGAGACCAGTGGGAAAGGTGTGACTGGCTCCTCTCAACACTAGACCGACTTCTCCACACACCACTCTAGGTGATAGACATACAGGTCCTTCTCAAAAAATTAGCATATAGTGTTAAATTTCATTATTTACCATAATGTAATGATTACAATTAAACTTTCATATATTATAGATTCATTATCCACCAACTGAAATTTGTCAGGTCTTTTATTGTTTTAATACTGATGATTTTGGCATACAACTCCTGATAACCCAAAAAACCTGTCTCAATAAATTAGCATATTTCACCCATCCAATCAAATAAAAGTGTTTTTTAATAACAAACAAAAAACCCAACAAATAATAATGTTCAGTTATGCACTCAATACTTGGTCGGGAATCCTTTGGCAGAAATGACTGCTTCAATGCGGCGTGGCATGGAGGCAATCAGCCTGTGACACTGCTGAGATGTTATGGAGGCCCAGGATGCTTCAATAGCGGCCTTAAGCTCATCCAGAGTGTTGGGTCTTGCGTCTCTCAACTTTCTCTTCACAATATCCCACAGATTCTCTATGGGGTTCAGGTCAGGAGAGTTGGCAGGCCAATTGAGCACAGTAATACCATGGTCAGTAAACCATTTACCAGTGGTTTTGGCACTGTGAGCAGGTGCCAGGTCGTGCTGAAAAATGAAATCTTCATCTCCATAAAGCATTTCAGCCGATGGAAGCATGAAGTGCTCCAAAATCTCCTGATAGCTAGCTGCATTGACCCTGCCCTTGATGAAACACAGTGGACCAACACCAGCAGCTGACATGGCACCCCACACCATCACTGACTGTGGGTACTTGACACTGGACTTCAGGCATTTTGGCATTTCCTTCTCCCCAGTCTTCCTCCAGACTCTGGCACCTTGATTTCCGAATGACATGCAAAATTTGCTTTCATCAGAAAAAAGTACTTGGGACCACTTAGCAACAGTCCAGTGCTGCTTCTCTGTAGCTCAAAAGTGGCTTTACCTGGGGAATGCGGCACCTGTAGCCCATTTCCTGCACACGCCTGTGCACGGTGGCTCTGGATGTTTCCACACCAGACTCAGTCCACTGCTTCCTCAGGTTCCCCAAGGTCTGGAATCGGTCCTTCTCCACAATCTTCCTCAGGGACCGGTCTCCTCTTCTCGTTGTACAGCGTTTTCTGCCACATTGTTTCCTTCCAACAGACTTACCATTGAGGTGCCTTGATACAGCACTCTGGGAACAGCCTATTTGTTGAGAAATTTCTTTCTGGGTCTTACCCTCTTGCTTGAGGGTGTCAATGATGGCCTTCTTGACATCTGTCAGGTCGCTAGTCTTACCCATGATGGGGGTTTTGAGTAATGAACCAGGCAGGGAGTTTATAAAAGCCTCAGGTATCTTTTGCATGTGTTTAGAGTTAATTAGTTGATTCAGAAGATTAGGGTAATAGGTCGTTTAGAGAACCTTTTCTTGATATGCTAATTTATTGAGACAGGTTTTTTGGGTTATCAGGAGTTGTATGCCAAAATCATCAGTATTAAAACAATAAAAGACCTGACAAATTTCAGTTGGTGGATAATGAATCTATAATATATGAAAGTTTAATTGTAATCATTACATTATGGTAAATAATGAAATTTAACACTATATGCTAATTTTTTGAGAAGGACCTGTATATGCCTATGTGCTTATAGACGTACATAAACATTTGTTTCAACATGTAGAGTATACATTAGATGGAATATGGCAAACAAAATATTTCATCAGTGTTATGCTGGTGTCTTCTACCCAAGAACAGAACATACATATGTGGCACCCCTAGGGGTATTTGCCACAAAAATAGTTACTGACACTAAACACAAATACTAAAATAGCAAAACTGCACTACCACCTCCGGCCAGAAGGGGGAGCTCCAGAGACTCCCCTTAATCCATTCTGGTCTGAGAAAAGAAATGGCAGTTGGGCTAAGGAGCTGATAGTGAGAGGTCATACAGCTGAATTTCTAACAGCCCTATGACGGTTTCCAGGCCCAAATCACCGGCCTGAGGAGAAGAGGGATAGAGAAAAAGGACATTGTGAGAACCGGGTAGCATTAATCACTACCCAGAACAGGCGCAAAGACGGATACCGGATCCGTGGCTGTATTCATTATATATAATACAGCAACCGGAAAAACGTGAGGTGATATCAGCTTCACTAGGGCCGGACGCAGCAACAGACATAGAGTTCAGCGGTACTCCCGGAGGGGGTAAGCCGATAAAAGGACTCGGGTTGCCCGTCGAACCAGGACCCGGAGGGGACAGATTGGGCCGGCAGCCAGTTCACATACAGCAGCAGGGCCACACAGAAATTGCGCACAATAAGAGGCGAAGACCCCGGCAGGGTCAAAGTAACTCAGAGTTCCCATACAGACTCCGGTGACAGGACTGGTTGTAAATCCCTTTATGTTGAAGTAAACTGGTTAAACGTTTCAGTGCCTCAGTCTTTCATTTGGACAATAGCCATCTATCCAGGATCGGGATCGTCACCGCTGGGAGAACCTGCTGCTGATCAAGTAAGTGCCTGTCCCCTCACGATACCCCTTACACTGTGCATTGCCTGAGGCCACAGCACCGGGTCAAGCCACCCGTGACATCCCCCTCAAGAGACAGACCCCATTGGTCCGGTGCTGGGTATCCCGGTCTCTTGGGCGTCACAATTGGCGTCACGAACAGGATCTAGCCAGCCCGTATACCGGGTATTGTGTGCCGTGATTGGAGCCCAAAACTGTGAAAACTTGGATGAAAAATCTTGAAAATTGACTTTATTAAAGAAAAATCCATTCCCCATTGAAAACTATTGAAAGTGACTTTTCCCCATTGGTTATAATGGAGTAAAGATGGCCGCCATCCCCTGAGGTAATCACTTCATAACCGTTAGGCACGAGACTGTTAATTGAGCTACGCCATCACCTGAGCCCCAGTCTAACTGAAAAACTTCAGAATCTGCCATTACAGAGCGCGGTGGGTGGGAGCAGCAGGGGGCGTGTCATTGTGGGCGGCACCAAGCTGAGCGCTCTGACATCAGAGCAAGGGGAAAATCGATCCTGCTGCACAGCGGAACGAATCTACACTATCCCGACGGAAGCGGAGGACCGGATGGGCCCGGATTAACTAAGGGGGCACAGTATATCGCAGCACGGAGACGCCGCAGCACCCGGCGACGCTAATGCAGCTGAAAGACAGAGTGTCGATAGAGAGTCCGGTAGCGCAGCGGTGCAAGGAGTGGCGCCCATCATGCCGGTGCTGATGCCATATACCCCGGGTGGCCCATGGCTTCCAATGTATGAAGGTGAGCCTAATACCCTTGACGATTTCAGAGAAAAGATGCTGGCCCATTTTGACATGTTCCCCGTGGGTGAAGTTCAGCGTGTTAGTCTCCTGATGATGCAGTTAAGTGACCATGCTAAGCGAGAAGTCACAGCATGGGCAGCTGATCTAAAAGGCACTGTTGAACGCATATTTGCTGGATTAAAAGCTACATTTGAAACCACGGCCAGCAGCAAAGCTAAAATACGATTCTTTAATTGCAAACAAAAAGCTAATGAGGGCGTGAGAGACTTTGCCTTAAACCTGCAGGAAGCCCTTAAATCACTTACACTGGCTGAACCCATTTTTAACACCGGAGCGGATAAACTGCTAAGAGATCAATTTATGGAGGGACTCTACACCCCTTCTCACCGGGGGCATGTGAGCATGCTTGTTTTTAAGAACCCTGAATTGACATTTGCCCAATTAAAGGAGAGCGTTATACGTCTCCAGCTGGCAGAGGCACCTCGGGATCAGGAGCCTGCGCAACTCATGGCAGAGGCTCCTCAACAACATGGAGTACCAGTGACAACAGCTATGTCCGGGGCCATTGCTAAGCCCCTGGGGCCCAGTACTAATGAGGCTCTTCAACAAAAGCTTGACTCTTTAACTGATGTTGTTGCTTCAATGGCTAAAACCATGCAGGAGATGAGAGGACCCAAGATGGAGTTGTCAAAAGGTAGAGAAGGTGTTCCATGGATGAGACCCCGGAGATACCCGACATGGAGAGGACGACCCCGCGACCGCTACCAACCGGATGGACAGCCCATTTGCCGCCGTTGCCAGCAGCCAGGCCGAATGAACTTTCAAGGCCCAACACCCTGGCACGACAGGTACATCGGAGGACGACCCATTATCCCTATCGTGCTGGACGGAATGCCCCTCAACGCTTTGCTGGACACAGGTTCCCAGATTTCATCTATACCGTATATCCTTTATAAGAGGTACTGGGCTGATGCAGATATTGATAAAGGGCCCTCTGATGTTGAACTAGATATATGGGCCAGTAATGGTAAGTTGGTACCGAAACTAGGATTCAGGGAGATGACCATAAAGATTGGTAAAGTAGAATTGAAGAAACAGGGTATAATTGTTATTGATGTTGACCGGCGGAACTGTGAACCAACTGTATTGATAGGAATGAATGTGTTAGAGAACTGCTTTTCCGAAGTCATTTCTGTCTTACAGCAAATTGCTGAAACTGCCCAATCCTGCCAGCAGAGAGTTCTCCGGAGGGAAATAAAAGTATTGATGTTAAGGCAACAGGTAGAAGTTGCAGGTGGAGAAATCGGCAGTGTGAGGGTAAGTGATCCAACGTCTATTGTAATCCCACCAAAAACAGAAATGCTGATATGGTGTAGAGCAGCCATTGGTACTAAGGGACGAGATTATCAAGCCTTAATAGAACCAGTGTACACCGACAGCAGGCCCACTATACTCACAGCACGAGGGATAGTCGAGGTACACCGGGGACGAGTGCCGGTACGACTTTTGAACTGTGGAGAGGAAGAGGTCACTTTGCCAAGGTATGCTACAATGGCAAAGCTATATACTGTTGACAGCAATGCCATCACAACCATTGAGCCCTTAGAACCAACCTGTCAGGTGGAAGGCAATGGTTCAGATGGAGAAATGGAGGATTGGTGCCAACAGCTACATGTGGGCATAAATTCAACACCTACCCATCAAAAACAAGGGGTGTATAGGCTAGTGACGGAATATGAACAAGTCTTCAGTAAACACCCATTGGACTTCGGACGGATAGAAGGGGTAGAACACACAATCCCCACAGGTGACCATCCCCCAATAAAAGAAAGATATAGACCCATACCGCCCGCTCACTATCAATGTGCAAAAGATATGCTGAGGGAAATGAAACAGGCCTGGGTAATAAGAGACAGCTGTAGCCCCTGGGCGGCCCCTCTAGTGATTGTCAAAAAAAAAAGATGGAACTATGAGAATGTGCGTAGACTACCGGCAGATTAATAACATCACCCATAAAGATGCCTACCCCTTGCCTAGGATAGAAGAGTCCTTGACTGCTTTGAAATCTGCTAATTATTTTTCCACCTTAGACTTAACAAGCGGGTATTGGCAAGTCCCTGTGGCTGAGAGAGATAAGGAAAAGACGGCATTCACCACACCAATGGGTCTAAGTGAATTTAATCGCATGCCGTTCGGACTCTGCAATGCATCCGGTACCTTCCAGCGGCTGATGGAATGCTGCCTCGGACACAAGAACTTCGAGACCGTCCTCCTGTACCTAGATGATGTGATCGTCTACTCAAAGACTTACGAACAACACTTAAAAGACTTGGCAGAAGTGTTCGAAGCCTTATCCAGGTATGGCATGAAAATCAAGCCATCCAAATGTCACCTTCTCAAGCCAAAGGTACAGTACCTGGGACACATCGTGAGTTCGGAGGGAGTAGCACCGGATCCCGAGAAAATAACCGCCATAAGGGATTGGCCGAGACCTACCAGCGCAAAAGAAGTGAGGCAATTCCTGGGATTGGTGGGTTACTATCGCAGATTTATAAAAGGATTTACCAAGTTGGCAGCACCCTTGCAAGACGCCTTGGTAGGGCAGACGAAGAAACCTTCAAACCGAAACCCTCCTTTCCAGTGGAACGACGAAAGGGAAGACTCCTTTGAACAACTAAAGAAGGCACTAACCGGAGAAGAGGTTCTGGCATACCCAGATTACCATCAACCTTTCATCCTCTACACCGATGCCAGTAATGTGGGACTAGGAGCGGTGCTGTCACAAAAGCAAGAAGGTCGGGAGAAAGTCATCGCCTTTGCAAGTAGAAAGCTCCGGCCTACTGAAAGAAATCCAGAAAATTATAGCTCCTTCAAATTGGAACTACTGGCAGTAGTTTGGGCTGTGACGGAACGTTTCAAACACTATCTGGCCGCTGCAGAATTTATTGTCTATACTGACAACAATCCGTTGACCCACCTGGACACAGCCAAATTAGGTGCGTTAGAACAGCGATGGATAGCCCGGTTATCTAATTACAACTTCAAGATCAAGTATCGCGCAGGTCGCAAGAATGGAAATGCCGATGCCCTATCCCGGATGCCACACTTGAGAGATGTAGAAGAAGAAACGGGGGAGCTTGAAGAAATTGAACTACCAGCCTTCCTTCATCCCAAGGCAAAACATCATCAGTCAAGTACCTATCAGAAACAACAAGAGGTGAATTTTAATCCGTTAGCACACCATAGATGGGCTGACACCCAAGACAGCAATCCGGCTGTGAAGTTGGTGAAGGAACTGTTAACTGAGCAAAGTGCATATCCCGATGAGGATGCCTGTTATGTTTCCTAATGACAGGTGTTATGAAGGCAATTCAGAAACACAGTGTGCTTAGCGATCAGAGCGCACACAGTGATCTGACAAATACCCAAAAATACAAGAACGAGCTCTGAGACGTGGAAACTCTGTAGACTGCACACCTGATCCTATCCTAAACACAACTAAAAGCGGCTGTGGATTGCGCCTAACAACTACCTAGGCAACTCGGCACAGCCTAAGAAACTAGCTAGCCTGAAGATAGAAAAATAGGCCTGACTTGCCCCAGAGAAATTCCCCAAAGGAAAAGGCAGCCCCCCACATATAATGACTGTGAGTAAGATGAAAAGACAAAACGTAGGGATGAAATAGATTCAGCAAAGTGGGGCCCGATATTCTAGGACAGAGCGAGGACAGTAAAGCGAACTTTGCAGTCTACAAAAAACCCTAAAGCAAAACCACGCAAAGGGGCCAAAAAAAACCCACCGTGCCGAACTAACGGCACGGCGGTACACCCTTTGCGTCTCAGAGCTTCCAGCAAAACAAAAGACAAGCTGGACAGAAAAAAAGCAACAAAAAAACAAAAGGCACTTAGCTATACAGAGCAACAGGTCACAGGAACAATCAGGAGAAGCTCAGATCCAACACTGAAACATTGACAAGGAGCAAGGATAGCAGCATCAGGCGGAGTTAAGTAATGAAGCAGTTAACGAGCTCACCAGAACACCTGAGGGAGGAAGCTCAGAAGCTGCAGTACCACTTGTGACCACAGGAGTGAATTCAGCCACAGAATTCACAACAGTACCCCCCCCTTGAGGAGGGGTCACCGAACCCTCACCAGAGCCCCCAGGCCTACCAGGATGAGCCACATGAAAGGCACGAACAAGATCTGGAGCATGGACATCAGAGGCAAAAACCCAGGAATTATCTTCCTGAGCATAACCCTTCCATTTAACCAGATACTGGAGTTTCCGTCTAGAAACACGAGAATCCAAAATCTTCTCCACAATATACTCCAATTCCCCCTCCACCAAAACCGGGGCAGGAGGCTCAACAGATGGAACCATAGGTGCCACGTATCTCCGCAACAACGACCTATGGAATACATTATGTATGGAAAAGGAGTCTGGGAGGGTCAGACGAAAAGACACAGGATTGAGAATCTCAGAAATCCTATACGGACCAATAAAACGAGGTTTAAATTTAGGAGAGGAAACCTTCATAGGAATATGACGAGAAGATAACCAAACCAGATCCCCAACACGAAGTCGGGGACCCACACGGCGTCTGCGATTAGCGAAAAGTTGAGCCTTCTCCTGGGACAAGGTCAAATTGTCCACTACCTGAATCCAGATCTGCTGCAACCTGTCCACCACAGGATCCACACCAGGACAGTCCGAAGACTCAACCTGTCCTGAAGAGAAACGAGGATGGAACCCAGAATTGCAGAAAAATGGAGAGACCAAGGTAGCCGAGCTGGCCCGATTATTAAGGGCGAACTCAGCCAACGGCAAAAAGGACACCCAATCATCCTGGTCTGCAGAAACAAAACATCTCAGATATGTTTCCAAGGTCTGATTGGTTCGTTCGGTCTGGCCATTAGTCTGAGGATGGAAAGCCGAGGAAAAGGATAGGTCAATGCCCATCCTACCACAAAAGGCTCGCCAAAACCTTGAAACAAACTGGGAACCTCTGTCAGAAACAATATTCTCAGGAATGCCATGCAACCGAACCACATGCTGAAAGAACAAAGGTACCAAATGAGAGGAGGAAGGCAATTTAGCCAAGGGCACCAGATGGACCATCTTAGAAAAGCGATCACAGACCACCCAAATGACTGACATCTTTTGAGAAACGGGAAGGTCAGAAATGAAATCCATCGAAATATGTGTCCAAGGCCTCTTTGGGACCGGCAAGGGCAAAAGCAACCCACTGGCACGAGAACAGCAGGGCTTAGCCCTAGCACAAATCCCACAGGACTGCACAAACGTACGTACATCCCGTGACAGAGATGGCCACCAGAAGGATCTAGCCACTAACTCTCTGGTACCAAAGATTCCAGGATGACCAGCCAACACCGAACAATGAAGTTCAGAGATAAGTTTATTAGTCCACCTATCAGGGACGAACAGTTTCTCTGCTGGACAACGATCAGGTTAATTCGCCTGAAATTTTTGCAGCACCCGCCGCAAATCAGGGGAGATGGCAGACACAATGACTCCTTCCTTGAGGATACCCGCTGGCTCAGATAAACCCGGAGAGTCGGGCACAAAACTCCTAGACAGAGCATCCGCCTTCACATTTTTAGAGCCCGGAAGGTACGAAATCACAAAGTCGAAGCGGGCAAAAAATAACGACCAACGGGCCTGTCTAGGATTCAAGCGCTTGGCAGACTCGAGATAAGTCAAGTTCTTATGATCAGTCAATACCACCACGCGATGCTTAGCTCCTTCAAGCCAATGACGCCAATCCTCGAAAGCCCACTTCATGGCCAGCAACTCTCGATTGCCCACATCATAATTACGCTCAGCGGGCGAAAACTTCCTGGAAAAGAAAGCACATGGTTTCATCACTGAGCAATCAGAACCTCTCTGTGACAAAACCGCCCCTGCTCCAATTTCAGAAGCATCAACCTCGACCTGGAACGGAAGAGAAACATCTGGCTGACACAACACAGGGGCAGAACAAAAACGACGCTTCAACTCTTGAAAAGCTTCCACAGCAGCAGAAGACCAATTAACCAAATCAGCACCCTTCTTGGTCAAATCGGTCAATGGTTTGGCAATGCTAGAAAAATTACAGATGAAGCGACGATAAAAATTAGCAAAGCCCAGGAACTTTTGCAGACTTTTCAGAGATGTCGGCTGAATCCAATCCTGGATGGCTTGGACCTTAACTGGATCCATCTCGATAGTAGAAGGGGTAAAGATGAACCCTAAAAATGAAACTTTCTGCACACCGAAGAGACACTTTGATCCCTTCACAAACAAAGAGTTAGCACGCAGGACCTGAAAAACCATTCTGACCTGCTTCACATGAGACTCCCAATCATCTGAGAAGATCAAAATGTCATCCAAGTAAACAATCAGGAATTTATCCAGATACTCACGGAAGATGTCATGCATAAAAGACTGAAACACAGATGGAGCATTGGCAAGTCCGAACGGCATCACTAGATACTCAAAATGACCCTCGGGCGTATTGAATGCAGTTTTCCATTCATCTCCTTGCCTGATTCTCACCAGATTATACGCACCACGAAGATCTATCTTAGTGAACCAACTAGCCCCCTTAATCCGAGCAAACAAGTCAGATAACAATGGCAAGGGATACTGAAATTTAACAGTGATCTTATTAAGAAGGCGGTAATCAATACACGGTCTCAGCGAACCATCCTTCTTGGCTACAAAGAAGAACCCTGCTCCCAGTGGTGATGACGATGGGCGAATATGTCCCTTCTCCAGGGATTCCTTCACATAACTGCGCATAGCGGCGTGTTCGGGCACGGATAAATTAAATAATCGACCTTTAGGGAATTTACTACCAGGAATCAAATTGATAGCACAATCACAATCCCTATGCGGAGGTAGAGCATCGGACTTGGGCTCTTCAAATACATCCTGATAATCAGACAAGAACTCTGGGACCTCAGAAGGGGTGGATGACGAAATCGACAAAAATGGAACATCACCATGTACCCCCTGACAACCCCAGCTGGATACCGACATGGAATTCCAATCCAATACTGGATTATGGGTTTGTAGCCATGGCAACCCCAACACGACCACATCATGCAGATTATGCAACACCAGAAAGCGAATAACTTCCTGATGTGCAGGAGCCATGCACATGGTCAGCTGGGCCCAGTATTGAGGTTTATTCTTGGCCAAAGGTGTAGCATCAATTCCTCTCAATGGAATAGGACACCGCAAAGGCTCCAAGAAAAACCCACAACGTTTAGCATAATCCAAATCCATCAGATTCAGGGCAGCGCCCGAATCCACAAACGCCATGACAGAAAACGACGACAAAGAGCATATCAAGGTAATGGACAGAAGGAATTTGGACTGTACAGTACCAATGACGGCAGACCTAGCGGACCGCTTAGTGCGCTTAGGACAATCAGAAATAGCATGAGTGGAATCACCACAGTAGAAACACAGACCATTCAGATGTCTGTATTCCTGCCGTTCAACTCTAGTCATAGTCCTATCGCACTGCATAGGCTCAGGTTTAACCTCAGGCAGTACCGCCAAATGGTGCACAGATTTACGCTCGCGCAAGCGTCGACCGATCTGAATGGCCAAAGACAAAGACTCATTCAAACCAGCAGGCATAGGAAATCCCACCATGACATCCTTAAGAGCCTCAGAGAGACCCTTTCTGAACAAAGCTGCCAGCGCAGATTCATTCCACTGAGTGAGTACTGACCATTTCCTAAATTTCTGACAATATACTTCTATATCATCCTGACCCTGGCACAAAGCCAGCAAATTTTTCTCAGCCTGATCCACTGAATTAGGCTCATCGTACAGCAATCCGAGCGCCAGGAAAAACGCATCGACACTACTCAATGCAGGGTCTCCTGGCGCAAGAGAAAATGCCCAGTCTTGAGGGTCGCCGCGCAAAAAAGAAATAATAATCAAAACCTGTTGAATAGGATTACCAGAAGAATGAGGTTTCAAGGCCAGAAATAGCTGACAATTATTTTTGAAACTTAGAAACTTAGTTCGATCTCCAAAAAACAAATCAGGAATAGGAATTCTTGGTTCTAACATAGATTTCTGATCAATAGTATCTTGAATTTTTTGTACATTTATAACGAGATTATCCATTGAAGAGCACAGACCCTGAATATCCATGTCCACACCTGTGTCCAGAATCACCCAAATGTCTAGGGGAAAAAAAAAAGTGAACACAGAGCAGAAAAAAAAAAATTATGTCAGAACTTTTTCTTTCCCTCTATTGAGAATCATTAGTTTGGCTCCTTGTACTGTTATGTTTGCTAATGACAGGTGTTATGAAGGCAATCCAGAAACACAGTGTGCTTAGCGATCAGAGCGCACACAGTGATCTGACAAATACCCAAAAATACAAGAACGAGCTCTGAGACGTGGAAACTCTGTAGACTGCACACCTGATCCTATCCTAAACACAACTAAAAGCGGCTGTGGACTGCGCCTAACAACTACCTAGGCAACTCGGCACAGCCTAAGAAACTAGCTAGCCTGAAGATAGAAAAATAGGCCTGACTTGCCCCAGAGAAATTCCCCAAAGGAAAAGGCAGCCCCCCACATATAATGACTGTGAGTAAGATGAAAAGACAAAACGTAGGGATGAAATAGATTCAGCAAAGTGGGGCCCGATATTCTAGGACAGAGCGAGGACAGTAAAGCGAACTTTGCAGTCTACAAAAAACCCTAAAGCAAAACCACGCAAAAGGGCCAAAAAAAACCCACCGTGCCGAACTAACGGCACGGCGGTACACCCTTTGCGTCTCAGAGCTTCCAGCAAAACAAAAGACAAGCTGGACAGAAAAAAAGCAACAAAAAAGCAAAAGGCACTTAGCTATACAGAGCAACAGGTCACAGGAACAATCAGGAGAAGCTCAGATCCAACACTGAAACATTGACAAGGAGCAAGGATAGCAGCATCAGGCGGAGTTAAGTAATGAAGCAGTTAACGAGCTCACCAGAACACCTGAGGGAGGAAGCTCAGAAGCTGCAGTACCACTTGTGACCACAGGAGTGAATTCAGCCACAGAATTCACAACAGATGCCCCAGAAGAGACGCATCAACTCTGGAAAGAGAGAGGCAAAATGTTCCTGTATCAAGGGAAGCTCTGTAGAAGGTACACCAATCCGAAAACACATGAATTGGTTTGGCAGATTATCGTGCCTAAACAAGATGTCAAGATGGTCCTCGAAGCTTACCATAATGGTGCTGGTCACTTTGGTTGGAAAAAGTTAGAAGTACTTCTAAGAGAAAGATTTTATTGGGTCGGGATGAGAAAATCAATCGAACAGTGGTGCAGAAATTGTGGCCCGTGCAACCTCAGAAGAAACGATCAAAAGAACCAAAGAGCACCACTGCAGCCCATAATCACCAAACAACCACTTGAACTTGTAGCCATAGACCACGTGAAGTTAATACCAAGCCGGTCCGGCTATGTCTATGCCTTGACCATCGTGGACCATTATTCACGCTTCTTGGTAGTAGTACCCGTAAAAGATCTGACAGCAAAAACAGCAGCCAAAGCGTTCCAAACGTACTTTTGTAGACCCCATGGATATCCGGAACAGGTTCTCACCGACCAAGGTACAGCCTTTGAATCAGAGATCTTCAGAGAATTCTGTAATATGTATGGTTGCAAAAAGATCAGGACGACGGCCTATCATCCACAAACAAACGGCTTATGCGAGAAGATGAACCATATTGTAATAGACCTACTAAAGACTTTACCTGAGACAGAAAGGAATCAATGGCCAGAGAAATTGCCTGACTTGGTGGATCTGTATAATCATGTCCCGGTGAGCTCCACCAGCTTATCTTATGCGTGCAAGACCCGGCCAATTACCAATCGATCTAGAAATGGGAATTCTGAAACCAGACGCAGAAGTTCAAGACTCCAATTGGGATATCATACGGCAAAAGCAGTATCGCCAAGTGCAAGAGAGTGTGGAAAGAAGCCTTCAGCAAACTAGAGAAAGACAAGAGCGAACTTTCAACCAGAATGCTCTAGCGACCCCATTAAGACCGGGTGACCAAGTGCTCAAGAGAAATCGTCGAACCAATAAACTGGACAATCAGTGGGAAGCCGTACCCTACACAGTTTTACCAACAAGAGTGGATAATCCTAAAATGTGTCTCATTAGCAAAAACGGAGGCTTAACATCTGTACTAGTGTCAAGAGACAATCTTAAATTATGTCCGGAAGCATTGAAAGAGCCAGACGTTGTCCAGCCAGAACCAGAAGTTATTCAACCCATACAGGTTCAACCAGTAAAGGAAAAAGAAGAGGAAGTGTATCACACCTGTATAGGAGACTTTCCCCAAACCCTACTAACATACCATGGTGCAGTAGTGGTTCCCATGGTGGCCTTTTATCCAACACCGAACCCAATACCAGAAGTCCCAAGACAGGAAGAGGCTGACCCCGTACTACAGGAGGTTCCAGGCCAGGAAGAACAGATTCCTGAAAAGAGTAATCCCATTCACGGTGGACTTGCCAACTCCATAGTTATGGAATTATCTTTAGCAGAGCGGGCAGATACTACATCCGCAGTAGACAGTAGTACACCACATGAAGAGATACCGCTATTACGTAGATCACAGCGTAGTACCCAGGGTCAATTACCGGCCAGGTATGCAGATTACCAACTATAAAGCTCATAATGTGAATTGTATATATAACATAGTAACATAGTTAGTAAGGCCGAAAAAAGACATTTGTCCATCCAGTTCAGCCTATATTCCATCATAATAAATACCCAGATCTACGTCCTTCTACAGAACCTAATAATTGTATGATACAATATTGTTCTGCTCCAGGAAGACATCCAGGCCTCTCTTGAACCCCTCGACTGAGTTCGCCATCACCACCTCCTCAGGCAAGCAATTCCAGATTCTCACTGCCCTAACAGTAAAGAATCCTCTTCTATGTTGGTGGAAAAACCTTTTCTCCTCCAGACGCAAAGAATGCCCCCTTGTGCCCGTCACCTTCCTTGGTATAAACAGATCCTCAGCGAGATATTTGTATTGTCCCCTTATATACTTATACATGGTTATTAGATCGCCCCTCAGTCGTCTTTTTTCTAGACTAAATAATCCTAATTTCGCTAATCTATCTGGGTATTGTAGTTCTCCCATCCCCTTTATTAATTTTGTTGCCCTCCTTTGTACTCTCTCTAGTTCCATTATATCCTTCCTGAGCACCGGTGCCCAAAACTGGACACAGTACTCCATGTGCGGTCTAACTAGGGATTTGTACAGAGGCAGTATAATGCTCTCATCATGTGTATCCAGACCTCTTTTAATGCACCCCATGATCCTGTTTGCCTTGGCAGCTGCTGCCTGGCACTGGCTGCTCCAGGTAAGTTTATCATTAACTAGGATCCCCAAGTCCTTCTCCCTGTCAGATTTACCCAGTGGTTTCCCGTTCAGTGTGTAATGGTGATATTGATTCCCTCTTCCCATGTGTATAACCTTACATTTATCATTGTTAAACCTCATCTGCCACCTTTCAGCCCAAGTTTCCAACTTATCCAGATCCATCTGTAGCAGAATACTATCTTCTCTTGTATTAACTGCTTTACATAGTTTTGTATCATCTGCAAATATCGATATTTTACTGTGTAAACCTTCTACCAGATCATTAATGAATATGTTGAAGAGAACAGGTCCCAATACTGACCCCTGCGGTACCCCACTGGTCACAGCGACCCAGTTAGAGACTATACCATTTATAACCACCCTCTGCTTTCTATCACTAAGCCAGTTACTAACCCATTTACACACATGTTCCCCCAGACCAAGCATTCTCATTTTGTGTACCAACCTCTTGTGCGGCACGGTATCAAACGCTTTGGAAAAATCGAGATATACCACGTCCAATGACTCACCGTGGTCCAGCCTATAGCTTACCTCTTCATAAAAACTGATTAGATTGGTTTGACAGGAGCGATTTCTCATAAACCCATGCTGATATGGAGTTAAACAGTTATTCTCATTGAGATAATCCAGAATAACATCCCTCAGAAACCCTTCAAATATTTTACCAACAATAGAGGTTAGACTTACTGGCCTATAATTTCCAGGTTCACTTTTAGAGCCCTTTTTGAATATTGGCACCACATTTGCTATGCGCCAGTCCTGCGGAACAGACCCTGTCGCTATAGAGTCACTAAAAATAAGAAATAATGGTTTATCTATTACATTACTTAGTTCTCTTAGTACTCGTGGGTGTATGCCATCCGGACCCGGAGATTTATCTATTTTAATCTTATTTAGCCGGTTTCGCACCTCTTCTTGGGTTAGATTGGTGACCCTTAATATAGGGTTTTCATTGTTTCTTGGGATTTCACCTAGCATTTCATTTTCCACCGTGAATACCGTGGAGAAGAAGGTGTTTAATATGTTAGCTTTTTCCTCGTCATCTACAACCATTCTTTCCTCACTATTTTTTAAGGGGCCTACATTTTCAGTTTTTATTCTTTTACTATTGATATAGTTGAAGAACAGTTTGGAATTAGTTTTACTCTCCTTAGCAATGTGCTTCTCTGTTTCCTTTTTGGCAGCTTTAATTAGTTTTTTAGATAAAGTATTTTTCTCCCTATAGTTTTTTAGAGCTTCAATGGTGCCATCCTGCTTTAGTAGTGCAAATGCTTTCTTTTTACTGTTAATTGCCTGTCTTACTACTTTGTTTAGCCACATTGGGTTTTTCCTATTTCTAGTCCTTTTATTCCCACAAGGTATAAACCGCTT
Organism: Ranitomeya imitator; assembly: GCF_032444005.1. Taxonomy (NCBI): domain Eukaryota; kingdom Metazoa; phylum Chordata; class Amphibia; order Anura; family Dendrobatidae; genus Ranitomeya; species Ranitomeya imitator. The sequence continues at coordinate 52,526,470 of NC_091282.1, read as the reverse complement.
ACACTGCCTATTTAGGATGTTCTTAAACATTTCCCATTTATTATCTGTATTCTCATTTCTGAGGATATTGTCCCAGTCTACCAGATTAAGGGCATCTCTAAGCTGTTCAAACTTTGCCTTCCTAAAGTTCAGTGTTTTTGTGACTCCCTGACAAGTCCCCCTAGTGAAAGACAGGTGAAACTGCACAATATTGTGGTCGCTATTTCCTAAATGCCCAACCACCTGCAGATTTGTTATTCTGTCAGGTCTATTAGATAGTATTAGGTCTAAAAGTGCTGCTCCTCTGGTTGGATTCTGCACCAATTGTGAAAGATAATTTTTCTTGGTTATTAGCAGAAACCTGTTGCCTTTATGGGTTTCACAGGTTTCTGTTTCCCAGTTAATATCCGGGTAGTTAAAGTCCCCCATAACCAGGACCTCATTATGGGTTGCAGCTTCATCTATCTGCTTTAGAAGTAGACTTTCCATGCTTTCTGTTATATTTGGGGGTTTGTAACAGACCCCAATGAGAATTTTGTTACCATTTTTCCCTCCATGAATTTCAACCCATATGGACTCGACATCCTCATTCCCTTCGCTAATATCCTCCCTTAAAGTGGACTTTAGACAAGACTTTACATAGAGACAAACCCCTCCTCCTCTCCGATTTTTACGATCCTTTCTAAACAGACTGTAACCCTGTAAGTTAACTGCCCAGTCATAGCTTTCATCTAACCATGTCTCGGTTATTCCCACTATGTCAAAGTTACCTGTAGATATTTCTGCTTCTAGTTCTTCCATCTTGTTTGTCAGGCTTCTGGCGTTTGCGAGCATGCAGTTTAGAGGATTTTGTTTTGTTCCAATCTCCTCACTGTGGATTGTTTTAGAAATGTTCTTACCTCCCTTCTGAGTATGTTTTCCTGGGTCGTCTTTGTTCGAGTCTAATGTTTTTCTTCCCGTCCCCTCTTCTTCTAGTTTAACGCCCTCCTGATGAGTGTAGCGAGTCTTCTGGCGAATGTGTGTTTCCCAGGTTTGTTGAGGTGTAGTCCGTCTCTGGCGAGGAGTCCATCATACCAGTAATTCACACCGTGGTCCAGGAATCCAAATCCTTGTTGTCTGCACCATCGTCTTAGCCAGTTGTTTGCATCAAGGATCCTGTTCCATCTCCTGGTGCCATGCCCGTCTACTGGAAGGATAGAAGAAAAAACTACCTGTGCATCCAGTTCCTTTACTTTCTTCCCCAACTCTTCAAAGTCCTTGCAGATTGTCGGTAGGTCCTTCCTTGCCGTGTCATTGGTGCCAACATGTATCAGAAGAAATGGGTGGACGTCCTTGGAGCTGAAGAGCTTTGGTATCCTATCGGTCACATCCTTGATCATCGCACCTGGAAGGCAGCATACTTCTCTTGCAGTTATGTCCGGTCTGCAGATGGCTGCTTCTGTGCCTCTCAGTAGTGAGTCTCCCACCACCACCACTCTTCGTTGCTTCTTGGCTGTACTTTTTGCTGTCACTTGTTGCTGTGTGCCCTTTTCTTTTTTGCTTGCTGGTATTGCTTCATTCTTAGGTGTGCCATCTTCATCCTCTACAAAGATTTGATATCGGTTCTTCAGTTGTGTGGTTGGTGATTTCTCCATGGTCTTCTTGCTTCTTTTGGTCACATGCTTCCACTCATCTGCTTTTGGAGGTTCTCTGACACTTTTTTCACCTTCTGTGACCAGTAGAGATGCTTCTGTTCTGTCTAGAAAGTCTTCATTCTCTTTGATGAGTTTCAAAGTTGCTATTCTTTCTTCCAGACCCCGCACCTTTTCTTCTAAAAGGGCCACTAGTCTACACTTCTGACAGGTGAAATTTAATTCTTCTTCTGGTCGATCTGTGAACATGTAGCACATGCTGCAGCTCACCATGTAGGTTGTCACATCTGCCATGTTGCTCCTAGATCCTGCTGACTTGCTGTGTGTTTTCCTTCTTGTGTAATCTACTCAGCCAAGCTCTCTTGCAATAATGTCCTACAGGCAAAAATTCGCGCGCCGTAAGGCGCGCGGTTTGGTGATGCTTTCGAAGCAGCTGGTCCCGGCTGTACCCAACGATCTTCTAGCTTAGGGAGACTTCGCTTCTCCCAGAAGGCACCTGGAATATGCAAATTAGCCTCCTGAAGCTTGAATATGTTATGCCGTATATAGTTAAACAGAAAATGTAGTATAGTCATTGTTATCAGTCTGCAACGTTTAAGCCCAGTACCTACAGAGACTTGTCTGTATGAACTTCTTGCATATTCTTGAACTTGTTATCAGCCCAGAGGCACTAAATCAAAGCTCCGGAAAGACTGCTTTTTGAATTTTGCTTTTTGCTCTTTTTGAACTTTCTTTAGACTTTATATTGAGTACCTTCAAGGGTAGAACTGTATTAATGGACGCTATTTGAAGTAACTTTTTACAGAACTCTATTTTTGTTTCCTTGAGTGGTTTTTGTAACTTTTCATTTTTAAGACTCTGTACATATTAATTGTTATTTCAAAATGTTATCGTCCCACAGTCCCGGAGTACTGTTCTTAACTAAGGGGGAATGTGGCACCCCTAGGGGTATTTGCCACAAAAATAGTTACTGACACTAAACACAAATACTAAAATAGCAAAACTGCACTACCACCTCCGGCCAGAAGGGGGAGCTCCAGAGACTCCCCTTAATCCATTCTGGTCTGAGAGAAGAAATGGCAGTTGGGCTAAGGAGCTGATAGTGAGAGGTCATACAGCTGAATTTCTAACAGCCCTATGACGGTTTCCAGGCCCAAATCACCGGCCTGAGGAGAAGAGGGACAGAGAAAAGGGACATTGTGAGAACCGGGTAGCATTAATCAGTACCCAGAACAGGCGCAAAGACGGATACCGGATCCGTGGCTGTATTCATTATATATAATACAGCAACCGGAAAAACGTGAGGTGATATCAGCTTCACTAGGGCCGGACGCAGCAACAGACACAGAGTTCAGCGGTACTCCCGGAGGGGGTAAGCCGATAAAAGGACTCGGGTTGCCCGTCAAACCAGGACCCGGAGGGGACAGATTGGGCCGGCAGCCAGTTCACATACAGCAGCAGGGCCACACAGAAATTGCGCACAATAAGAGGCGAAGACCCCGGCAGGGTCAAAGTAACTCAGAGTTCCCATACAGACTCCGGTGACAGGACTGGTTGTAAATCCCTTTATGTTGAAGTAAACTGGTTAAACGTTTCAGTGCCTCAGTCTTTCATTTGGACAATAGCCATCTATCCAGGATCGGGATCGTCACCGCTGGGAGAACCTGCTGCTGATCAAGTAAGTGCCTGTCCCCTCACGATACCCCTTACACTGTGCATTGCCTGAGGCCACAGCACCGGGTCAGCCACCCGTGACATCCCCCTCAAGAGACAGACCCCATTGGTCCGGTGCTGGGTATCCCGGTCTCTTGGGCGTCACAAATATAACAGTTCCTTTGAAACACTGATGAGATAATGATGACATATGAGCAAAACAAATTTGTGGCAAATTCACAAAATTTATCAATCGATTTGCACGAATTGCCCAAACAATGTCACCTTTTTACTTATTGAAGAAAATTGGATCACGATTCCACCCACAGCTGTTAGGGGCACATGACAGCTGATCAGATCAGCTGTTATGTGCCTGAAAAGGTGTGGGAAGGGGCGGCGTGGTTTTCGATGTTCAGTTATGTTCGAAAAACAAGTCGGCAAATATTTTCAGAACCAAACGTCAAAAGGTTCACTCGTCTTTAGTCTTATACATGTGAAATGATGCTCAATGGGGTTGAGATCTGATGATTGAGTTGGCCATTGCAGAATATTCCACTTAAAAAAACCTCCTGGGTTGCTTTCGCAGGATGTTTTGGGTTATTGTCCATCTGTACTTTGAAGTGCCGTCCAATCAACCTTACTGCATTTGGTTGAATCTGAGCAGAAAGTATCGCCCTGTTCACCCTGTTGTCCTGTTGGTTGAATCTGAGCAGAAAGTATCGCCCTGTTCACTTCAGAATTCATCCAGCTCCTTTTGTTTTCAGTCACATCATCAATAATTACTGGTCAACCAGTGACATTGTAAGCCATGCATGCCATCATACTGCCTCCACCATGTTTTACAGGTGATGTGCAGTGCTTTTGGGTCATGTCCCATTCCAAGTTTTTTCTCTACTTTTTTCTTCCCATCATCCTAGTGTGAGGGGTGGCAGGGCTGTAGTCGTGGCCCGCAATGACAGCTGCTGGCGCACACCCTGGACACCTGACACTTACATACATTGTCCCTTTGTCAGCATTCCTCTCTCTTAACTCTCTGAGCCATCAGGGTTGCTTCTGGTCTCCTGCAGGCTCACTCCCGACGATTGTACACAAATAGAGACAGAGTCCAGTTCCAACTTTAAACAAGTAACTTTACTGGTTTCCTTCCTCAGCATGTCCAAATCAGTTACAGCATTGGCATAGGGTTCTACACAACTTATATCCTTCACTTTCCCTGTGCTCTCCCTCATGCCCTTCAGCATGTGCCCAGTTCGTGTCATCTTGTCTGGAACCACAGCGTCCTCCCTGTCCTTCTTCTCTAATCTTAGGAATTCCCTTGTCCGTTTCACACCAGACATAAGGGCTTCTGCCCATGTAGTAAGCTGCCACATGTTAGAGCCACCTGCGTTCCTGTGCTGCTGTAATTTGTCAGTACTCAAGCTCTGGATGGCTGGGCTGCTATCTTGCAAATGTTACGGGGTCACTGTGCTGCCTCAGGTTCCAGTATCTTATAGGACTGCCTGGGCTCTCTGGCCCTCCTGGGCTGTTTGGGATCCCTGGCCCTACTGGGCTGTCTGGGCTCCCTGGCCCTACTGACTTCAATAAGGAAATACTCCTCTCTTACCCACAACTGGCCCCTCCTCTATTAACTAATACTTATCCTAAGTAAGCTAGTGTGCACCATCTAGTGGGCTAATAAAGTTACTATGCTCTCCCTAGAATACAATGTACAATGCACGCTTTAGCAGCATAATAAGGCAACAATATACATGCAAATAAATAATATATACATTCTGAACTGGGACGTGTTTCAGGTACAGAAAAGTCTCTGTGACTCCCTACACTAGTACAGGTTGATCTTAGTTTCAGCTATCCAAAGAAGGCTTTTCCAGAGTTGGGTAACTTCTTTAAATGATTTTTTCATCAAATTCTAATCTGGCCTTTGTATCTTTAAGGCTGATAGATGTTTTGCACCTTGTGATGAACCCTCTGTATTTGCTCTCATGAAGTCTTCTTTTTATGGTAGACTTGAATACGTAAACATCTACTTCCTGGAGAGTGTTCTTCACCTGGGTGGATGTTGTGAAGGGGATTTTCTTCATCATGGGAAGGATGCTTTGATTGTTTACCACTGTTATCTTCCGTGGACATCCAGGTCTTTTTGAACTCTCAAGCTCACATGTCTGCTAATTTTTTTGCAGACTGAACCAAACTGTTGTTTTGGCCACTCCTAACATTTCTGCTATTTCTCTGATGCATTTCATTATTTTGCTTATTTCTGATTGTGGTCTTTTTCACTTTCATTGAGAATTTATTTGACCGAATGTTGTGGGTTCACAGAAACAGCTTGCAAACACAAATATCACACCTGGATTCAGCTCTAGACCTTTTACCTGCTTAATTAATCATAGATTTGCTAGAGAAAAGCCATGCAGCCAATTAAAGAACTTTTAAAATAATTGTCCAATTACTTTTGGTCCTATAAAAAAGGCAGCTATATATGAAGCAGCAGTAAACCCTTAGTCCAATTAGGATGTGAATATCCTCACATTAAGGGCACAGTCAGATAGCCGCCCAAGTCAGGAGATTCTTTGGCCAGTCCTAGCACTGCGATGCAATTATAATCCTTGTAATATGGCTGTCTGACTGTGCCCTTAAGCTGAGAGTCCGCAGTTTCAGCCCATTGATTATATAACGCAGTCTTTAAAGATACATTCCCATGATCAGGAATTGCTGCGGGTTTGATGCAGCGGCCAGATGTTACAGTATAGTGGATGGGATTTCTAGAAATCTCATGTCCACTATGCGTGCATGTGCATTTACTGCGCGTCTTTGAAGACCGCAGCATGTCAACTTCTCTTGCGGAGACGCGAGTCTCCGCAACAGAAATAGAATTGATTGAATGTATTGAATTCGGTAAATCTACACGGTTCATTGAACAGATGTGGATTTACTTGTGTTCAATAGAAAGCAGCGCTTTGGACTCAGCAAACACGCACTGCGTCCAAAGCGCTGCTACTTCTGGATTGTGTGCACACACACCCTAATGTGTTCAGGTTATTTTTTACCGCACAACACATGCCATAAAACCCAAAAGATAATGTCAAAGTTTTTTTTCTCCTTTTCACCTTACTTGGAAATTTTTCATTCATTTTTAGTACATTATATGGTAAAATAAATGATGTCAAAGTAGATTAGTCTATGATTGACAGTTACTTTTCCCTACGGGGTGAACGTCTGCGGTCATGTGATCTCAGGAACAACAAGAATCTCAAACCTATGAAGACCCTTATGTAACACCAGACTTTTGGGTCCCTCTATGCTCCACTGTCTGGGTGCTCTGACCACTAAGACCTTCACTGGTTGTCAACTAAACTTTGCGGAGCGCTATTCCATCATCACCCTTCCAATGCGCCATTGTTATATATATATATATATATATATATATATATATATGTATTATATATATATATATATATATATATATATATATATATGCACTGCTCAAAAAAATAAAGGGAGCACTTAAGCAACAGAATATAACTCGAAGTAAATCAAACTTCTGTGAAATCAAACTCTCCACTTAGGAAGCAACACTGATTGACAATCAATTTCACATGCTGTTGTGCAAATGGAATAGACAACAGATGGAAATTATTGGCAATTATCAAGACACACTCAATAAAGGAGTGGTTCTGCAGGTGGGGACCACATCTCAGTATCAATGCTTTCTGGCTGATGTTTTGGTCACTTTTGAATGCTGGTTGTGCTTTCACACTCGTGGTATCATGAGACGGACTCTACAACCCACACAAGTGGCTCAGGTAGTGCAGCTCATCCAGGATGGCACATCAATGCGAGCTGTGGCAAGAAGGTTTACTGTGTCTGTCAGCCTAGTGTTCAGATGCTGGAGGTGCTACCACGAGACAGACCAGTACACCAGGAGACGTGAAGAGACATAGGAGGGCAACAACCCAACAGCAGGACTGCTACCTCAGCCTTTGTGCAAGGAGGAACAGGAGGAGCACTGCCAGAGCCCTGCAGAATGACCTCCAGCAGAACACAAATGTGCATGTGTCTGCACAAATGGTTAGAAACTGACTCCATGAGGATGGTCTGAGTGCCCAACATCCACCGATGGGGGTTGTGCTCACAGCCCAACACCGTGCAGGACGCTTGGCATTTGCCACAGAACACCAGGATTGGCAAATTCGCCACTGGCGCCCTGTGCTCTTCACAGATGAAAGCAGGTTCACACTGAGCACATGTGACAGACATGACAGAGTCTAGAGACACCGTGGAGAGCGATTTGCTGCCTGCAACTTCCTTCAGCATGACCGGTTTGGCAGTAGGCCAGTAATGGTGTGGGGTGGCATTTCTTTGGAGTGCCGCACAGACGTCAATGTGCTCACCAGAAGTAGCCTGACTACCATTAGGTACCGAGATGAGATCCTCAGACCCCTTGTGAGACCATGTGCTGGTGCGGTTGGCCCTGGGTTCCTCCTAATGCAGTACAATGCCAGACCTCATGTGGCTGGAGTGTGTCAGCAGTTCCTGCAAGATGAAGGCATTGAAGCTATGGACTGGCCCACCTGTTCCCCAGACCTGAATCCAATTGCACACATCTGAGACATCATGTCTCGCTCCAACAATGTCATGTTGCACCACAGACTGTCCAGGAGTTGGCAGATGCTTTAGTCCAGGTCCGGGAGGAGACCCCTCAGGAGACCATCTGCCGCCTCATCAGGAGCATGCCCAGGCGTTGTAGGGAGGTCATACAGGCACGTGGAGGCCACACACATTACTGAGCATCATTTCCTTGTCTTGAGGCATTTTCACTGAAGTTGGATCAGCCCACAGTTTGATTTTCCACTTTGATTTTGAGCATCATTCCAACTCCAGACCTCCATGGGATATTAGTTGTGATTTACATTGATAATTTTTAGGTTTTACTGTTCTCAAAGCATTCCACTATATAATGAATAAATATTTACAACTGGAATATTTCATTCAGTGATATCTAGGATTTGGGATTTTAGTGTTCCCCTTATTTTTTTGAGCAGTGCAAATATATAGATATATACATATATATATACAAAATATATATATATATACAGTGGGTACGGAAAGTATTCAGGCCCCTTTAAATTTTTCACTCTTTGTTTCATTGCAGCCATTTGGTTAATTCAAAAAAGTTCATTTTTTTCTCATTAATGTACACTCTGCACCCTATCTTGACTGTAAAAAACAGAAATGTATACATTTTTTCAAATTTAATAAAAAAGAAAAACTGAAATATAACATGGTCATAAGTATTCAGACCCTTTGCTCAGACACTCATATTTAAGTCACATGCTGTCTATTTCCTTGTGATCCTCCTTGAAATGGTTATACTCCTTCATTGGAATCCAGCTGTGTATAATTAAGCTTACAGGACTTGATTTGGAAAGGCGCACACCTGTCTATATAAGACCTCACACCTCACAGTGCATGTCAGACCAAATGAGAATCATGAGGTCAAAGGAACTGGCCAAGGAGCTCAGAGACAGAATTGTGGCAAGGCACAGATCTGGCCAAGGTTACAAAAGAATTTCTGCAGTAATCAAGGTTCCTAAGAGCACAGTTGCCTCAATAATCCTTAAATGGAAGAAGTTTGTGACCACCAGAAGTCTTCCTAGACCTGACCGTCCAACCAAACTGAGCAATCGTGGGAGAAGAGCCATGGTGAGAGAAGTAAAGGAGAAGGTCTAATAGACCTGACAGAATAACAAATCTGCAGGTGGTTGGGCATCTAGGAAATAGCGACCACAATATTGTACAGTTTCACCTGTCTTTCACTAGGGGGACTTGTCAGGGAGTCACAAAAACACTGAACTTTAGGAAGGCAAAGTTTGACCAGCTTAGAGATGCCCTTAATCTGGTAGACTGGGACAATATCCTCAGAAATAAGAATACAGATAATAAATGGGAAATGTTTAAGAACATCCTAAATAGGCAGTGTAAGCGGTTTATACCTTGTGGGAATAAAAGGACTAGAAATAGGAAAAACCCAATGTGGCTAAACAAAGAAGTAAGACAGGCAATTAACAGTAAAAAGAAAGCATTTGCACTACTAAAGCAGGATGGCACCATTGAAGCTCTAAAAAACTATAGGGAGAAAAATACTTTATCTAAAAAACTAATTAAAGCTGCCAAAAAGGAAACAGAGAAGCACATTGCTAAGGAGAGTAAAACTAATCCCAAACTGTTCTTCAAATATATCAACAGTAAAAGAATAAAAACTGAAAATGTAGGCCCCTTAAAAAATAGTGAGGAAAGAATGGTTGTAGATGACGAGGAAAAAGCTAACATATTAAACACCTTCTTCTGCACGGTATTCACGGTGGAAAATGAAATGCTAGGTGAAATCCCAAGAAACAATGAAAACCCTATATTAAGGGTCACCAATCTAACCCAAGAAGAGGTGCGAAATCGGCTAAATAAGATTAAAATAGATAAATCTCCGGGTCCGGATGGCATACACCCACGAGTACTAAGGGAACTAAGTAATGTAATAGATAAACCATTATTTCTTATTTTTAGGGACTCTATAGCGACAGGATCTGTTCCGCAGGACTGGCGCATAGCAGATGTGGTGCCAATATTCAAAAAGGCTCTAAAAGTGAACCTGGAAACTATAGGCCAGTAAGTCTAACCTCTATTGTTGGTAAAATATTTGAAGGGTTTCTGAGGGATGTTATTCTGGATTATCTCAATGAGAATAACTGTTTAACTCCATATCAGCATGGGTTTATGAGAAATTGCTCCTGTCAAACCAATCTAATCAGTTTTTATGAAGAGGTAAGCTATAGGCTGGACCACGGTGAGTCATTGGACGTGGTATATCTCGATTTTTCCAAAGCGTTTGATACCGTGCCGCACAAGAGGTTGGTACACAAAATGAGAATGCTTGGTCTGGGGGAAAATGTGTGTAAATGGGTTAGTAACTGGCTTAGTGATAGAAAGCAGAGGGTGGTTATAAATGGTATAGTCTCTAACTGGGTCGCTGTGACCAGTGGGGTACCGCAGGGGTCAGTATTGGGACCTGTTCTCTTCAACATATTCATTAATGATCAGGTAGAAGGTTTACACAGTAAAATATCGATATTTGCAGATGATACAAAACTATGTAAAGCAGTTAATACAAGAGAAGATAGTATTCTGCTACAGATGGATCTGGATAAGTTGGAAACTTGGGCTGAAAGGTGGCAGATGAGGTTTAACAATGATAAATGTAAGGTTATACACATGGGAAGAAGGAATCAATATCACCATTACACACTGAATGGGAAACCACTGGGTAAATCTGACAGGGAGAAGGACTTGGGGATCCTAGTTAATGATAAACTTACCTGGAGCAGCCAGTGCCAGGCAGCAGCTGCCAAGGCAAACAGGATCATGGGGTGCATTAAAAGAGGTCTGGATACACATGATGAGAGCATTATACTGCCTCTGTACAAATCCCTAGTTAGACCGCACATGGAGTACTGTGTCCAGTTTTGGGCACCGGTGATCATGAAGGATATAATGGAACTAGAGAGAGTACAAAGGAGGGCAACAAAATTAATAAAGGGGATGGGAGAACTACAATACCCAGATAGATTAGCGAAATTAGGATTATTTAGTCTAGAAAAAAGACAACTGAGGGGCGATCTAATAACCATGTATAAGTATATAAGGGGACAATACAAATATCTCGCTGAGGATCTGTTTATACCAAGGAAGGTGACGGGCACAAGGGGGCATTCTTTGCGTCTGGAGGAGAGAAGGTTTTTCCACCAACATAGAAGAGGATTCTTTACTGTTAGGGCAGTGAGAATCTGGAATTGCTTGCCTGAGGAGGTGGTGATGGCGAACTCAGTCGAGGGGTTCAAGAGAGGCCTGGATGTCTTCCTGGAGCAGAACAATATTGTATCATACAATTAGGTTCTGTAGAAGGACGTAGATCTGGGGATTTATTATGATGGAATATAGGCTGAACTGGATGGACAAATGTCCTTTTTCGGCCTTACTAACTATGTTACTAAGTTACTATGTAAGATCACTGTGGCTGAGCTCCAGAGATGCAGTAGGGAGATGGGAGAAAGTTCCACAAAGTCAACTATCACTGCAGCCCTCCAGCAGTCAGGCCTTTATGGCAGATGGCCCGAAGAAAGCCTCTCCTCAGTGCAAGACATAAGAAAGCCCACATAGAGTTTGCTAAAAAAACACATGAAGGACACCCAGACTATGAGAAATAAGATTCTCTGGCCTGATGAGACGAAGCTAGACTTTTTTGGTGATAATTCTAAGCGGTATGTGTGGAGAAAACCAGGCACTGCTCATCACCTGCCCAATGCAATCCCAACAGCGAAACATGGTGGTGGCAGCATTATGCTATGGGGTGTTTTCAGCTGCAGGGACAGGATGACTGGTTGTCATTGAAGGAAACATGAATGTGGCCAAGTACAGAGATATCCTGGATGAAAACGTTTTCAAGAGTGCTCTGGACCTCAGACTTGGCCGAAGGTTCACCTTCCAACAAGACAATGACTCTAAGCTCACAGCTAAAATAACAAAGGAGTGGCGTCAGAACAACTATGTGACCATTCTTAACTGGCCCAGCCAGAGCCCTGACCTAAGCCCAATTGAGCATCTCTGGAGAGACTTGAAAATGGCTGTCCACCAACGTTCACCATCCAACCTGATGGAACTGGAGAGGATCTGCAAGAAAGAATGGCAGAGGATCCCCAAATCCAGGTGTGAAAAACTTGTTGCATCATTTCCAAGAAGACTAACGGCTGTACTAGCTCAAAAGGTGCTTCTACTCAATACTGAGCAAAGGGTCTGAATACTTATGACCATGTGATATTTCAGTTTTTCTTTTTTAATAAGTTTGAAAAAATGTCTACATTTCTGTTTTTTTTATAGTCAAGATGGGGTGCACAGTGTACATTAACGAAAAAAAAATGAACTTTTTTGAATTTACCAAATGGCTGCAATAAAACAAAGAGTGAAAAATTTAAAGGGGTCTGAATACTTTCTGTACCTACAGTCTCTATATATATGTATTGTAAGCATTTTTACTCACTCAGGTGAGACTGGAGACACGTTCTCTTAAAAGTCCATGTGGGTTTATTTGCTTCATAAACCCGGCAGCAACAACAAAAGGTTCACGGCCTTTAGAGCAGGCAAAACAATACAAATGTCCTTAGCCAGATTCTGATCCCTCAGGCCTGTGGGCACACAGGCTGGGCCATGTCCAGCATGCAGGCTTGGTCTGGAGCCCCACGCACAGGAAGGCTTCTCCCACTCGGCACCCAGACCATGTGCCAAACAACAGCCTCGATTTTGTAGGCTGTAACCACACCCACAGGTGAGGTATGTGGGTAGGCAGACCCGCCCATCTCTAATAGCTATTCGCAACCCGGACTCAGGTGCACTAAATGACATCTTAGTGCTCATGTGCACAAAAGCAAAATACTCCGGGTTGCGTTGCAGAGAGCAGCAATCTCTGCGACACATACCCATTGACTACACTACTACACTATATTGTGATCCTGTTCCCTTTTGTCTAACACGTGTCGCACCATAACATTTTAAATTATATTTTCAGATGGGGCAGCTTGTCCACCCACTCTGTTGCTTCATAGTTCTACCTGTACCTTCATCAGCAGGTTCAGTTTTCTCTTGAGTCTTCCCTCCATTACCATCGACCGCCTCTTTGGTCTCTGCTGGATTCTCTGAAGATTCAATGTCCTCGTTCCCAGACTCCATCTCCCCAGCCTCGGGTTCCCAGGAGTTCTCATCACCTACTGTCCTGGTGTCACACACCTCAGTACAGTTTCTGTCCCCTTCCAGAGTTTTGGCGCAGCTGTCATCTTCCGCCACCTCAGAGGTGAAGGAACCACCTGTCTGCTCCCCATGACCTTTGTGGGCTTTCCCTCCACCTGCGCCCTCTGCTGATGGATCTCCACCAACACAATTGGTCAATTTTATTTCCCCCACATCATCGACTACCTCTTTGCTAGGGCTTGTCAGTGGCAAAGTGACCTCCTTATCAAGGACATTAAGCTTGTTTGGACCTGACCCTGTCTCTCCTTCAGTCCTCTTTTCAGAGGGTGTAGCATGTCCTGTCTTTCTGCAGCCACCGTGTCCCCGGCGATTATTATTATTATTATACATTTTTATAGCGCCATTTATTCCATGGCGCTTTACATGTGAATACGAGGCAAATATAGACAAATACAATAAACATGAGCAGATAACAGGCACACGGGTACATAAGGAGGGAGGACCCTGCCCGCGAGCGCTCACAGTCTGCAGGGGATGGGTAATGAAACACTAGGAGAGGGTAGGGCAGGTTGCGCGGCGGTTCAGTAACTTCAGGATCACTGCAGGCTGTAGGCTTGTCGGAAGAGGTGGGTCTTCAGGTTCTTTTTGAAGGTTTCTATGGTAGGCGAGAGTCTGATGTGTTGGGGTAGAGAGTTCCAGAGTATGGGGCAAGCACAGGAGAAGTCTTGGATGCGGTTGTGGGAAGAAGAGATGAGAGGGGAGTAGAGAAGGAGGTCTTGAGAGGATCGGAGGTTGCGTGTAGGTAGGTACCGGGAGACCATGTCACAGATGTATGGAGGAGAAAGGTTGTGGATGGCTTTGTATGTCATTGTGAGGGTTTTGAACTGGAGTCTCTGGGCGATAGGAAGCCAGTGAAGGGCTTGACATAGGGGAGAGGCTGGGGAATAGCGGGGAGACAGGTAGATTAGTCGGGCAGCAGAGTGTAGGATGGATTGGAGCGGTGCCAGAGTGCTAGAGGGGAGTCCAGAGAGTAGGAGGTTGCAGTAGTCGAGGCGGGAGATGATAAGGCAATGCACTAGCGTTTTTGCGGTGTCGCAGTCAAGGAAAGCACGGATCCGGGAAATATTTTTGAGTTTGAGACGGCAGGAGGAGGCAAGGGCTTGGATATGTGGCTTGAAAGAGAGGGCAGAGTCGAGGATCACCCCGAGGCACCGGGCGTGTGGGACTGGGGAAAGTGAGCAGCCATTGACATTGATGGATAGGTCTGGTGGAAGGGTAGAGTGAGATGGGGGAAAGATGATGAATTCTGTTTTGTCCATGTTCAGTTGTAGAAAGCGAGCAGAAAAGAAGGCTGAAATAGCAGACAGACAGTGCGGGATTTTGGTAAGTAAGGAGGTGAGGTCAGGTCCGGATAGGTAAATCTGCGTGTCGTCAGCGTAGAGATGGTACTGCATACCGTGGGATTCTATGAGCTGTCCCAAGCTGAAAGTGTAGATGGAGAAGAGTAGGCGTCCTAGAACAGAGCCTTGAGGAACACCGACTGACAAGGGGCGAAGTGAGGAGGTGGTGTGGGGGAGGGAGACACTGAATGTTCGGTCTGTCAGATATGACGAGATCCAGGAAAGGGCCAAGTCTGTGATGCCAAGAGATGAGAGAATTTGTAGCAAAAGGGAGTGGTCCACAGTGTCAAAGGCAGAAGACAAGTCCAGGAGAAGGAGGACAGAGTAGTGTCGCTTGCTCCTGGCAGTTAGTAGGTCATTGGTGACTTTAGTTAGGGCAGTTTCAGTTGAGTGATGGGGACGGAAGCCTGATTGTAACCGATCAAAAAGGGAGCAGGAGGAGAGGTGGGAGGACAGTTCAAGATGGACGTGTTGCTCCAGAAATTTGGAGGCATAAGGGAGAAGAGATATCGGGCGATAGCTAGACACAGAGGATGGGTCGAGGGAGGGCTTTTTAAGGATGGGTGTGATCTTGGCATGCTTGAAGGATGAGGGGAAGACACCTGTTGTGAGTGAGAGGTTGAAGAGGTGCGTTAGGGTTGGGATGAAGACCATGGAAAGGTTAGGGATGAGGTGGGATGGGAGCGGGTCAAGCATGCAGGTGGTGAGGTGTGATCTTGACAGGAGGGTGGAGAGCTGATCTTCTGTCATGGTGGAGAAGCTGGTTTTGGAGGAGCAGGGTTGAGCAGCTAAGAGGGGCAGTGGGCGCTGTGGGCCAAAGCTTTCTCTGATCGTATCGATCTTCTGTTTAAAGAAAGAGGCAAAGTCTTCAGCAGAAATGAGGGGGGACGGAGGAGGTGCTGGGGGACGGAGTAGAGAATTGAAAGTGTTGAAAAGCTGTTTAGGGTTGTGAGACAGGGAGGATATGAGAGATGAGAAGTAAGTTTGTTTTGCGGCAGTGAGTGCAGACTTGAAGCTGGCGAGGGACTGCTTGTATGTAGTGAAGTGGTCGGCAGAGCGGGATTGCTTCCATCTCCGCTCAGCAATCCTGGAGTCCCGTCTTAATTCTTTGGTCGGGCTGGTCAGCCAGGGCTGCCTGTTAATTGTACGAGTTTTACTATGCATGAGTGGGGCGGCCGAATCGAGTGTTGCTGTTATTGTGGTGTTATAAAAAGTGGCAGCAGCATCTGTGTCATGGAGGGAGGCTATGTCTGTGAGAGGGAGAAGGGACCCCGAGAGTGATTGTAAGTTGAGATGTTTGAGATTTCTGCGAGGGTGAGTGAGTCTGTGGAGCAGGGGTTGCACACTAGGAGAGGAGAGGGAAGAGAATGTCAGTAGGTTGTGGTCAGACAGGGGGAGGGGTGTGTTAATGAGATTAGTAAGGGAGCAGAGGCGGGTGAAAATGAGGTCCAGCGTGTGGCCATCTTTGTGAGTGGCCTCAGAGGACCATTGAGTGAGGCCAAAGGAGGCAGTCAGTGATAGAAGTTTAGAGGCAGCTGAGGTGGAAGTGTCAATAGAGATATTGAAATCACCTATGATGATAGTGGGGATGTCGACAGAGAGGAAATGAAGTAGCCAGGTGGTGAAGTGGTCGAGAAAGGTGGAGATGGCTAGTTCTGGGGGGCGGTAGATGACAGCCAGCTGGAGGTTGGAGGGGGAGTAGATGCGGACAGAGTGCACCTCAAACGAAGGAAGAGTAGCGGAGGGTGGTAGCGGGATTGGAGTAAAGGAGCAGGTGTCGGACAGGAGCAAGCCAACTCCTCCACCGCGTTTGTTGCTGGGGCGAGGGGTGTGAGAGAGGTGGAATCCGCCATAGGAGAGCGCAGCTGGAGAGGCAGAGTCAGAGGGGGTGAGCCAGGTTTCAGTGAGGCCGAGGAAGGAGAGTTTGTTGGTGATGAAGAGGTCATGGATAAATGTCAGTTTGTTGCAGATGGAGCGTGCGTTCCATAGTGCTCCAAGTGGGGGGAGCGGGGGAGTGGGGGCTGGATGAATGGGTATGAGGTTGTCGTGGTTGGGAAAACGTGTGGAGGATCGTGGCAGGGGGTTAGAAACGAGTGTGGGGATGAGTTGGGGAGGGCCGGGATTTGGGGATATGTCACCAGCGATGCGGAGTAGCAGACAGAATATTAGAAGGTGGGAGCAGGATAGGACATGATGTGGCCGTGTGTGTCTGGAGAAAAAGGATTGTATGTGGAGGAACAGTTCTGAGGAGAAGGTGAGATGGCTGGCGAGGATGGAGGGAGAAATGACTAGTTCCTTACTAGGTGGAGGGATTGCAGGAGATTGTAAGAAGGAAAGTAGTATGGGGGTGAAAGAGAAAAGAAATCGAAACATTGTAGTGGTTGGTATTGTGTTACCTTCCAGTCAATTCCAGTCCAATTCAGTCTAATTCAAAATCATAATTAAAAAGATGTAATTTAAAGATGGAAGTTAAAAGATGAAATGCAGCAGACTGAGTCTGTAGCAGACTCCTGCATGTGAATATATCCCCAGTTAAAGGGACACTGTCACCTGAATTTGGAAGGAACAATCTTCAGCCATGGAGGCGGGGTTTTTGGGTGTTTGATTCACCCTTTCCTTACCCGCTGGCTGCATGCTGGATGCAATATTGGATTGAAGTTCATTCTCTGTCCTTCATAGTACACGCCTGCACAAGGTAAGATTGCACTGTGCAGGCGTGTACTACGGAGGACAGAGAATGAACTTCAATCCAATATTGCAGCCAGCATGCAGCCAGCGGGTAAGGAAAGGGTGAATCAAAAACCCCAAAACCCCGCCTCCATGGCTGAAGATTGTTCCCTCCAAATTCAGGTGACAGTGTCCCTTTAAGGGCAATCAGGTGTGAATGAGGAGGTGGCTGGGTATGGGAGACCAGATGTAGAGAGTTAAGCAGAGGTCATAAAGTGAGGGAGGGGTAAGACTGACCACTCAAAGAGATGCCAGGATCACACAATGAGATACATGAAAACAGGTCATGGAAAACAGGCTGATAGATAAGAAAGCATACTAAAAGGATTATATGTGCTGCACCAAGACACGCAGATCCAGGGGAAGCATAGAAAAGCCAGTGCAATATACAGAGACATTCAGAAGCCAGGGAGAGCTGGGGAAAAGTTACTGCATACCATGGAAAATCAATGCAATATATAGAGACATTCAGAAGCCAGGGAGAGCTGGGGAAAAGTTACTGCATACCATGGAAAATCAATGCAATATATAGAGACATTCAGAAGCCAGGGAGAGCTGGGGAAAAGTTACTGCATACCATGGAAAATCAATGCAATATATAGAGACATTCAGAAGCCAGGGAGAGCTGGGGAAAAGTTACTGCATACCATGGAAAATCAATGCAATATATAGAGACATTCAGAAGCCAGGGAGAGCTGGGGAAAAGTTACTGCATACCATGGAAAATCAATGCAATATATAGAGACATTCAGAAGCCAGGGAGAGCTGGGGAAAAGTTACTGCATACCATGGAAAATCAATGCAATATATAGAAACATTCAGAAGCCAGGGAGAGCTGGGGAAAAGTTACTGCATACCATGGAAAATCAATGCAATATATAGAGACATTCAGAAGCCAGGGAGAGCTGGGGAAAAGTTACTGCATACCTGTGGGAAGAGGAGAACAGCTCGATTAGATGGTGCAGATTATGATAATATTGTAGTAGTGATAAGTAGCCAAATGCATTCTAGAATTCAGTCTAATTCAAAATCATAATTAAAAAGATGTAATTTAAAAGATGGAAGTTAAAAGATGAAATGCAGCAGACTGATGAGAGGAAGACTTGCCATTTGTACCCGGCTCTACTTTACAGCACTCTCTTTCCCTTGCGTTGGAGTGGCAGTCTGAATGGGAGTCACCACTACTCACCCTGTCACCCTGGAACAACAAGTCCCCACTTAAAGAGGTGTCGGACCCGTTTCCTGGAGCTACCCTGTTTTCTAAGGTCACACTGTTGGTCACCCCTTATTCTGAGACATCGACCTTAGGGGGTGCTACCTCCCCTCTTAATGCATCTCACCACCAGGAACCCCTAAAGCTGCAAGCTGTGGTGGGCCTCCCTTAGGGTCATCCCAGCTCCCCCCTGAGCAATCAGACACTCCCCATTAGTTCCCAAAAGTCCCAAAACAATTCAAAGTCCTGACCGATTACAATAGGGTACTTCAAGTCCAGGACTACAGGGTCGTCATGGCTGGTAATAAACGTGGGTGTCTCAATGATTACCCTGGAAACCAGATAATCCCTAGGGACCCCATGGACACAGTGGACATCATTCTTCCTTCCGGGGATCAGATAGACAGGGAGTGTGACGCTCACCAGGGTCTCTGAACTCTCTGAGTCCAGAAGTCCAGTCACGCTCCAGTCAGATGTATAATTGACACAGGATACCAGACGTGTGCTGTTCGAACACTGTTCCTCACAACAGTCCCTCGGTACATTCGTCGCTGCCCCTTTTTGGGCCACCACCCCTCTATGGGTCACCGCCTACTTTTAGGACTCCATCCCTTTTGGGTCACTGCCCATTTTGGGACTCCACCCCTTTTTGGGTAACTATCGTTGTTTGGGTCACCGCCCCTTTTTGGAACTCCACCCCCTCTCGGGCAACCATCCCTCCTTGGAGTGCACACTGTGGACTCCCCACGGCCCTCTCAGGCCCCTCACCACCTGCACGGCAGTCTATCTGCCCCAACAGTTCCTCACAGCGAGGCTCCGCACTGTTCTGCAAGGCTCCATATGACTCTGCAAAGCTGTGCACAGTGAGGCTCCGCACTGCTCTGCAAGGCTCTGCACGGGCCCTGCATGGGTCCGCATGGCTCTGCACCTCTCTGCATGGCTCTGTATGGCTCTGAGGACCTCTAGACAGCTCTGCGGACCTCTGCACAGCTTTGCGGTCCTCCAGATGGCTCTTGGTCCTGGCACGTTCACCCGAGCCACTGCAAATCTTCGTAACCCCGCCGAGTTTCTGCCAGAAGCTTGTAATCTTCGTGGACCTGCCAATCCACAGCACCAGCTGTAGTCCTCCCAGGAACCTCCTGGACTGATGCCTGCATTCTCAACCAAATGTAAGGATCTGTACTCAATCAAGTGCGACAGGAGGAAGCCAGGAGGCACGTTCTCTTAAAAGACTATGTGGGTTTATTTGCTTCATAAACCCGGAAGCAACAGCAAAAGGTTCACAACCTTTAAGGCAGGAAAAACAACACAAATATCCTTAGCCGGATTCTGATCCCTCAGGCCTGTGGGCACACAGGCTGGGCCATATCCAGCACACAGGCTCGGTCAGGAGCCCCACACACAGGAAGGCTTCTCCCTCTCTGCACCCAGACCATGCGCCAAATAACGCCTCCATTTTGTAGGCTGTAACCACACCGACAGGTGAGGTATGTGGGTAGCCAGACCCACCCATCTCTCATAGCTACCCGCAACACGGACCCAGGTACACTAAATGACATCCTAGTGCTCATGTGCGCTAAAGCAAAATACTCCGGTTTGCATCGCAGGGAGCAGCCATCTCTGTGACACATACCTCCCATTGACTACACGGCCATTAGCCTCCTTACAATATATATATATATATATATATATATATATATATATATATATATATACACACATATACAGTATATGTATATATATATATGTAATATACTAATATGTATATTTTATATATATATATATATCTACTATATAAAGCTGAATGTGTGTATGTGTGTATGTATGTCCGGGATTGGCATCTGCACCGTCGCAGCTACAGCCACAAAATTTTGCACAGTCACACGTCTGAACCCCGAGAGCGTCATAGGCTACATTGTGAGGCGAAATTTTAACCTTGCGCGTTCCAATTCACCAAACAATTTTGCCCCTATCTACATAATGGGGAAAAAAGTGAAAGGAAAAGTGTTGGAAGCGTCGCAGCTACAGCAACAAAATTTTGCACAGTCACACGTCTGGACCCCGAGAGCGTCATAGGCTATGTTGTGAGGTGAAATATTAACCCCGCGCTTTCCAATTCACCAAACTATTTTGCCCCTATCTACATAATGGGGAAAAAAGTGAAAGGAAAAGTGTTGGAGGCGTCGCAGCTACAGAAACAAAATTTTGCACAGTCACACTTCTGGACCCCGAGAGCGTCATAGGCTACGTTGTGAGGTGAAATTTTAACCCCGCGCTTTCCAATTCACCAAACAATTTTGCCCCTATCTACATAATGGGAAAAAATGAAAGGAAAAGTGTAGGAGGAAAATTGACAGCTGCCAGATGTGAACAAGGGGGACTTAAAGAATGAGAGCGATGGCGCCAAAGAGTATATACCGTACAGTTGCTAAGGTGGGGCCTCGACATGGGATACTCACCACACACGGGGATATGAACACACACAAAATGCGCCACACACTACCACATGCTTGAACACATATTACCCTCAGCACACATTTCACCACACATACACCAACCTCGCCACATAAAAGTCGAAACACAAAAGTCACCACTCAAAACTCGCCACGTGCAGAACTCGCCACATGCAAAAACTAGGCTCTTGCAAAACTCGCCACAAGTGCAAAATTCTCCTCATTGAAAACTCGCCACACGCAAAACTTGCACACGCGGAACAATTGCCACATGCACAAAAGTTGCAACACATGCAAAAGTTGCCTCACACAAAACTTGCACATACTCAAAAGGCACCACACATAATACTCGCAACGCGCAAAACTCGCCATGCGCAAAACTTGCTGCACACAACTTGCTACACTAACCTGTCACATGTAACTCGACACACAAAAAGTTGCTACACGCATGTTGCTACACAAAACTCATCTCACAAAAGTCGCTACATGCATGTCGCCACACGCAACTCAACACACACAACTTGACAAACGAAACTCGCCCTAAAACACACACAAGTCTGGTATTATCCTTCAAAAATAAAAATCTGATTAATAAGCAGACAAACTACAACAATTGCACCATATAGGAAATACGGCAGCTGTAAAAATACTGAGCAAATAACGTGTGAACGAGGTCTAATACAGGAGGAGATGACACACAGGTATATACTATATACAGGGGAGATGACACACAGATATATACTATATACAGGAGAGATGACACACAGGTATATACTATATAGAGGAGGAGATGACATATAGGTACATATATATACAGGAGGAGATGACATACAGGTATATACTATATACAGGAGGAGATGACACACAGGTATATGCTATATATAGAAGATGACATGCAGGTATATACTATATGCAGGAGGAGATGACACTCAGATATATACTATATGTTCTGTCCTCACTAAATGAGACAGGCCCACGTAGCTATACATTCAGCTAAACCGCTATACCGGGTCCAATAAGGAGACTGTGGTTGAGTCTGTGCTTTATTAAACGTAGTGGTATATTGATGCGGTGAAACTGTGAACAATGATATACATAGAATCAGTGCATGGCATAGAAGATACATAATACACATGATATACATTATGCATAACATTTAGAAAGCTAGTGACTAAACTGGGAGTACAACTGGCTAGGCTAGGCTAATATGGAGCAGAAATATCTATAGGAAGCATAAAGACATACCGGCAATGCAATCGCAAGGGGGATGAAGTGAAGCGTCTTTCCTTGAAGGCAGACTGAGGAAAGTGAAAGGAAAAATGGAGGGAAATGGAGGCTGAGCTACCATAATGCATTGCAAAGGAGGAGGAGAATCAGACATGGATAATACAAAAACAAGATTGAACTGCCAACATAACTCTGGCCGCTAGAGGGAGCCAAAGCATCACAGATGAATAAAGGCATGAATATATCAATACTGCATTCTGAGGAAACTGCAATTATGCAAGCAAATAATCAGGGCAACAATATTAGATGGCGGAGACAGAACACTCCCCGTCTGGCATCAACGGATGTCACTACTCCTTTCTTCCGAAGGCAACAATAGGACCAGTTCAGTTGCCGTCCTTGCTCCGGAACGTTGCGGTAACTAGACCAAGTGGCCACTGGTTCCGGTGAATCTGACAGTCTTTCACAAGAACAAGGTCACCTATGTTCAGATTAGGTTTAGTAGATTGCCACTTCATCCGTGGCTGCAGGGTAGACAAATATTGTTTGCACCACCTGTCCCAGAAAGTATTTGCAAGACTTTGTACCTGTCTCCATTGGCGCTTGTAGAGGTCCTTCGCGTCGAATCCTCCTGGAGGGGCACTGGACAGTCCTGTTTTCTGGGTAAGTAAAGTAGCTGGAGTCAATAACAAGGGCTCCTCAGGGTCGTTAGGAACTGGAACCAGGGGTCTTGCATTGATTATAGCTGCAGCTTCAGCCATGAAGGTGATTAGGCTTTCGTGGGTAAGCCTCGCTGCTCCTTTAGATTTTTCCATGTCACGAGTTCTGGTGGTCCTGAATGAACGAGCTATATGTGTCAGGCAGGTAATGGCTCGAGTAAGTGACTTCCAACTTGAGAATCTGTCGAACCTGCAAGATCCAAGCTGGATAACAGAGGTCATTGTATGTAGTGTAGACACCTGAGGGCGGATTTCAGCATCTGAGTCCTCTCCTACTAGTTCAAAGGTGTCTGGAAAACATTCCTCAATGTACAATAGTTTTGGTCCAGAGAGCCACGTTGTGCTTCCTAGTCGACTTGCGTCAACTGCTCTAGTTGCATGATCTGCGGGATTCTGGTCTGTGGGTATGTAATGCCACTGCTGTGGGTGAACTGATCTCCTGATTCGTAGCACTCTGTTATTGACATAAACGTAGAATCGCCTGGTTTTGTTGTGGATATATCCCAGGACTACTTTGCTGTCTGAGTAGAACTTGGCCTGTGTCAGGTCGATATCCATTTCGGATGCGATGAACTCCGCTAACTCAACGGCTAAGACTGCGGCACAAAGCTCTAACCTGGGTATAGTGTGCTCTGGTTGTGGTGCGAGTTTGGCCTTTCCCATGACGAAACCAATGTGGCACTGACATTTGGAGTCTACAGTTTTGAGGTAGGCAACAGCGGCAATGGCTTTGACAGAAGCATCTGCAAATACGTACAGTCTTTGGCTCTGTATCTCAGTAGATGGCACAGGGGTGTATGGTCTCGGCATATGCAAGTTGGAGAGTGCCGCTAACGAGTTCTTCCACTCTTCCCACTGGATCCTCTTATCAGGTGGCAGAGGTGCATCCCAGTCAGATGTTTCCCTAGTTAAGTCTCTTAGTAGGGCCTTGCCTTGTATAGTAACAGGAGCTGCGAAACCCAAGGGGTCGTACAGACTGTTGATGGTAGACAGGACGCCTCTACGTGTGAAAGGCCTTTCTTCCTGGCTGACCTGAAAGGTGAAAGTGTCTGATTGTAGATTCCAGAGAAGCCCGAGGCTGCGTTGCATTGGTGCGGGGTCTGACCCCAGGTCCAGGTCTCTGAGACCATTACATAGGTCTTGAGAAGGGAACGCTTCCATGAGTTCTTGGCTGTTTGAGGCTATTTTATGAAGCCTAAGTTTCGAGCAGGCAAGCATGTCCTGGGCTCTCCTGAGAAGACTGATGGCAGTCTCATTTGAAGGCATGGCTTTTAGACAGTCGTCGACATAATAGTCCTTTTCTATGAATTGTCTGACATCTGCTCCGTATTCTGGTTCTCCTTCCTGAGCCGACCTTTTGAGTCCGTAAATGGCGACTGCAGGTGAAGGACTGTTGCCAAAGATGTGCACTTTCATGCGATACTCTATGACTTCTTTAGTAGGATCATTGTCTCTGTACCAGAAGAATCTTAGGAAGTTCCTGTCTCTCTCTCTCTCACAAGGAAACAATGGAAAATTTGCTGGATGTCAGCGATGAAGGCAATGGAATCCTTACGGAAGCGCATAAGTACACCCAGTAGTTTGTTATTGAGGTCTGGTCCTGTCAGCAGAACGTCATTCAGGGAGACATCATTAAATTTAGCACTGGAATCAAACACGACTCTGATCTGGCCTGGTTTCTTAGGGTGGTATACTCCGAACATGGGTAGGAACCAGCATTCTTCAGAGTCTTTGAGAGTGGGAGCTAGTTCTGCGTGACGGTTTTCAAAAATCTTTGACATGAAGGAGAAAAAGTGATCTTTCATCTCTGGTTTCTTTTGCAGATTACGAATGAGAGAGGAGAAACGTTGTAATGCCTGATTTCTGTTGTTTGGTAGACGTGGTCTGTGGGTTTTGAAGGGAAGAGGTGCGACCCAGCTGTTGGTCTCATCTTTAACGAGTCCCTTGTCCATTACCTCTAAGAACAACTTGTCCTCTACCGACATTGCCACTTGGTTGTCCTGCTTAGTTCTCTGGAAGACTGTGCACCCTAACTGATCCTCATAGCTTCCCGACACTATACTGCTGTCGTGAGTAAAGTCTATTAGATGGTTGGGCAGTTGGATGCTGTGTGGCAGTTCCCTGACATGGAACTCATTGTTACAAGGTTGAAACAGAGATGGACGTCCTTTCTCCAATGTATTTGTCAGCATGCTTGTCACAGAAGATGGGGCGTGCATGCGTCCCAAGCATACGTTGCCAATTATGACCCATCCTAGGTCTAGCCTTTGGGCATAGGGAGCATTGTGAAGTCCATTGATATGACGTCTCACTTTATGAACCTGTAGGATATCTCTCCCCAACAGCAGAATTATCTGGGCCTGATGGTCGAGTTCCGGTATGAGGTGTGCTATTTGTTTTAAGTGCGCGTGATGGATTGCTACATCTGGCGTAGGGATTTCAGATCTGTTGTCTGGGATCTGGTTACATTCGATGATCGTAGGTAGCGGTAGGCAGAATTGTCCGTCTAAAGACTCGATCTGGTAGTCAGTAGCTTTCCTGCCTGCTGTTGTCACAGTACCTGCACACGTCTTTAAGGAGTAGGGAGTGCTTGGCCCTTTGATGTTGAATAGGTCAAAGAACGTTGATCTAGCCAAGGATCGATTACTTTGATCATCCAAGATAGCATACAGTCTTACAGCTTGGTCTCTATGGCCCTTCGGGTATACTTTGACGAGGCATATTTTTGAACAGGACCTACTGTCTATTGTCCCTTTGCAGACCTCGGTACATTGTGAAGTGATCTCTGGCGTAGCTGTATCAGTGTTCCTTTCCTCCCCGCCATGCTCACTGTCAGCTGGCATGTTTTGTGTACTCCATGGAGCTGGGCCGGGGTGTAGAGCAGTGTTATGATCTGTGGTGCCACATTCTGTGCATTTTACACTGACCTTGCAATCCTTGGCGAGATGAGCTGTGGACGAGCAGCACTTGTAGCAGATACCGTTTTCTTTCAGGAAGCTTCTGCGATCTGGCATAGATTTTCCTCTGAAGGCTCTGCATTTCAGGAGAGGATGAGGCTTCTGATGAAGTGGGCACTGCTTGTCAGGGTCCTGCACCTTTGTCTCTGATTGGGAGCAGCCAGCAGAGCTGTAATTAGAATCTGAAGAAGAAACATAAGTCTTGTGTACTGCTACAGATGTTCTGCGTGGATTTGCAGGTGGTGATGGTGTGGCATATGGTATTGCAAAGTCAAAGCTGGGATCGTTTCTAATTCTCGCTTGTTGGTGTATGAAGTCTACAAAAACGGAGAAGGGAGGGAATGGAACGCTGTGTTTGTATTTGTACGTGGAACCATGTGTGAGCCACCTCTCCTGTAGATTGTAGGGCAACTTCTGGACTATAGGGTTAACACCTCTGGCTGTGTCGAGAAATGCAAGTCCCTGTAGGTCGTCCTCGTATTTGGCAACTTGGACTTCCTTTAGCAAGTCGCTTAGCTCTCTAAGTTTCTGGAGACCTTTGTTAGATATTTTAGGAAAGTCATCGATTCTTTTAAACAAGGCTCTTTCTATTACTTCTGCTGAGCTGTAACACTCATCCAGCCTTTTCCAGATCTCTTTGAGGCCAGTCTCAGGGCGGTTTATATTAATGTCTCTGATCCTTACTGCGTGTTTGACTGACTCTTCTCCCAGGTATTTGACTAACAGGTCTATCTCTTCCCTGTGTTGTAGCCCCAAGTCTCTAATGACATTTTGGAAGGAAGCTTTCCAAGCTCTGTAACCTTCAGCTCGGTCAATGAATTTCATGAGTCCCTTGGCAACCAGTTCACGTCGTGTGAAGAACTTGGCAAATTCTGTCGTGAACCGGTTGTCAGCAGAGTATACTGGTGATGGATCGCCCTGATAGTGATGTGAGGTGCGTTCGTACCTGTTAGTGTCCTCATGGTGGCGCCAGCCTGTGTCGTATTGCTTCGGTCTGACGTAAGGTATGTCAGCAGGGTGATTCACGTTGGTTACCTGATGAGGGGCAGGGTAGTCATTAGCAGAGTTGTTTTGCCTCACATTTTCGAGTTTGTTTCTGTCCTGAGCCTCGTGACGACTCTCGCTCACTTCGCTGGAGGTGTCGTATTCTGGTTTTGGTACTGGTTCAGGGTTATAGTTTGGATCAGGAAGTTCATTAACATACTGAGATGTGCGTTGTGGTGAGTCTTGCAGTGGGAACTCCAGACTCGACATACTGCTTTGGCTATGCAGCTTTGGATTTTGCGCGGCTTCTAGCGATTCTGCTTCGGCGAGGGCTGCGGCAGCTTCCCTTTTTGCTGCTAGGCTTTCTAAGGCGGCATCCACGCGTGCCTTCTCTAACTGCGACCTTCTCTCTTGGTCGGCTCTCTCTAACTGCATTCTTCTCTCTTGGTCGGCTCTCTCTAACTGCATTCTTCTCTCTTGCTCGTCTCTCTCTAAGCATGACCTTCTCTCTTGCTCGTCTCTCTCTAAGCGCAACCTTCTCTCTTGCTCGTCTCTCTCTAAGAGTGACCTTCTCTCTTCGTCATCTAGGCGTGCTTTTTCTAATTTAAGTTGCATCTCTTGGTCAGCAAAGCTCGCTCGTATTTTGGCGGCTTCAGCATTTGCGCGGGCAATGGCGACCGCGCTGCTGATGGATGTTGTCTTTGAGGAGACAGAAGTAACAGATCTTGTCCTATGTGATTTGTGAGACATGGTGTCTTGGGAAAGTGCTTGGCTGTGCAGAGATTGCTGCACCTGTATTCAGTCTCTGTGTAGCCGGTGACTTGAATCCCACTAGTTGGATGGCTGCCGTTTCACTGTTCTGTCCTCACTAAATGAGACAGGCCCACGTAGCTATACAGTCAGCTAAACCGCTATACCGGGTCCAATAAGGAGACTGTGGTTGAGTCTGTGCTTTATTAAACGTAGTGGTATATTGATGCGGTGAAACTGTGAACAATGATATACATAGAATCAGTGCATGGCATAGAAGATACATAATACACATGATATACATTATGCATAACATTTAGAAAGCTAGTGACTAAACTGGGAGTACAACTGGCTAGGCTAGGCTAATATGGAGCAGAAATATCTATAGGAAGCATAAAGACATACCGGCAATGCAATCGCAAGGGGGATGAAGTGAAGCGTCTTTCCTTGAAGGCAGACTGAGGAAAGTGAAAGGAAAAATGGAGGGAAATGGAGGCTGAGCTACCATAATGCATTGCAAAGGAGGAGGAGAATCAGACATGGATAATACAAAAACAAGATTGAACTGCCAACATAACTCTGGCCGCTAGAGGGAGCCAAAGCATCACAGATGAATAAAGGCATGAATATATCAATACTGTATACTGAGGAAACTGCAATTATGCAAGCAAATAATCAGGGCAACAATATTAGATGGCGGAGACAGAACACTATATACAGGGGAGATGACACACAGGTATATACTATATACAGGAGGAGATGACATACAGGTATATGCTATATATAGAAGATGACATGTAGGTATATACTATATGCAGGAGGAGATGACACTCAGATATATACTATATACAGGGGAGATGACACACAGGTATATACTATATACAGGAGGAGATGACATACAGGTATATACTATATATAGAAGGAGATGACATTCAGGTATATACTATATATAGGGGAGATGACACACAGCAGGTATATACTATATACAGGGGAGATGACATACAGGTATATACTATATACAGGAGATGACATACAGATGTATACTATATATAAGGGAGATGACAAACATGTATATACTGAGGTGATGAGGTGAAAATGAGAGGTGTGAGGTGAAAATGAAAAGGTGTGAGTGCAAAATGAGAGGAGTGAGGAAAAATAGTGGAGTGATCAGAAAATGACAGATGTGAGGTTGAAATGACAAGTGTTGGGGGGAATGAGAGGAGTGAGGGAGAAAATGAGAGGTGTGAGGGAGAAAATGATAGATGTGAGGGGGAAAATGAAAGATGTGATTGGGAAAATGAGAGGCGTGATGGGAAAATAAGAGAAGTGACGTGCTATAACTAACCACAGATATTTACTATGCCCAGGCAACGCCGGGCTCTTCAGCTAGTATATATATATATATATATATATATATATATATATATATATATATATATATATAACTTTGCTTGTTAAATATTGCTATTTCTCATCTAAATCTTGGTTCGTGAGGACTAGACTTGATCAGGACCATGTATATATCTGGTCACTGCATCATAAAATATGTTCTCAGTAACTGGGGCTGAAGCCAACTGATTGTGGGTGGTTTATGAAAGTTTTTATGTCAGACATTACGTCCGGTTCTTTGGAGACTGTGTTTAATGCTTTGCATTATCTACAGATATTAAAACATCTCTGAGATGTTAGTGCAGGGCGATACATGGAGATTCACAGCAGTGGATTAATCAGCGATGCTCCTGGGCAACCATCTCTTTTCCTGAATAAGCAGCAAACTGTGAATTAGGCGGATTTTAATGTGAGAGCTCGTCCTGATTTACCAGATGCTCGTATTGCAGAGATGAATGTTTCTCATACACAAGAAAACCCTGGATCTTAACCACCGTCTACTATGTTTTTTTTTATTAATTATTTTCTTTGTGATTGAAATCAGCGCTAGAACAGAGGAAAGAATAGTAGAAATAGTATTGTAGTAGGTTTATTCTTGTACATAAGGGGCAGTATTATAGTAATATTCTTGTAGTACATAGGGGCAGTATTATAGTAGTTATATTTCTGTACATAGGAGCAGTATTATAGTAGTTATATTCTTGTATATAGGAGCAGTATTATAGTAGTTATATTCTTGTACATAGGGGCAGTGTTATAGTAGTTATATTCTTGTACATAGGGGCAGTATTATAGTAGTTATATTCTTGTACATAGGGACAGTATTACAGTAGTTATATTCTTGTACATAGGGGCAGTATTATAGTAGTTATATTCTTGTACATAGGGGCAGTATTATAGTAGTTATATTCTTGTATATAGGAGCAGTATTATGGTAGTTATATTCTTGTACATAGGGGCAGTATTATAGTAGTTATATTCTTGTACATAGGGGCAGTATTATAGTAGTTATATTCTTGTATATAGGAGCAGTATTATAGTAGTTATATTCTTGTACATAGGAGCAGTATTATAGTAGTTATATTCTTGTACATAGGGGCAGTGTTATAGTAGTTATATTCTTGTACATAGGGGCAGTATTATAGTAGTTATATTCTTGTACATAGGGACAGTATTACAGTAGTTATATTCTTGTACATAGGGGCAGTATTATAGTAGTTATATTCTTGTACATAGGGGCAGTATTATAGTAGTTATATTCTTGTATATAGGAGCAGTATTATGGTAGTTATATTCTTGTACATAGGGGCAGTATTATAGTAGTTATATTCTTGTACATAGGGGCAGTATTATAGTAGTTATATTCTTGTATATAGGAGCAGTATTATAGTAGTTATATTCTTGTACATAGGTGCAGTATTATAGTAGTTATATTCTTGTACATAGGAGCAGTATTATAGTAGTTATATTCTTGTACATAGGAGCAGTATTATAGTAGTTATATTCTTGTACATAGGAGCAGTATTATAGTAGTTATATTCTTATACATAGGGGCAGTATTATAGTAGTTATATTCTTGTACATAGGGGCAGTATTATAGTAGTTATATTCTTGTACATAGGGACAGTATTATAGTAGTTATATTCTTGTACATAGGGGCAGTATTATAGTAGTTATATTCTTGTACATAGGGGCAGTATTATAGTAGTTATATTCTTGTATATAGGAGCAGTATTATGGTAGTTATATTCTTGTACATAGGGGCAGTATTATAGTAGTTACATTCTTGTACATAGGGGCAGTATTATAGTAGTTATATTCTTGTATATAGGAGCAGTATTATAGTAGTTATATTCTTGTACATAGGAGCCGTATTATAGTAGTTATATTCTTGTGCATAGGAGCAGTATTATAGTAGTTATATTCTTGTACATAGGAGCAGTATTATAGTAGTTATATTCTTGTACATAGGAGCAGTATTATAGTAGTTATATTCTTGTACATAGGGACAGTATTATAGTAGTTGTTTTCTTACACAGGAGTCAAAGCATTCCTGAAGAGTGATCATTTTTTCCAAACTTTAAAAATGCTTTGTGTTCTGCTGTAAATCAACCAGCTGCAGCAGAATCTCTCCCCCATTTTTCTGTCTGCTATAGAAGACCACAAATGTGAATTACATTCCATATGCAGTCAGGCTCAATTATCATAAATCAGGGTTGCCTGCATGAATGAGTACTGCTGCCTACATCTTTATGCCAGTGAAATAAATAATAAATACATTAATATATAATAATAACAAAATATTATAGGGTTTTACAAGTTTTGTATCAAATATATCAAGATGAATATTTTTTTTATTTAACCTTTTTGCTCTCCAGAAGTAATGCAGCCCCCTGGCCTGTAAGTTCTGTGACCTCATGTGGGACATATATATTAAAAATAAATAATTTAAATAATCTAATAAAAACACATACAACAACAATAATCTAAACATTCTTTATAGGTGCCCAGATCACCAGATATGATAGATATTATATGTCAAAACAAATAAACACAAAGTAAAAAAAATGTATTTTATTGATTTCTTTTAGTGTAAATTTGCAACTTAAAAAAATAAATAAATAAATTTAAAGTGTATTTTACATGCCATACAATATACTTTTAACCCCCTTCTGCCATTGAACGTACTATTCCGTCCATGTGGGGTGGGCCCTACTTCCCATGACTATAGCAGCTGACATCCGGCACTATGTGCCAGGAGTGGTCATGGACCGCTCCTGGCACATTAGCCCCTGGAACACTGTTATCAAAGATGATCGCAGCATTTCGGTGGCATAGGGAAGCATCGTGCAGGGAGGGGGCTCCCTGCGTGCTTCCCTGAGACCCTTGGAGCAACGCAATGTGATCGCGTTCCGGGTCAGAGCAAGCACTGGTAAGCCTCCCTGCAGTGCCTGTGTGATCGCTGATCTCATAAAGTGCAGTGCAAAGTGTCAGATCAGCGATCTGTCACTATAATGTGATGTTCCCCCTGGAGCAATGTAAAAAAGTAAAAAAAATAATATTTACCGTAGATGTGTAAAAAAGAAAAAAAGAATTCCTAAATAAAGAAAAAAAAATAAATACATTTCTTTATCTAAATAAAAAAAACAATAAAAGTACACATATTTAGTATCACCGCGTCCTTAACGACCCGACCTATAAAACTGTCCCACTAGTTAACCCCTTCAGTGAACACCGTGAAAAAAAAAAAACGAGGCAAAAAACGACGCTTTATCATCATACCGCCAAACAAAAAGTGGAATAACATGCGATCAAAAAAGACGGATATATATAACCATGGAACTGCTGAAAATGTCATCTTGTCCCGCAAAAAATGAGCCACCATGCAGCATCATCAACGAAAAAATAAAAAAGTTATAGTCCTCAGAATAAAGCGATGCAAAAATAATTATTTTTTACATAAAATAGTTTTTATCATATAAAAGCACCAAAAAATGATATAAATGAGGTATCGCTGTAATCGTTCTGACCCGAAGAATAAAACTGCTTCATCAATTTTGCCAAACGTGGAACGTTGTAAGTGCCACCCCCAAAGAAATTCATGAATAGCTGGTTTTTGTTCATTTTACATCACAGAATAAAAAGCAATCAAAAAATGTCACGTGCCCGAAAATTTTACCAATAAAAACGTCAACTCGACCCGCAAAAAACAAGACCTCACATGATTGTGTGGACCAAAATATGGAAAAATTATAGCTCTCAAAATGTGGAGACACAAAAACTATTTTTTGCAATAAAAAGCGTCTTTTAGTGTGTGACGGCTGCCAATCATAAAAATGTTAGTTAGTTAGGTAAAAATAATAAAATTTAAAAAAAATATATTTATTTCCATTTTCCCATTAGGGTTAGGGTTGGCGCTAAAGTTAGGGTTACGGTTAGGGTTGGAGCTAAAGTTAGGGTTAGGGTTGGGGCTAAAGTTAGGGTTAGGGTTGGGGCTGAAGTTAGGGTTAGGGCTACAGTTAGGGTTGGGGTTAGAGTTGGGGCTAAAGTTAGGGTTTGGATTACATTTATGGTTGGGATTAGGGTTGGGATTAGGGTTAGGGGTGTGTTGGGGTTAGGGGTGTGGTTGGGATTAGGGTTATGGTTGGGATCAGGGTTAGGGGTGTGTTGGGGTTAGGGGTGTGGTTGGGATTAGGGTTATGGTTGGGATCAGGGTTAGGGGTGTGTTTGGGTTTCAGTTAGAATTGGGGGGTTTCCACTGTTTAGGCACATCAGGGGCTCTCCAACCGTGACATGGCATCTGATCTCAATTCCAGCCTATTCTGCATTGAAAAAGTAAAAGTGTTCCTTCCCTTCCGAGCTCTCCAGTGCGCACAAAAAGGGGTTTACCCTAACATATGGGGTATCAGCATAATCAGGACAAATTGTACAACAACTTTTGGGGTCCAATTTCTCCTGTTACCCTTGGGAAAATACAAATCCGGGGGCAAAAACATAATTTTTGTGAAAAAAAAAAGATTTTTTATTTTCATGGATCTGTGTTATAAACTGTAGTGAAACACTTGGGGGTTCAAAGTTCTCACAACACATCTAGATAAGCTCCTTGGGGGGTCTAGTTTCCAATATGGGGTCACTTGTGGGGGTTTCTACTGTTTAGGTACATCAGGGGCTCTGCAAATGCAACGTGATGCCTGCAGACCAATCCATCTAAGTCTACATTCCAAAAGGCGCTCCTTCCCTTCCGAGCTCTGCCATGCACCCAAACGGTGGTCCCCCCCACATATGGGGGATCAGCGTACTCGGGACAAATTGGACAACAACTTTTGGGGTCCAATTTCTCCTGTTACACTTGGGAAAATACAAAACTGGGGGCTAAAAAATAATTTGTGTGGAAAAAAAGATTTTTTATTTTCACGGCTCTGCGTTATTAACTGTAGTGAAACACTTGGGGTGCAAAGTTCTCCCAACACATCTATATAAGTTCCTTGGGGGGTCTAGTTTCCAATATGGGGTCACTTGTGATGGGTTTCTACTGTTTAGGTACATCAGGGGCTCTGCAAATGCAAAGTGACGCCTGCAGACCAATCCATCTAAATCTGCATTCCAAACCTCGCTCCTTCCCTTCCGAGCTCTGCCATGCACCCAATCAGTGGCTCCCCCCCCCCACATATGAGGTATCAGCATACTCAGCACAAATTGTACAACAACTTTTGGGGTCCAATTTCTCCTGTTACCCTTGGGAAAATACCAAACTGGGGGCTAAAAAATAATTTTTGTGGAAAACAAAATTATTTTTATTTTCACGGTTCTGCGTTATAAACTGTAGTGAAACACTTGGAGGTTCAAAGTTTTCACAACACATATAGATAAGTTCCTTAGGGGGTCTTCTTTACAAAATGGTGTCACTTGTGGGGGGTTTCAATGTTTAGGCACATCAAGGGCTCTCCAAACGCGACATGGTGTCCTATTTCAATTTCAGTCAATTTTGCATTGAAAAGTCAAACGGCGCTCCTTCCCTTCCGAGCTCTGCCATGCGCCCAAACAGTGGTTTACCCCCACATATGGGGTATCAGCGTACTCATGACAAATTGAACAACAACTTTTGGGGCCAGTTTCTTCTGTTACCCTTGGGAAAATAAAAAATTGGGGGCAAAAAGTTCATTTTTGTGAAAAAATATGATTTTTTATTTTTACGGCTCTACATTATACTTCTGTGAAGCACTTCATGAGTCAAAGTGCTCACCACAGATCTAGATAAGTTCCTTAGGGGGTCTACTTTCCAAAATGGTGTCACTTGTGGGGGGTTTCAATGTTTAGGCACATCAGGGGCTCTCCAAACGAAGCATGGTGTCCTATCTCAATTCCAGTCAATTTTGCTCCTTCCCTTCCGAGCTCTGCCATGCACCCAAACAGTAGTTTACCCCCACATATGGGGTATCAGCGTACTCAGGACAAATTGCACAACAACTTTTGGGGTCCAATTTCTCCTGTTACCCTTGGTAAAATAAAACAAATTGGAGCTGAAGTACATTTTTTGTGAAAAAAGTTAAATTTTTTTTAAACATTCCAAAAATTGCTGTGAAACACCTGAAGGGTTAATAAACTTCTTGAATGTAGTTTTGAGAACCTTGAGATGTGAAGTTTTTAGAATGGTGTCACACTTGGGTATTTTCTATCATATAG
This sequence comes from Ranitomeya imitator, assembly GCF_032444005.1. Classification (NCBI taxonomy): domain Eukaryota; kingdom Metazoa; phylum Chordata; class Amphibia; order Anura; family Dendrobatidae; genus Ranitomeya; species Ranitomeya imitator. The sequence goes on along the minus strand of NC_091282.1, from coordinate 52,491,413 downwards.
ACCCCTCAAAGTGACTTCAAATGTGATGTGGTCCCTAAAAAAAAATGGTGTTGTAAAAATGAGAAATTGCTGGTCAAATTTTAACCTTTATAACTCCCTAACAAAAAAACTTTTGGTTCCAAAATTGTGCTGATGTAAAGTAGACATGTGGGAAATGTTACTTGTTAAGTATTTTGTGTGACATATCTCTGTGATTTAATTGCATAAAAATTCAAAGTTGGAAAATTGCGAAATTTTCAAAATTTTCACCAAATTTCCGTTTTTTTCACAAATAAACGCAGGTAATATCAAAGAAATTTTACCAATATCATGAAGTACAGTATGTCTCGAGAAAACAATGTCAGAATCACTGGGATCCGTTGAAGCGTTCCAGAGTTATAACCTTATAAAGGGACAGTGGTCAGAATTGTAAAAATTGGCCCGGTCATTAACATGCAAACCACCCTTGGGGGTGAAGGGGTTAAGGGCATAAAATTCAAAGTTGGAAAATTGCAAAATTTTCAACATTTTTGCAAAATTTCTGTTTTTTTCACAAATAAATGCAGGTAATATCAAATAAATTTTACCACTATCATGAAGTACAATATGTCACGAGAAAACAGTGTCACAATCATCAGGATCCGTTGAAGCGTTCCAGAGTTATAACCTGATAAAGGGACAGTGGTTGGGGGTAAAGGGGTTAAAGAGAAAAAAAAGTAAAAAAAACAGGTTTATCTTTCTTTAAAAAGTGAACCATTAAATCAACCACAAGAAAAAACAAAGGAAAAAATATTCAAAAGCGTCCAGTAATTAAAGGCTAAAGTTATGGTATAGACTTATAGGAAATTAGATAATAAGGGTGTCTTTTGACCTCCTTAATTTAAAGGGCCCATTTTGAGAATTGCTACCTTTTTACCGCTATTGCTCTTCCATGGTAAATTTGATATGTAACATTCTATTGCTTAGTTATAGTGTAAATTTGTAATTTATAAAAAATAAATAAATACATTTAAATTGTATTTTACATGCCATGCAGTATACTTTTAAAGAGAAAAATATATAAAAAGAACAGCTTTGTCTTTCAGAAAAAATGAACCATTAAATCAACCACAAGCAAAAAAAAAACAAAGGAAAAAATATTCAAAAGTATCAAGTAATTAAAGGCTTAAAAGATGGTATAGACTTATAGGAAATTAGATAGTTAGGGTGTCTTTTGACCTCCTAAATTTGAAGTTCCCTTTTGAGAATTGCTACCTTTCTACCCCTATTGCTATTCCATGGTAAATTTGATATGTAAGGCTCAGTTTTTTTGAGATAATAGGGAACGTTTTCTTGTTGCACCAAAAATATTATGACTTAAGAAAAAAAAAATGAATCCAAGAAAATTTATATTCATACCCTAGAAAGAAAATAACAAATGTAATCCAAGCCACTAAATAATAAAAAGATCACAGAGCGGATAAAAGCAAGTACAACCCGAGCTACGGACCCTTAAGCTGCAATGTACCATCCAGTCATTGGAACAACATATATATTTATGTCTCATTGAAAATGGCTGGCAATATTACCGCGCGGCGTATTCCAATATATACCTCTCTCGCGTTATGTGCAGGAGTTGGCTGCATTCTAGCTAGATAAGTAGGCATAGTCTGTTTATAGTGTTTTATGCCTCATTAGAATGATTTCCAGTCTTAGGACCCACATGTTAAAGCACTTAATCAAAGGCAATGGGTCGAAAATTATGTTCTAGCCTTGCTCATATTTGATTCATTCCTTCCAGATAGGGAGAGGTAAAAAAAGAAAAAAAAAACACATTACTTGCATCCGTTGAAGACATGCATTATCTGTTAAGCAGTGGAAGTCTATGACTGTGTCTAACCCTCTGGGTACCAGCCCCAGACGGACATGTATTTCTTTAACTGGTCCATTTAGAGACGGTGATGGCATTTTTCATTTTTTGCTTTTTACCCGGCTGACAGACAATTAATTTATTTTTGTCCTTAAATCTCATCTTAAAGATGTCGTCTCCTTTTCATATGTCACCTATATAATTGTCAGCTTCAGGCGGTGAATTCAATGTATATCCTCAAAAAACACTCATATGATCTACAGATACAAAGATAACGGCCGTCGGTTTTGATGAATTACCGCTCGCTCGGCTTTGGAAAAAAGTGATTACATTTGCCATAAAAAATTGGTTCTAATTCAGCAGAAAGTAAAATAAGTTCCCGCACCCAAAAGTGATGTTTATTTACTTACAATAACCAGAATGGGTTAAAAAATTATCTTTCTTCGCTAATTTATTTATGTTTTATTTCTTATGCTTGCTTTTTGCTATTTGTTATTTTGTTTGTTTTTTATAAAAAATGTATGCAATTTTTTAAATGTTCTGCAATAGTATGACAATTAAAGAATCACTTACATCAAAGTTTTTTTATCTTCTTAATATTTTGCAATCATCATATTATATAGTACTTACAGTTGCTCATTGGCCCTTCCACCCAGTTAATTCGTCTGTTCTCCATTAAGTCTATTTAGGTCTTCTGTTTTCCATTTAATCACATCATGTGATTAAAAACTGAAAAGCGCTATGTAGAAACAGTAATTCTTTTTTCTCTGCATGAGTCATCGTTGGAACTACAATACTACATGACTGCAAAGTCGTTGGCAGCCCAGCTCTACCTACTCTTCAGCTTCTGACCACGCTGCTCCACCGTCCGACACCAGAGACTTTACAGTAATGTAGTATGGTGGCTCTAATGATGACTCATGCAGGGAAAAGAGATTTTCTGTTTCTATATAGAGCATGGAAAGTTTCAGCTAGTCAATTTTTAATCACATGACGTCATAGACCTAATTGAAAAGAGAAGAATTAGTCGGGTAGAAAGGCAAAATTAGCAATTGTAATACACGGTGCTATATAATATGATGACTACAATATATTAAGAGGATAAAAAATTTGATGGGAGGAGGAGTGCTTCTTTAATAAAAGAGGTTGGTTCATCTCACCAACTTGTCAACTACAAACAGGATAGCTAATCAGTGATTTCAAAACTTGAGGTCTGACCGCAGGACCCCCACTGCTCCCAATCATGACACTCTGGAGCCCATGATCTGAATGTTTAGCATGTCCTTCACCATTTCATTCAATGTTAATAGGACAAACAAAATATCCAAATGTCTCATTCATCCATCTTCATCAGTCCTATAGACTTTAATAGGAGCTTCATTTCTCGGACCTCCAGCAATGAGCAACTTATTACTGACTCTATCCTCTCACCTTATATGCCTGTATTAGTAAACACAGGTATTCTTAATGAAATACAGGTTCTAGATCATCTTTTCTTAGAACGCCACTTTGGGCTGCTCCTCTATTATTCCGCCTGGAAATGTAAGAATTAATTAAGAACTGAGTGAGAAACACGTCTCTATAATATAATGTCAGACACACGTAGCACTGACTGGTAATGTTGGAATATGAACACACCCCATGATTTCATTACACTACAGACATTGTAAAAACATTGGTTCCGGCAATCATTGCATAAATTCAATGTTTCCATTGTAATACAGGTGAATGTAGACCACTGTGGACCGAATGTGGACCACTGGCCGGTTTTACCCTGGAGAGGCCTAACTAAATGACTTCCTGGTACTCACTAGAGCCTCTGATGGTGAGGATAGGCTTGGCCATAGGTAGCCACCAGGTATCACTCGAGGGCAGGCCCCGGCTCTGCAGCAGCTGACCAGGTCAGAGGCATGGGTACAAAGTACAGGAGGATGAAGGCAAATACGTGGTCAGACAATCCAACATCAGGGCAGGCAGCACAGGCTCAATATACATATTCGAGATCAGGAATGGTGAGATCAGGATAAATGGTCAGCTAAGTCAATAGCAGTGGAGACAGATGGAACATGCAGAGACAAGCAACTAGGAGCCTACATTTAGGCAAGGAGGGGTGGAAGGAGTTGCCTAATAAACCCCTTTCTACCTCAGGATAGGCTGAGGAAGCAGGACACAAGTGGTTAAGTTCATGCAAAGTTTAGCTGGGTGAAGAGTCACCAGCAGCAGTAGGATGCAGCAGAGCTAAAAATGCTGAAAGAGGCAGCCCAGTGAGATGACCCAAGACTGGGAGCAGCAGAGCGGTGACCACAGTTAGTAGGGTGGCACTTCCTGCCCATGCAAGTAGCCAGCATGGCATCCGTATTGGCAGCTTACAAGAATTCTGATCAGAATGATCGGAGCTATTGGGATTGAAGCAATTTGCCCACATCATTTAGGTAAAATGTTTTGCCATGATCAAAGTGCATCATAGCCTAAGCTGATCCCAGGGGAGCCCCAGAAATCAAGTATGACCCAATGAAAAACCTAGACAAGCATTCAATTCCCATGCAGCGCCTCCGAAGGACGCTTCTCAGTAGTGATGGCCAGTCTGGCTCTTTTTGCTGATCCGGCTCTCATGGCTCCACTCAACCAAAAAGAGGCAGCTCTTTTTGGATCCTAAATGCATCCCTATTTAATACATGCGTTCACTCATCCGAAAACCCCACCCACCCATGGCAGAAACCCCGCTCACTTGCTGGTAACCAATTAAATTGATGAGTGGGTGGAGTTTTATCCAGGAGGGCAGAGTTAGGTATGCCGAACACTGGGATTTTAAACCCATTGAGAGCCATTCAGGGATTTTAGTGGGTCCCACTGACATGACGCCTCCCATCGTTCACGGCAGGAAGCCGCCTCTTTTTGGTGGATTGTTCGCGAATGACTCATCACTACTTCTCACTGAAATTAATGGGCTTGGTGCAATGGATGGATGTGTCGGATCCTCCAGAACAACAAAATGCTCTTTATATCTCTTTCTTCTCCAGATATAGTTTAAATATTTAAATGGGAAACTTTCTCCTGGAAAATCATTGATAATCCCTATGTCTAAGCAGATGACAATACTAGTCTTTAATCCTTTTTTTTCTCTTTGCCTGGGTCTGATACCTGAGAAAGTGCATCTCATGTGCAACAGTAATCCCAACATTGTCCTGGCTGTTACTCCGTCCCTATCACTTTATGCTTTATACTGCAGCTCTGTTTGTTTAGGTTGGCTGCTGAGTATAAGCACAAGCTCTGCAGAAAATTAGTGCCTGGATTACTAATTTCTGTTACAATAACTACAGAATCATCAATTTTAAGTTGACTCTGGATAATGAGGGCACATCACAGCTTAGCCATACGGATACAGAGTGAAAAGCTATAAAACACTGAATAAATATTGCAGATAGTGTGTGACAGCTCAGCATTGATAACAGCTACCATCTGTTACACATGGTCATATACATTGAGGTCACTATGACTTTACTAAGGTTGTATTTGCATTAGGGAGCTGGAAACGTGTTCAATACAGTCCTAGGGGATCCACGATGACTGTTACAGATGTATTTTCAGGCCAATTGGAGGCTTTGCAGTATTGAGATTTTTGTTGCATCAATTAGCTGAAAAATATATTTTTTGGAAATATTTGCCAAAGATGGCAAAATACAGTTTCCAAAGATTCACTCATCTCTAATTAGTTGGCTTAGAAATGTGTGTCAAAAATTTGAAGTACGGCTTCTAGGGTCCCTGTGCGGCAGCAGAGGTTGCACCAATGATATGTCTTCCCCTTCCAGTAGTATCATGATAGGTGACATGATACAAAATAATATAATAATAATAATATAATAATAATTTTTATTTATATAGCGCCAACATATTCCGCAGCGCTTTACAAATTATAGAGGGGACTTGTACAGACAATAGACATTACAGCATAACAGAAATCACAGTTCAAAATAGATACCAGGAGGAATGAGGGCCCTGCTCGCAAGCTTACAAACTATGAGGAAAAGGGGAGACAGTTCTAGGATATTGACCGTAATGAGATACGATGCTTCTAAGTTGTGACATTGCACCTCTTGTGTATCAACTGGGGAGTTGGACCCTCAGAGCCCCTAGTCTCGGTAAGCATCACTGATAGGTGGCAAGAGGGAAAGAGGATGATGGAGGCCTGGTGAAATTGTGCTGAAGAATGGACTGTGAAGGAGATGCCAAACTGGAGTGGCAGAGCTAGAACAGCGATGACTGATTATTATTATACATTTTTATAGCACCATTTATTCCATGGCGCTTTACATGTGAACGGGGCAAATATAGATAAGTACAATAAACATGAGTAAAACAAGGCACTAACAGGTACAGGAGGAGAGAGGACCCAGCCGGCGAGGGCTCAGTCTGCAGGGGATGGGTGACGATACACTAGGATAGGGAAGAGCTGGTTGTGAGGCGGTTCAGCAGACAGAGGATCATTGCAGGCTGTAGGCTTGTCAGAAGAGGTGGGTATTCAGGTTCCTTTTGAAGGTTTCCGTGGTAGGCGAGAGTCTGATTTGTTGGGGTAGAGAGTTCCAGAGTATGGGGTAAGCACGGGAGAAATCTTGTATGCAGTTGTGGGAGGAAGATATGAGAGAGGAGTAGAGAAGGAGGTTATGAGAGGATTGAAGGTTGCGTGCAGGTAGTGTTGTGAATTCTGTGGCAGAGCTCCCTCCTGTGGTCACAAGTGGTACTTCGGCTGGTTCTCTCTGTGAGCTTCCGTTGGTGGAGGAAAGTGGTACTGCGGCTTCTGAGTTCCCTTCCTCAGGTGATGTGGTGAAGTCGTTAGGTGCTGCTCTATTTAACTCCACCTAGTGCTTTGATCCTGGCCTCCAGTCTATGTTCTAGTATTGGACCTGTTTCCTCCTGGATCGTTCCTGTGGCCTGCTGCTCTGCATAGCTAAGTTCCTCTTTGCTATTTGTTTGCTGTTTTTTTCTGTCCAGCTTGTCAATTTGTTTTTTACTGCTTGCTGGAAGCTCTGGGACGCAGAGGGTGTACCTCCATGCCGTTAGTTCGGTACGGAGGGTCTTTTTGCCCCCTTTGCATGGTTTTTGTAGGGTTTTGTGTTGACCACAAAGTTACCTTTCCTATCCTCGCTCTGTTCAGAAAGTTGGGCCTCACTTTGCTAAATCTATTTCATCTCTACGTTTGTCTTTTCATCTTAACTCACAGTCATTATATGTGGGGGCTGCCTTTTCCTTTGGGGTATTTCTCTGAGGCAAGGTAGGCTTATTTTCTTTCTTCAGGCTAGCTAGTTTCTCAGGCCGTGCCGAGTTGCATAGGGAGCGTTAGGCGCAATCCATGGCTGCCTTTAGTGTGGTTTGAGAGGATTAGGGATTGCGGTCAACAGAGTTCCCACGTCTCAGAGCTCGTTCTTGTTTTTTGGGTTATTGCCAGGTCACTGTATGTGCGCTGACCTCTATGTCCATTGTGGTACTGAATTACCTTTCAGAACAGTACTGGAGGCCCAAAGTACTAATGATTCCCAATAGAGGGAAAAAAGAAGTTCTGAGACCATTTTTTTTTCTTTGCACTGTGTTTTGCCTTTTTTTTCCCCTAGACATTTGGGTGGTTCAGGACACAGGTGTAGTAATGGACATTAAAGGTCTGTCTTCATGTGTGGATCAGCTCACGGCAAGAGTACAAAGTATTCAAGACTTTGTGGTTCAGAATTCTATGTTAGAACCGAGATTTCCTATTCCTGATTTGTTTTTTGGAGATAGAACTAAATTTCTGAGTTTCAAAAATAATTGTAAACTATTTCTGGCTTTGAAACCTCGCTCCTCTGGTGACCCAGTTCAACAAGTTAGGATCGTTATTTCTTTTTTGCGTGGCGACCCTCAGGACTGGGCATTTTCTCTTGCGTCAGGAGATCCTGCATTAAGTAATATCGATGCATTTTTCCTGGCGCTCGGATTGCTGTACGATGAGCCTAATTCTGTGGATCAGGCAGAGAAGAATTTGCTGCGTCTGTGTCAGGGTCAGGATGAAATAGAGGTATATTGTCAGAAGTTTAGAAAGTGGTCCGTACTCACTCAGTGGAATGAAGGTGCGCGCGCAGCTATTTTCAGAAAAGGTCTCTCTGAAGCCCTTAAGGATGTCATGGTGGGATTTCCTATGCCTGCTGGTTTGAATGAGTCTATGTCTTTGGCCATTCAGATTGGTCGACGCTTGTGCGAGCATAAATCTGTGCACCATTTGGCGGTATTACCTGAGCTTAAACCTGAGCCTATGCAGTGCGATAGGACTTTGACCAGAGTTGAACGGCAAGAACACAGACGTCTGAATGGGCTGTGTTTCTACTGTGGTGATTCCACTCATGCTATCTCTGATTGTCCTAAGCGCACTAAGCGGTTCGCTAGGTCTGCCACCATTGGTACGATACAGTCAAAATTTCTTCTGTCTGTTACCTTGATCTGCTCTTTGTCATCTTATTCTGTCATGGCATTTGTGGATTCAGGCGCTGCCCTGAATTTGATGGACTTGGAGTTTGCTAGGCGCTGTGGGTTTGTCTTGGAGCCCTTGCAGTGTCCTATTCCATTGAGAGGAATTGATGCTACGCCTTTGGCCACGAATAAGCCTCAGTACTGGACCCAGCTGACCATGTGCATGGCTCCTGCACATCAGGAGGTTATTCGCTTTCTGGTTTTGCATAATCTGCATGATGTGGTCGTGTTGGGGTTGCCATGGCTACAAGTCCATAATCCAGTATTAGATTGGAAATCCATGTCTGTGTCCAGCTGGGGTTGTCAGGGGGTACATGGTGATGTCCCATTTCTGACTATTTCGTCATCCACCCCTTCTGAGGTTCCTGAGTTCTTGTCTGATTACCGGGATTTATTTGATGAGCCCAAGTCCGATACCCTACCTCCGCATAGGGATTGTGATTGTGCTATCGATTTGATTCCTGGTAGTAAATTCCCAAAAGGTCGACTGTTTAATTTATCTGTGCCTGAGCACGCCCCTATGCGGAGTTATGTGAAGGAGTCTTTGGAGAAGGGGCATATTCGCCCGTCATCGTCGCCATTAGGAGCAGGGTTCTTTTTTGTAGCCAAGAAGGATGGTTCACTGAGACCTTGTATAGATTACCGCCTTCTAAATAAGATCACGGTTAAATTTCAGTACCCCTTGCCATTGTTATCTGATTTGTTTGCTCGGATTAAGGGGGCTAGTTGGTTCACCAAGATAGATCTTCGTGGTGCGTATAATCTTGTGCGTATTAAGCGAGGCGATGAGTGGAAAACTGCATTTAATATGCCCGAGGGCCATTTTGAGTATCTAGTAATGCCATTCGGACTTGCCAATGCTCCATCAGTGTTTCAGTCCTTTATGCATGACATCTTCCGAGAGTACCTGGATAAATTCCTGATTGTGTACTTAGATGACATTTTGATCTTCTCGGATCATTGGGAGTCTCATGTGAAGCAGGTCAGAATGGTGTTTCAGGTCCTGCGTGCTAATTCTTTGTTTGTGAAGGGATCAAAGTGTCTCTTTGGTGATCAGAATGTTTCATTTTTGGGGTTCATCTTTTCCCCTTCTACTATAGAGATGGACCCTGTTAAGGTCCAAGCCATCCATAATTGGACTCAGCCGACATCTCTGAAAAGTCTGCAAAAGTTCCTGGGCTTTGCTAATTTTTATCGTCGCTTCATCTGCAATTTTTCTAGTATTGCTAAACCATTGACCGATTTGACCAAGAAAGGTGCTGATTTGGTCAATTGGTCTTCTGCTGCGGTGGAAGCTTTTCAAGAGTTGAAGCGTCGTTTTTCTTCTGCCCCTGTGTTGTGTCAACCAGATGTTTCGCTTCCGTTCCTGGTCGAGGTTGATGCTTCTGAGATTGGAGCAGGGGCTGTTTTGTCGCAGAGAAGTTCTGATTGCTCGGTGATGAAACCATGCGCCTTCTTTTCCAGGAAGTTTTTGCCTGCTGAGCGAAATTATGATGTGGGCAATCGAGAGTTGCTGGCCATGAAGTGGGCATTCGAGGAGTGGCGTCATTGGCTTGAAGGAGCTAAGCATCGCGTGGTGGTCTTGACTGATCATAAGAACTTGACTTATCTCGAGTCCGCCAAGCGGTTGAATCCTAGACAAGCTCGTTGGTCGTTGTTTTTTGCCCGTTTTGACTTTGTGATTTCATACCTTCCGGGCTCTAAAAATGTGAAGGCGGATGCTCTGTCTAGGAGTTTTGTACCCGACTCTCCGGGTGTATCTGAGCCGGCGGGTATCCTCAAAGAGGGAGTAATTGTGTCTGCCATCTCCCCTGATTTGCGGCGGGTGCTGCAAAAATTTCAGGCTAATAAACCTGATCGTTGCCCAACGGAGAAACTGTTTTTCCCTGATAGGTGGACGAATAAAGTTTTCTCTGAGGTTCATTGTTCGGTGTTGGCTGGTCATCCTGGAATCTTTGGTACCAGAGAGTTAGTGGCTAGATCCTTTTGGTGGCCATCTCTGTCGCGGGATGTGCGTACTTTTGTGCAGTCCTGTGGGATTTGTGCTCGGGCTAAGCCCTGCTGTTCTCGTGCCAGTGGGTTGCTTTTGCCCTTGCCGGTCCCGAAGAGGCCTTGGACACATATCTCTATGGATTTTATTTCAGATCTTCCCGTCTCTCAAAAGATGTCAGTCATTTGGGTGGTCTGTGATCGCTTCTCTAAGATGGTCCATTTGGTACCCTTGTCTAAATTGCCTTCCTCCTCTGATTTGGTGCCATTGTTTTTCCAGCATGTGGTTCGTTTACATGGCATTCCAGAGAATATCGTTTCTGACAGAGGTTCCCAGTTTGTTTCGAGGTTTTGGCGAGCCTTTTGTGGTAGGATGGGCATTGACTTGTCTTTTTCCTCGGCTTTCCATCCTCAGACTAATGGCCAGACCGAACGAACCAATCAGACCTTGGAAACATATCTGAGATGCTTTGTTTCTGCTGATCAGGATGACTGGGTGTCCTTTTTGCCTTTGGCTGAGTTCGCCCTTAATAATCGGGCCAGCTCGGCTACCTTGGTTTCGCCGTTTTTCTGCAACTCTGGGTTCCATCCTCGTTTCTCTTCAGGGCAGGTTGAGTCTTCGGACTGTCCTGGTGTGGATACTGTGGTGGACAGGTTGCAGCAGATTTGGACTCATGTAGTGGACAATTTGACTTTGTCCCAGGAGAAGGCTCAACGTTTCGCTAATCGCAGACGCTGTGTGGGTCCCCGACTTCGGGTTGGGGACTTGGTTTGGTTATCTTCTCGTCATATTCCTATGAAGGTTTCCTCTCCTAAGTTTAAACCTCGTTTTATTGGTCCGTATAGGATTTCTGAGGTTCTTAATCCTGTGTCTTTTCGTCTGACCCTTCCAGATTCTTTTTCCATACATAACGTATTCCATAGGTCATTGTTGCGGAGATACGTGGCACCTATGGTTCCATCTGTTGATCCTCCTGCCCCGATTTTGGTGGAGGGGGAGTTGGAGTATATTGTGGAGAAGATTTTGGATTCTCGTGTTTCAAGGCGGAAACTCCAGTATCTGGTTAAGTGGAAGGGTTATGCTCAGGAAGATTATTCCTTGGTCTTTGCCTCTGATGTCCATGCTCCCGATCTTGTTCGTGCCTTTCATATGGCTCATCCTGGTCGTCCTGGGAGCTCTGGTGAGGGTTCGGTGACCCCTCCTCAAGGGGGGGTATTGTTGTGAATTCTGTGGCAGAGCTCCCTCCTGTGGTCACAAGTGGTACTTCGGCTGGTTCTCTCTGTGAGCTTCCGTTGGTGGAGGAAAGTGGTACTGCGGCTTCTGAGTTCCCTTCCTCAGGTGATGTGGTGAAGTCGTTAGGTGCTGCTCTATTTAACTCCACCTAGTGCTTTGATCCTGGCCTCCAGTCTATGTTCTAGTATTAGACCTGTTTCCTCCTGGATCGTTCCTGTGGCCTGCTGCTCTGCATAGCTAAGTTCCTCTTTGCTATTTGTTTGCTGTTTTTTTTCTGTCCAGCTTGTCAATTTGTTTTTTTACTGCTTGCTGGAAGCTCTGGGACGCAGAGGGTGTACCTCCGTGCCGTTAGTTCGGTACGGAGGGTCTTTTTGCCCCCTTTGCGTGGTTTTTGTAGGGTTTTGTGTTGACCACAAAGTTACCTTTCCTATCCTCGCTCTGTTCAGAAAGTTGGGCCTCACTTTGCTAAATCTATTTCATCTCTACGTTTGTCTTTTCATCTTAACTCACAGTCATTATATGTGGGGGCTGCCTTTTCCTTTGGGGTATTTCTCTGAGGCAAGGTAGGCTTATTTTCTTTCTTCAGGCTAGCTAGTTTCTCAGGCCGTGCCGAGTTGCATAGGGAGCGTTAGGCGCAATCCACGGCTGCCTTTAGTGTGGTTTGAGAGGATTAGGGATTGCGGTCAACAGAGTTCCCACGTCTCAGAGCTCGTTCTTGTTTTTTGGGTTATTGCCAGGTCACTGTATGTGCGCTGACCTCTATGTCCATTGTGGTACTGAATTACCTTTCAGAACAAGGTAGGTACCGACTGATGTAGTAATGCTATAACAACGAGTGGACTAGCAGATTTGTAGCAGCAACGGCGGATGAAGCATTCCTACAAAAGCGATGATCAGAATAGCAGAGTTGTAGCAGTGCTGAAACAATGATGACTGGATTACACTCTACTATTCCAGTCTTTGTGGTTGTAGCAGTAGACTGGAATGGATGCAACAGAGCTAAGTATGCAGTAGTGGTACAATAGTAGGAAGACCATCTACCTGAATACTCAGGTGGCATTCTGCTACCTGAGCCTGGATAAATAATCCGGCGAGATGGCGACAATGGAGCACATCAGGTTAGAGCAGTGGCAGAGACGGAAGGAGGATACAGCGCTCATCTCTGGAGCGAGTATCCCATCAGGTAAGACATTTTTCCATAGCCCAAAACATTGGTCAATGCATTTCTACTTAGGATCCATACTTTGCTACGGTAAACGCTTCTGATATAGTCCTGGTAATGCATCCTAAATTTTAGATCCTTTATTTCTACTACTGATCCTTCCTGCGTCTACTCATTACATCTCATTAGGGACTGAACTCCACGTTGTCTTCTTCCCTTGGCGCCCCCGATATATAGCTTTATTGCTCCCAGCTAGTTGAAGATTTTCCTCTACCAGTTCTGTCACTCATAGTAAATGGCTGCAAACAGTCGGCACTCTGTAATGTCACGTCTTGTATAAATCATACATCCCTCGTCATGTTGATAGCTGGTGTTTGTCTAATGTATTTTATATTACGTATGCTTAACCCCGCGGCTCTATTTCATATGGGCTATTATGCTCTTATGGTGGAAAGTACATTATCGGTAAATATAGCATATGCTCACATTATATGATCAATCCGGGACTGTCTCCATTAGAACAAACCAGATAAGGGTTGAGTCTGACAGTATACAAATTTAACAAAATGTATAGATATTCCATAAGGACATCCTGTTGAAACATTGGTCACCCCAATAATCCTAAGAATAATAAATGAAAGATCCAAAAGCTTTAAAATGCAAAGACAAGGCGATAAGCAGTGATCTCCAACCTAAGGCAATCCAGCTATTGCATAACTACAACTCCCTGCAAGCTCCGACAGTTGGCAGCTGGTGGCCATATCGCAAAAAGAATATCTAGCAATCAATCACCACCAGGATTATTGGCACTTGCGGACAGGATAGCGTCTCACAGCGGACACCAATTACCTACTGATATACTCTGAACATCCCATTCTACCTCGTCCCAGAGGTTCTCTATGGTATAAAGATCAGAGGACTGCAAAGACCAGGGCAGCATGGAAACTCACTGTCATGTTCCTGGAAGCAATCCATGACTATTCGAGCCGTGTGGCATGGGGCATTGTTCTTTTGCCATAGGGAAAACCATGCCATGAAGGAATGAATTTGATCAGCTTCAATGCATAGATATTATAAACATTATTGTCCAAACACCCATCTGCAGGTATTAGAAAAGCGAGGAAGTGCCAAGAAAACATTGCCCACACTATTATTCCTCCTCCAACAGACAGGAAGAGTTTATTCATTCTTGCTGCATGCTCCAAGTTCTGACAGCCCTGTATCAGCTTTTGGCCACTGGAGTCTTGCCTTTCTGCTTCACTTAGGCAGTAAAGGAATTGATATTGGCTCTCTTATGTTAGAACCCATCTATCCTAAGGAAGGATGAGTTGTTTAGACATCTTGGTTGGACACCATCGATGCATTTGGCTGTAGATTTTTTTCACTGTGTACTGCCTCTTTGCTGGAACAATTTTTCACATCCTCCTCTGATCCTCTTGACCAGAACTATTGTTTACATTCTCCTCTTATCCTCTTCACCAAAATGATTCTTCACATCCTCTTCTGATCCTTTTCACCAGAATTATTCACATCTTCCTCTGATCTTCTTCACCCGAAATATTCTTATCAAACTCCTCTGATCCTCTTCACCAGAACAATTCTTAACATCTTTGTCTGATCTTCTTCACAAAACAATTCTTCACATCCTCCTCTGATCCTCTTCACCAGAATGATTTGTCACATTCTCCTCTGATCTTTTTCACAAGAATGATTCTTCACATCCTCCTCTGAACCTGTTCACCAGAACGATTCTTCACATCTTCCTCTGATCCTCTTCAGCAGAAGTATTATTCACATCTTCCTTTGATAGAACTATTCTTCACATCTTCCTCTGGTCCTTTTCACCAGAATGATTCTTCACATCTTCCTCTGATCCTCTTCACCAGAAAAAAAACTTCACATCTTCCTCTGATCCTCTTCACCAGAACTATTCTTCACATGCTCCTGATTCTCTTCACCAGATGATTCTTTGCATCTTCCTCTGATCCTCTTCACCAGAAAAAAAACTTCACATCTTCCTCTGATCCTCTTCACCAGAGCTATTCTTCACATGCTCCTGATTCTCTTCACCAGATGATTTTTTACATCTTCCTCTGATCCTCTCCACCAGAAAAAAATCTTCACATCTTCCTCTGATCCTCTTCTCAATAACTATTCTTCACATTCTCCTGATTCTCTTCACCTTCTTCTGAACCTCATCACCAGAACAATTGTTCACATCCTTCTCTGATTCCCTTCACCAGAACGATTCCTCACATCTTCTGGTAATCCTCTTCACCAGAATGATTTTTCACATCCTTGTCTGATCCTCTTCACCAGAACGATTTTTAACACCCTCCTCTGATCCTCTTAACCAAAAGTATTCTTCACATCTCCTCTAATAGAATGATTTTTCACATACTCCTCTGGTCCTCTTCACAAGAATGATTCTTCACATCATCCTATGATCCTCGTCACCAGAATGATTATTCACATCCATCCTCTGCTTTTGAAGATTACTGATTACATTCACAGGATACTCTTTCCATGGATGTTTGTCCTCGGTCACACCATTATTCTTACACTCTGGACAACAATTCAGTAGAAGATCCTAAGGTTGACAGTGTATGAAATACCAATCACCAGGTCTCATTTATAGTTACTTAGATCACTTCACCTTACTATTTTAATGTGAATTTACGCTGAAATTGACCCACAGAAATCTTGCTTACTTGATTTTGTGTTGCACCTCTGGGTCATGGGTCTAACCTCCATACATGAAGGCTCGAATCGTTAAAGAGCCGGTATCCTTAAGAAAGTGGTCACTCAGGGTAAGACAATGTAGATCTGATTGATAGACTGCAGATGTATAGATCTTATTTTATATCCACTATGCATCTACATACATATACGAGAACCAATACTTTCCTACTGGGGCCTCAATTTAGTGGTTAAGGAAACTGGATGCTGCTTTGGAGAGTTGTCACTGACAAAGCTGTAGTTGGTCTAATGCTACACACACTCCAGGAACACTGTAATCACATGGCTAGTAAAGAAATATGGCCTCCTATCGTATCTACTTAGAATTTACTGAACTCTGTGAAGAGAACCAGAGGTGGCCAAATCAGGGTTATTGTGCAAAAACAGCCCTTTTGTTAAAATGCCTAAAAATGTGCATCTCTTCATTCACATATGAAATAAATAATATTGCAGGGTGTGCTCTAGGCCCTCATATTTGATCTCTGATAAAAAGCCAAGATGGAAGTAAAGGTGCATGTCATACTCATTATGCACTGTAGACATGCACCTTTGCACTGTAGAAAAGTACAGTGAGGAAGGACATAGTCCGAAACGCGCGTCGGGGTGTGTGCTGCACCTGAAACTCCCTCCACCCAGGTAACATATCTCACTCTATTGTGTGTTATGATATGGTGGTTTAGGAGCAACATGGAACGAGCTCTGAAGGAAGTGGTAACTGTACTGACCGCAGTCCCTAAGCTCAACACAACACTAGAAGTAGCTGTGGAATGCTCCTAACTCTCCCTAGGCATCTCGTCACAGCCTAAGAGCCAACTACCCCTAAAGATAGAAGCAGGAAAGCTATCTTGCCTCAGAGAAAATCCCCAAAGGATAGATTAGCCCCCCACAAATAATGACTGTGAGTGGAGAGGTAAAAGACATACACAGAATGAAACCAGGATGAGCACAGGAGGCCAGTCTAGCTTGATAGATAGGACAGGATGGAATTCTGTGCGGTCAGTATAAAACACTACAAAAATCCACGCAGAGTTTACTAAAAATCTCCACACCTGACTAAAGGTGTGGAGGGTAAATCTGCTTCCCAGAGCTTCCAGCAAGACAGAATAATTCATACTGATAACGCTGGACAAACATAGAAGCACAGAACGGATAAGTCCACAATCTGTGAACAGAAAAGAGCAAGCAAAAACTTAGCTTTGCAGAACTGGTCAGGAAAACAGGGAACTCCAAAGAGATGTGAATCCAACCAGGAACCTTTACAAGTGGCACTGGCTGAAGGACAGAGCCAGGCATAAATAGTCGAGCAGAAAAGACGATCAGTGGAAGCAGCTGAAGACAGCTAGCTCCAAGGAGCAGCCATACCACTTGAAACCACAAGAGGGAGCCCAAGAGCAGAACTCACAAAAGTGCCACTTACAACCACCGGAGGGAGCCCAAGAGCGGAATTCACAACAGTACCCCCCCCTTGAGGAGGGGTCACTGAACCCTCACCAGAGCCCCCAGGCCGATCAGGATGAGACAAGTGAAAAGCACGAACCAAATTGGTGGCATGGACATCGGAGGCAACAACCCAAGAATTATCCTCCTGACCATAACCCTTCCACTTGACAAGATACTGAAGCCTCCGCCTTGAAAAACGAGAATCCAAAATCTTCTCAACCTCATATTCCAACTCTCCCTTAACCAACACCAGGGCAGGAGGGTCAACCGAGGGAACAACGGGCACCACATATCTCCGCAACAAAGATCTATGGAAAACATTATGAATGGCAAAAGAGGCTGGAAGAGCCAAACGAAAAGACACCGGATTAATAATTTCAGAAATTTTATAAGGACCAATAAACCGAGGCTTAAACTTAGGGGACGAAACCTTCATAGGAACATGACGAGAAGACAACCAAACAAAATCCCCCACACGAAGCCGGGGACCAACACACCGACGGCGGTTAGCAAAACGTTGAGCCCTTTCCTGAGACAACGTCAAATTGTCCACCACATGAGTCCAAATCTGCTGCAGCCTTTCCACCACAGAATCAACACCAGGACAATCAGAAGGCTCAACCTGCCCAGAAGAAAAGCGAGGATGAAAACCAAAATTACAAAAGAAAGGTGAAACCAAAGTAGCCGAACTAGCCCAATTATTAAGGGAAAACTCGGCCAACGGCAAGAAAGACACCCAATCATCCTGATCAGCAGACACAAAGCATCTCAAATAGGTCTCCAAGGTCTGATTAGTTCGCTCAGTTTGGCCATTAGTCTGAGGATGAAACGCCGAAGAAAAAGACAAATCAATGCCCATCCTAGCACAAAAGGCCCGCCAAAATCTAGAGACAAACTGAGAACCTCTGTCAGACACAATATTCTCCGGAATGCCATGCAAACGAACCACATGCTGAAAAAACAATGGAACCATATCTGAGGAGGAAGGCAACTTAGGCAAAGGTACCAAATGGACCATTTTAGAGAACCGGTCACAAACAACCCAGATAACAGACATCTTCTGGGAAACAGGAAGATCCGAAATAAAATCCATGGAAATATGCGTCCAGGGCCTCTCAGGGACCGGCAGAGGCAAAAGCAACCCACTAGCGCGGGAACAGCAAGGCTTGGCTCGGGCGCAAGTCCCACAGGACTGCACAAAAGCACGGACATCGCGTGACAAGGAAGGCCACCAAAAGGACCTAGCAACCAAATCTCTGGTACCAAAAATCCCAGGATGACCAGCCAACACAGAACAATGAACCTCAGAAATCACCTCACTCGTCCATCTATCAGGAACAAACAACTTTCCCACAGGACAGCGGTCAGGCCTATCAGCCTGAAATTCCCGAAGCACCCGCCGCAAATCAGGGGAGATGGCAGAAAGAATCACCCCTTCCTTAAGAATGCTAACCGGCTCAAGGACTCCAGGAGAATCAGGCAAAAAACTCCTAGAGAGGGCATCAGCCTTAACATTCTTAGATCCAGGAAGATACGAGACCACAAAATCAAAACGGGAGAAAAACAGAGACCATCGAGCCTGTCTAGGATTCAGCCGCTTGGCCGACTCGAGGTAAACCAGATTCTTATGATCAGTCAAGACCACAACGCGGTGCTTAGCTCCCTCAAGCCAATGACGCCACTCCTCAAACGCCCACTTCATAGCCAAAAACTCCTGATTGCCGACATCATAATTGCGTTCTGCAGGCGAAAACTTTCTGGAAAAAAAGGCACACGGTTTCATCAAAGAACCATCAGACTCCCTCTGAGACAAAACGGCCCCTGCCCCAATCTCAGAAGCATCGACCTACACCTGAAAAGGAAGAGAAACATCTGGCTGACGCAACACAGGGGCAGAAGTAAATCGGCGCTTAAGCTCCTGAAAGGCCTCAACAGCCGCAGAGGACCAATTCGTCACATCAGCGCCTTTCTTCGTCAAATCAGTAAGGGGCTTAACCACAGTGGAAAAGTTGGCAATGAAACGGCGATAGAAATTAGCAAAGCCCAAAAATTTTTGAAGGCCCTTCACAGATGTGGGTTGAATCCAGTCATGAATAGCTTGGACCTTAACAGGATCCATTTCTATAGACGAGGGAGAAAAAATAAAACCCAAAAAAGAGACCTTCGGAACTCCGAATAGGCACTTAGACCCCTTCACAAACAAAGCATTATCACGAAGGTTCTGGAACACCATCCTGACCTGCTTCACATGAGACTCCCAATCATCGGAAAAAATCAAAATATCATCCAAATATACGACCATGAATTTATCAAGATAATTGCGGAAAATATCATGCATGAAAGACTGGAACACAGATGGAGCATTAGAGAGCCCAAATGGCATCACAAAGTATTCAAAATGGCCTTCGGGCGTATTAAATGCAGTTTTCCATTCGTCACCCTGTTTAATACGAACAAGATTACATGCCCCTCAGAGGTCAATCTTAGTAAACCAACTAGCCCCCTTAATCTGACCAAACAAATCAGTAAGCAGAGGCAAGGGGTATTGGAATTTAACCGTGATCTTATTAAGAAGACGATAATCAATACAGGGTCTCAAGGAGCCATCCTTCTTAGCAACAAAAAAGAAACCCGCTCCCAATGGTGACGAAGAGGGCCGAATATGCCCCTTCTCCAAAGACTCCTTAACATAACTCCGCATGGCGGCATGCTCTGGCACAGACAGATTGAAAAGTCGGCCCTTAGGGAACTTGCAACCAGGAATCAAGTTAATAGCACAATCACAGTCCCTGTGCGGTGGAAGGGAACTGGACTTGGGCTCATCAAATACATCCTGGAAATCCGACAAAAACTCAGGGACCTCAGAAGAGGGGGAAGAGGAAATTGACATCAAAGGAACATCACTATGTACCCCTTGACAACCCCAACTAGTCACCGACATAGTTTTCCAATCCAGCACCGGATTATGTTCCTGTAACCATGGAAAACCCAGTACAACAACATCATGCAGGTTATGCAACACCAGAAAACGGCAATTTTCCTGATGTGCTGGGGCCATGTACATAGTCATCTGCATCCAGTACTGAGGTTTATCCTTGGCCAAGGGTGTAGCATCAATACCCCTCAAAGGAATAGGGCTCTGCAAAGGCTGCAAGGAAAAACCACAGCGCCTGGCGAATTCCAAGTCCATTAAGTTCAGGGCAGCGCCTGAATCCACAAATGCCATGACAGAAAAGGACGACAATGAGCAAATCAGGGTCACAGATAAGAGAAATTTAGGCTGTATAGTACTAATGGTAACAGACCTAGCGACTCTCTTAGTACGCTTAGGGCAATCTGAGATAACATGAGTAGAATCACCACAGTAAAAACACAGCCTATTCTGACGTCTGAATTCCTGCCGTTCTGTTCTAGTCAAAATCCTATCACATTGCATAGGTTCAGGATACTGCTCCGAGGACACTGCCATATGGTGCACAGCTTTGCGCTCGCACAGACTCCGATCAATCTGAATAGCTAGAGACATAGATTCGCTCAAACCAGCAGGCGTAGGAAAGCCCACCATAACATCTTTAAGGGTTTCAGAAAGACCTTTTCTGAAAATAGCAGCCAGAGCCTCCTCATTCCATTTAGTGAGCACAGACCATTTTCTAAATTTCTGGCAGTATAATTCTGCCGCTTCCTGACCTTAGTAGTCTTGGGCGAACTGAAGACCGCGCTCACGAGGTAGATTTTAGGTTTTTTTATTGAAGCCTACGCGTTTCAAGAGCTTTCTTACTCTCTTCTTCAGGGTGATATGCCCTGAAGAAGAGAGTAAGAAAGCTCTTGAAACGCATAGGCTTCAATAAAAAACCTAAAATCTACCTCGTGAGCGCGGTCTTCAGTTCGCCCAAGACTACTACCCTCAATATCCTTTTGGATTTTTGTGAACACCTGCTGCTACGGTTATGCCTTCATGGGAGTTGTGACCTTTGGTTCACAACTGAAATAGGTGAGCACATTTCCCGCAAAGGATTGTATTCTTTCAAATATAGTAAGACACATTGGGGGCGCCTTGTGTTTTTTTTTTTGCTTCCTGACCTTGACACAAGGCCAACAGGGTTTTCTCTGCATGATCCACAGAATTAGGTTCGGCATACAATAATCCGAGCGCTTGAAAAAATGCATCTACCTTCAATAATGCCGGATCCCCTGTTTCAAGAGAAAAGGCCCAGTCTTGAGGGTCACCACGCAGTAAGGATATGATGATTTTTACTTGCTGAATGGGATCACCTGAAGAACGGGGTTTCAAAGCAAAAAACAATTTGCAGTTATTTTTAAAGTTCAAAATCTTGGATCTGTCCCCAAAAAACAACTCAGGAGTAGGAATTCTAGGCTCTAAAGCCGGAGTCTGGACAACATCTGGACAACCTACTGACATTCTCCTCCCTCTCCTCTCCTAGTGTGCAACCCCCACTCCACAAACTCACTCACCCTCGCAGAAATCTCAAACATCTCAACTTACAATCACTCTCTGAGTCCCTTCTCCCTCTCACAGACATAGCTTCCCTTCATGACACAGATGCTGCTGCCACTTTTTATAACACCACAATAACAGCAACACTCGATTCGGCCGCCCCACTCATGCATAGTAAAACTCGTACAATTAACAGGCAGCCCTGGCTGACCAGCCTGACCAAAGAATTGAGACGGGCTTCCAGGACTGCTGAGCGGAGATGGAAGCGATCCCACTCTGCCGACCACTTCACTGCATACAAGCAGTCCCTCGCCAGTTTCAAGTCTGCGCTCACTGCCGCAAAACAAACTTACTTCTCATCCCTCATATCCTCCCTGTCCCACAACCCTAAACAGCTTTTCAACACTTTCAATTCTCTTCTCCGTCCCCCTGCACCTCCTTCCTCCTCCCTCATTTCTGCTGATGACTTCGCCTCTTTCTTTAAACAGAAGATCGATACGATCAGAGAAAGCTTTGGCCCACAGCGCCCACTACCCCTCTTAGCTCCTCAACCCTGCTCCTCAAAAACCAGCTTCTCCACCATGACAGAAGATCAGCTCTCCACCCTCCTGTCAAGATCACACCTCACCACCTGCACGCTTGACCCGCTCCCATCCCACCTCATCCCTAACCTTTCCACGGTCTTCATCCCAACCCTAACGCACCTCTTCAACCTCTCACTCCCAACAGGTGTCTTTCCCTCATCCTTCAAGCATGCCAAGATCACACCCATCCTCAAAAAGCCCTCCCTCGACCCATCCTCTGTGTCTAGCTATCGCCCAATATCTCTTCTCCTTTATGCCTCCAAATTGCTGGAGCAACACGTCCATCTTGAACTGTCCTCCCACTTCTCCTGCTCCCTCTTTGATCGGTTACAATCAGGCTTCCGTTCCCATCACTCAACTGAAACTGCCCTAACTAAAGTCACCAATGACCTACTAACTGCCAGGAGCAAGCGACACTACTCTATCCTCCTTCTCCTGGACCTGTCTTCTGCCTTTGACACTGTAGACCACTCCCTTTTGCTACAAATCCTCTTATCCCTTGGCATCACAGACTTGGCCCTTTCCTGGATCTCGTCATATCTGACAGACCGAACATTCAGTGTCTCCCTCCCCCACACGACCTCCTCACTTCGCCCCTTGTCAGTCGGTGTTCCTCAAGCCTCTGTTCTAGGACCCCTACTCTTCTCCATCTACACTTTCGGCCTGGGACAGCTCATAGAATCCCACGGTTTGCAGTACCATCTCTACGCTGATGACACGCAGATCTACCTCTCCGGACCTGACCTCTCCTCCTTGCTTATCAAAATCCCGCACTGTCTGTCTGCCATTTCAGCCTTCTTTTCTGCTCGCTTTCTACAACTGAACATGGACAAAACAGAATTCATCATCTTTCCCCCATCTCACTCTACCCCTCCACCAGACCTATCCATCAATGTCAATGGCTGCTCACTATCCCCAGTCCCACACGCCCGGTGCCTCGGGGTGATCCTCGACTCTGCCCTCTCTTTCAAGCCACATATCCAAGCCCTTGCCTCCTCCTGTCGTCTCAAACTCAAAAATATTTCCCGGATCCGTGCTTTCCTTGACCGCAACACTGCAAAAACGCTAGTGCATGCCCTTATCATCTCCCGCCTCGACTACTGCAACCTCCTACTCTCTGGACTCCCCTCTAGCACTCTGGCACCACTCCAATCCATCCTACACTCTGCTGCCCGACTAATCCACCTGTCCCCCCGCTATTCCCCAGCCTCTCCCCTGTGTCAAACCCTTCACTGGCTTCCTATCGCCCAGAGACTCCAGTTCAAAACCCTCACACTGACATACTAAGCCATCCACAACCTGTCTCCTCCATACATCTGTGACATGGTCTCCCGGTACCTACCTACACGCAACCTCCGATCCTCCCAAGACCTCCTTCTCTACTCCCCTCTTATCTCTTCTTCCCATAACCGCATCCAAGACTTCTCCCGTGCTTCACCCATACTCTGGAATTCTCTACCCCAACACATCAGACTCGCGCCTACCATAGAAACCTTCAAAAAGAACCTGAAGACTCGTCTCTTCCGACAAGCCTAC
Source organism: Ranitomeya imitator (assembly GCF_032444005.1). NCBI lineage: Eukaryota > Metazoa > Chordata > Amphibia > Anura > Dendrobatidae > Ranitomeya > Ranitomeya imitator. The sequence goes on along the minus strand of NC_091282.1, from coordinate 52,467,953 downwards.
AGTCTGCAGTGATCCTCAACCTACTGAACAGCCGCACAGCCAGCTCTTCCCTCTCCTAGTGTATCCTCACCCACCCCCTGCAGACTGTGAGCCCTCGCGGGCAGGGCCTCCCTCCTTATGTACTCGTGTGCCTTGTTATCTGCTCATGTTTAATGTATTTGTCTATATTTGCCCCGTATTCACATGTAAAGCGCCATGGAATAAATGGCGCTATAAAAATGTATAATAATAATAATAAAATAATAATAACATAGTCCTGGATATTCTGTACTCTTGCAGCAAGTTGATCCACACGAGAAAAGAAACCCTGAACATCCATGCCAGAGTATATATCCTGAACCACCCAGATATCAAGAGGAGAAAAAAAAAGACAAACCAGAGTACAAAAAAAAAATGGTTCAGAACTTTCTTTTCCTTCTTTTGAGATGCATTTAATTCATTTTTGGCCACTTGTACTGTTATGATACGGTGGTTTAGGAGCAACATGGAACGAGCTCTGAAGGAAGTGGTAACTGTACTGACCGCAGTCCCTAAGCTCAACACAACACTAGAAGTAGCCGTGGAATGCTCCTAACTCTCCCTAGGCATCTCGTCACAGCCTAAGAGCCAACTACCCCTAAAGATAGAAGCAGGAAAGCTATCTTGCCTCAGAGAAAATCCCCAAAGGATAGATTAGCCCCCCACAAATAATGACTGTGAGTGGAGAGGGAAAAGACATACACAGGATGAAACCAGGATGAGCACAGGAGGCCAGTCTAGCTTGATAGAAAGGACAGGATGGAATACTGTGCGGTCAGTATAAAACACTACAAAAATCCACGCAGAGTTTACTAAAAATCTCCACACCTGACTAAAGGTGTGGAGGGTAAATCTGTTTCCCAGAGCTTCCAGCAAGACAGAATAATTCATACTGATAACGCTGGACAAACATAGAAGCACAGAACGGATAAGTCCACAAACTGTGAACAGAAAAGAGCAAGCAAAAACTTAGCTTTGCAGAACTGGTCAGGATAACAGGGAAATCCAAAGAGATGTGAATCCAACCAGGAACATTTACAAGTGGCACTGGCTGAAGGACAGAACCAGGCATAAATAGTCGAGCAGAAAAGACGATCAGTGGAAGCAGCTGAAGACAGCTAACTCAAAGGAGCAGCCATACCACTTGAAACCACAAGAGGGAGCCCAAGAGCAGAACTCACAAAAGTGCCACTTACAACCACCGGAGGGAGCCCAAGAGCGGAATTCACAACAATTGTGTCATTGTGCCCCTGGCTGTGTTGTAGCCTCATGCCCCATAGGCATTGCCTTATTCCTTAACTTCTTCCCTGAATGGTGTTCATTATTATCATCTCCAGCTCTTTATCTATATCCATTAAGCCTTATTGATTGCATTATTACTTTCACTATCACTTAATGTCACCATCACTTAGTATGTTTGACTTCCCCCATATAATCATGTGTCTTCGCACCTTAGGAGCACTTGCACTTTTTCCTTTTCCCCCATACACCTCCATTCTTTCCACCATGAGCCTTTACACTGCTCATGGAGCATGGCACTCTATGTATATACATGGTGTGATATATATTTTCTGGGCACATTGCAATATATACGTTCTGTGCTCATTATAACATATAGTACTGATCATATCCCAATAGATATACAGTTCAAATTTGTGGATATTGTTCCTGTGCACATTATTATAATGTTTAACCCCTTAGCGACCGCCGATACGCCTTTTAACGGCGGCCGCTAAGGGTACTTAAGCCACAGCGCCGTTAATTAACGGCGCTGTGGAAAAAGTACATAGCGCCCCCCAGAGGCCGATTTTCTCTGGGGTCTCGGCTGCCGGGGGTAGCCGAGACCCCAGAGAACATGATTCGGGTCGGTTTTCACCGACCCCGCTTTTGCGATCGCCGGTAATTAACCGTTTACCGGCGATCGCAAAAAAAAAAAAAACGCGATTAGTATTGTGTTTCTCTCCCCTCTAATGTGATCGGACATTAGAGGGGAGAGAAATAGGGTCCCCCGAGCCCCCCACGGTACCTTATGTACCGGAGAAGGTGCCCCCCCGGTCCCAGACCTTCCTCCTTCCTGCCCGGGCTCCAAAATGGCGGGCGCATGTGCAGATGCGCCCGCCAAAGCCTAGCTTCCCCCGGTGTATTTGGGTCTGTTTTTACAGACCCCCTGGAGCGATCGCAGACCCCCTGGAGCGATCGCAATCCCAGGGGTCTTTACAGACCCCCGGGATTGCGATCGCTGCAAATAGTTTGTAAAAAAAAAAAAATGCTTTGCATTTCTCTCCCCTCTGATGTGATCGCACATCAGAGGGGAGAGAAATAGAGCCCCCGAGCCCCCCACCATACCGCCTGCTCCTGTCCCCGGTCCTCAGTAGTGGTCCCCGATCCTCAGTAGTGGTCCCCGGTCCCCAGCCCACTGCTCCTGGCCCCCCTTCTTCTTCTCTGCTGGAAGAAAATGGCGGGCGCATGCGCAGTGCGCCTGCCATGATCTGCCAGCAGAGACCCAGCAACCTATGAGAATTTTCTCATTGGCTGCTGGGTTTTGATTACTGTAATATGTCCAATTACAGTGATCAAAACCCCTAATATTTGATAAACATGGCAGCACTTGGGCTGTACCTTTCTCTTCTCTCCTTGTAGTTGTTCTAGGAGAGAAGAGAGAGAGACTACAGTTCAAGTGCTGCCCTGTCAGTGACAAAAAACATAATATCTGCCTCCGCCAGCATCCCATTTACCCACCCCCGTTCTCCGTAATCCCTGCATCACCAGCAGAGAATTATAAAAAAAAAAAAAAAAAGAAAAAAAAATTATAATTTTTTTTTTAAATTTTTTTTAGGGTTAGGGTTAGGGGTAGGGGTAGGGTTAGGGTTAGGGTCAGGGTTAGGGGAGGAATTAGATAAAATGGCTCGCAGAACTTTTAGCGCGGAGCAAGTTTACAGCCTGCTTTGCTCCGGCAGCTCCGGCAGCGAAACAGATTCTGCCCCTGAAGTTGAGCAGTTTTCAGACAGTGATGACGACTCTTCCTCCACGGGATCCCCCAGCCCGGTGGTAGCGGAGTCGGTCGTCACTGCTGAAGCTTCAGAGGCAGGACCAAGTACCGCAGTCCCCCCACCGCTGTGGTATAATGACACCTCATTTTCCCCTCAAATTCCCCCTTTTTCTGCAGTCCCTGGAATAAAAGTAGATGTCGCCAATTTTACCCCCATTGATTTTTTTGAAATTTTCATTAGCCCCGAAGTCCTGCAATTAATCGTCCACCAAACTAACCTATATGCCCGGCAATATATTTCCCAAAAACCCACTGCCTTTCATTCCCGTTCTTGGATCCCCACAAATGTCCCCGAAATTAAAAAATTCTTAGGCCTCACCCTGAATATGGGTATAGTAAAAAAAACCACTCTCCGCTCTTACTGGGCAACAAAAGCTGTCCACTGCACCTCTGTATTTGCAGCCATCATGTCCCGAGCCCGTTACGAAGCCCTGATGAGATTCCTCCACTTCAGTGACAATGCCCAAGCTCTCCCAAGAACTGACCCCAACTACGATCGGCTAAATAAATTAAGACCCCTAATTTCCCTCCTAAAAACTTCCTTTCTAAATTCCTATACCCCAGAGCAAAATATGGCAGTCGACGAGTCCTTGATGAGCTACAAGGGCCGTCTTTCATTCCGCCAATTTATTCCCTCCAAGAGAGCCAAATACGGCGTAAAATTATATAAAGCTTGCGAGAGCTCATCAGGGTACACGTCCACCTTCCTAATTTACGAAGGTAGGGACCGCCAAATAAACCCCCCAAACTGCCCCCAGACAATTGGTATCCCAGGCAAAATTGTCTGGGAGCTAATGACGCCCTTTCTCAATCAAGGGTACCACGTGTACACAGATAATTATTACACGAGTATCCCCCTATACAAATCCCTCCATGCTGCAAGTACAGGGGCCTGTGGGACAGTGAGGAAAAACAGAGTGGGGTTTCCGTCACAGTTGGTGTCCAGACGTTTGGAGAGGGGGGCGTCATTTTCACTTGCAAGCGACCAACTGCTTGCAGTGAAGTGGAAAGACAGGAAGGACGTCTATATGCTTTCCACACTGCATACGGACACCACTGTGACGGTCAGAGAGAGGGGTGCCACCAGGGACAAAGAAAAACCTGTCTGCGTCACAGAATATAATAGACATATGGGTGGCGTAGACCTGTCAGACCAGGTTCTGCAACCATACCTGGTCAAGAGGAAGACCAGGGCGTGGTATAAAAAGGTGGGAATCTATCTAATTCAGACTGCCACCTACAACAGTTTTGTCCTATACAAAAAATCTCAAGGACCACTAACTTTCCTGCACTTTCAGGAAAAAGTAGTAGAGAGCCTCATATTTGAGTCCATGGCACCGGGGGAAGCCTTCGACTCTGAGGATTCCCGGAGACTGTCAGAACGCCATTTTCCTCACCCTGTCCCTGTCACTCCCACCCAAAGGTATCCTCAAAAAAGGTGCCGAGTTTGCAGAAAGCATGGCAGGCGGAGTGATTCCCGATTTTATTGCCCCACATGCCCATCCCAACCAGGCCTTTGTTTCTCCCCCTGTTTTGAGACCTACCACACCACCTACAATTATTAGTTTGTTTTTTTTTCAATCATTTTTATTTTCTGCTTAGTGGCCCCAGTAGTACAATTTGGAACAATTGATAAATATTTTAATTAGTAGATCCCATTTTACCCCATTTCACAATTAATTCCAGAATTTGATCAATCCCATACCAAACTACTATCCCAACAAATTCTCATCCACGTACCCACGTCTGTACGCTCTAGAGTGTGGACCCCACAAATGTTCTTGCAAAGTCAGGTCATCTGAAAATTCTACGACTCGATCAATCCCATACCAAACTACTATTCCAACAAATTCTCGTCCACGTACCTATGTCAATAAGCGTTAGAATGTGGACCCCAGAAATGATCTTGAAAAGTGAGATTATCTGAAAATGAATTCTAGGACTTTATTACTCAAACATTTTTGACCATTTATCTAACTTTGACTGTTTTTATAACTGTCTTGCTACACAAAACTTTGGCTTCCATTTATATTACTTATATTTATGTTGATGATACGGGCATGATCATTTTATTGTAGGATTTCTAAAAAATGAGGAAGTTCCGTACTTATACACTATGGGCTTTACTTTATGGTTCTTGCCGAACCTCTGGTACCAGACAATACTTTCTATAGAGAACTGGTTGTTTTGTGCATATAGCGGTTCTGACCTTGGCGGGTGGGAGCTTGCTATGGTGTACCACGTCTATTGGCACATTCGTCTCTCATATAGGGATTGATGGAGCTAAAAGGACGTTGTACGACCAGTCTCTGAAAGTGTCTGCCATTCTAGCCCTGATGGTGTTCTTTCATCTTTGGAACAAACTCCGCTTTGCCACATAGTTGGCTGCATTTTCCTACACATTTTGCCCTTCATTCCAGTACAGTTTATTCTTCCTGCTACAATATACGCAAATGCGGGACAACTGTTTTGTTAGCAAGACCAATTTTATAGTCAGCCATTGTGTTTTAGGAGCATGCCTCCCTCTGTGAGTAATAATTCCTGGAAGGATTTTCTTTTTTGCTCAATGTCTCTAGAAGCTTTGAATGGGTCCTGGATCTTCAATTTCAAATAAAGCCAAATTTGTCACATTGTGCCCCTTTCTGTCCAAGCCCTGCCATTTGTCCAAACAGAACTTTTTTACTACATATGGGATATTGCTGCACTCATAATAAAGTGGGTAACGAATTGTGGGGTCCACTTTTTGATGTTATTTCTGAAAAATCGAGACATTCAGGTCTAAAACAAGATTCTCGTGGAAAAAAATGAATTTTTTCAATATGACAACCTAATGTTATCAAACTCTGTGTCATACATGTGGGTTCAAATTGCTCAATATACCCCTGATTAAAATCTTTGAGGGGTGTAGTTTCCAAAACGGGGTCAGTTGTGGGGGGTTTCTGCTGTTAGGCACATCTACAAACCCAAAATGACGTCCGCTCTCACAATTAAGAGATTAAAAAGTCAAACGGCGCGCCTTCCCTTCCAAGCTCCGCAGTGCGCCCAAACAGAGGTTTACCCCCACATACAGGGTATCAACATACTCAGGACAAATTGCACAACAACTTTTGGGGTCTATTTTGTCTTGCTACCCTTGGGAAAATAAAAAATTGGGGGTGAAAAGATCATATTTGTGAAAAAAAAATGATTTTTAATTTTTTCGGCTCTACGTTATAAACTTGTGTGAAGCACTTGGGGGTTCAAAGTGTTGACCACACACCTAGATAAGTTCCTTAGGGGGTCTAGTTTCCAAAATGGTGTCACTTGTGGGGGGTTTCCACTGTTTAGGCACATCAGGGGCTCTCCAAACGCGACATGGTGTCCGATCTCAATTCCAGAGAATTCTATGTTGAAAAAGTCAAATGGCGCTCCTTCCCTTCTGAGCTCTACTGTGCACCCAAACAGAGGTTTACCCCCACATACGGGGTATCGACATACTCAGGACAAATTGCACAACAACTTTTGGGGTCTATTTTGTCTTGCTACCCTTGGGAAAATAAAAAATTGGGGGTGAAAAGATCATTTTTGTGAAAAAAAAATGATTTTTAATTTTTTCGGCTCTACGTTATAAACTTGTGTGAAGCACTTGGGGGTTCAAAGTGTTGACCACACACCTAGATGAGTTCCTTAGGGGGTCGAGTTTCCAAAATGGTGTCACTTGTGGGGGGTTTCCACTGTTTAGGCACATCAGGGGCTCTCCAAACGCGACATGGTGTCCGATCTCAATTCCAGAGAATTCTATGTTGAAAAAGTCAAATGGCGCTCCTTCCCTTCTGAGCTCTACTGTGCACCCAAACAGAGGTTTACCCCCACATACGGGGTATCGACATACTCAGGACAAATTGCACAACAACTTTTGGGGTCTATTTTGTCTTGCTACCCTTGGGAAAATAAAAAATTGGGGGTGAAAAGATCATTTTTGTGAAAAAAAAATGATTTTTAATTTTTTCGGCTCTACGTTATAAACTTGTGTGAAGCACTTAGGGGTTCAAAGTGTTGACCACACACCCAGATAAGTTCCTTAGGGGGTCTAGTTTCCAAAATGGTGTCACTTGTGGGGGGTTTCCACTGTTTAGGCACATCAGGGGCTCTCCAAACGCGACATGGTGTCCGATCTCAATTCCAGAGAATTCTATGTTGAAAAAGTCAAATGGCGCTCCTTCCCTTCTGAGCTCTACTGTGCACCCAAACAGAGGTTTACCCCCACATACGGGGTATCGACATACTCAGGACAAATTGCACAACAACTTTTGGGGTCTATTTTGTCTTGCTACCCTTGGGAAAATAAAAAATTGGGGGTGAAAAGATCATTTTTGTGAAAAAAAAATGATTTTTAATTTTTTCGGCTCTACGTTATAAACTTGTGTGAAGCACTTGGGGGTTCAAAGTGTTGACCACACACCTAGATAAGTTCCTTAGGGGGTCTAGTTTCCAAAATGGTGTCACTTGTGGGGGGTTTCCACTGTTTAGGCACATCAGGGGCTCTCCAAACGCGACATGGTGTCCGATCTCAATTCCAGAGAATTCTATGTTGAAAAAGTCAAATGGCGCTCCTTCCCTTCTGAGCTCTACTGTGCACCCAAACAGAGGTTTACCCCCACATACGGGGTATCGACATACTCAGGACAAATTTCACAACAACTTTTGGGGTCTATTTTGTCTTGCTACCCTTGGGAAAATAAAAAATTGGGGGTGAAAAGATCATTTTTGTGAAAAAAAAATGATTTTTAATTTTTTCGGCTCTACGTTATAAACTTGTGTGAAGCACTTGGGGGTTCAAAGTGTTGACCACACACCTAGATAAGTTCCTTAGGGGGTCGAGTTTCCAAAATGGTGTCACTTGTGGGGGGTTTCCACTGTTTAGGCACATCAGGGGCTCTCCAAACGCGACATGGTGTCCGATCTCAATTCCAGAGAATTCTATGTTGAAAAAGTCAAATGGCGCTCCTTCCCTTCTGAGCTCTACTGTGCACCCAAACAGAGGTTTACCCCCACATACGGGGTATCGACATACTCAGGACAAATTGCACAACAACTTTTGGGGTCTATTTTGTCTTGCTACCCTTGGGAAAATAAAAAATTGGGGGTGAAAAGATCATTTTTGTGAAAAAAAAAAATGATTTTTAATTTTTTCGGCTCTACGTTATAAACTTGTGTGAAGCACTTGAGGGTTCAAAGTGTTGACCACACACCTAGATAAGTTCCTTAGGGGGTCTAGTTTCCAAAATGGTGTCACTTGTGGGGGGTTTCCACTGTTTAGGCACATCAGGGGCTCTCCAAACGCGACATGGTGTCCGATCTCAATTCCAGGGAATTCTATGTTGAAAAAGCCAAATGGCGCTCCTTCCCTCCTGAGCTCTACTGTGCACCCAAATAGTGGTCCCTCCCCACATATGGGGTATCGGCATTCTCCGGACAAATTGCACAACAAATGATGTGGTTCATTTTCTTTTTTTACACATGTGAAAATAAAAAAAATTGATTCTGAAGTAAAATATTTGTGAAAAAAAGTAAAATGTTCATTTTTTCCTTCCACATTGCTTCAGTTCCTGTGCAGCAAGTGAAGGGTTAATAAACTTCTTGAATGTGGTTTTGCGCACCTTGAGGGGTGCAGTTTTTAGAATGGTGTCAATTTTGGGCATTTTCTGCTACATAGACCCCTCAAACTGACTTCAAATGTGAGGTGGTCCCTAAAAAAATGGTTTTGTAAATTTTGCTGTAAAAATAAGAAATTGCTGGTCAAATTTTAACCATTATAACTCCCTAATAATTTTTTTTTTTTCCAAAATTGTGCTGATGTAAAGTAGACATATGGGAAATGTTATTTATTGACCATTTTGTGTGACATATCTCTCTGATGTAAGGGCATAAAAATTCAAAGTTTGAAAATTGCAAAATTTTCAAAATTTTCGCCATATTTCCGTTTTTTTAATAAATAAACGCAAGTAATATCTAAGAAATGTTACCACTAACATGAAGTGCAATATGTCACGAAAAAACAATCTCAGAATCAGCGGGATCCGTTGAAGCGTTCCAGAGTTATAACCTCATAAAGTGACAGTGGTCAGAATTGTAAAAATTGGCCTGGTCATTAAGTATCAAATTGGCTCTGTCACTAAGGGGTTAATGATATATAAAGATTTTTATGCACAGTGTGATATATAGTACGGTATATATTCAGATAAATATACATCTCATATTCGTTACCTTGGGGTTGTTTTTTAGCTTTGTTTTACTGTATATGAATATTCTTTCTTATTTTTATGGTACGGACACCTCTTGTATGTGGTGCTACCCTTTACCACTTTTGTTGATAAAGGTATTTTATCTTCATATACTTTCTTGTCCCATATTGCTTTGATCACATGTTCGGCTCTTCTTGTTTGGTTTTCACTACTTCTCCGAATGGTCTACCATTCATCCAATCAGCAGATATATACCACTTACTTCATAAGCAATTATATTGATCTGTATAGTTGGATATATATCTACTGCTGTGTCCAGTATCTGTCTTCTATCTGTCTTCCTATTGTAAGGTGACATTAACTACTCATTACCCCATAAGCCAAGGCCACAGGGCAGTGGGAAGAACCGGACAAAGCTCCAGAATTGGCGCATCTAGTAGATGCGCCTTTTCTGGGCAGCTGCGGGCTGCTTTTTTAGGCTGGGGAGCCATATCCATGGCCCCTTACCAGCCTGAGAATAGCAGACCGCATCTGTGAGTTCTGTCGGATTGGTTGGAAAATATAGGGGGGACCCCACATCAGTTTTTCTTTCAACCCTTCTCCAAGGATCGCGCTGCTTTTGGCTGAGCAGAGGAGAAGGAATGACTGCCGACTTCAGCACCACACGCAGGGGACTGGGGACGGTCCGTGAAAACATGCCGACATCTGCATAGACCCATTCATTTTAATGGGTCTACGTGTGTCAGTGTCTCCGGTACGTGAGAAAACTGTCACTACACGTAGCGGAGGCACTGATGTGTGAAACCGCCCTTATAGAATGCTATATATCTGCCCCGAAAGGCAGAGGCCGCAACTCGTATTGGCCAAACATGGTGACAGGTTCGTTTTAAGTGGTAGAAAAAAGTCGCCATTTTCCAAGACTTGTAGCTTCTCCATTTTTGGTGATCTGTGGTTGGGTGAGGGCTTATTTTTTTTGCGCGCCGAGTTGACATTTTTATTGATACCATTTTTGGTGCCTTTTGCGGTGACCAAAAAAAATAATTCTGGCTTTATTTTTTTCATTATGTGGCGATACTAAATATGTGTATTTTTTATATTGTTTTATTTTTAATGGGGCAAATTGGGGGTGGTGACTTCAACTTTATATATATGTATAAATATATATAATATTTTTAAAAACATTTTTTCACTTTACACTTGCTTCAATAGTCTCCATGGGAGGCTAGAAACTGGGTTCATCCGATCGCCTCTGCAATACATAGAAGGGCTTCAGCAATGATGTGTAGAAGAAATGCTCACTTGCTATGAGCGCTGACCGCTGGGTGGCGCTGATAACATTCCAGCAATGACAGCCACAGGGGTCTGCTGCAGACACCGGGTTGTAATGAAAAACTCGTCGGCATCACGTGGTCATGTGACACTGGTGTCAATGGGCGGTATTAGCGGCGCGCTTCCGGTGCGAGCATGTTAAATGTCGCTGTCAGAGATTGACAGCGGAATTTAACATGTTAACAGCTGCAGGTGGATCGCAATTCCACCTGCAGCTGTTAGCATATGTCAGCTAATGAAATCAGTTTCAGGATCAGCGCCTGAGCCCACAGAGGCAACCTTAGATGTATCTATACGTCTTAGGTTGGAAAAGGGTTATTATTTTACAGACAGCATTTTGGGGTTAAATACGGCAACTAAAACAATGGTAATTTTGGAATTTTGATTTCTTTTTCTTTTCAGCATAGTTGCTAACTACCTGCCTGTTCTGCCCAGTGTTGATTTTTGGGGGCTCAGCGTAGTCACTGAACCTTCTGCCAGCAATTCTGCATCTTCACGTCGACAGAGCAGCGTCTTCTCTTCAATTCTGTTCTGTTGATGGGCTTCTCTGCCAATATCATGCTGATTGACAGCTGGCTCTCTGCTGGCTAACTGTGGGTAGTTGGCTGTCAATCAGCATGATATCTACAGTAATGCCCTGTTGACAGAAAAGCCCCAGAAAATTAAAAGCCGTTCTAATGCTAAGCTGGCAGAAATCGAAGCCGGGCAGACCAGGAGGGTAGTTATTAAATACTTGCCTGCCAGTTCTTTACCCCCCCAAAAAAATAATGAAAGTCGTGGATAACTCTTAAGGGGTTAACAGCAGTGATTGGAACTGGCTATTATCACTACATTTAGATAAAAACACTGATTGTGTAATACGGCTGACACTTGCCCCTTGTAAAGTGGGTTCAGCTCATAACACGCGCATCCAGTCCAAAATATTATAATACACTATGAGGTGGGAAGGGGTTCATTGTAAAATTACTGTGTGGGCTCATTTTTTCTTTGGGGCCCTACGGAGACTGCTCTAGCAAAAATTAAGAGACCACAACATCAAAACTCTGTCATGATCAGCCCAATCTCCAGACCTAAACCCAATTGAAAACCTCTGGAATGTAATCAAGAGGATGATGGATAGTTACAAGCCATCAAACAAAGAACAACTGCTTATATTTTTGCGCCAGGAGCAGTGTGAAAGACTGGTGGAAAGCATGCCAAGACGCAGGAAAGCTGTGATTAAAAATCATGGTTATTCCACAAAATATTGATTTCTGAACTCTTCCTGAGTTAAAACATTAGCATTGTTGTTTCTAAATGATTATGAACTTGTTTTCTTTGCATTATTTGAGGTCTGTAAGTGCTGTTTTTTTTTCATTTTGACCATTTCTCCTTTTCAGAAAAAAAATACAAAATGTATTGCTTGCAAATTCGAAGACATGTTGTCAGAAGTTTATAGAATAAAAGAACAATTTACATTTTACTCAAAAATATACCTATAAAGAGAAAAATCAGACAAAGTGAACATTTTGCAGTGGTCTCTTAATTTTTGCCAGAGCTGTATATCTGAACCTGCAGTCAATGAAGAAATCTTTTTCTGGAGATGAACATAAAGATATGCCCTAGCCTGGTCCGACAGCCACTTTGGTTCGTGGCAGGCCGATCAGGACAGTGTAAACTTCCTCGGTCAGAATTCAGATGACACAATCCTGAGCACCTCTTCCAATTACTTAACCCCCTCCGTCATGACGTCACAAGGGCCAAAAAATCGCAAGAGGCACCTAGGATGTCTACATTCGAGTGCTGACCAAAGATGTTTGCACTGACCTAGTCCGTCTGCCATGGAGAACCAAAGTGAACGTTGGACCAGGTTAGTGCAAATTTCTTTTGCTCATCTCTATTTTTTTTATACTATTTCCACCATCTTTGTGGTTTCCAGTTGTCAGAGTCAACCGATTCAAGGTTTAAAAAAGCAAAAATTTCTTAACTGTCATTTCCATTCTACCAGTACTTAATTAACCTGTGATCGTCACATCCGTCTACTTTTAGCAGAATTTAGAAGGCTTTAAAATCAGTCACTTCATAAATTTGTAAAGCTTAAAATCGATGAGTATTGTCAAGCCCTCTGGCGTGGTTTCCTATGGCTAGGCCTTAAATGCATGTTTTATGGGGCCGTTCCCTCCTGCCTGCACTGCAAGGCTCGCCCTAATGAATCTGTCATGGCTTCTATTGATTGACATGCCAGTGTAAGTGAGACGTGATTCCGATTGACTTCCTAATTACTGCTACTGTGATGTCTCACCAACTGGTAAGGCCAGAGGTTAATAGTTTTGATGTTCAGCCATTGCTGCCTCTAGAAGCTTCAGTTAAATGCACTCCTTAGAAGTCAATATCTGAATCAAGTTCTCAAGGCTATTGCCAAAAAGGATCAATTAAACCCTTTTCTCCAGTCTTCGGCTCTGTCTGACAAGGGTTTGATGAGAAGACGATTAACTTCCTCAGTGCTGCAGGGGCATTATGTGCATTGCTAAGCAATAAACAGTAGGATCGTCCAACACGGCCCCGTCCACCAGGCACAAAGTGCTCTAAACTTCACACCCAATTTGCTAATGCACATATTCCATCGCGTGAATTAAGACTGGTGAGTTGGCGCTTGTTTGGAGGCACAGTTTGTTGCTTGAGAGCTATTGCAAGGGGTCCCTATTGATTATAGCATTCCCTACTCATTATACAGGTATTGGACCATTTTAATTTAATTCTAGGTTTCTCTATCTTTGCAGTAGGCCCCTGTGGAGACACGCAGCATTGTATCTTAGTTAACCACGCAACTGATTTTAGAAAACTAATAATAGAATGTTATCTGTATGTTTTGTGGTAGTGCGGCTTAGGCTTCTTTCACATTTCCGTTGGTACAGGGCCATCACGAAGCGTCGGCGCGACGCACCGACGGAAGTGTGTGCTTTCACATTTTCGTCAGACTGCAGGGTGAGGAAAGATCTTGAGAGCGATATTTCCTGCTGGGCATGCGCAGTCTGAAACACTGGATGCGACATACAGAAAAATGTTCCCTTGAACGTTTTTCTGTGACGACGGGCTGCCAAAACCCGATGCAACCGGTGCACGACGGACGCAACATGTGGCCATACGTCGCGATCCGTTGGCAATACAAGTCTATGGGGAAAAAAACGTATCCTGCGGGCAAATTTGCAGGATGCGTTTTTTTCCCCAAAATGACACATTGTGACGGATTCCAAAAAACGGAAATGTGAAAGAAGCCTCATTCGGCTGCTCACGGAGGTAGTCAAAGGAAAACTGCACTTTTAAGGATGCACTTGGTTTATTAGTACAGCATAAACCAAGGTCTTAAGCACAAAAATAAATACGGCCCTTTGGGCAAAACAGCAAAACAAAACGGTAGCACTTTGTGCAGTCCTTGCACTAGTGGAGGTCAGGGTTAACAATGTCCTTACACAGACACTATGTGCACAAACACTCTCCTGGAGTCTTCATCTCTAGGCCCTCACCAGACAATGTAACTCTCCATCATGTGACTGATCACATGATAATGACATCACACAGGTTCTGTAAGGACACTGCAGGGGAGATATGTGGACTCCCTCCCGCTCTATGGAGGTCCACTAAAACCAGCCCATAATATAAATTTCAATAAAATGACCCAACACATAGTGTGCTGGAGGAAACGATTCTGGTTTTACATCACTGACGCCACCATGCGCAGTGACACGTATCTCCCCTCCATCACTTCACCAGTGACTCAAAGTTGGCTTTCGCATTTAAGTCTTGATTTCTGGTTGTGCAAGAAAAGAGACTTTTGTTTGTGTAAGCCAGTAATATTGATGTGTATTGTGCGCTTATCCTTGATCACTATTGGTGTTTGCTGATATGCTAATTATGCATTGTGTTATGGAGCCAGTTTGTTGACTTTGAAAGCAGTGAGGGAAAAACTATGCAAATAGATTAAATAATCATGTAATGCTACTCGATCTCAACACCATTCTTCCCCTTATCTGTGATGCTGGACTGAAGGACACTTGTTAAATCTAAAAATTGGTTACATGTCGGTATAAAGAGACTGAGAGGAGCAGACAGATTCTGCCAAGTCATCAACACATCCAAAGGACCAGAGACAGGACAGCAGCCATTTTACGGATCTATCATTTTACAGGAAACAACCTAGGGTTTTTTGGAAGAATACAGATCTGCTCCATTGATAAATGCTGAACCATAGATACACTTGGGGAAGCCAGGTTGTGATCCTTGGATCAACTGACCTTGTACCTTGTGTAGACTCAATGGACTGTCATCTTCCTATGCTTGTTGTTACCTCATCTCTGTGTGCATGCCACAGGTGGAGCAACCGACCCTGGAAGATGAAGCCAGGTTGTGATCCTCGGATCAACTGGCCTTGTATGGACTGAATGGACTGTCATCTTCCGATGCTTGTCATTACCTCCTCTCTCTGTGTGTGCCACAGGTGGGGTAGATAACCTGGAAGATGTGAAGTCACAGCTGCTATTATCCCAGCGAGTAAGTGGAAGGATGAGACTCTGTAATGTGCACCATCTTGGGTACTGTGCTGGGACTGTTCTATGTGTTATCTGCCTATTTTGTGGTTCAATTAAGCATTGCCACACTGTTTTACCCTCACCCTTTGTTGTCTGAGCAGCTTTATGCCCACGTTAAAGACAGAGCAGGCATTCGGTGGGACCATCCCTGGTCCATGCGGTTTCGGCTAGCAGACCGGGGCACCCACCAACCCCCCGTGTCTCCACAGCTTCTTTCTGGTGTTGGCACTTAATCTGGTCACACACATTAGAAACTCTGAATTACTACAGGAGTTTATGAAATCCCTAAATACAAATGATTTGAATATCCTTGTCACGCATCAAAGTAATAGGGATAGGATAGACTTCCTGGATGTGACAGTGTGGAGAGACTGTAATGATACATTACAAACCACTATATATAGAAAAGAAACTTCTACCAACAGCTTGCTTCATGCCTCATCAGCCCACCCTAAATATATGATTGATTCTGTCCCCATTGGACAGTTCCTTCGCTTGCATAGGATCTGTTCCAATAATGAGGACTTTGAAATAAAAGCGAGAGACTTACGTGCTAGGTTTTATGAGCGTGGTTATGGGAGACGTATCGTTAAACGTGCCTATCATAGGGCTAGGTGTGCTACAAGACACACTTTGCTCTATGCTCGGGACAATCGGAGGGATTGTCCCAATAAAATATATTTTGTAACCAACTATCATGCTCAATTTTCCCGCATGAAAGAATGCCTCCATAAAGCATGGCCCATTTTACAAGCAGACTCGATCCTTAAACAGATCCTCCCGGAAAAACCTAGTGTAACCATCGGACGTTCGGAAAATCTTAGGGATTGTCTTGTCAAGAGCCACTACCAAGATGGCCCTGGGTTACGTTTTATCGATGGTGTGGGTCCGGGGTGTGGATGTGCTCCTTGTGGCCAGTGTGTTGCCTGTCCCAATGTTGATCGCACTGACACATTTACTAACTCCTCTGGATCAAGGACCTATGAAATTAGAAAGCATATCACTTGTACCACCAGAAATGTGATTTACTTTGCTATGTGTCCGTGCGGTCTTATTTCTATCGGTCTCACTACACGCCAACTCAAAGTACATGCACGTGAACATGTCCTTGGGATAGAGGCGTCCGCTGGCCATGAGGACACATCCACGCTTCGGAGGCCTCCTCGCCACTTTAAGATATATCACAACTGTGATGGTTCTGCACTGAGGGTCAGGGATATTGATTTGGTTGACCCGGGGATCTGTGGTGGGAAAATCAGTACCAAATTGGCTCAACGCGAATCTAGGTGGATATGGACATTGGATACTGTCCACCCAAAAGGGCTCAACGAGAATATCAGCTTTATACCGTTCCTATAATAGTATTGTTGGTTGTCACTTTCACATGTCTGTGGTTTTATTTTTTTAACTGTGGTCATTTTTCATTTAGCCCCACTGTTTCCAATTTTCCTGTTATGAAATTCTCTATCTATCATGGATATTCCTGGACGTTACCATACTAGAGATGTTAAACCTATCCTTACTACTGAGAAGACTTTATATCTATGGACTTATTGTGTTGCTTCAACATCTATATCCACCGGAGTTCTAATGTTATATAAATTTTGATGTATTCCAGCCGTATGATCTGTCAGCGGTGGGGTTTATATAAGATTTGGGTTATGTATACTGCTTATTATATGTACCGTATTTTTTTACTTATGTGATTTAACTATTATGCTGTATGCCCTGTATCTTCCATCTTTACCATTGCTGTTTCTTTGGATGTTCCACATTATGACAGTGCATTTTTATTATCTATATATGATTTAATTATTATGCTGTATGTACAGTGTTTACCACCTTTCCATCGTTGGCTGTTTAGATGTTCTACATTATGATTGCTCATTATTGCTGTGCCACTCCATTTACCAGTAGCTATCATTCTTGTTCATGTCTAGTGTACTTACTTGCAGCAGTACGCATGCGCGTCTCTCTGTGCTGCAGAGACGGTCATGTGCCATGACGTCGCACATCACATGACTCCGCCGTCGCCGAGCGTCCTATCACCATGACAGCGCATGTGTCATAGAATGTGGCGGTAACCTTCTAATCGTGCATCTTGACTGACTGCAGATGACGCGGCTCTTGCAGCACTCTGTCATTTTACGTCCATGATCCTCCTCTCATTAGTATACGGTGCTTTGATTGGTTCTTGGGGCTTTTATGGCAGCACTTCCTCTTCCTCCCCTACCCCTTGAGAAGCGCTACACCACCGAAACGCGCGTCGGGGTGGACGCTCCTGGACTTATTATATCAGCTATCCTAAGCTGCTTTTACTTTGCACTTGTCATTTATGACTTATACCTTATTGCCAGTTTTTATGCTGATTAGGCTTTATGGGAAAATGTGCAATACTTATATATAATGTTATTAGACAGTACTATATGGGTTCCTGTTTGCTTACGTACATTTTTGTATTTATTTCCTGCCCTAACTTTTTGACATGTGTTAGTGGTTGTACCCCCTTCCTTGTTCCTTTCTTCTTGCCATCTTTACCTGATCACTTAATAAATTGATATGATTATTTAAATTATATTTGGGATTTTTTCGTCATGTTTTTCTTTGGTTTAGTATAGTCCTTGCAACTTTTTCCCTGTATTATGTCCGTATAAATCTAATCTCACAGTACATTTATATCTTAATTCAAATAACACTGTTACTGTGATTTGTTGTTTTCATGAGGTGTGCTGACTTCACACACATTAGATGTGTGATGGCCAAAAGAAGCTTTGGCTGATTGATTGGTCGACAGCCAGCTTGGCCGTCTCTCCCATACAAAGGAGTACACATTCTGCTGATCGCGCTCCTGTGTTCTCTATGTGACAGCCGGCAACGTTGGCTGGCAGCTAATCTCCAGTAGAACAATGTGATCCGCAGTCCGGAATTGGACATGTGTGATCGAGATCTCGCCTGACCATCAGTCGGCAGGTGCCCTCATATACATTAAACGGCAAGTTTCAGTCGACATTAGTATTATGTGTATGTCATCATGAGTTTCCCGGCTTCATGAAGATAGTCAGGATTGGAGAAATCCCTGGAGCAAAATAGCCAATTTGTCATAAAATTTTACAAAAAAAATAGAACAAGAAGAGGAAAAAGACGATTCAGACGTAACCCTGTATGGATATGTGTATGTAAACAGGTACATGGATGCAACAGCACAGAGAAGGATTAATCTGTGGTAACTTAACCAGCAGATATTTAGGTGATTAACACAGTGGTGCCCAGGTCTCAATGTCAGTATTGGCAGCCGATTAATCTCTGTACTGTTCAGCTGTTCAACAGTGAATACTGGATATTATGTTCAGGAACAAAGATAACACAGCTGGTATTTCTTACAGCTTAGGATCTTAGCATCATGTCTGTCAGCTTGTAAAAGTAAAGTGAAAGTAAAATGTGCTCCAGCTACACACACAGTGAGCAGGAACTTCCTGATTTTTTAACAGTGCTTTACAGGCAAAATACATCACTATTGCTGGTGACAGAAACTCATGCACTATTAAACAGTATTAAATAGTAGTTGATATATATAATAATAAGCATTATCCCAAAACAAAGGGCAAAGCAACCAGTGGAATTACAGTAAATTATTATACACTGCGAACACTACAATTTGGCTATACTGGGTATTAAGACAATTCTTTTAACACACTCTTATTCTGTCATTACAAGAAAGAAAACTATTATTGTTAATAAAACCTACAAACAGGAGGAAGTTTTATGCCAAGTATAAAGGCTAAACTGAAATCTTTATTGAAACATATATACACATGAGGTTAAAAAATTTATATTTTGGAGGGAGGAAAAATTTTTTTTTACTGCATTCAATGAGGTTCACTAGAATTCTACAAATAATAAGATACTAAATGTTTACATGATTAACCAATTGATCTCATGAAATCATTTACAGGATTGTATATGAAATATAAAAATAAAAAGTAGATATCACAAAGTGCTTTTCGGTCTTGGGGAAAAGCTCTCTTAAGGTTGCGTAAAAGCGTGTTTCGATACTACAGCATTCGCGGGTCCCTTTCCAGGGCAGGAAGCATCTAGCAAAATTTGGTTTTATAACGTGGATCTTACAGAGTGGCAACCCAGTAGTCAGCAGTATTCCTAATCATAACTATACGGGGATCCTGTTGTGGGGATCCTGTTGTAGATAGTGCAGCAAGAAGGCACTCATTTGTCGAGCTCTACCATGAGGTCCAAGCCCATAATGTGTTTGTGGCTGGGTATCAATGAGTCTCATTTCCTCCATCCCCTCCCGCCAACCATGAACAACAGAGAGTGGAGGATTATCCTCTTCATCTGGCAGTTGCTCGCCCATTAACTCTTCCTCTCCATTTGTTTTTCGGATCTTGCACCTTCGATAACAGTTTGTTATCACCAGCCCCCCTCAATCGCAGTAATCCACCATACCTTAGCACCCGCCTGGGTGATGACAGTCTTAAACTTAGAGACGATGTTATCTCTTCAGCATCCTCCTCTGCTTCCTCCTCTTCCTCTGGGACCACGGTCTCATCCTGCAGGCTAGTCAAAGTCTCCTCCAGCATAGAGATGACCGGAATAGTGATGCTGAAGACTGTGCAGAGGTCCTTAATATGTGCCCACTCTGTAAACGTGATATGAGGCATGTCCATACTGTGTTGGCCCAGGCTATACAACATGACATACTGTATTAGGGCTCGTTGCTGCTCCACAGTCGCTGCAACATGTGCAGAGTGGAATTCCACCATGTCAGCACATCGCATATGAACCTGTTAACTGGCATGGATAAAGAGCTCTGTATCGATGCAAGTCGATGACCAGAGGGGTGCAGATGGTGGATATGAGCACGCAGCTTACGTGCTTTCTGGAGCAGGTCACCCAGGCCAGGATAGTGGCTGAGAAAATGCTGAACCACTAGGTTGAGGACGTAAGTCATGCAAGGCACGTGTTTGAGCTTGCCTCGCCGTGGGGCCACCCCCATGTTTGCACCATTATCGTACATGGCTTTCTCTGGATGCAGGTTCAGCGGAGACAGCCATTGATCAATCTCAGCCTGATTACAGTGAGCCCTGGCTGTGCAGTACGGAGGTGGTGGGGATTCGATCTGCTCTGCTAGAATGCGTGTTGCGTTAAGGCCGAGGTTGATGACGCAGGTGGAGGCCCTAGAGGAGATAGAGGAGGAAGCAGAAGCGGTGGAAGAAGAGTTAAATGTAGAGGTTTGTCCTGCAAGCCTTGGGGATTCTAAGACTTGTGGAGCAGTGCCTGTCCCCACAGCCACCAGAATCACCCCATGCCCCGTTCCCAAGATGTAATGCCCTTGGCCATGCTTATTCATCCAAGTGTCTGTGGTGAAATGCACCCTGACAGACAGAGATTTATTCAAGGAATGGGTGATGTTGTCTGCAGCATGCTGGAGTAGCGCAGGCATAGCTTTATTAGCAATGTAATGGCAACTGGGCAATCGGTACTGGGGGACTGCGCCTGCCATCAGCTTTTGGAAACCGTCTATATCTACCAGGCGGAAAGGTAGCATTTCTGTGGCCAACAGATTGGAGATGGTGGAGTTCAACCTCTTAGCTTTGTCATGCATAGGAGGAAACAATCTTTTACGTGACCACAACTGCGGAACCGTAGGCTGGCTGCAGTGCTGAGAGAGGGTGGCGTTTGGTGAACTGGACAAACTACTGGACCATGAGAGAGGTGCAGGCGGAGGTGTTACGATGGACTGAGGAACTTGTGGTGTGCTCGTTCTCTGAGATCAGTCCAAAACAGCAGGCATGTCTGCTTCCATTACAGCTGACGGAAGGAGGTCTCAGTCACCGTGACTGGAGCGGGTAAAGAACCCTAGGTTCTGCAGTCGAAGACCTGCATCTCAATAGTAACAGAGGAGGAGGAAGAAGCAGATGCGATTAATGGGGCGGCTTATGGTTGTTGAGGTCCGCTGGTCCGCAGTTTTGCACAGTGGGATTCCCACAGTAAAGCATGTTGATTGCGCATGTCAAGGTTCATACATGTAGTAGTCAAATTATTGCAGTTTTTACCTCAACTCAGTTTTTTTTTTTGCAAAGTTGGCAGATTACGTGAGTTGGCTCATCCTTTGCAGTGTCAAAAAAGGCCCAGGCTAGGCAACTCTTGCCATCCCTGCGAGCCGAGTCTCTCCAAGACTCCTATAAGGCCTTCCATCTCACCAATCGCCATTGGGTTGTTCTTTGTTAAGAATAAATTGGAGGTTTATATCCTTGTTTTTCAATCTTACAGAGATTAATAAGATAACTATACGTAACCCATACCCATTACCTCTCATTCCTGATCTGTTTAATCAACTAGAGTTGGCCAAGTGTTTTTTTAAACTGGATCTGCAAGGGGTGTGTAACCTTATACGTGTTCACCCAGGTGCTGAGTCGAACATTGCCTTCAATAGTCCAAAGCGTCACTTTGAGAATTTGGTGAAGCCATGTTGATTTGCCTTTTGTGGTTGAGGTAGATGCCTCTTCTGTAGGGATGGGTGCTGTTCTTTCACAAAAGAAGGAAGGTTATGTTCATCCTTGTGTTTTTTCTCTCCAAAATTCTCACAAGCAGAGTCCAGCTATGATATAGGTGATCGGGAAATCTTGTCGCTTAAGAGAGCTTTCAAGGAATGGAGACAGGTTGAAGGGGGCTTGACATAGAGTAATGGTCTTTACTGAGCGCAAAAAATTACTGTATGTTGATGCTGTGTAGGATGCTAGCAGGTGCGTAGGATGCAGTGACACACAGGAGGCCGAACAAGGGTTAACAGGTTCTTTATGTATAAGAACAGTAATGCTTCAAGCAGCTGGGTAAGGAATGTGATTGGGGCATAGGGGGAGATTCAAATGCAACAGAATATAATGGATTAACTTATCAGTCTCTATGCGCTGGAGGAAGGTGGCTGGAAGATCTCACGGCGGAGCCTCAGGGGGCCAGAGATGTCTCCGATCCGGTCCCGCAGATGAGTGATGCACTTTATCCTTGCGATGGCGAATCTTCCAGGTTCTTTGGCACGTGATCTCATGATCCGTGCACACGGTGAGGCAGAGGTGATGACCGACGGCAAAGAAGAAAAAGCAGAGAGTTCAGTGAGCAAGGCTGCAGTAGGAGCACACAGTCCAGTGGACACAATCACAGGCACAGGCCGGCCCTCATCAGCCACCGCAAGGATGGGACTAAGCGGTGCCTCCGCGGTGGTGAAAGGAGCGAAGATCCGTACTCTATCCTGGTCACTACACGGTAAGGAAGTATCAGGCTGAGGGGAAGACACGTCGGCAGTCTGGTTAGCTGGGGGTATAGGCACATCTAGCGGGCGTGGGTCCATGAAGAGGGAGTTAACCGTCTTACTATTCACAAGCTCGGTCCCCGCCAAGTGTGTTGTCTTCCCGCTCAAACTGCTATTTAAGTCCAACCCGCCCCTATCAGTCAGGTGCCCTGTTCTGCTCCGGTCAGCAATCTCTTTCCCGTGCAACACTGGTGACAGCTCCATCGGTTCTGGCCCAGACACACAGGAGAGACCATCAACTTGGTTCTCTTCCCTACAGCTGCTAAGTGCCTGAATACTAGACAAGCTTTTTTTTCTCAGTTTGATTTCCCTGTGACATATCGCTTTGATACTCAGCATGTTAAGGTGGATGTCTTATCACGTAGATTTGTTCCGAAGTTAAGGGATGAAAATCCAGTCAACATTCTTAGTGAAGGGGTGGTGGGTGCTTTAGGTATCAATCTCAGACAGCGCATTATGGAGGCTCATGATCAGGCACCAGATAGCTTGCCACCCAGCAAGTTTTTTGTGCCTTCCTCTCTTCTAACTGATCTCCTTAGCGAGGTACATGACTCAGTGTTGGCTGGACATGCTAGTTCCTCTGCCACCTGGAGAGCTGCTTCCAGGTCCTTTTGGTGTGGAAGAGTGTAGAGATGAGCAAACTTGTTTGGAAAACGTTTGCCAATCTCAAATTTCGGCATGAATGTTTCACATTCGGATTCATGCTCGGATTCTGGAGCATTTTCCTCAAAATTAGCAAAATTCAGCCAAAGTTCGGTAAATGCCATCATCAGCATCACTATTTCAGTCATCTACTTGCTGGAGCTTTGAATAGTGTGAGGGAGGAGGTGGTGGTCATACAGGAAGAGAAGGAAACAGAGGAGGATGTAGAAGAGATAGCAATATCTCTAAGTTCTGGACTGTCGTTACACAGGCCGGTGCCCTGGTAGGGTAGGGCAGTGATCGAGGTGGGCTCATGGTACCTGACAAACTGTTAGTGAAGGTGCAGGAGCCAAGAAACTAATGGAGGACAAGGAGGAAGAGGTAATAGGCGTTCAACAGTCAGGAGATGAAGAGGATAGTAATTCCCTCTCTGTTGTCCGTGGTTGGCATGAGGGGACAGATGAAGCAAGCTTGAGTGTTACCCCACCAGAAAACCACACCATGGAATTGGACTTCATGTACAGTGGGTACGGAAAGTATTCAGACCCTTTAAAATTTTTCACTCTTTGTTTCATTGCAGCCATTTGGTAAATTCAAAAAAGTTCAATTTTGTTTCTCATTAATATACACTTTGCACCCCATCTTGACTGAAAGAGAACAGAAATGTAGAAATTTTTGCATATTTATTAAAAAAGAAAAACTGAAATATCACATGGTCATAAGTAGGGTTGAGCGAAACGGGTCGGCCAGATTCAGAAGTCGCCGACTTTTGGCAAAGTCGGGTTTCATGAAACCCGACCCGACCCCTGTGTGGGGTCGGCCATGAGGTCGGCGATCTTCTGAATCTGGTATCGGAATTCCGATACCGAGTTCCGATATGTTTGCAATATCGGAAATTGGTATCGGAATCCATATTTAAGTGTAAAATAAAGAATTAAAATAAAGAATATTGCTATACTCACCCTCTGACGCGCCCTGGTACTAACCGGCAGCCTTGCTTCCTTAGAATCAGCGCGTGAAGGGCCTTAGATGACGTCGCGGCTTGTGATTGGTCACGCGACCGCCCATGTGACCGCTCGCGCGACGAATCACAAGCCGCGACGTCACCGAAGGTCCTTCAAGTGCTGATTCTTAGGAAGGAAGGCTGCCGGAAAGAAGCAGGGCACGTCCGAGGGTGAGTATATACCTAATAGGAATATACTCACCCTCGGACGCGCCCTGCTTCTTTCCGGCAGCCTTCCTTCCTAAGAATCAGCGATTGAAGGACCTTCGGTGACGTCGCGGCTTGTGATTGGTCGTGCGAGCGGTCACATGGGCGGTCGCACGACCAATCACAAGCCGCGACGTCATCTAAGGCCCTTCACGCGCTGATTCTAAGGAAGCAAGGCTGCCGGTTAGTACCAGGGCGCGTCAGAGGGTGAGTATAGCAATATTTTTTATTTTAATTCTTTATTTTACACTTAAATATGGATCCCAGGGCCTGAAGGAGAGTTTCCTCTCCTTCAGACCCTGGGAACCATTGGAAACCCAATGCACTGCATTGGGTTTCGAGTTTCGGTCGACCCCGACCCCGACTTTTTTATAGGATCGGCCGACTTCACTCGACCCAACTTTTGAAAAAGTCGGGTTTTGTGAAACCCGACCCGATCCTATAAAAGTAAAAGTCGCTCAACCCTAGTCATAAGTATTCAGACCCTTTGCTCAGTATTGAGTAGAAGTACCCCTTTTGATATAGAACATCCATGAGTCTTCATGAGAATGATGCAAGTTTTAAACACTTGGATTTGGGGATCCTCTGCCATTCCTTGCAGATCCTCTCCAGTTTTGTCAGGTTGGATGGTGAACATTGGTGGACAGTCATTTTCAGGTCTCTCCAGAGATGCTCAATTGGGTTTAGGTCAGGCCTCTGGCTGAACTTTTTTGAATTTACCAAATGAAACAAAGAGTGAAAAATTTAAAGGAGTCTGAATATTTTCCGTACGTATTGTAGGCACCCAACACCTGATTGCCTTTTTGCTACACTATCTGCAACATGATACTCATATTCTTAGGATTATAAATAATGCTGATTACTGGATTGCCACTCTGTTAGATTCACAGTGCAAGAGTACATTTTTCCAGATGCTTTCCACCCTGGAAAGGGACGCGCACATGCTGGAGTATTGAAAGCAATCTTAAGAGTGGTTTTCCCCAAGACAGCAATGAGGCACCCAGTGTTATAGACTTCCAACCACGGGGAAGTCAAGTCGTCAACGGAAAAACAGCAGCATCAGCAACAGTGTAAGTGGAAGAAGTAATATCTGTTAGTCGTTTTACACATTTTTACACCATCTCTTGCACCAGCAGAACAGAGTACAAGTCTGACACATAGTGAATGACTGGAGAGGATGGTGCACGAGTACCTTGAGCTCAATATCGATGCCATCAGGGAGGTTTTGGATCCTTTTGCAGTTTGGTCTTCAACGATGGAAGAGTGGCCTAAGCTCACCAGTCATGCTTTATAGGCTTTGTCATACCTGGCAGCCAGCATTCTCTCAGAATGTGTCTTCAGCCCTGCTGGTGGTGTCCTTGTAAGGAGGAAGACCGGGCTGCGGGTGCTTGCATTGAGCCTGGTCCGGAACTGTCGATGCTGCATCCCATGTGGCCTGGGGGGAAGGAATAGGGGACTGGACAGGTCCCATGACTCGGGAAGAGGGGGCGTGTTTAAGCTGAAAAGAGAGCTGAAAGCGCGTGAAGCAGCAGTTAGTTTCCTGCTGGCAGTGCAAGCAGAATCAGGCGTGCGGCATGCTCTGCAGGGTGACAGACAGCGTGGAGACGAGCTGTGGCAGAGATTAAGGCTGGTTTCACACTTGCGTTTCAAAACGCATGCGTTTTTTAAAAAACGCATGGTGAAAAAACGCATGTAAACGCGTGTAAGCGCTGTGTTTTTTTGACGCATGCGTTTTTGCATGTGGTGAAAAAAACGCGGCGTTTTGACGCGTTTACATGTGTTTTTTCATACGTTTGCGTTTTTTAAACGCATGCAGATAAATGTGTGACAGCTGCCAATCATCAAAATAAAGTAAAAAACCCACTATAAACAGAAAGAGCTAGGGTTAGGGTTAGGAGTAGGGTTAGGGGTAGGGATCCTAACCCTAAAGGGATCCTAACCCTACCCCTAACCCTACCCCTAACCCTAAAGGGATCCTAACCCTAACCCTAACCCTAACCCTACCCTTAAAGGGATTAGGGTTAGGGTTAAGGGTAGGGTTAGGGGTAGGGTTAGGGTTAGGGGTAGGGTTAGGGTTAGGGGTAGGATCTCTTTATCAATTTTATGGTGTGGGGTGGTTTATCAGTGTGTTTTTTTGTTTAGTTTTTTTTTAAAAGCATGCGTTTTTAACGCATGCAAACGCATGTGGTTAAAAATGCATGCGTTTACATAGACAGCAATGCATTTTTTTGCCGCAAAAATAACGCATGCAAAAAAAAATGCCGCTAAAAATACTACATGTTGCATTTCTGCAACACAACACATGCAGAAAAAAACGCATGCGTTGCAAAAACGCATTAAAACGCATGCAAAAAAAGCATGCATTTTTAATGTTAAATATAGGGGGAAAAAACGCATGCTTTTTTTGCGTTTTTTACAGCAAAAACGCAAAAATAAAACCGCAAATGTGAAACCACCCTAAGTGAGCGCTCAAGACAGATTGAGTGTGCAGAGCGCTGTGCGCCCGAGTAGGCAGAGGGCTGTGCTCGTGCGAAGGAGTGTGTGTCAGGTGTAGGGTCCCAAGGTGTGTCGATAGATGAGCAGCAGCAGCACACATGTTGGATAGAGACTCCTGCAGTGCTCCCTACTTTGGCTGCACAGATTTATGGACTAGGGGCTCAAGGGGTAAAACCGTTGACCGCCATTTGCCGCCAGAAGCTGGACTGTGATTTGCTGGATCCACCTAGGGACGCCACGCCGGCCATTGCTGGTACTACATCCCCCATCAGACTGTATTCGAATGAGGACCAGAGGAGACCACAATAAGTGCCATTTATATATCAGACTGTCGTATTAACCCTTTCTTTGCTCCCCCTGTTACTATCCTTTGGTTAATTTTATTAGCTCCCTGGAGGAGGAGACCATTGCTACTCTTTTCTTTGTTACCCAATTAAACAACCTTGTTGTACAGCCTGGTTCTGCAGTCCCTGCGTTACTGCATTCCCGCAACTGCTTACATCCTGATGGATAAACGCATTCAGCTGTTCCCTGAACGTGTAGACTAACTACCATTCATAAAGATGAACAAGTCATGGATCTCCAATGACTTTTGCACCCCAGCCGCAGACTGGGCAGACTAGGTCATGGTGTAGTTTTCAGTGTGCTGCAATGATTTTGTGTTATTGCAGTCTGTGACACCTTTGTCGTGGCTTCTGTGGCTGCTGCTGATGTTACTAACAAGTGCCTTGGTGGTGCAACAATCAGAAGGTGTGCCGCAGCTGTTACTTCTACAAGTTGCCTTTTTTTTAAAGTACCTACCTAATATTCCTCCTATGCCTCCTCCTTTTGCTGACCTTTCAAGCCAAACTTTTGGTAAATTGAGACTCTTATTTGGGTCTCCATGTTGGGTGTTGCCTGTAGTGGCAGGGGTCTCGGAACCCCATTACATTTTTTATACTCTGTGGAAATTGATGCCTCTTTAGGGATGTGTGCCAATAATTTTTTGAAATGTGGAGACTCCAAGTTGGGTCTTCATCTGGTGGGTTGCCTGTAGTGGAAGGGGTCTCAGAGCACCAGTCCTACACCTATCATTCATCCACCTCTTAGGGTATGTGCACATGTAGAAATGGTCCACTGTTATGGCTGGCAATCAGGCAACACAGCGTGCAGTAATCAGCGCACATACAGAGATCTGGCAATAACCAAAAACAATAGGACGAGCTCTGAGACGTGGAATCTCTGTAGACTGCAGTACCTGATCTATCCTCACACAACTATAAGCAGCAGTGGATTGCGCCTATAACTACCTATGCAACTCGGCACTGCCTGAGGAGCTGACTAGCCTGAAGATAGAAATACAAGCCTGACTTACCTCAGAGAAATACCCCAAAGGAATAGGCAGCCCCCCACACATAATGACTGTTAGCAAGATGAAAAGACAAACGTAGGAATGAAATAGATTCAGCAAAGTGAGGCCCGATATTCTAGACAGAGCGAGGATAGCAAAGAGAACTATGCAGTCTACAAAAAACCCTAAAACGAAAACCACGCAAAGGGGCAAAAAGACCCACCGTGCCGAACTAACAGCACGGCGGTGCACCCCTTTGCTTCTCAGAGCTTCCAGCAAAAGATAATAGCAAGCTGGACAGAAAAAACAGAAAACAAACTAGAAGCACTTATCTAGCAGAGCAGCAGGCCAAAGGAAAGATGCAGTAGCTCAGATCCAACACTGGAACATTGACAAGGAGCAAGGAAGACAGACTCAGGTGGAGCTAAATAGCAAGGCAGCCAACGAGCTCACCAAAACACCTGAGGGAGGAAGCCCAGAGACTGCAATACCACTTGTGACCACAGAAGTGAACTCAGCCACAGAATTCACAACAGTACCCCCCCCTTGAGGAGGGGTCACCGAACCCTCACCAGAACCCCCAGGCCGACCAGGATGAGCCACATGAAAGGCACGAACAAGATCTGGGGCATGGACATCAGAGGCAAAAACCCAGGAATTATCTTCCTGAGCATAACCCTTCCATTTGACCAGATACTGGAGTTTCCGTCTAGAGACACGAGAATCCAAAATCTTCTCCACAATATACTCCAATTCCCCCTCCACCAAAACAGGGGCAGGAGGCTCCACAGATGGAACCATAGGTGCCACGTATCTCCTCAACAACGACCTATGGAATACATTATGTATGGAAAAGGAGTCTGGGAGGGTCAGACGAAAAGACACCGGATTGAGAATCTCAGAAATCCTATACGGACCAATAAAACGAGGTTTAAATTTAGGAGAGGAAACCTTCATAGGAATATGACGAGAAGATAACCAAACCAGATCCCCAACACGAAGTCGGGGTCCCACACGGCGTCTGCGATTAGCGAAAAGCTGAGCCTTCTCCTGGGACAAGGTCAAATTGTCCACTACCTGAGTCCAGATCTGCTGCAACCTGTCCACCACAGAATCTACACCAGGACAGTCCGAAGACTCAACCTGTCCTGAAGAGAAACGAGGATGGAACCCAGAATTGCAGAAAAAAGGAGAGACCAAGGTAGCCGAGCTGGCCCGATTATTAAGGGCGAACTCAGCCAACGGCAAAAATGACACCCAATCATCCTGGTCAGCGGAAACAAAACATCTCAGATATGTTTCCAAGGTCTGATTGGTTCGTTCGGTCTGGCCATTAGTCTGAGGATGGAAGGCCGAGGAGAAAGATAGGTCAATGCCCATCCTACCACAAAAGGCTCGCCAGAACCTCGAGACAAACTGGGAACCTCTGTCAGAAACAATATTCTCAGGAATGCCATGTAAACGAACCACATGCTGGAAGAACAAAGGCACCAAATCAGAGGAGGAAGGCAATTTAACCAAGGGCACCAGATGGACCATTTTAGAAAAGCGATCACAGACCACCCAAATGACCGACATTTTTTGAGAAACGGGAAGGTCAGAAATGAAATCCATCGAAATATGTGTCCAAGGCCTCTTCGGGACCGGCAAGGGCAAAAGCAACCCACTGGCACGTGAACAGCAGGGTTTAGCCCTAGCACAAATTCCACAGGACTGCACAAAAGCACGCACATCCCGTGACAGAGACGGCCACCAGAAGGATCTAGCAACCAACTCCCTGGTACCAAAGATTCCTGGATGACCGGCCAGCACCGAACAATGAAGTTCAGAGATAACTTTACTAGTCCACCTATCAGGGACGAACAGTTTCTCGGCCGGACAACGATCAGGTTTATTAGCCTGAAATTTCTGCAACACTCTCCGCAAATCAGGGGAGATGGCAGACACAATGACTCCTTCCTTGAGGATACTCGCCGGCTCAGATAACCCCGGAGAGTCGGGCACAAAACTCCTAGACAGAGCATCCGCCTTCACATTTTTAGAGCCCGGAAGGTATGAAATCACAAAATCAAAACGAGCAAAAAATAACGACCAACGGGCCTGTCTAGGATTCAAGCGCTTGGCAGACTCAAGATAAGTAAGGTTCTTATGATCAGTCAAAACCACCACGCGATGCTTAGCACCCTCAAGCCAATGACGCCACTCCTCGAATGCCCACTTCATGGCCAGCAACTCTCGGTTGCCCACATCATAATTACGCTCAGCAGCAGAAAATTTCCTGGAAAAGAAAGCACATGGTTTGAACACTGAGCAACCAGAACCTCTCTGTGACAAAACCGCCCCTGCACCAATCTCAGAAGCATCAACCTCGACCTGGAACGGAAGAGAAACATCAGGTTGACACAACACAGGGGCACAGCAAAAACGACGCTTCAACTCCTGAAAAGCTTCCACGGCAGCAGAAGACCAATTAACCAAATCAGCACCCTTCTTGGTCAAATCGGTCAATGGTCTGGCAATGCTAGAAAAATTACAGATGAAGCGACGATAAAAATTAGCAAAGCCCAGGAATTTCTGCAGACTTTTTAGAGATGTCGGCTGAGTCCAATCCTGGATGGCCTGAACCTTAACCGGATCCATCTCGATAGTAGAAGGGGAAAAGATGAACCCCAAAAATGAAACTTTCTGCACACCGAAGAGACACTTTGATCCCTTCACGAACAAGGAATTAGCACGCAGTACCTGGAAAACCATTCTGACTTGCTTCACATGAGACTCCCAATCATCAGAGAAGATCAAAATGTCATCCAAGTAAACAATCAAGAATTTATCCAGATACTCACGGAAAATGTCATGCATAAAAGACTGAAAAACAGATGGAGCATTGGCAAGTCCGAACGGCATCACCAGATACTCAAAATGACCCTCGGGCGTATTAAATGCCGTTTTCCATTCATCTCCCTGCCTGATTCTCACCAGATTATACGCACCACGAAGATCAATCTTAGTAAACCAACCAGCCCCCTTAATCCGAGCAAACAAGTCAGAAATCAATGGCAAGGGATACTGAAACTTAACAGTGATCTTATTAAGAAGGCGGTAATCAATACACGGTCTTAGCGAACCATCCTTCTTGGCTACAAAAAAGAACCCTGCTCCCAATGGTGACGACGATGGGCGAATATGTCCCTTCTCCAGGGACTCCTTCACATAACTGCGCATAGCGGTGTGTTCAGGTACGGACAAATTAAATAAACGACCCTTAGGGAATTTACTACCAGGAATCAAATCGATAGCACAATCACAATTCCTATGCGGAGGTAGGGCATCAGACTTGGACTCTTCAAATACATCCTGAAAGTCCGACAAGAACTCTGGGATGTCAGAAGGAATGGATGACGAAATAGACAAAAATGGAACATCACCATGTACTCCCTGACAACCCCAGCTGGTCACCGACATAGAGTTCCAATCCAATACTGGATTATGGGTTTGTAGCCATGGCAACCCCAACACGACCACATCATGCAAATTATGCAGTACCAGAAAGCGAATAACCTCCTGATGTGCAGGAGCCATGCACATGGTCAGCTGGGCCCAGTACTGAGGCTTATTCTTGGCCAAAGGTGTAGCATCAATTCCTCTCAACGGAATAGGACACCGCAAAGGCTCCAAGAAAAATCCACAACGTTTAGCATAATCCAAATCCATCAGATTCAGGGCAGCGCCTGAATCCACAAACGCCATGACAGAATACGATGACAAAGAGCACATTAAGGTAATGGACAAAAGGAATTTGGACTGTACAGTACCAATAACGGCAGAGCTATCGAACCGCCTAGTGCGTTTAGGACAATTAGAAATAGCATGAGTAGAATCACCACAATAGAAACACAGTCTGTTCAGACGTCTGTGTTCTTGCCGTTCTACTTTAGTCATAGTCCTGTCGCACTGCATAGGCTCAGATTTACTCTCAGACAATACCGCCAGATGGTGCACAGATTTACGCTCGCGCAAGCGACGACCGATCTGAATGGCCAAGGACATAGACTCATTCAAACCAGCAGGCATAGGAAATCCCACCATTACATCCTTAAGAGCTTCAGAGAGACCCTTTCTGAACAAAGCCGCTAGTGCAGATTCATTCCACAGAGTGAGTACTGACCACTTTCTAAATTTCTGACAATATACTTCTACATCATCCTGACCCTGGCATAAAGCCAGCAGATTTTTCTCAGCCTGATCCACTGAATTAGGCTCATCGTAAAGCAATCCCACCGCCTGGAAAAATGCATCAACATTACTCAATGCAGAATCTCCTGGTGCAAGAGAAAACGCCCAGTCCTGTGGGTCGCCGCGCAAAAAAGAAATAATAATCAAAACCTGTTGAATAGGATTACCAGAAGAATGAGGTTTCAAGGCCAAAAATAGCTTACAATTATTTCTGAAGCTCAGGAACTTAGTTCTGTCACCAAAAAACAAATCAGGAATCGGAATTCTTGGTTCTAGCATCGATTTCTGATCAATAGTATCTTGAATCTTTTGTACATTTACAATGAGATTATCCATTGAGGAGCACAGAGCCTGAATATCCATGTCCACAGCTGTGTCCTGAAGCACTCTAATGTCTAGGGGAAAAAAAAGACTGAAGACAGAGCTAAGAAAAAAAAATGATGTCAGGATTTCTTTTTTCCCTCTATTGGGAATCATTGGTGTGGCTCCTTGTACTGTTATGGCTGGCAATCAGGCAACACAGCGTGCAGTAATCAGCGCACATACAGAGATCTGGCAATAACCAAAAACAATAGGACGAGCTCTGAGACGTGGAATCTCTGTAGACTGCAGTACCTGATCTATCCTCACACAACTATAAGCAGCAGTGGATTGCGCCTATAACTACCTATGCAACTCGGCACTGCCTGAGGAGCTGACTAGCCTGAAGATAGAAATACAAGCCTGACTTACCTCAGAGAAATACCCCAAAGGAATAGGCAGCCCCCCACACATAATGACTGTTAGCAAGATGAAAAGACAAACGTAGGAATGAAATAGATTCAGCAAAGTGAGGCCCGATATTCTAGACAGAGCGAGGATAGCAAAGAGAACTATGCAGTCTACAAAAAACCCTAAAACAAAAACCACGCAAAGGGGCAAAAAGACCCACCGTGCCGAACTAACAGCACGGCGGTGCACCCCTTTGCTTCTCAGAGCTTCCAGCAAAAGATAATAGCAAGCTGGACAGAAAAAACAGAAAACAAACTAGAAGCACTTATCTAGCAGAGCAGCAGGCCAAAGGAAAGATGCAGTAGCTCAGATCCAACACTGGAACATTGACAAGGAGCAAGGAAGACAGACTCAGGTGGAGCAAAATAGCAAGGCAGCCAACGAGCTCACCAAAACACCTGAGGGAGGAAGCCCAGAGACTGCAATACCACTTGTGACCACAGAAGTGAACTCAGCCACAGAATTCACAACAGTCCACTGTGGATTTTTCCGCAGCGGATTTGATAAATCCGCAGGCCAAAATCACTGCGGTTTTCCTGCGGATTTATCGCGGATTTACCACGGTTTTTGTGCGGATTCCACTGCAGTTTTACACCTTACGTTTTCTATTATGGAGCAGGTGTAAAACCGCTGCGGATTCCGCACAAAGAATTGACATGCTGTGGAATGTAAACCACTGCGTTTCCATGCGTTTTTTCCCACAGTATGTGCACTGCGGATTGCGTTTCCCAGAGGTTTGCATTGTACTGTAAACGCATGGGACACCGCTGCGGACCCGCAACTGCGGCAACACTGCAGATCCGCAGCAAAATCTGCAGCGTGTGCACATAGCCTCACTGATCCATTTGTAAGCCAGAAATGCTGGGCCAGGCCCTGTCCTATCCATCCATGCTGCGCTATTATAAAATTTAGGGCTTGTTTCCATTTGCGAGAAACACGTCCGTGTCTCGCATGTGAAAACCAAGCTCTGGCGCCGGCACTCCAGAGCGGAGCGTGCGGCCGCATAGCAACACATGGAGCTGCACGCTCCGCTCCCAAGTGCTGGCGCCAGAGCTTGGTTTTCCCATGCGAGACACGGACTTGTTTCTCACAAATGGAAACAAGCCCTTATACTGTGGGTCAGTGGATGACACTTTTCCTGCTGTCTGCTCCTAATTTATGGAAATGTTGTGACTCCAAGTTGGGTCTCCTTCATGTGTGCTGCCTGAATTTGGCAGGGCTTGCAGCACAACAGGCCTACACGGGTCTCTCACCCACCTCTTAATTTCAACTTACTGTAATTCCTAAGCTGTAAATGCTGGCCCAGACTCTGTCTCATGCATGGCCCATGCCTGACTGCTGCGCCATTATAACATTTCTACTGTGGGTCAATTACTGCCACAATTCCTGGTGTCTGATCCTAACTTTTTGGAAAGGTTTGGACTCCACCAGGCCTACACCTGTCACTCTTCCACCTGTTACTGATCAGTGTCACTCATCCACCTGTTACTGATCAGTGTTTCAACTAGAAATGCTGATCCAAGCCCTGTCCCATGCATCCATGCTGCGCAATTATACTATTTGTACTCTGAGTCAATTAGGACATTTTTCCTGGTGTCTGCCTCTAATTTGAGCTGTTTTCGCAGCTTTTGGGCTACCCTAAAGGTGTTAGCCACCCATTGAATTCAATGGGGTTCGGATATGTTCGGCATGGGTTCGCTCATCTCATCTCTAGAAGAGTGCATGAAAAGATGTGGATCAGCATGTCTGTAAGTGCAGGATTTGCACAAGGTCTAAAGCCTCTCGCCGGGCCCCGGCTGAGTTTCTTTTGCCTAACGAGGTTCCGCTTTGACCTTGGACCCACTTATCAATGAATTTTGTCATGGATTTATCTAATTCTGGTAGTTATACTGTGCTATGTGTGGTGGTTGACCGTTTAAGTAAGATGGTTCACTTGGTTCCTCTACCAAAATTGCCTTCAGCTAAAGGGTTACCAACTTTGTTTTTCTCTAAACATCATTAAACTATATGGTGTTCCTAAAAACATAATTTCCAATAGAGGGGTTCAGTTTGTGTCTAGCTTTTGGCATAGCTTTTGCTCTAGGTTGGGAATTAAGCTTTCATTCTCTTCATGTTATCATCCCGAGATGGTCAGACAGAGAATGAACCAAATGAACCAGGAATTGGAACAATATTTAAGATGTTTTGTTGCATCTAATTAAGAGGATTGGGTGGATTTCCTTTCCCTGGCTAAGTTTGCACTCAATAACCTCCCTTCCACTGCTACCGGTACTTCGCGTTTTTTTGTTGGTGTTGGGGTTTCCATGCCGTTTTTGGAGATTTTTCTGGTTTGCAGTCTGCGGTTCCAGAGGAGGAAAGGTATTCTTCTTGTTTGGTAAAGGTTTGAAGAGAGGTTAAAAGAGGTCTTTTGATAACTTGTTAACGAACCAAGAGAACTGCCAACTGCAGACGTAGGAGGGCTCCTGTCTTTAAGGTGAGAGATTTTGTCTGGTTATCCTCTAAAAATCTCCATAGTACAGGTCCATCCAAAAAATGTGTTCCTAAATTTGTTGGACCATATGAGATAATCAGGAACATTAGTCCGGTGATGGTTAAGATCCACGAGTGTTATACTTTGGAAATTACCAAGAAGCTAGTACTTCTTTCTAAGCAGATAATAAAAATAATTTGGTTGGTACCAAGGGTGGCACTTGATTAAGGTGAGCGATCAAATAAAAATCATCGGAAATTTAAATTTGACGCCACAAAATAAAAAACAATTACAGTAGTTATAGAATCCACTTGCTGGGCAATAAGACTCAAAATGTATGGTTAAAAATAAAATAAATAGAGATGAGTGAATAGATTTCAGGGGAATTGCTTTCTTCTCAATTTGTTCTAAAAATACACATTTGCCAACATGCAGGTTTTTTATAAATCACTTCCGTGAGGAATCAGCAAAATCGCAGTCACTGGCATGGTAAAAGGCTATCAAAAAGGTCAAAAATAAAAATAAATCCTTACATTCAATGCTCATCTCTTTGGCCTCTCTGCTCCTCACCACCACCTGTCCGGGCTTTGAGGCATTTTTGTATCACAATCAGCGGCTCTGAAACCTGGGGTTGTCACATTAAAATGAGGCTTCTAGGTTTGATAGGCCTGGGAGGTTGCTGTGTATGCATCTGCAAAGATCGCGGCCCATGTCAAAATGTCATGACTGAGCAGAGGAGAAAAGAGATGAGCGGTGAGTTTAAGGCCGGCATCACACTAGCGAGTTTTACGGACGTATGAGAGGTGCAGAAAATACCGATTGCACACGGTACAATGATTCTCTATGGCCCAGCTCCTATCTGCCGTATTTTACTGATCCGTATTATACGGTCTTCTACGGCCGTAGAAAATCGCAGCATGCTGCGTTTGTCACTGTATTGCGCAAAAAAAAATCGCCAATGAAAGTCTATGGGGGCGAGAAAAATACGGATTACACACGGACCAACAGTGTGACTTGCGAGAAATACGCAGCGGTGTTCTATAGAAAAGCCGGTAATTCAATTGCCGGCTTTTCCTATCTCCTTCACAAACCTGACATGATTTGAGACATTGTTTACATACAGTAAACCATCTCATATCCCCATTTTTTTTGCATATTCCACACTACTAATGTTAGTAGTGTGTATGTGCAAAATTTGGGCGCTCTAGCTATTAAATTAAATGGTTAAATCGCGAAAAAAAAAAAATTGGCGTGGGCTCCCACACAATTTTCTCCACCACAGTGGAAAAGCCAGTGACTGAGGGCAGATATTAATAGCCTGGAGAGGGTCCATGGTTATTGCCCCCCCCCGGCTAAAAACATTCGTCCCCAGCCACCCCAGAAAAGGCACATCTGGAAGATGCGCCTATTCTGGCACTTGGCCACTCTCTTCCCACTCCCATGTAGCAGTGGGATATGGGGTAATGAAGGGTTAATGTCACCTTGCTATTGTAAGGTGACATTAAGCCAGATTAATAATGGAGAGGCGTCAATTATGACTCCTTTCCATTATTAATCCAATAGTACGAAATGGTTAATAAAACACACACACATTATCACAAAGTATTTTAATGAAATAAAGACACAGGGTGTTTTAATATTTTATTAGACTATTAATCCACCTGAAGACCCTCGTTCTGTAAAAAAGGAAAAATAAAAAATCAACAATATCCTATACCTTCCGTTGTTCCATCACGTCCCACGATGTAAATCCATCTGAAGGGGTTAAATCAAATCTTCAAAAGTTCCCACACTCGGGTTCATATGAGGACATCCAGCAGAGGGCGCATCACCGCGACTCAAGGAAACTACAGGCCATTCCCCTGCATTTCATTCATTCACATATTTTTACAGCCACAAGCACAGCTGCATTAGCAGAGCTCCTGGGTGTAAAATGATTTAACCCCTTCAGATTCAATACAAATTCTAACTGTCTATTCAGTAGGACTATCAGCTGTGTATCCACCAGACTTCTGCACAACACAACTGAAGGTCTCCACCCCATTTATAAGGCAAGAAATCCCACTTATTAAACCTGACAGGGCACACCTGTGAAGTGAGAACCATTCCCGATGACTACCTCTAGAAGCTTATCAAGAGAATGCCAAGAGTGTGCAAAGCAGTCATCAAAGCAAAAGGTGGCTACTTTGAAGAACCTAGAATATAAGACATATTTTCAGTTGTTTCACACTTTTTGTTAAGTATATAACTCCACGTGTGTTAATTCATAGTTTTGATGCCTTCAGTGTGAATGTACAATTTTCATAGTCATGAAAATACAGAAAAATCTTTAAATGAGAAGGTGTGTCCAAACCTTTGGTCTGTACTGTACTGAATATCTCAACAGTAAATACTCCACGCAGGGAGTTAGGAGGTGTAAATATACAGGCCTACAATGTGTATATGGGAATAAAGTAACTACATCAGGTGAAATAACGGGTTAACTTATCAGTCTCTGGTTCCTGGACGATGGTGGCTGGAGAATCCCACGATGGCACCGTAGGTGGCGCAAGAAGTTTCTGAGACGGTCCGGGAGAAAAGTGAAGCACTGTCTTTGTACAGCGACAAAGTATCCTGATCTTCTTTCACATTGCCTTGTGATCCTGGAATGAGGTCCTGAACAGGGATAGGTCTGCTGCACGGCTAAGGATGCACAAAGTCCCGGACTGGAGGCTGCAGTCTCACCACTGTGAACCGCCTGCAACACCGGATCAGCATTACCAAGAGGGACAGAAGATGTCAGCTGTACCAGCTAGTTAGTGCTGTTAGGGTCGGCGAGTAAAGGGGAGTTGGTCTCAGGAGATGTGCAGTCTGTATGCGTGTGGGATGGAATGCTGCAATGCGGTCCTGTCAATTGGCATTGGTCAGCGGAGCGGGAGTCAACCTTCTTCTGTAGCGCACGCTGGGTACCCGCAAAAAGCCCCATTTCCGTGGGCACAGTCTCTTTTATATTACACCCGTCTCAACAGTCAGGTGCAAAGGTCTACTCCGGTCAGAAAGTGCTTCCCCCGGCAACAATGGTGACAGTCCCGACAGTTCCGGCCCAGACGCGCAAGAGGGTCCACTATTCTGGTCCATCTTCCTACAGAACTAGAGCTAAAATAGTACCAAATAGTATCATAAGATGCCAGCACCACCATAAAATGATACTCGTCATGCGTACCAACATTGGCGTTAGTAGCTCAAAGGCATTTGTGTTCTACATGGAAATGCCCCAAGTCAATCTTTAACACCCACTTTTGGGTGGAGATTACATAAACCCTGCCCCTTTTTGCCTCAGGTCAGTGCTGAATTTACAGGATTGTAAGTGAAAAACTAGGAATGTCTTAGCAGACTCAGGGCCGTTAGCAGCTATAACTTTATCTGCCATATACAGTATGTGGATTTGTCACAGCTTTAGCTGTCGATTAGCCCTAGATTTCAGCCTATTTCCACATGGATTTTTTGTGCAGTACGTGGATGAGATTTGGTACATCTTTGCTATTACTCTGTATTAGGATGTAGATTTTCCATTCTGAAAATTTAGACAAGAAATTCAGCCCTGAGTGAACGTGCTTTTCTCTAGCATCTGAGCTCCCACCATGCAATGAAACAGGCAACCAGCAGAATTTTAAATTTGTCTTTAGGCATAGATGTAGAAGAAAAGCAAAATAACTGAAAAGTTCCTAAAACATAAAACTAACTCCTTAATTGTGAATCTCTTTAAAAAAAGAAGAAGAACAAGAAGCCATACGTGGCTGATTTATCTGGTGTGCGTCGTTCTCTCCCTGCGAGAATCGTTGTCATTCATAGCACTTGTGTCTTGACACTGAAATAACAGACCCCTGCCCTATAATTGTTAAACTCAGCTGGTTTTAAAAACCCATCATTCTGTTTGTCATGAGCCGTCTGTACACGCTGGCCCTTGTCCTTGGCTGTATAGGCAGAAAGTTGTCAAAGGCCCTTTTTTGGCCTCTAAAAAAAAAAAAATCAATTTCAATCAACATGGAGTGTAATATTATCAAATGTCAACCAGCGCGGTCGTAGGCTTTGAAAATTATCCTTGACAGCTTCTTGTCGAGTTAATTAAGTGCTACCAAAAAAAAAGGCAAAATATCTCAAATTGCAGTTCTCGTTCTCCGTTCTTCACAGGCCGTATTGACAGCTTGGAGAAAAAGATTACCTCTGGGGCTTTATTGATAGGTCTTTGCCTGATATTGGAATGATTGCTCGGCAGATAAATCACATTTAGATTTCTTAGTAATTGAAGAGGATTGATTGAATTGTTAGGACAGTCCCTGAGGGAGTTCTTCACCCTCCCGTGTTGTGCAGAGGTTAGCACAGGAGAAAGGACCTCTTCTGACAAGACTGATAAAGCTTTAATTGTTGGCATGATGGGGGCAGTGAATCGGGGGTGTCAAGGTGGTCATGAACACAATGAAGTGCTGATTGATAAGGGAAGGCCCCGCTATGGGATAATCCATATGTTTAAAGCCCCCCTCGAAACTACTTTATATTAAGGCTGGCGTCACACTAGCGAGTTTTACGGACGTAAGAGCGCATAAAATACGTCCGTAAAACACGCCTAACAAACGTCCCAATTATTCTCTATGCCCCTGCTCCTATCTGCCGTATTTTAATGATCAGTATTATACGGCTTTCTATGGCCGTAGAAAATCGCAGCATGCTGCGTTTGTCACCGTATTGCGCAAAAAAAAGCCAATGAAAGTCTATGGGGGCCAGAAAAATACGGATTACACACGGACCAACAGTGTGACTTGCGAGAAATACGCAGCGGTGTTAGAGAGAAAAACCGGCAATTCAGTGCGGTGTACAGAAATATCACACTGACAGCTTACAGTAGAATAGGTAGAATAAATGTGTACACATAGAATAGGTATATATATATATATATGTCAAACGCAAGTCACACTGCTGGTCCGTGTGTAATCCGTATTTTTCTGGCTTCCATAGACTTTCATTGGCGTTTTTTTTGCGCAATACGGTGACAAACGCAGCATGCAGAAAGCCGTATAATACGGATCAGTAAAATACGGCAGATAGGAGCAGAGGCATAGAGAATAATTGTGCCGTTTGTTTGGCGAGTTTTACGGACGTATTTTCTGCGCTCTTACATCCGTAAAACTCGCAAGTGTCCAAAACAAACAAAAAAAAAAAAACAATGACGCAATTAGTTTTTCTTTTCACCATTTCGCAGCACCTTGAAAATGTTCCCATTTTTTTCAGAACATTATATAGTGGTGAATAGGGTTGAGCGAAAAGGGTCGAAATTGTTCAAAAGTCGCCGACTTTTGGCAAGGTCGGGTTTCATGAAACCCGACCCGACCCCAGTGGGGGGTCGGCCATGAAGTCGGCGATCTTTTGAATCTGGAATCGGAATTCCGATCCCGATTCCCGATATGTTTAAGATATCGGGAATTGGTATCGGAATTCAGATTAAAGTGTAAAATATAGAATTAAAATAAAAAATATTGCAATACTTACCCTCTGACGCGCCCTGGTACTAACCGGCAGCCTTCCTCCTTCGAATCCGCGCTTCTAGGACCTTGCCGTGACGTCGCGGTGACGTCGCGGCTTGTGATTGGACGCGCGGCCGCCCATGTGACCGCTCGCGCGGCCAATCACAAGCCGCGACGTCACCGAAGGTCCTGGAAGGGCTGATTCTTAGGAAGGAAGGCTGTCGGAAGGAAGCAGGGCGCTTCCGAGGGTGAGTATATACCTAATAGGAATATACTCACCCTCGGGAGCGCCCTGCTTCCTTCTGACAGTCTTCCTTTCTAAGAATCAGCCCTTCCAGGACCTTCGGTGACGTCGCGGTGACGTCGCGGCTTGTGATTGGCCGCGCGAGCGGTCACATGGGCGGCCGCGCGGCCAATCACAAGCCGCGACGTCACCGCGACGTCACGGCAAGGTCCTAGAAGCGCGGATTCGAAGGAGGAAGGCTGCCGGTTAGTACCAGGGCGCGTCAGAGGGTAAGTATTGCAATATTTTTTATTTTAATTCTATATTTTACACTTAAATATGGATCCCAGGGCCTGAAGGAGAGTTTCCGCTCCTTCAGACTCTGGGAACCATGGAAACCCAATGCACTGCATTGGGTTTCGAGTTTCGGCCGACCCCGACCCCGACTTTTTTATAGGATCGGCCGATTTCACTCGACCCGACTTTTCCAAAAGTCGGGTTTCGTGAAACCCGACCCGATCCTATAAAAGTGAAGGTCGCTCAACCCTAGTGGTGAATGGAGACGTTCAAAACTACAATTTGTCCAGCAAAAAATAAGATCTCATATGACGATAAACATGAAAAAACAGAGGAGGAAAAAAATTAAAACAAAAAAATAAAAATTGCCAGCATACATAAGGGGTTAAAAATTATGTACATACAATGTGATAAAAAACAAACAAACAAACAAAAAAACCAAGGACCTTAATTCCAGATGGGAGCTTACTTTTAATGTAAAAAAAAAACTATAATAAAATAAAAGTAGGGTGACCTGCAGTCCTACGTAAAAGATCAGAAAACACAAGACATCACTTTCAGCTATTTCTAGTGACAAACTTGCCTCTGTTACGTCTGTATTAATAAACTTCATATGAAGACAGTCTTGTTTCTCTTTTGTCTGATTCAATAATTCCATCACATCTATTGGCAAAGTCTCCTAAATGGTGATTTGCTTTACATTTGGAAACAAAAGCAAATATTGACAAGGGAAAGACAAGTTCAGATGAGATGAGGCGGGGGAGCTACGGCGTCCATTTACTGTTGGGTGTTAAGTGGCTCATATATCGACACCACCCATCTGATTTACTTATTGATGCGCCTGTAAGATTTAAAACAACGCACACGGCTCTAATTAAACTCTTGTGTTCGTTAAAAGAATGAAGTGAAGATCAAGCAACAGAATCTGCATCTATCTCATAGGAGGAGGTGTTACTGCAAGTCCCAGTAAAGGTACCGTCACATTTAGGCTACGTTCACATTGGCGTTCCGCCAATGTGCGTCGCTGTTGCGCCGGCGACGCAGCGGCGACGCAGCGGCGACGCGCCCCTATGTTTAACATAGGGGACGCGTGCGTTTTTAGGGTGGCGTTTTTCGACACTTGCGTCGTTTCCGACGCTAGCGTCGGACGCAAGAAAATGCAACAAGTTGCATTTTCTGTGCGTCCGATTTTGGTCAAAAAACGACGCACGCGTGTTTTTTCGTGCGTCGCGCGTTGCGTCGCCGACGCAGTGCGGCGCAACGCTAGTGTGAACGTAGCCTTAGCGACGCTGCAGCGATCAAGACAACGATGCCGATCGCCGCAGCGTCGCTGTTTGGCCGCTGGAGAGCTGTCACACAGACAGCTCTCCAGCGACCGACGATCCCGAAGTCCCCGGGTAACCAGGGTAAACATTGGGTTACTAAGCGCAGGGCCGCGCTTAGTAACCCAATGTTTACCCTGGTTACCAGTGTAAATGTAAAAAAAAAAAACACTACATACTTACATTCCGGTGTCTGTCCCCGGCGCTGTGCTTTCCTGCACTGACTGTGAGCGCCCGCTGGCCGTAAAGCACAGCGGTGACGTCACCTCTGTAATCTGCTTTACGGCTGGCCAGCGCTGACAGTGTAGGGAAAGGGAAGCAGAATGCCGAGGGACGCGACAGACACCGGAATGTAAGTATGAAGTGTTTTTTTTTTACATTTACACTGGCAGGGTAAACCACGGGTTACTTAGCGCGGCCCTGCGATTAGTAACCCGATGTTTACCCTGGTTACCAGTGAAGACATCGCTGAATCGGCGTCACACACGCCGATTCAGCGATGTCTACGGGAGATCCAGCGACAAAATAAAGTTCTGGACTTTTTGCTACGAACAACGATGTCACAGCAGGATCCAGATCACTGCTGTGTGTCAAACTCAACGATATCGCTAGCCAGGACGCTGCAACGTCACGGATCTCTAGCGATATCGTTCAGTGTGAAGGTACCTTAAGGCCTCATTCAGACGAGTGCCATCTGTGGTTTTCACCTGTGATAGTCTATGGGACTATGATTTTTAGCTTACCAAGCAGTTCGCGGAAAATCAGGTCCAATTTTGAGCCAAGCTTCAGATAAAAATCGGCAATGCAAGTCTTTGGGTTCATGAAAAAAATTGGACCACACCTGGATGACATCCAATTTTCATGGACCGCCACATAGGAGAAGATAGAGAAACTTTTTTTTTCTCTATGCATAAGGAAAACTGATGACACTTGGACCAAACAGGTAAAAAAATAGATTTTTTTTTTCTCGTATGTGGAAAATACTGACTTGTGAATGAGGCCTTAAACCCCATTCACACGTTCAGTGTTTGATCAGTATTCCTCATCAGTAGGGTTGAGCGAAACGGGTCGGCCAGATTCAGAAGTCGCCGACTTTTGGCAAAGTCGGGTTTCATGAAACCCGACCCGACCCCTATGTGGGGTCGGCCATGAGGTCGGCGATCT
This sequence comes from Ranitomeya imitator, assembly GCF_032444005.1. Taxonomy (NCBI): domain Eukaryota; kingdom Metazoa; phylum Chordata; class Amphibia; order Anura; family Dendrobatidae; genus Ranitomeya; species Ranitomeya imitator. The sequence goes on along the minus strand of NC_091282.1, from coordinate 52,423,788 downwards.
TCTGATCTGGAATCGGAATTCCGATACCGAGTTCCGATATGTTTAAGATATCGGGAATCGGTATCGGAATTCATATTTAAGTGTAAAATAAAGAGTAAAAAAAAATTGATATACTCACCCTGGGACGCGCTCTGGTTCTCACCGGCAGCCTTCCTTCCTAAGAATGAGCGCCTGAAGGGCCTTCGATGACGTCGCGGCTTGTGATTGGTCATGTGAGCGGTCACATGGGCGGTCACGCGACCAATCACAAGCCGCGACGTCATCTAAGGTCCTTCAGGCGCTAATTCTTAGGAAGGAAGCGTCCGAGGGCGCGTCCGAGGGTGAGTATATTCCTAATAGGTATATACTCACCCTCGGATGCGCCCTGGTTCTAACCCACAGCCTTCCTTCCTAAGAATCAGCACCTGAAGGACCTTAGATGACGTCGCGGCTTGTGATTGGTCGCGTGACGCCCATGTGACCGCTCACGCGACCAATCACAAGCCGCGACGTCATCGAAGGTTCTTCAGGCGCTCATTCTTAGGAAGGAAGGCTGCCGGTGAGAACCAGGGCGCATCAGAGGGTGAGTATATCAATATTTTTTATTTTGATTCTTTATTTTACACTTAAATATGGATCCCAGGGCCTGAAGGAGAGTTTCCTCTCCTTCAGACCCTGGGAACCATTAGAAACCCAATGCACTTCATTGGGTTTCGTGTTTCGGCCGACCCCGACCCCGACTTTTCTATAGGATCGGCCGATTTCACTCGACCCGACTTTTGAAAAAGTCAGGTTTTGTGAAACCCGACCCGATCCTATAAAAAGAAAAGTCGCTCAACCCTACTCATCAGTATTTATAAGCCAAAACCAGGAGTGGAACAGTCAGAGGAAAAGTATAATAGAACCACGTCACCACTTCTGGTTTTTGGCATACAAATACTGAAGTTAAAATACTGACCAAAAACTGAAAGTGTGAATGTGGCCTAACTCTTCAGCTACATGAAAAGGCAATGTTTTGCAACCAAAAATACCAGACTGACAAAAAAAAAGTGATCAGCACCTTCTAAAAAAATAAAGCAAGTGGGAACAGGTGCAAGCTGCTATGACTGCATACAATACAAACAAAAGAAGAGTGATAGTGTACAGGGATGAGCAAACATGCTTGGTGATACTCAGCTATCACTCGAGTATCTGGGTCCTCGGATGTGCTCGTTACTCAGCGAACATTAGTCGGTGCTCAATTTCAAACTTGAATCACCACCCCACATATTTGGCACGCCTGATACACAGCCAATAAGCATGTGGGAATTGCCTGCGCATCACTGTAAGGCCAGCATCACACTCAGCGTATGAAAATACGGTCCATTTTTTACGGCCGTAATACGCAGAAATGTTCCCAAAATAGTGATCTGTATGTCATCCGTAGGCAGGGTGTGTTAGCGTATTTTGCGCATGTCATCCTCCGTATGTAATCCGTATGGCATCCATATTGCGAGATTTTCTCGCAGGTTTGCAAAACGGACATACAGTGAATCCATGGGCTCAAATATTCGTTAAAACATATATACTGTCTATATATTTATATATAGGTCAGTGAGATATATATATATATATATATATATATAAATATATATATATATATATATATAAATATTTCATACAGCGCTAGATAGCAGAAAAGCCCGTAATTCAATTGCCGGCTTTTCCTATCTCCTTCTCAAACCCGACATGATATGAGACATGGTTTACGTACAGTAAACCATCTCATATCCCTTTTTTTATTACATATTCCTCTTTAGTAATGTAAGACGTGTCTTGGTGTAAAATTTGGGGGCTCTAGCTATTAAATTAAAGGGTTAAATCGCAGAAAATATTGGCGTGGGCTCCCTCTGCTGGATGTCCTCATATGAACTCGAGCGTGGGAAAATATTCTGAAAAGTTCCTAGGCTCGAGTTCATATGAGGACATCCAGCAGAGAGCGCATCACCGCAACTCGAGGTAACTACAGGTCATTCCCCTGCATTCCATTCATTCCCCGGGTTTTTACAGCCATGAGCACAGCTGCATTAGCAGAGCTCCTGGGTGTAAAATGATTTAACCCCTTCAGATGGATTTTCAGAGTGGGACAGGACTGAACAACGGAAGGTATGGAATATTGTTGTTTTTTTTTTTTTACTTTGTTCCAGGTGAGACAAGGGTCTTCAGGTGGATTAAGAGTATAATAAAATATTAAAACACCCTGTGTCTTTATTTCATTAAAATACTTTGTAATAATGTGTGTTTTATTAACCATTTTGTACTATTGGATTAATAATGGATAGGTGTCATAATTGACGCCTCTCCATTATTAATCTGGCTTAATGTCACCTTACAATAGCAAGGGGACATTAACCCTTCATTACCCTATATCCCACCGCTACAGGGGAGTGGGAAGAGAGAGAGGCCAAGTGCCAGAATAGGCGCATCTTCCAGATGTGCCTTTTCTGGGGTGGCTTGGGGCAGATGTTTTAAGCCTGGGGGTGGGCCAATAACCATGGACCCTCTCCAGGCTATTAATATCTGCCCTCAGTCACTGGCTTTCCCACTCTGGCGGAGAAAATTGCGCGTGAGCCCACGCCAATTTTTTCCGCGATTTAACCCTTTAATTTAATAGCTAGAACGGCCAAATTTTACACCAAGACACTTCTTACATTACTAAAGAGGAATATGTAATAAAAGAAGGGATATAAGATGGTTTACTGTATGTATGAATTACCGGCTTTTCTGCTATCTAGCGCTGTATGAAATATTAATATATATATAAATATTAATATATATATATATATATATATATAGTATGTGTGTCTCACATGGGAGAGAGTGCTTGTCTATGCCTGTGTGTGCATAGTTTAACAAATCAAAATTTGCCAATGCAAACGTTTGGGCATCCTTGGAGATTTGAGTGCTCAGATAACTTTTACCAAGGTAATAAACGTTAATTAGCCCGTTCGCCATCATCGTTAGGAAAGAACAGGTGATGCAAATTTCCCAGCTTTATAAAAACCCAGCCTCCTTTCATCTTGTGCCTAAAAACACCAGCCATGGGTTATTCTAAGCAGCTGCCTAGCACTCTGAAAATGGAAATGGTGGAGGCCCACTGAGCAGGAGAAGGTTATAAGAAGATAACAAAGCGCCTTCTAGAAACCCCTTCCTCAGTTTGAAATGAAATTAAGAAATGGCAGTTAATAGGAACAGTGGAGGTCAAGATAAGTTCTGGAAGACCAAGGAAAATTTCAGTGAGATGATTGCTAGAAAGGCAAATCACAAACCCTCTCTTGACTGCAAAAGAACTTCAGAAATAATTCGCAGATTATCAGACTCTGGAGATGTGGTACATTGATCTACTGTTCAGAGACACCTGCACAAATATGGCCTTCATGGAAGAGTCATCAGAAAAAACCTCTCCTGCATCCTCACCACAAAATTCAGAATCTGAAGTATGCAAAAGAACATCTAAGCAAGCCAGATGTTTTTTGAAAACAAGTCCTGTGGACTGATGAGGTTAAAATAAAAGTCTTTGGACACAATGATCAAAGGTATGTGTGGAGAAAAAAGGTAACAGAATTTCAGGAAAAGAACATCTCGCCAACCATTAAGCATGGGGGTCGAGCAATTATGCTTTGAGGCTGTGTTCCAGCCAATGGCACGAGGAACATTTCACATGTAGAGGGAAGAATGGATTCAATTAAATTCTTGATGCAAACATGACACCATCTGTAAAAAAGCTGAAGGTGAAAAGAGGATGGCTTCTACAAATGGATAATGATCCCGAACACATGTTAAAATCCACAATAAACTACCTCAAAAGGCGCAAGCTGAAGGGTTTACAATGGCCCTCACAGTCCCCTGATCTGAACATCATTGAAAATCTGTGACTAGACCTCAAAATGGCAGAGGATGCAAGAAAACTCGAGAATCTCACAGAACTGGAAGAATTTTCCAAGGAACCATGCAGGGTGCCCAAACTTTTATATGGGCCCATTTTCCTTTTTGTAATTTTTAAAATGTAAAAGATGACTATATATATATATTTTTTTTTTTTCCCCCTAAAATATAAAGGAAATGTGTCATCTTTAACTTTAGCCCTTTTAGAGATAATTTCATCTTCAGCTTGCTTAATTGTTCACAATAACAGCAATTTTAACCAGGGGTGCCCAAACTTTTACATGCCACTGTAATGTGTGAGGACTGGAGATGATTTAATTAATAGGGAAAGAGTCATTGATCCTTTTAGGCAGGGTAGGACACAAAGGAGCTCGCTGCTGTCTGTGTGCTACAGTGCCACAATTCATTTAATCAGTCTGCATTTGTACATTTTGGCACACCCAATATTGCTGTACTTTTTTGGGGTGTAAAAAAAGCAGCATTTTAATACCATAGATCTCACACTTAATACAAATTTATTGTTCTGAGAAAGCGTGCGCGTCACACATCCTGTTCTTGCTGTGCATTTGCTGCCTGCCACCCAACATTGCTGCTTAGTGCTATAATTTTATGGATTTTCTCTGTCTATTTTTTTGTGCGTTCATCTGTCATTTATCTTCGTGAATCATTCAATATTTTGGAATGAGAATTGAGAGTTAAACAAAAAGCTCCTTCATTGGCCATAGACTGCATGTCCAGCTACATCCCATTACTTTTTTCGCTTTGCAAACGACCACCAAAAATTGTTGCTATTCCGAAAAAGGGATAATTTTTGGACCTTGTTAAAAAAAACAACATAATTTATGTGGGCAAACATTGGTATGGCAGACATCTATCTCCAAGAACGGATACTTTTACAGTACAGTTCGTTATTAAACACTGGTTACATCCTTTTACCCATAGCCATGTATGTCTGATTTTCTCATAGAAGTGCGTGCTATCCTTGGGTTTCACAGATGGCACTCATACCTGTGATAGTTTATGGGGCCCATTCATACATCTGTGATTTTTGACTGACCAAGCGGTCAACGGAAAATCGTGGAGGCAAGTCTATTTTAATCCAAGGTTAAGATGCAAATCTATGGCTCCATCACGAAATCGGACAGTACTCAGGTGATATCTGAGCGTGGTCTGATTTTCACTGACTGTCAGAATGGTGAAGGTGGAGAAACGTTTTTCTTTCTTTATCTCGACGTATGAGAAAAACTGATGACGCTCTAAATCGCCGGCGTAGACAAAGACTAAAAAGATACCATGCTGACACCTGCAACCACCACTAGGGGGAGCGTACTGCATACTGGATGTACATGGACCACAATGATGACACAGTATTCAGTAAGCTCTTGGGCTCCCTCTAGTGGCGGCTGCTGATGCTGCTGCATCCAAATGTGCATACTTGGACGTAGCGTCATTCATTTTTATTGAATAGGCGCAAGTTGCCCAACGTGTGCCAAGCCAAAACTTGCATTTGAACCAGAAACTCCATACAAGTTGAGCTCACATAATGGTTTACATATATTCTGTGCATCCAAATGGATTTTACCCAGCTCTCTCTCATCAAGTAGGACGCTTTGTGCTTGCAAATGCTGAATGCATTAAGTTAATGGCGTTGCACACATGCTCTTATGGCTCTAACAGTTCATTACTCTGCTCCGCGCGCAGAGATCTGCACACGGCTATGGGACGTTATAAAGAGTTGTGGCCTGTGATAGGAGCCGTACTTCTCCTTAGAGACGCTTCTTAGTCTGTAACTTAACTTAATGGAGGATTAACCAAGTCTAAATTAACAGTTTGTTTATAGCTTTGTGGTAAATAGGCAGAACTTCAGCCTCCACGTAATGTGAGAACATTAGAGGTATTTGCACTATAAATTCTGATGTAGCAGAGCTGAATTCCTTCTTTGCATTTCTATTGCTTTGTATCTTGCAGAATTTAGGACAGGAGTCTGCGGGGTTGTGGATTGGAATTGAATACAGCCTTGCTTATAGCTATTTTTGTGATTTATTCCCCGAATGCACTAAATGTGGCACGTAAATCTCCACCTTTTGACATCATGTTTTTAGGCTCAAAATTCTGTGCTGATTTTATTTCTTAACATATATTTGTTGGAATACTGTTTATTATTGTATATATTGCATCAACTCTTATTTACTGCATGTCTCCAGCCATAGTGTTATATTGCCAGTAAAGAATTGTTTAAAAAATAAAAAAAAGAACAGGAAGTTCCTGCTCACTGTGTGTGTAGCTGGAGCACATTTCACTTCCACTTTGCAAGCTGAGAGACAAGATGCGAAGATCCTAAGCTGTAGGAAATACCAGTTATAAGCTGGGTTATCTTTGCTCCTGAATAAAAATATATTCAATGTTTAACGGCTGGACAGTACAGAGATTAATCTACCGCCAGCAAAATTGCTCTTTATTTCTGATTCAGAGCGCTACATCTCCTGTGTAGACAGATATTAAAAATGATAACATGCTGACACCTGCAACCACCACTAGAAGGAGTGTACTGCATACTGAATGTACATTGACCATAATAATAACACAGTATTCAGTAGGCTCCTGGACTCCCTCTACTGGTGGCTGCTGATAAATTTTGATTTTGACCATAATAGACTGACACTTTCTGATCAGCAAATCTGTTATGTTATCACAAACAGAAAAAGAACTAAAGATTCCACCTATATAGATAAAACAGGATCCACCATTTACAATAGGTAATGTTACAGCATACCTCCTCCTCCTGTACAATGACTGATAGCACCTCTATATACAGTAGATAACACAGGATCCACCATTCACGATAGGTGATGTCACAGCTCACCTCCTCCTCCAGTACAATGACTGATAACGCTTCTATATACAGTAGATAACACAGGATCCGCCATTCACAATAGATGATATCACAGCTCACCTCCTCCTCCTATACAATGACTGATAACACCTCTATATACAGTAGATAACACAGGATCCACCATTCACAATAGCTGATATCACAGCTCACCTCCTCCTCCTGTACAATGACTGATAACACCTCTATATACAGTAGATAACACAGGATCCACCATTCACGATAGGTGATGTCACAGCTCACCTCCTCCTCCTGTACAATGACTGATAATGCCTCTATATACAGTAGATAACACAGGATCCGCCATTCACAATAGGTGATGTCACAGCTCACCTCCTCCTCCTGTACAATGACTGATAATACCTCTATATACAGTAGATAACACAGGATCCACCATTCACAATAGGTGATATCACAGCGCACCTCCTCCACCTCCTGTACAATGGCTGATAACGCCTCTATATACAGTAGATAACACAGGATCCGGCATTCACAATAGCTGATATCACAGCTCACCTCCTCCTCCTGTACAATGACTGATAACACCTCTATATACAGTAGATAACACAGGATCCACCATTCACAATAGGTGATGTCACAGTTCACCTCCTCCTTCTGTACAATGACTGATGACACCTCTATATACAGTAGATAACACAGGATCCACCATTCACAATAGCTGATATCACAGCTCACCTCCTCCTCCTGTACAATGACTGATAACACCTCTATATACAGTAGATAACACAGGATCCACCATTCACAATAGCTGATGTCACAGCTCACCTCCTCCTCCTGTACAATGACTGATAACACCTCTATATACAGTAGATAACACAGGATCCGGCATTCACAATAGCTGATATCGCAGCTCACCTCCTCCTCCTGTACAATGACTGATAACACCTTTATATACAGTAGATAACACAGGATCCACCATTCACAATAGGTGATGTCACAGTTCACCTCCTCCTTCTGTACAATGACTGATGACACCTCTATATACAGTAGATAACACAGGATCCACCATTCACAATAGCTGATATCACAGCTCACCTCCTCCTCCTGTACAATGACTGATAACACCTCTATATACAGTAGATAACACAGGATCCACCATTCACAATAGCTGATGTCACAGCTCACCTCCTCCTCCTGTACAATGACTGATAACACCTCTATATACAGTAGATAACACAGGATCCACCATTCACAATAGCTGATATCACAGCTCACCTCCTCCTCCTGTACAATGACTGATAACACCTCTATATACAGTAGATAACACAGGATCCACCATTCACAATAGCTGATATCACAGCTCACCTCCTCTTCCTGTACAATGACTGATAACAACTCTATATACAGTAGATAACACAGGATCCACCATTCACAATAGCTGATATCACAGCTCACCTCCTCCTCCTGTACAATGACTGATAACACCTCTATATACAGTAGATAACACAGGATCCACCATTCACAATAGCTGATATCACAGCTCACCTCCTCCTCCTGTACAATGACTGATAGCACCTCTATATACAGTAGATAACACAGGATCCACCATTCACAATAGCTGATATCACAGCTCACCTCCTCCTCCTGTACAATGACTGATAACACCTCTATATACAGTAGATAGCACAGGATTCCCCACTCACAGTAGGTGATTTCACAGCTCACCTCTTCCTCCTGTACAATGACCTCTGCATAGTTCAAAGAGAGGTCAAAGAGCAAACCCAACAAACTACTATAAAAGTTAATGAGTCAACTCCAGACTACATGTTGATTTTAATTATGATATAAAAACAGATTTGACAGAAATATTATTTGTATCAGTATATTGTTTTTAAGTGCATTTCTCACTAGTTTTTACATCTATCTCCAATTTTTAGCTGTATCTGAGCTACTGGGTGGAGAATAGCTGCTATGATGTTTCCCATTCACAGCACTCATAGACAAAAGATATTCCTGCTGTCTGGTCTCTATGTACAGTGGGGCAAAAAAGTATTTAGTCAGTCAGCAATAGTGCAAGTTCCACCACTTAAAAAGATGAGAGGCGTCTGTAATTTACATCATAGGTAGACCTCAACTATGGGAGACAAACTGAGACAAAAAAATCCAGAAAATCACATTGTCTGTTTTTTTAATATTTTATTTGCATATTATGGTGGAAAATAAGTATTTGGTCAGAAACAAAATTTCATCTCAATACTTTGTAATATATCCTTTGTTGGCAATGACAGAGGTCAAACGTTTTCTGTAAGTCTTCACAAGGTTGCCACACACTGTTGTTGCTATGTTGGCCCATTCCTCCATGCAGATCTCCTCTAGAGCAGTGATGTTTTTGGCTTTTCGCTTGGCAACACGGACTTTCAACTCCCTCCAAAGGTTTTCTATAGGGTTGAGATCTGGAGACTGGCTAGGCCACTCCAGGACCTTGAAATGCTTCTTACGAAGCCACTCCTTCGTTGCCCTGGCGGTGTGCTTTGGATCATTGTCATGTTGCAAGACCCAGCCATGTTTCATCTTCAATGCACTTGCTGATGGAAGGACGTTTGCACTCAAAGTCTCATGATACATGGCCCATTCATTCTTTCATGTACCCGGATCAGTCGTCCTGGCCCCTTTGCAGAGAAACAGCCCCAAAGCATGATGTTTCCACCACCATGCTTTACAGTAGGTATGGTGTTTGATGGATGCAACTCAGTATTCTTTTTCCTCCAAACACGACAAGTTGTGTTTCTAACAAACAGTTCCAGTTTGGTTTCATCAGACCATAGGACATTCTCCCAAAACTCCTCTGGATCATCCAAATGCTCTCTAGCAAACTTCAGACGGGCCCGGACATGTACTGGCTTAAGCAGTGGGACACGTCTGGCACTGCAGGATCTGAGTCCATGGTGGCGTAGTGTGTTACTTATGGTAGGCCTTGTTACATTGGTCCCAGCTCTCTGCAGTTCATTCACTAGGTCCCCCCGCGTGGTTCTGGGATTTTTGCTCACCGTTCTTGTGATCATTCTGACCCCACGGGGTGGGATTTTGCGTGGAGCCCCAGATCGAGGGAGATTATCAGTGGTCTTGTATGTCTTCCATTTTCTAATTATTGCTCCCACTAGAGTTGAGCGACCTTGACCTTTTTAGAGTCGAGCCGGGTTTCGCGAAACCCGATTATCTCAAAAGTCGGGTCGAGTGAAATCGGCCGATTATGACGTAAAGTCGGGATCGACCGAAACACGAAACCCAATGCAAGTCAATGGGGCAGCATAGTCGGCAGTGAGTGGGGGCCAGGAAAACACCTAGAGTGCCCATTTTAATGTCAAAACCATCCATTCTTCTTAATGAAGCTTGTCAAGCGTAATTTACCTTATAATAATTGGAAGGCATTTGAAATTGGGGGTCATTTGGCTAAAGTTGTGTGGGGTAGGGCTGGTTCAAGTAATTAGTGGGCCCAGGAAATCTGGACCACGTCACGGCAGTGGAGCAGGGAGAGGTAAGTATTTCAACTTTGCAAGTGCTGTGATCCTGAGCAAGCAGGGGGGGCCCACTTGTTGGCATTGGCACTGGCACAGGGCCCCTCAAAGTACAGCGGTGTGTTTGCACGGCGGGGGCGCCTCCCACCGGCAGCAACACTTTTGCGTACTATGAGAGGCCCTGTGCCAGTGACGTCGCCAACTAGTATTCCTCCCCCCACCTGATGAAGGAACCTGCACTTTCATCTGCACCTTCCTCTTTGTCCCCGTGTAAGGTGGTATGGTATGCGGGAAGAGCAACCTGACTTTCAGCAGGGTCACAATGTTGTTGTGTAGCATGCACGGGGAATGTTGCGTTATGGGTCAATGTACCAGCAGACTCATCTATCACTGGCTGGGCAATGGGCACGATGAAGTGGAAACACAGATATAGGCCCAAAGAATAAAGTGGGCTAAATGCAGTTCAAAATTGGTAACACAGGAATAACCAGGGGGCATTGCAGTGGAGGACAACTGGAATGAGAGGCTGACACAGAGAATAGGGCCAAATCAGTAAGTAGTCGAAATGCAGTTCAAAATTGGCAACCGTAGTAAACAGGCGGCACAGCTTTGTTCAGTGGAGGAGAACAGCAAGGAGTGGCAGACACCGATAGTAGGCCCCAACCCAACTAGTAGGCCAAATGCAGTCTAACATTAACAACTACTTAACGAGAGCCTGAAAATGGAATTTCAGGACAGGAAACCAGGAGAACAGCAAGGAGTGGCAGACACCGATAGTAGGCCCCAAACCAACTAGTACGCCAAATGCAGTTGTTCCATTTAACCACAATTTAATGAGAGCCTGAAGATAGAAGCTCAGGAAAGGCAACCTGGGGAACACCTTGGAGTGTAACACACCATCTCTCTCCACCCCATACCCATTTTGTAGGCCTAATGCAGTGTACTTTTCTACAACTACTAAACGAGAGTCGGAAGACCGAAGCAATGGCAAGGAAACCTGGGGAACACCTTGGAGTGTAACACACCATCTCTCTCCACCCCATACCCAATTTGTAGGCCTAATGCAGTGTAGTTTCCAAGAACTACTAAACGAGAGCCGGAAGATCGAAGCTCAGGAAAGGCAACCTGGGGAACACCTTGGAGTGTAACACACCCTCTCTCTACACCCCATACCCAATTTGAAGGCCTAATGCAGCGTAGTTTCCAAGAACTACTAAACGAGAGCCGGAAGATCGAAGCTCAGGAAAGGCAACCTGGGGAACACCTTGGAGTGTAACACACCCTCTCGCTACACCCCATACCCAATTTGAAGGCCTAATGCAGCGTAGTTTCCAACAACTACTAAACGAGAGCCGGAAGATCGAAGCTCAGGAAAGGCAACCTGGGGAACACCTTGGAGTGTAACAAACCCTCTCTCTACACCCCATACCCAATTTGTAGGCCTAATGCAGCGTAGTTTCCGACAACTACTAAACGAGAGCATGAAGATCGAAGCTCAGGAAAGGCAACCTGGGGAACACCTTGGAGTGTAACACACCCTCTCTCTACACCCCATACCCAATTTGAAGGCCTAATGCAGTGTAGTTTCCAAGAACTACTAAACGAGAGCCGGAAGATCGAAGCTCAGGAAAGGCAACCTGGGGAACACCTTGGAGTGGAACACACCATCTCTCTACACCCCATACCCAATTTGAAGGCCTAATGCAGCGTAGTTTCCAACAACTACTAAATGAGAGCCGGAAGATCGAAGCTCAGGAAAGGCAACCTGGGGAACACCTTGGAGTGTAACAAACCCTCTCTCTACACCCCATACCCAATTTGTAGGCCTAATGCAGCGTAGTTTCCGACAACTACTAAACGAGAGCATGAAGATCGAAGCTCAGGAAAGGCAACCTGGGGAACACCTTGGAGTGTAACAAACCCTCTCTCTACACCCCATACCCAATTTGTAGGCCTAATGCAGCGTAGTTTCCGACAACTACTAAACGAGAGCATGAAGATCGAAGCTCAGGAAAGGCAACCTGGGGAACACCTTGGAGTGTAACACACCCTCTCGCTACACCCCATACCCAATTTGAAGGCCTAATGCAGCGTAGTTTCCAACAACTACTAAACGAGAGCCGGAAGATCGAAGCTCAGGAAAGGCAACCTGGGGAACACCTTGGAGTGTAACAAACCCTCTCTCTACACCCCATACCCAATTTGTAGGCCTAATGCAGCGTAGTTTCCGACAACTACTAAACGAGAGCATGAAGATCGAAGCTCAGGAAAGGCAACCTGGGGAACACCTTGGAGTGTAACACACCATCTCTCTACACCCCATACCCAATTTGAAGGCCTAATGCAGCGTAGTTTCCAACAACTACTAAACGAGAGCCGGAAGATCGAAGCTCAGGAAAGGCAACCTGGGGAACACCTTGGAGTGTAACAAACCCTCTCTCTACACCCCATACCCAATTTGTAGGCCTAATTCAGCGTAGTTTCCGACAACTACTAAACGAGAGCATGAAGATCGAAGCTCAGGAAAGGCAACCTGGGGAACACCTTGGAGTGTAACACAACGTCTCTCTACACCACGGAAGGGCTGATTCTTAGGAAGGAAGGCTGTTGGAAATAAGCATTGCGCGTCCGAGGGTGATTATATTCTTATTAGGTATATACTCACCCTCGGACGCGCCCTGCTTCTTTATTTGGAATGAATGTTTATTTGCAATGTGGTGTTGACTTTCTCTATTATTTTGGTAATTAATGATTTTATTATTTTCATTGTTTTGCATCTTCTCGGCAATAATATAAAGAAGACGCGACAGGACAACACTCGGTGGATGCCATATGTGTGTTTTCAATTTAAAAAACCTTTCAGTTAACTACTTGCAGGAGAAAGTAATTGTAGCTGGTGGCCATTTTTAGTACTGTACCAGATTTTAGTTGTGTGTTTGTTTTTAATGTTAAAATGTCTGCATTTGATATCTCACCAGTATTTTCTTTTTTATAAGCAAAATACTTTTTTTTTTATTTTATGATGTTGGTTCAAGGGGTACACGGGCAGCAGTAGACAGGTCAGTGGAGGCCTAGTGGAAGGAGGGACCGCAGACAGGCTTCGAAGCCCTAACATAATAAATTGGGCTGCCTGTAGGCAATTTAAACTTGGTTCCAGGGGAACACGGGCAGCAGTAGACAGGTCAGTGGAGGCCTAGAGGAAGGAGGGACCGCAGATGCGCCAATGTTTCCCCCATACCAAATTTGTAGGCCTAATGCAGTGTAGTTTCCAACAACTACTAAACGAGAGCCGGAATATCGAAGCTCAGGAAAGGCAACCTGGGGAACACCTTGGAGTGTAACACACCCTCTCTCTACACCCCATACCCAATTTGAAGGCCTAATGCAGTGTAGTTTCCAAGAACTACTAAACGAGAGCCGGAAGATCGAAGCTCAGGAAAGGCAACCTGGGGAACACCTTGGAGTGGAACACACCATCTCTCTACACCCCATACCCAATTTGTAGGCCTAATGCAGCGTAGTTTCCTACAACTACTAAACGAGAGCCGGAAGATCGAAGCTCAGGAAAGGCAACCTGGGGAACACCTTGGAGTGTAACACAACGTCTCTCTACACCACGGAAGGGCTGATTCTTAGGAAGGAAGGCTGTTGGAAATAAGCATTGCGCGTCCGAGGGTGATTATATTCTTATTAGGTATATACTCACCCTCGGACGCGCCCTGCTTCTTTATTTGGAATGAATGTTTATTTGCAATGTGGTGTTGACTTTCTCTATTATTTTGGTAATTAATGATTTTATTATTTTCATTGTTTTGCATCTTCTCGGCAATAATATAAAGAAGACGCGACAGGACAACACTCGGTGGATGCCATATCTGTGTTTTCAATTTAAAAAACCTTTCAGTTAACTACTTGCAGGAGAAAGTAATTGTAGCTGGTGGCCATTTTTAGTACTTTAGTATTTTCTTTTTTGTAAGCAAAATACTTATTTTTATATTTTCTGATGTTGGTTCCAGGGGTACACGGGCAGCAGTGCCCTGGTCAGTGTAGTAGTAGTTGAAAGAATGGACCGCAGACAGGCATCGAAGGCCTAAAATAAAAAAATTGGGCTGGCTGTAGGCAATTTTAAATTGGTTCCAGGGGTACACGGGCAGCAGTGGTGTGGTCAGTGGAGGCCTAGTGGAAGGAGTGACCGCAGACAGGCATCGAAGGCCTAAAATAATAACACATGGCTGTAGGCAATTTTAAATTGGTTCCAGGGGTACACGGGCAGCAGTGCCCTGGTCAGTGTAGTAGTAGTTGAAAGAATGGACCGCAGACAGGCATCGAAGGCCTAAAATAAAAAAAATTGGGCTGGCTGTAGGCAATTTTAAATTGGTTCCAGGGGTACACGGGCAGCAGTGGTGTGGTCAGTGGAGGCCTAGTGGAAGGAGTGACCGCAGACAGGCATCGAAGGCCTAAAATAATAACACATGGCTGTAGGCAATTTTAAATTGGTTCCAGGGGTACACGGGCAGCAGTGACCTGGTCAGTGTAGTAGTAGTTGAAAGAATGGACCGCAGACAGGCATCGAAGGCCTAAAATAAAAAAATTGGGCTGGCTGTAGGCAATTTTAAATTGGTTCCAGGGGTACACGGGCAGCAGTGGTGTGGTCAGTGGAGGCCTAGTGGAAGGAGTGACTGCAGACAGGCATCGAAGGCCTAAAATAATAACACATGGCTGTAGGCAATTTTAAATTGGTTCCAGGGGTACACGGGCAGCAGTGACCTGGTCAGTGTAGTAGTAGTTGAAAGAATGGACCGCAGACAGGCATCGAAGGCCTAAAATAAAAAAATTGGGCTGGCTGTAGGCAATTTTAAATTGGTTCCAGGGGTACACGGGCAGCAGTGGTGTGGTCAGTGGAGGCCTAGTGGAAGGAGTGACCGCAGACAGGCATCGAAGGCCTAAAATAATAACACATGGCTGTAGGCAATTTTAAATTGGTTCCAGGGGTACACGGGCAGCAGTGGTGTGGTCAGTGGAGGCCTAGTGGAAGGAGTGACCGCAGACAGGCATCGAAGGCCTAAAATAATAACACATGGCTGTAGGCAATTTTAAATTGGTTCCAGGGGTACACGGGCAGCAGTGACCTGGTCAGTGTAGTAGTAGTTGAAAGAATGGACCGCAGACAAGCATCGAAGGCCTAAAATAAAAAAATTGGGCTGGCTGTAGGCAATTTTAAATTGGTTCCAGGGGTACACGGGCAGCAGTGGTGTGGTCAGTGGAGGCCTAGTGGAAGGAGTGACCACAGACAGGCATCGAAGGCCTAACATAACAAAAATGTCAATACAATGGTATTGTCAGTGGCAGGCATTGAAGGATGTCAGCGCATAGACTAAACATTGGTGGAGCTGTGAGATAATTTTGCAAGTGGTAGAGCACTGTTTGAGCTGGGGTGAGGGGAAACTGTCTTGTGGCCGGCGGTACAGGCCCAGGGCCCCTCATATTACAACGGTGTGTCTGACTTTGGGTGCGCACCACCACCGCCAGAGACACTTTATTGTACTAGGAGGGACCCAGTGGCAGTGCCGTCGACCAAAAGCGGGCTCACCCACCTCTTCAGACAAACTGCACTCTCACGGGTGCTGTCGCCAAGTGTCGATACCACGGCCCCGTGTGGGGAGTTTGGCCATTTAGTGAGGTGTAAACATGTCGTATGCTGGACAATCAGGTGCTGAAAATTACGAGATTGGAAAAGGCATTCAGAATAGTCCACAGGCAAGACCTTTTCATAGGAAAGCTAGGTGTCAGCCGGGCAAGGTGGGGCAAAAGATTTCGAAATCCAGTTGTGGTTCATTTTAATGAAGGTTAGATCATCTACATTTTGGGTAGCCAGACGAGTCCTTTTTTCTGTTAGTATTGAACCTGCAGCACTGAATACTCTTTCTGATAGGACACTAGCTGCCGGGCAACCAAGCTCCTGCAATGCATATTCTGCCAATTCTGGCCAGGTGTCTAATTTTGATGCCCAGTAATCAAATGGGAATGACGGTTGAGGGAGAACATCGATAAGGGATGAAAAATAGTTTGTAACCATACTGGACAAATGTTGTCTCCTGTCACTTTGAATTGATGCTGCAGTACCTGTCCTGTCTGCGGTCATAGCAAAATCACTCCACAACCTGGTCAGAAAACCCCTCTGGCCAACGCCACTTCTGATTTCTGCCCCTCTAACTCCTCTGGTCTGCTGGCCCCTGCAGCTCGTGTGAGAACGATCACGGGCGCTGTGTGCAGGGAATGCCAGAAGCAAACGGTCAACAAGAGTTGATTGTTTGGTTGCTAATATTAGTTCCAAGTTCTCATGTGGCATTATATTTTGCAATTTGCCTTTATAGCGAGGATCAAGGAGGCAGGCCAACCAGTAATCGTCATCATTCATCATTTTAGTTATGCGTGTGTCCCTTTTGAGGATACGTAAGGCATAATCCGCCATGTGGGGCAAAGTTCCAGTTCTCAAATCTGCGGTTGTGCTTGGTTGAGGGGCAGTTTCAGGCAAATCCACGTCACTTGTGTCCCTCAAAAAACCAGAACCCGGCCTTGCCGCGCCACCAATTTCCAGTGGCCCCGGAAAAGCTTCCTCATTAAAAATATAATCATCCCCATCATCCTCCTCGACCTCCTCCTCCTCTTCGCCCGCTACCTCGTCCTGTACACTGCCCTGGCCAGACAATGGCTGACTGTCATCAAGGCTTTCCTCTTCCTCAGCTGCAGACGCCTGATCCTTTATGTGCGTCAAACTTTGCATCAGCAGACGCATTAGGGGGATGCTCATGCTTATTATGGCGTTGTCTGCACTAACCAGCCGTGTGCATTCCTCAAAACACTGAAGGACTTGACACATGTCTTGAATCTTCGACCACTGCACACCTGACAACTCCATGTCTGCCATCCTACTGCCTGCCCGTGTATGTGTATCCTCCCACAAAAACATAACAGCCCGCCTCTGTTCACACAGTCTCTGAAGCATGTGCAGTGTTGAGTTCCACCTTGTTGCAACGTCTATGATTAGGCGATGCTGGGGAAGGTTCAAAGAACGCTGATAGGTCTGCATACGGCTGGAGTGTACGGGCGAATGGCGGATATGTGAGCAAAGTCCACGCACTTTGAGGAGCAGGTCGGATAACCCCGGATAACTTTTCAGGAAGCACTGCACCACCAGGTTTAAGGTGTGAGCCAGGCAAGGAATGTGTTTCAGTTGGGAAAGGGAGATGGCAGCCATGAAATTCCTTCCGTTATCACTCACTACCTTGCCTGCCTCAAGATCTACAGTGCCCAGCCACGACTGCGTTTCTTTCTGCAAGAACTCGGACAGAACTTCCGCGGTGTGTCTGTTGTCGCCCAAACACTTCATAGCCAATACAGCCTGCTGACGTTTGCCAGTAGCTGCCCCATAATGGGAGACCTAGTGTGCAACAGTGGCAGCTGCGGATGGAGTGGTTGTGCGACTGCGGTCTGTGGACGAGCTCTCGCTTCTGCAGGAGGACGAAGAGGAGGAGGAGGGGGTGCGAACGGCTACAGCCAATTGTTTCCTAGACCGTGGGCTAGGCAGAACTGTCCCAAACTTGCTGTCCCCTGTGGACCCTGCATCCACCACATTTACCCAGTGTGCCGTGATGGACACGTAACGTCCCTGGCCATGCCTACTGGTCCATGCATCTGTTGTCAGGTGCACCTTTGTGCTCACAGATTGCCTGAGTGCATGGACGATGCGCTCTTTAACATGCTGGTGGATGGCTGGGATGGCTTTTCTGGAAAAAAAGTGTCGACTGGGTAGCTCGTAGCGTGGTACAGCGTAGTCCATCAGGGCTTTGAAAGCTTTGCTTTCAACTAACCGGTAGGGCATCATCTCTAACGAGATTAGTCTAGCTATGTGTGCGTTCAAACCCTGTGTACGCGGATGCGAGGCTAAGTACTTCCTTTTTCTAACCATAGTCTCATGTAGGGTGAGCTGGACTGGAGAGCTGGAGATCGTGGAACTAGCGGGGGTGCCGGTGGACATGGCAGACTGAGAGACGGTGGGAGATGGTATTGTTGCCACCGGTGCCCTAGATGCAGTGTTTCCTACTACGAAACTGGTGATTACCTGACCCTGACGGCTTTGGCCTGGCAAAGAAACCTGCACAGATACTGCAGGTGGTGCGGAAAATGGTGGCCCTACACTGCCGGAAGGGATGTTGCGTTGCTGACTAGCTTCATTGGCCGAGGGTGCTACAACCTTAAGGGACGTTTGGTAGTTAGTCCAGGCTTGCAAATGCATGGTGGTTAATAGTGTTGAGCGATACCGTCCGATACTTGAAAGTATCGGTATCGGATAGTATCGGCCGATACCCGAAAAATATTGGATATCGCCGATACCGATATCCGATACCAATACAAGTCAATGGGACATCAAGTATCGGAAGGTATTCTCATGGTTTCCAGGGTCTGAAGGAGAGGAAACTCTCCTTCAGACCCTGGGATCCATAGGGAGGTGTAAAATAAAGAATAAAAATAAAAAATATTGATATATTTACCTCTCTGGCAGCCCCTGAACTCAGCGCGGGTAACCGGCAGGCTTCGTTGTTCAAAATCAGCGCTTTTAGGACCTGAGAAACACGTCCCGGCTTCTGATTGGTCGCGGGCCGCCCATGTGACCGCCACGCGACCAATCACAAGCCGCAACGTCACCGCAAGCTATTAGCGCGCTCATTTTTGAAAAATGAGCGCGTTAATGACTTTCAAAGACGTAGCGGCTTGTGATTGGTCGCGGCCACGCGACCAATCACAAGCCGCGACGTCACCGCAAGCTATTAACGCGCTCATTTTTAAAAATGAGTGCGTTAATGGCTTTCAAAGACGTAGCGGGTTGTGATTGGTCGCGGCCGCGACCAATCACAAGCCGCGACGTCACCGCAAGCTATTAATGCGCTCATTTTTAAAAATGAGCGCGTTAATGGCTTTCAAAGACGTAGCGGGTTGTGATTGGTCGCGGCCGCGACCAATCACAAGCCGCGACGTCACCGCAAGCTATTGACGCGCTCATTTTTAAAAATGAGCGCGTTAATGGCTTTGAAAGACATAGCGGCTTGTGATTGGTCGCGTGGCCGCGACCAATCACAAGCCGCGACGTCACCGCAAGCTATTGACGCGCTCATTTTTAAAAATGAGCGCGTTAATGGCTTTGAAAGACATAGCGGCTTGTGATTGGTCGCGGCCACGTCTTTGAAAGTCATTAACGCGCTCATTTTTCAAAAATGAGCGCGCTAATAGCTTGCGGTGACGTCGCGGCTTGTGATTGGTCGCGGCCACGCGACCAATCACAAGCCGCTATGTCTTTCAAAGCCATTAACGCGCTCATTTTTAAAAATGAGCGCGTCAATAGCTTGCGGTGACATCGCGGCTTGTGATTGGTCGCGTGGCCGCGACCAATCACAAGCCGCTATGTCTTTCAAAGCCATTAACGCGCTCATTTTTAAAAATGAGCGCGTTAATAGCTTGCGGTGACGTCGCGGCTTGTGATTGGTCGCGGCCGCGACCAATCACAACCCGCTACGTCTTTGAAAGCCATTAACGCGCTCATTTTTAAAAATGAGCGCGTTAATAGCTTGCGGTGACGTCGCGGCTTGTGATTGGTCGCGGCCGCGACCAATCACAACCCGCTACGTCTTTGAAAGCCATTAACGCGCTCATTTTTAAAAATGAGCGCGTTAATAGCTTGCGGTGACGTCGCGGCTTGTGATTGGTCGCGTGGCCGCGACCAATCACAAGCCGCTACGTCTTTGAAAGTCATTAACGCGCTCATTTTTCAAAAATGAGCGCGCTAATAGCTTGCGGTGACGTCGCGGCTTGTGATTGGTCGCGTGGCCGCGACCAATCACAAGCCGCTACGTCTTTGAAAGTCATTAACGCGCTCATTTTTAAAAAATGAGTGCGCTAATAGCTTGCGGTGACGTCGCGGCTTGTGATTGGTCGCGTGGCGGTCACATGGGCGGCCCGCGACCAATCAGAAGCCGGGACGTGTTTCTCAGGTCCTAAAAGCGCTGATTTTGAACAACGAAGCCTGCCGGTTACCCGCGGACTCACCAGGGGCCGCCGGAGAGGTAAATATATCAATATTTTTTATTTTAATTCTTTATTTTACACATCTCTATGTATCCGATACCGATACCCGATACCACAAAAGTATCGGATCTCGGTATCGGAATTCCGATACCGCAAGTATCGGCCGATACCCGATACTTGCGGTATCGGAATGCTCAACACTAGTGGTTAAATGTCTATGCATGCAACTTGTATTGAGACTTTTCAGATTCTGTCCTCTGCTTAAGGTAGTTGAACATTTTTGACAGATGACTTTGCGCTGATCAATTGGATGTTGTTTAAAAAAATGCCAGACTGCACTCTTTCTAGCATCGGATACCTTTTCAGGCATTGCAGACTGAGCTTTAACCGGATGGCCACGCTGTCCTCCAACAGGTTTTAGCTTTGCCACGCATTTTGGGCAAGATACGGGCCCGGCAGATGGAACCTGTTGCGATGTTGATGCCTGCTGCGGCCCCTCCTCCTCCGCTTCAGAACTGCTGCCGCCTGCACCCTGTTCCCCCAATGACTGCCAATCGGGGTCAAGAACTGGGTCATCTATTACCTCTTCTTGTAGCTCGTGTGCAACTTCGTCTGTGTCACCGTGGCGGTCGGTGGTATAGCGTTCGTGATGGGGCAACATAGTCTCATCAGGGTCTGATTCTTGATCAGCACCCTGCGATGGCAATGTTGTGGTCTGAGTCAAAGGACCAGGATAGTAGTCTGGCTGTGGCTGTGCATCAGTGCACTCCATGTCAGATTCAACTTGTAATGGGCATGGACTGTTAACTGCTTCACTTTCTAAGCCAGGGACGGTATGTGTAAAGAGCTCCATGGAGTAACCCGTTGTGTCGCCTGCTGCATTCTTCTCTGTTGTTGTTTTTGCTGAAGAGGACAAGGAAGCGACTTGTCCCTGACCGTGAACATCCACTAACGACGCGCTGCTTTGACATTTACCAGTTTCACGAGAGGAGGCAAAAGAGCTAGAGGCTGAGTCAGCAAGATAAGCCAAAACTTGCTCTTGCTGCTCCGGCTTTAAAAGCGGTTTTCCTACTCCCAGAAAAGGGAGCGTTCGAGGCCTTGTGTAGCCAGACGACGAACCTGGCTCCACAGCTCCAGACTTAGGTGCAATATTTTTTTTCCCACGACCAGCTGATGCTCCACCACTACCACTACCCTCATTACCAGCTGACAATGAACGCCCCCGGCCACGACCTCTTCCACCAGACTTCCTCATTGTTTTAAAAACGTTAACAAACGAACGGTATTTGTTGCTGTCACGCAACTTACATGGTGAGCTATAACTTCAGTATGATTTAGCTACCCCTTTACAGGTGGGTGAGACCACAACGAAAATCAGCCACAATGTTACACACTCTGTTGTTGTTGGCAACAAATGAGATGGCACACACGCAGGACTGTCACTGAAGCGCAAATGTAAATATTTATCTCCCACTGATTTGTGTTTGGTTTTTTTAAAAGGGAGACTTCAGAAAAAAAAAAATTTAAAAAAAATTATTTTTTACAGAAGAATTTATAAAACAAATAAAATAAAATGATTGTTTCAGGGAGAGTTTTTGAAAAAAAAAAAAAAAAAAGGCTTTGTAGGGCCCACTGAGTGAGAGAGGACGCACACAGGAGTCAGGAGTGGCACACAAGCCCAGAGGCCAATATTAATCTCCCACCGATTGATTTAGTTATTTTTTTTGGTAGATTTTGGAACCCAAATCAAGCAAAAAAATTAATAGGCTTTCTATGGCCCACAATTGGGGAGAGAGAGAGAGATGGCACACCCAGGAGTCAAGACTGGCACACAAGCAGAAGGGGCAATATGAATCTCCCACAGATTTTTTTTTTTTTTTTTTTCAAGGAGACTTGAGAGAAAAAAAAATACAAAAAAAATGATTTTTTTCAGGAATAATTTAGAAACCAAAGAAAATAAAATGATTGTTTCAGGGAGAATTTAGAAAACAAATAAAACAAAAAATAGGCTTTCTAGGGCCCACTGAGTGACAGATGACGCACACAGGAGTCAGGAGTGGCACACAAGCCCAGAGGCCAATATTAATCTCCCACTGATTGATTTAGTGATTTTTTTTGGTAGATTTTGGAACCCAAATCAAGCAAAAAAATTAATAGGCTTTCTATGGCCAACAATTGGGGAGAGAGAGAGAGATGGCACACCCAGGAGTCAAGACTGGCACACAAGCAGAAGGGGCAATATGAATCTCCCACAGATTTTTTTTTTTTTTTTTTTTTTCAGGGAGACTTGAGAGAAAAAAAAAAACAAAAAAAATGATTTTTTTCAGGAATAATTTAGAAACCAAAGAAAATAAAATGATTGTTTCAGGGAGAATTTAGAAAACAAATAAAACAAAAAATAGGCTTTCTAGGGCCCACTGAGTGACAGATGACGCACACAGGAGTCAGGAGTGGCACACAAGCCCAGAGGCCAATATTAATCTCCCACTGATTGATTTAGTGATTTTTTTTGGTAGATTTTGGAACCCAAATCAAGCAAAAAAATTAATAGGCTTTCTATGGCCAACAATTGGGGAGAGAGAGAGAGATGGCACACCCAGGAGTCAAGACTGGCACACAAGCAGAAGGGGCAATATGAATCTCCCACAGATTTTTTTTTTTTTTTTTCTTTTTTCAGGGAGACTTGAGAGAAAAAAAAATACAAAAAAAATGATTTTTTTCAGGAATAATTTAGAAACCAAAGAAAATAAAATGATTGTTTCAGGGAGAATTTAGAAAACAAATAAAACAAAAAATAGGCTTTCTAGGGCCCACTGAGTGACAGATGACGCACACAGGAGTCAGGAGTGGCACACAAGCCCAGAGGCCAATATTAATCTCCCACTGATTGATTTAGTGATTTTTTTCAGGTAAATTTTGGAACCCAAATCAAGCAAAAAAATTAATAGGCTTTCTATGGCCCACTATTTGTGAGAGAGATGGCACGCTCAGGATTGGCACACAAGCCCAGAGGCCAATATTAATCTCCCATTTTTTTTTTTTCCAGGGAAAATTTATAAACCCAATAAAAAAAATAATAATAAATAGGCTTTCTATGGCCCACTATCTGAGAGAGAGAGATGGCACGCTTAGGACTGGCACACAAGCCCAAAGCCCAATATTAATCTCCCACTGATTGATTTAATGATTTTTTCAGGTAGAATTTAGAACCCAAATCAAGCAAAAAAATTAATAGGCTTTCTATGGCCCACTGAGTGAGAGATGGCACACACAGGAGTAAGGAGTGGCACACAAGCCCTGAGGCCAATATTTTTCTCCCACTGATTGATTGATTGATTTTTTCAGGTAGAATTAGGAACCCAAATCAACCCAAAAAATAAATAGGCTTTCTATGGCCCACTATTTGTGAGAGAGATGGCACGCTCAGGACTGGCACACAAGCCCAGAGGCCAATATTAATCTCCCACTTTTTTTTTTTTCCAGGGAAAATTTATAAACCCAATAAAAAAAATAATAATAAATAGGCTTTCTATGGCCCACTATCTGAGAGAGAGAGATGGCACGCTTAGGACTGGCACACAAGCCCAAAGGCCAATATTAATCTCCCACTGATTGATTGATTGATTTTTTCAGGTAGAATTATGAACCCAAATCAACCAAAAAAATAAATAGGCTTTCTATGGCCCACTATTTGTGAGAGAGATGGCACGCTCAGGACTGGCACACAAGCCCAGAGGCCAATATTAATCTCCCACTTTTTTTTTTTTTCCAGGGAAAATTTATAAACCCAATAAAATAATAAAAAAATAGGCTTTCTATGGCCCACTATCTGAGAGAGAGAGAGATGGCACGCTTAGGACTGGCACACAAGCCCAAAGGCCAATATTAATCTCCCACTGATTGATTTATTGATTTTTTCAGGTTGAATTTAGAACCCAAATCAAGCAAAAAAATTAATAGGCTTTCTATGGCCCACTGAGTGAGAGATGGCACACACAGGAGTAAGGAGTGGCACACAAGCCCTGAGGCCAATATTTTTCTCCCACTGATTGATGTTGTGATTTTTTCTGGTAGATTTTGGAACCCAAATCAAGCAAAAAAATAAATAGGCTTTCTATGGCCCACTGAGTGAGAGATGACACAGACAGAGATGGCACTCTAGCAGAAATGTCAATCTTAATCTCCCACAAAAAAAAAAAAAAAAAAAAAAAGGAACTGTCCTTCAATTACTATCTCCCTGCAGTAATCTCAGCCAGGTATGGCAGGCAGCAATAAGGAGTGGACTGATGCACAAATTAAATAAAAAGTGTGGACAAACAAACAAGATAGCTGTGCAGAAAGGAAGGAACAAGAGGATTTGTGCTTTGAAAAAAGCAGTTGGTTTGCACAGCGGCGTACACACAGCAATGCAGCTATCAGGGAGCCTTCTAGGGCAGCCCAATGAGCTACAGCGCTGAGGAAAAAAAAAAAGAAAAAAGGAGCTTCCACTGTCCCTGCACACCGAAGGTGGTGTTGGGCAGTGGAAATCGCTACAGCACAAGCGGTTTTGTGGTTAATGGACCCTGCCTAACGCTATCCCTGCTTCTGACGAAGCGGCAGCAACCTCTCCCTAAGCTCAGATCAGCAGCAGTAACATGGCGGTCGGCGGGAACTCCCCTTTATAGCCCCTGTGACGCCGCAGACAGCAAGCCAATCACTGCAATGCCCTTCTCTAAGATGGTGGGGACCAGGACCTATGTCATCACACTGCCCACACTCTGCGTTTACCTTCATTGGCTGAGAAATGGCGCTTTTCGCGTCATTGAAACGCGACTTTGGCGCGAAAGTCGCGTACCGCATGGCCGACCACGCACAGGGGTCGGATCGGGTTTCATGAAACTCGACTTCGCCAAAAGTCGGCGACTTTTGAAAATGTTCGACCCGTTTCGCTCAACCCTAGCTCCCACTGTTGATTTCTTCACTCCAAGCTGGTTGGCTATTGCAGATTCAGTCTTCCCAGCCTGGTGCAGGGCTACAATTTTGTTTCTGGTGTCCTTTGACAGCTCTTTGGTCTTCACCATAGTGGAGTTTGGAGTCAGACTGTTTGAGGGTGTGCACAGGTGTCTTTTTATACTGATAACAAGTTTAAACAGGTGCCATTACTACAGGTAATGAGTGGAGGAAAGAGGAGACTCTTAAAGAAGAAGCTACAGGTCTGTGAGAGCCAGAAATCTTGATTGTTTGTTTCTGACCAAATACTTATTTTCCACCATAATATGCAAATAAAATGTTAAAAAAACAGACAATGTGATTTTCTGGATTTTTTTTTTCTCAGTTTGTCTCCCATAGTTGAGGTCTACCTATGATGTAAATTACAGACGCCTCTCATCTTTTTAAGTGGTGGAACTTGCACTATTGCTGACTGACTAAATACTTTTTTGCCCCACTGTAGCTGTTACACACCTGTCAAGGTGTAGCAGGTAAAATTAACCTTTGTCCACGTTAAACTTGGGTATAGTTTGGCCCAGTCCAGAGTATACCCAGGGGCAGTAGCGTAGCTATCCAAAAAAATAATCCAGCTTCCAAAAACTTACAAATTTATTCAGGATAAAAGGCAAAGTCCAGTCCAATCCAATAAATTACATAGTGAAGAGTAGCAAGCTACGCGTTTCGAACAATGGTATGTTCTTTCTCAAAGCTTTGAGAAAGAACATACCATTGTTCGAAACGCGTAGCTTGCTACTCTTCACTATGTAATTTATTGGATTGGACTGAACTTTGCCTTTTATCCTGAATAAATTTGTAAGTTTTTGAAAGCTGGATTTTTTTCTATTTTTTTGGATTGCTTGCTCACGTGATGACTACACGTTATCCGTGCTTCCCCACAACACATGCCGACAGGTGAGCTGGTATATATTTTTTTCTTTTTTCTGCTAATAGCGTAGCTACTAGGGGGGCAGAGGGGGCCATCATCCCGGGCCCAGTGTCATGAAGGGGCCCACTCGGATTCATGGCCGTTTCAGTCATCAGGCAACACTGAGGGAGAGTATGGTAAAGTGCCGGCTCCCCTATGATCCTGAGATGCTGCACGCTGGCTGGCACGCTGGAAGTCATGGGCGGACATACCACCAGTTCAACCGCTGCAACCGCATCGGGGCCCAGAGCGGGAGGGGGCCCCCGACGGACATACAAGGCATTGTGGTGAATGACAGCCGGCGACAGTATTACTGCTGGCAGGAGAGTGCCAGCTGTCACTCGTGCGGTCTGCGGTGAGGAGGTGACGGGTGGCAGACGCTGAAACAGGAAGAGAGGACGGAGTGAGGGAGGGGGAGGGCCTCAGTCTCAGTGAGTCACTGAAGCAGGCTCTGCTTGTGGCTCACTGCTTTGCTGTGCGCATGCGCACTCTTCCCAGAGCCTCAGTGATCCTCGGGACTTGGTCCTTACATTATACTGTGTGGATCCTGTAATGAGCGGTACCAGTGACTGCTGACAGAGGAAGAAGCATCCCTGCCCGGAGACCATCTGTCCGGGAGAAGGAGCCATGGAACGTGCCGGAGCAGGTGAGTATTTCATAGTTACCTGTCCGCATTCCACCCGCCGGGCGCCGCTCCATCTTCCCGTCCTCTTGCTGTGACTGTTCAGGTCAGAGGGCGCGATGACGTATTAGTGTGCGCCGCCCTCTGCCTGAACAGTCAGTGAGGAGAGACGGGATGCTGAGGAGCTGCGGGCAGCAAGAGAGGTGAGTATGTCATTTTTTTTTTTTTTAATTACAGCAGCAGCATTCTATATGGCACAGCTTTATATGGAGCATCTATGGGGCAATAATGAATTGTATGGAGCATTATATGTGGCACAGCTTTATATGGAGCATCTAAGGGGCAATAATGAATTGTATAGAGCATTGTATGTGGCACAGCTTTATATTGAGCATCTATGGGGTAATAATGAATTGTATAGAGCATTATATGTGGCACAGCTTTATATGGAGCATCTATGGGGCAATAATGAATTGTATGGAGCATTATATGTGGCACAGCTTTATATGGAGCATCTAAGGGGCAATAATGAATTGTATAGAGCATTGTATGTGGCACAGCTTTATATTGAGCATCTATGGGGTAGTAATGAATTGTATAGAGCATTATATGTGGCACAGCTTTATATGGAGCATCTATGGGGCAATAATGAATTGTATGGAGCATTATATGTGGCACAGCTTTATATGGAGCATCTAAGGGGCAATAATGAATTGTATAGAGCATTGTATGTGGCACAGCTTTATATTGAGCATCTATGGGGTAATAATGAATTGTATAGAGCATTATATGTGGCACAGCTTTATATGGAGCATCTATGGGGCAATAATGAATTGTATGGAGCATTATATGTGGCACAGCTTTATATGGAGCATCTATGGGGCAATAATGAATTGTATAGAGCATTATGTGTGGCACAGCTTTATATGGAGCATCTATGGGGTAATAATGAATTGTACAGAGCATTATATGTGGCACAGCTTTATATGGAGCATCTAAGGGGCAATAATGAATTGTATAGCGCATTATATGTGGCACATTGTTATGTGGAGTATCTATGGGGCCATAATGAACTGTATAAAGCATCATATGTGGCACAGCTTTATATGGAGCATTTATGGGGCAATAATGAACTGTATGAAAATAAAAAATTTGGGGGCTAAATTAACATTTTTTTAAATTTTTTCGGCTCAATGTTATAAACTTCTGTGAAGGTGCTCATCACACATCTACATTCAGTACATACACATATAGTGTACAGTATATACTGTACATCGTATAGGAACAGAACCACAAATCTATTGCGACTTACACCAGGATATATTTGACCGGTGAACCTGATATACGGAAATGCTGCTTAGTCCAGAACCAGTAAGAACTGAACAGACTGGTTTTCGAGCCTCCCTGCTCATATATATTAGCCCCCCGGAATGATTTAATGAAAAGATCAGCTCTGAATCAACTGGCCAACAGGAAGGGTCATTTATCACAGTGGCAGGAGACTTCCAGACACAAAAATGAAGTGGCTCTGCAATTTTTGCTCTAGGCAATTTATATAACACGTGTTTATGGGATGACAAAGGGCTGAATGCAATAAAAGCTGCAAAGTCCTATAGCACCTGTACATACTGTCTGTATGTGTGTGTCTAGACTGCCGGCTTCTTTGGAGCATGTCTGATGTATTATATACAGGAGCTGTGGGATTATAATTGTCATTTTTCGGTATGTAATATGGGTTAAATGCATCTTTACAAGGAATGGTAAAGTTAGAAAATGTTCATAAAGGACGTAGCAAAAATTTTCAAGGCACATTGACCAAATTCTACAAGTCAGATTTTGTTTCTTGGATTGTCAGCTCTTTATTATATTATTAATTATAATTACCGTATCTACTATATAATTGTCTAAGGGTCACTTCCGTCTTCCTGTCTGTCCTTCTGTCTGTCTGTCTGTCATGGATATTCATTGGTCGCGACCTCTGTCTGTCATGGAATCCAAGTCGCTGATTGGTCGTGGCAAAACGCCCACGACCATTGCCACAACCAATCAGCGACGGGTGCTTTCCAGCGGCAACATGGCCGCTCCTTCCTCCCCGCAGTCAGTGCCCGCTCCATACTCCCCTCCAGTCAGCGCTCACACGGGGTTAATGGCAGCGTTAACGGAGCACGTTATGCCGCCGTGTAACGCACTCCCTTAACGCTGCTATTAACCCTGTGTGATCAACTTTTTACGGCCTATGCGGCATGAATAGTAAAAAAAATCTAATGTAAAAAATAATAAAAAAAATTAAAAATCGTTATATACTCACCGTCCGTCGGCCCCTGGATCCAGAACAGGTCTTTCCCGCTCCTCGCAACGCTCCGGTAACCGCTCCATGCATTGCGATCTCGCGAGATGATGACGTAGCGGTGTCGTGAGACTGCAATGCACTCTTGAGACCGGAGCGCACGAGGAGCATCGGTAACCGCTTCGATCCGGGGGCCAAAGGAAGGTGAGTATATAACTATTTTTTATTTTAATTCTTTTTTTTAACAGGGATATGATGCCCACATTGCTGTATACGTGGGTTGTGCAATATACTACATGGGCTGCGCAATATACTACGTGGGCTGCGCAATGTACTACGTGGGCTGCGCAATATACTATGTGGGCTGCGCAATATACTATGTGGGCTAGGCAATGTACTACTTGGGCTGCGCAATGTACTACGTGGGCTCCGCAATGTACTACGTGGGCTGCACAATGTACTACGTGGGCTGCGCAATGTACTGCATGGTCTGCGCAATGTACTACGTGGGCTGCGCAATGTACTGCGTGGGCTGCGCAATGTACTGCGTGGGCTGTGCAATGTACTACATGGCTGTGCAATATACAACGTGGGCTGTGCTATACACTACGCATACATATTCTAGAATACCCGATGCGTTAGAATCGGGCTACCATCTAGTGATATATATTACACAGAAATCAAAAGAAAGAAAACAACTCAGGTCCTATCTGCAGATGTAGCAGAGCTGGATGTTTTATAGTTTTATTATTATTTGCAATAACAACATATGGACAAAAGTATTGGGACACCCCATTTGACCTCCCATTTTATAGCCATACTCATTAATATGGGGTCAGATCCTCTGCAGATATTATAGTTCCCACTCTTCTGAGAAGGATTTTTAAAATACTTTGGAGAAGTCTGTAGGACTTTTGGCCCCTTCATCCTGAAGATCGTTTGTAGGGTCAGACACTGATTCTTCACCAAACCCCAACTCTTCCATCAGACTACAGATAACGAAGTGCGATCTGTCACAGCACAGAACATGTCTCCCCCAGAGTCCAATGATGGTGGCTTTACATTCAATGCTCAGCATTGTGCTTGGAGATGTAAGGCTGCATGCAGCTGCTCGACCATGAAGCTACCGGCGGGGGCGCAGTGTTTGTGCTATACAAGAGGCGGTGTCACGATCCATGTTTGGATCTGTGGCAGATCTGGTTTCCTTCAGATTAAAACCTTTTTTCCTTTCAGGTCATCGGGGGTTAATGCAGTTTTTCCCCGGTGGCCGCTGGTGTAATTGTATTGCAGCTTGTTCTGCTGATGTGGGTGGTGACCACTCCCACCTTTCTTTAAAAGGTCACCTGGTGCATCAGCTGACTGTTGGTTATACAGGTCCTTTGGATACCAACCTAGCTGGAATAGGAGCTTGCTGAGTGCTGTTGTTCTACAGCTGAATACTCATTCCTGGTGCCTTACTCTGCTGTGCGGTGCATTGCACCAGAGAAAGCTAAGTGTCATGTTATTGTTTGTTTGTCCCTTTGTTGTTTGTATCTTTCCCAGTGTTGTATTAGTGCAGCGGTGGGACCAGTGCTCTCACCTGCCAGTTCCCTACATAGGGATTAGAGCAGGGCAAGTGAGGGACAAGGTATCCTGGTCGGCGACGGGTTGAAAGAACCCATTTAGGGACGGTAGCAAGATTAGGGCACAGCCTCAGGTGAGTTCAGGAGGTGCCCATTCCCCGTTCCCAACCGACAGGGCCCACCGTTGTTAAAGTGTCCCCGGTGTACCCTTGTGTGTTTCGTCGTTTTGTGACCGACCACCCGCCAGGTCGTGTCACACCAGGACAGTCACAGCGTGACAGGCGGACAGACAACTGTCAGATATCAACACATACACTCGGCTAGGATAGGACCCTAGGGCCAAATATAAAAGGGAGTTGCAGAAATTTTTAAGATCATAAATGGATCTAGGTAACCTAGCAAAAGGACAAGCAGAATAACTCTTCCCAGAATCCCCTAACAAACCACATTGGTATTTTATACCCAAAATACATAAGTCAGTGAAAATGCCACCGGGACGTGACGGGGTTAGGGTCCCTCACTGAACCCCTATCGCAATACATGGATTGGCTTTTGTGGCCATTCTTGTCCACAATTCCATCCTACATAAAGGTCACTGGTGATATTTTGTTGATTCTCTGGGATTTCACCTGGCAGGAAGGTTTTTCACTGATGATCATTGATATCGAAAGCCTTTATACCAGGATACCCGAGGGGCAGGGGATAGAAGCAGCTCAGTCTCTCTTGGTGAATATAGGAAAAGATAGGGATTTGGTATGTTTTGTCGGTGGTGCCTTACATTTCATCCTTACACACAATGCTTTTAAATTTAAGGACAAATGATACCTGCAGAACACTGGCACAACCATGGGTATTCTGGTGGCTTCTACGGTTCCTAATTTATCTTTTGCACATCCAAGCTCTTTCCACCTCCTGTTGCCTCCAGCTCAAAAATATTTCAAGAATCTATCCTTTCCTCAACCCTCACTCTACCAAAACGATTGTACATGCCCTCATCATTTCCCGCCTAGACAACTGCAATATCCTCTTCTGTGGAATCCATGCTAACACTCTCGCACCCCTCAAGTCCATCCTTAAATCGGCTGCCCAACTAATTCACCTTTCTCCTCAATACTACTCTGCTTCTCCCCTCTGCAAATCTGTCCACTGGTTCCCATTCCCTAAGCGTATCCAGTTCAAACTACTATTACTAACCTACAAAGCCATCCATAATCTGTCTCCTCTGTATATAACCAAACTAATCTCCCGTTATCTTCCCTCACTCAATCTCCAAGGCTAATATCCTGCATCCTCTGGAATTCTGTGCCCCAACACATCCGATCCACCACATTCGGATCCTTCAGATGGAACTTGAAAACCCACCTCTTCAGGAAAGCCTACAGCCTGCACTGACACCGCTTCCGCCCCATCACTATCGAAGCTACCGCCTCACCAACACCGGAGCTGCTGCAACCCTCAATCTACCGTCTCCTTTCCCACCATCCTGAAGAATGTAAGCCCACAAGGTCAGGGTCCTCTTCCCTCTGTATCAGTCTGTCATTGTTAGTTTGTTTACTGTAAGCAATATCTGTACTTTATATGTAACCCCTTCTCATGTACAGCACCATGGAATCAAAGGTGCTACATAAGTAAATAATTATAGTTAGTAAACAATTGAGGAATCAAACACCACATGCATTTGTTATAATCTTCCTTCCTGTGGTCATTCTTTTTTCCATTGTCTAAGGCTACTTTCACACTTCCGTCTTATGTCCGTCGCAATCTGTCGTTATGGGCAAAAAACGGATCCTGCAAATGTGCTTGCAGGATGTGTTTTTCGCCCATACACTTGTATTAGCGACGGATCGAGACGGATGGGCACACTTCGTGCGACGGATCCGCCGTGTTTTGGCAGATGCGACGCACAAAAAAAGTTCAATGTAACTTTTTTTGTGTGACGTGTCCGCCATTTTCGACCGCGCATGCGTGGACAAAACTCCGGACTGCAGAATGGGCAGCGGATGCGTTGAAAAACTGCATCCGCTGCCCACATCTTGCAGATATTTCACAACGTCCGTCGGCCCGACGCATTGCGACGGGCCCATACTGACGGAAGTGTGAAAGTAGCCTTAGTTGAAGTTTTCCAACAGGAGATGGGAAAAATTTGAGTTGAGCTCTCAAAACAAACATAAACCTTCCCCTTCACCCTATCGTTCAATCAAATCCTGTCACGCTACTTCTCATTCTCTATCTACACTGTAATTGAGAAACCATTGTCAGCTCCAACCTCCAGGATCAAACCACCGGCCACAATGCCCAGATTTCCACTCGTATTCATTCAGGCTGGACCAGGGACCCACCTAAACTACTATCCTACCAGTCATAACACACCAACAACTCTCTAACAATGACTAGCAAATCTCCCAAAAAGCCCCTCTCCAACTCCCTCATCCCCAGACTGGGCGAAGACAAAATAATATCCTAGCTCATCCGGATAATTGATTAGACTTAACTTACGGAGACACTACACTAGGAAGTAATTAACATAATATAGAAAAATATTCACTAGTCTGCATATGAGCCGTGATCACACCAGCCAAACTTCCGGCGTCTTGCTGACCCTCTTGAACATATTGGTCCTTTGGCAGCCTGCCTGCTCCTCAGACAAAATGCCAAACAGTCCTGACCTTGAGCTGGACTTGCTGAGGAGGTGTAGAAACTGGGAGACATGATGGATGAGAGAGGGCAAGCCGGTTGCTGCCCCCTGTTAAGTACTGACTTCAGGGAGCAGGCCTCCATCTACTCCCAGGAGTTTCCTTGAAGAGTATTGGAGGCCTCATTGACTGGATTATCGTTGAATAGGCCTGTAGCCATATTGGTAATCACAGGAGTGTAGAAAGAGGCAGGCCCTACCACACGGCCTGCCCCAGGCCCACTTTTTTTATGAGGCCTGGCCGCCTGGATGGATTCATGTAAGCCAAATCATCTGGAAGTGAAGACCTCAATCTGGAGGGTCCATAGTGGGGCTAATGCGGCACTTCTGAGTCTGTGGCACCGTATCAGCATCCAGGCGGATATGACCAATGTGAGTTCCACACCAATGATGAAGAGGCCAGCACCTCTGCTCCTGTTCCTCCTCCAAGACTTTTGTTCACCCATGCCTGTAGCTACAGGCCCTCCGGGTCAACAGCCTGCAGATACTCCAAGAACTCTTCCACCGACATACCCCTGGTAAACTCAAGTGGTGGACCTGCACAAAGACATTAGTCTGGGTTACTTTACCCCTACCAAATAGCTTGTAGCCACCCATCCAGTTAGGCTCGTCCCCACACATCCTTTATACACCTTCATAGCCACTATGAATCAGAGTCATGGGCTCCTCTTCTCATGACTCTACCTGGGATCAAGCTTCCCTATAATGTCAGACTACATGAAGATGCCAACTGATCTGTGGTACACCCTACCACAGGTAACACATCTCTTAATTTTAAATTTATTTAGATTTTTTTTTTCAGTTATAAATGTATTTTTTCTGTATTTTTCTTTTTAGCTGAGGTTGAGCTCTGGTTAATCTATTCCAATCTCAAGGCAAATTACAAAATTGGCGCAAAATCACAAAATTGTCTTGTTCCTTTCTTAAATTTTTCACACAGAAATTGGTTTTAAAAACTTTGTGCACCATGAATGTATCACGCTCCTTGACGGGTCCACATGGAGCAATTTTATTCCTAAAACTGGCAACCAAACAATACCCCAAAAATGTGCACACGTATCACTTTTTTTTTCCAGATCTACCACTTTAGGGGTCCTGGAAATAAATAACTCTGTGATAAACGCCAGGCCTCTGGGCTGACAGCGCTACTCATGTAACGTGAATTACAGAGCTGAGCAGCCTAATGGCACAAGATGGCGGCCACTGATGACCTCTCGAGTCTGTGACATCTCCTGCTGTTTGATAGACGAGGCAGCAGCGGAAGCTTACACATGTGGTCTCCATGGGGGCATTGCATCGTCCCGTTGTTTTAGACATGCTGTACCTGAAGCAAACCGTCAATGTATAAAGTTAATAACCTATATCGTCTCCTCAACACATTAAACACAAGCGAACTGCGCTATGGCATCACGTGACCCGCGGACCTAATGAAAGAGACCAAGAGATGTATTAACGCTTGCAGAACATTGTAAAAATTCCAAACTTGTCAACTACAGAAGATGTGATGTAGTGATGTAGCAGAGCCGAGTTTGTTACTTGGTAGCAGCTTGCCGTAATATCATAGTGTGGAATATTTGGTATTACATGGGACTGCAGGCAAGAGTGGGGTGAGAGGGAACTGAGTCCCCTGCAATAAGGGCGCAGTCACGGACGATGATCCCAATGCTCGGACTGGCCGGCGGCTCTCCTGATCTGAGCGTGACAGCTTGTATTTCTATGGAGTTGTCACGCTCAGGTCATGAGAGACGCCGGCCAGTCCGAGCAAATGCGGTCATCGCAGGTGTTATACCCCAGTCTAAAAGGTTATTCAAGTCTCATTAAGTGATGGCATATTATTAGAGCTGAGCAAAAGGGTTCACATAACTCTGGTCCGATGGCCAACAAACCAAAGCCTTGCATATTTCCTCCTACCTGCCGACATCCCCGACATCCCATTATGTTGTGGCAAGACCCATGCATCACATCGAGGCTTCCTACTTCCTTGGGTTTCCCAGCGGTCAGATACTCAGCGATCTAAAAGAGGTCGTCAACTTCTGAGCATTTTTTTTTTGGTTTACTGTAGTTCATTAAAAACTTTGCGTCGTTTGCCGTCTACAGCCTCTGTGCTGCACTGTCTATTGTCGGCTGCAGAATGAGTCAACTTAAAATCCATCAGTAAACTCGTTCTGACAGTCTGACTGGGACTTTGTAACTGTTTTTCTGTCTTTTTTTTCTGATCTCCTCTTAGCTGATTTATGACTGCAGACCATATTGAAGTTTAATGTGTGGGGAAACGAAGAGTCTGTAAAAACCAAACGGTGCAAAATCTTTAAAGGGAACCTGTCAGCGGGATTGTGCGCAGTAACTTACACACAGTGTCAGGTCGGCGCCGTTATACTGAATAAAATGATACAATGGTTGATGTATTCATTTTATTCAGTATAACGGCGCCGACCTGACACTGCATCCATCACGGGACCCTCACTGATCTGCAAATTATCAACTATCCTTTGGATGGGTAATAACTTTTAACAATAGGTAAAAATGTTTTAAATAAAACAAGTCCATTGTCACAAATTTTAATTTTTTTTTAGCTAGTGTAACCGTCGCTGTTTTCCTGAATTGTGCTCTTTTGTTCTGGTGAATCTCCATACCCGAGATTGGTCCTGAAGAACTGAAGACCTAAAGACCACGCTCACTTGGATAAATAGATTGAGTTTATATATAGTGGGGGGTCTAACTCTAGAACGGAAAGGCACACAAACAAAAGAGACGCAATGCCTCAGGAGAACATCTGCACCAAGTAGAGAAATGGCATATTTATGGCAAGTGACCAGTGTACTTTAATAATGACCCTTTGTAAGGGTACTGTCACACAGTGGCACTTTGGTCGCTAGGACGGCACGATCCGTGACGTTCCAGCGATATCCTTACGATCTCGCTGTGTCTGACACGCTACTGCGATCAGGGACCCCGCTGAGAATCGTACGTCGTAGCAGATCGTTTGAAATTTTATTTCGTCGCTGGATCTCCCGCTGACATCGCTGTATCGGCGTGTGTGACGCCGATTCAGCGATGTCTTCGCTGGTAACCAGGGTAAACATCGGGTTACTAAGCGCAGGGCCGCGCTTAGTAACCCGATATTTACCCTGGTTACCAGTGTAAATGTGAAAAAAAAAAAACCACTACGTACTTACATTCCCGGTGTCTGGTCATGTCCCTCGCCTTCAGCTTCCCTCACTGACTGGTGAGCGCCGGCCAGCCGTAAAGTAGAGCGGTGACGTCACCGCTCTACTTTCCGGCTGTCCGGCGCTCACTGTCAGTGCAGAGAAGCACAGCGCTGAGGGACGCGACAGGAATGTAAGTATGTAGTGTTTTTTTTTTTTTACGTTTACGCTGGTAACCAGGGTAAACATCGGGTTACTAAGCGCGGCCCTGCGCTTAGTAAACCGATGTTTACCCTGGTTACCCGGGGACTTCGGGATCGTTGGTCGCTGGAGAGCTGTCTGTGTGACAGCTCTCCAGCGACCAAACAGCGACGCTGCAGCGATCGTCATCGTTGTCGTATCGCTGCAGCGTCGTTTTAGTGTGACGGTCCCCTTAGACCTGTAGCTACTGAGTGCATGGAACTCAAGCACTCATTCGCCCCTGATGAGGCTGACGAAGTGATCATCAGACAAAATATTCAAGTAAGCGCCCGTGCAGACAACCACATTTTTGGTCTGTGTGAAATCCTACAAAACATTGGATCGAACACTAACCAATGTTATTCTATGGGGCCGTGAACATGTCCAATTTTTCAGAATCTGTCCAAGTAAAAAAATCAATGCGTTGGATCTGATTATCGGAGTGTTCTTGGCCCTGCAAGTCAATGGGCTTGTAGACAACCTACCTGGGACTACACTCGGATCTCAGTGCAGTAAAATTTTCGCGGATTGTCAGATTGGATAAAATAGACAATTTTTTTTTTGTCCATCTTCTCCTCATCTAAGAGAATCGGATCACACTCTGATGAAAATTTGATCAGAGTGTCATTTGCATAATCGGATGAGAGAAAAAACGATCGTCCGCACCTGCCCTAAGGAAGAGAAAAGTGTCTAAACTTGCCTAGGAAATTAGGTCGCATTATATTACATTTACGGATTTGTAAACTACATAAAGCTCCGCAATGTTATGTTAGTAAAGCGCAACACGTATTATTGATGCTGCATGTCCAAAAGTTGACACTCAACATTAACTGCTCTTTGAAACTTTCCAATGCACCCGATGAAAATATGTGAGAGTTTGACGCCTCTGATCACCACTGCGGCGCCTTCTCTCTGCGCTGATTTCACCAGATGTAGCTGCTCCTTTATTATCAGCATGGTATAGACTCCTAACACGGCGCTCTTCGAATTCCCCCATTGCACTCTCACCCATTACGTTTTATTATGATTATATTCCATAATTATTGCAGATGAATCTACCACGCTTTCCTTCCTGTAATTTCCTTCTTGATAGAATCGCGACCTCTGGAGATTCAGAAGTATTATTTATGGGAGCACAATATTATTTTGCGGTGTTCTTAGAACTTAGTTGTAATTAAGGTTTATTAGATGTAAGATGATTAACAATTAAAGAACAAGCTGTACGTAGGTTTTCCAGGTGTGATGTTCGCCGAAATTGATTTCCAAATGTGTCTCCGAATAATTCCTTATTATCTTTTTAATTTCATTCACAGCTTTGCATTAAAAAAAAAATG
Organism: Ranitomeya imitator; assembly: GCF_032444005.1. Classification (NCBI taxonomy): domain Eukaryota; kingdom Metazoa; phylum Chordata; class Amphibia; order Anura; family Dendrobatidae; genus Ranitomeya; species Ranitomeya imitator. Next base: position 52,385,663 of record NC_091282.1, on the reverse strand, counting down.
AAATCCGAGAAGATGAGAAAATTCACATTTTGCTAACTATTTTTTAAATGTTTCAGACAGCAGAATTTAGCTACTCGTTTGTTTTTTTTAACCTTCATTCCGTGGATACAACACGAAGGAAAGGCGCTTTGATTTTGAATGTGTAAGGAAAATGGTGGTAAAGAGGAGAAGAAAAATGAGACTGGGCAAAGGCAAGGCTTTAGGATAAAGCCATGCATGGTGTCTCTGCAGAGACATGTGCAGCCACCAAGCATGGAGAACGTTAAGGATCAGAACACAGACAAGGCCAATGGAGACTCTTCTCAAGAAGAACTCATACTTGACAAATATTCATGACATTCCTCCAGCAGGTGATCACACACCATTTTTTTTATGGCCACACCAGGTTCCACAAACCCATGAAAGAGCAGTTGGATGCCAGACCTATGTTCAAACATCAGGCACTGGAGACCTACCAGAGTGTTTAGGTGACGTCCAATAGACTTGCTAATCTAGAACTTTTCACCTTTTACTTGGAGCTTCCCAGGAATTCCGAGAGAGTTGCCAAATTTGGCAATAGATTAGATGACGGCCAGATGGGAAAATAACACATAATGACAGTCCCCGAGACTTGAACGTTGCAATTCACCATACTCATTCTCACAAGCTTCACTGTGACAGCATTGTACAGCATTAACCTCAGACACTAGTGGTACCTGGGTTATCACAGATGATAATAATAATAACAATAATCTTTATTTTTATATAGCGCTAACATATTCCACAGCGCTTTACAGTTTTGCACACATTATCATCACTGTCCCTGTGGGGGCTCACAATCTAGGTTCCCTATCAGTATGTCTTTGGAATGTGGGAGGAAACCGGAGTACCCGGAGGAAACCCACACAAACACCCACACATACAAACTCTTTGCAGATGTTGTCCTTGGTGGGGTTTGAACCCAGGACTCCAGCGCTGCAAGGCTGCTGTGCTAACCACTGCGCCACCGTGCTGCCCAAGATGATCACTCGCCCATTACTGCTTACTGGGTTATCAGGATAGTACACAGCACCTCCGTAGCACATGTGCTTAGTTTGTACTGTCAGTTTGGGTTGACAAACTCTCTCTAATACAGGAGCATAATAAAATGTCTTACTCCTTCCCACACCTACATAACCGTGGCATTATTCCATACTTGATCCACCTCCCATAAGGAAATTACACACCTCTATGAAAGCAACCTCAATGCTTTAGGATCTTTGTCTTCTCACTCCATTCATACAAATACCCCACAGCTCTGAGTGAGTGGGGAGGGTCCCAGATCCAGCTCTATGTGGGTGGAGAGGTCCCCAGCTTCAGTTCTGGCTGGATAGAAGTGTGTCTGCCCTCATCTCTTGTTGGGTGTGCATTTCCCTGACCCCCCCAGCTTTGAGTGAGTTGCTTGATAATGACCACCCATTCAAGGTAGGTGGTTGTGGACTTGACCACCATCTCTGGTCTGGTTTCCGTGAACCTGATCCCCAGCTCTGGGTGGGCATGGACCTGAACCCAAGCTCTGGGAGGGTGGACATGGGCCTGACTCCCAGCTCTGAGTGGGTGGACATCGGTCTAAACGGGCGCAAAAAGACCCTCCGCACTGACTCACGGTGCGGAGGCGCTCCCTCTGCGTCCCAGAGCTTCCAGCAAGCAAGACAACAAATTAAATAGCAAGCTGGACAGAAAAATAGCAAACCAAAGTAATACAAGCTGGAACTTAGCTTCTGATGGGAAGACAGGTCACAAGAACGATCCAGGAGTGAACAGACCAATACTGGAACATTGACAGGTGGCATGGAGCAAAGATCTTTGGTTGTGTATGAGCCTGAGCTCCAGCTCTGGGTGGGTTTGCGTGAACCTGACCCCCAGCTCTGGTTGGGTGGTCATGGACCTGAACCCCAGTTTTGGGTGGGTATGAACCTGAACCCCCAGCTCTAAGTGGGTGGGAGTGCATGGACTTAAACCCCAGCCTTACATGGGTGTGCATAGGGCTGAACCACAGCTCTGGTTGAGTATGTGTGTGCCAGACCTCCAGTTCTGGGTGGGTTTCCGTGAACCTGACCCCCAACTCTGGGCGGGTGAGTGGATCGCCTCATACAGGGCAGTGGGGTACTCGGTACTGGGTATGGTCGACTTAAAGGGGATATCACGGTGGCTGCAACCCGGTCTGTGGCCCTGGGGTCCAATTAAAGGGAAAGGTCCTTAACCCTGCTGTTCTGTTCGAGTCATAGTGACCCGAACAGACTTTTTGCGGCCCTGTAGATTTTTTTCTGTAAGTCTCTAAAACTTGAGACTCCTTGACTTTTCCTCATTTGGGGGGACCTACCTATGAGTATTTTTTTTTTTTTGTTTACTTTTTGCTACACGCAAAAAGTTACACTTGTTGTGTTCGGGTCATAGTGACCCGACATCGTTTTTTACAGCTGTGGGGCCATATTTTCAGTGAAATAAAGGAGTCATAACCTCAGTTGGGTCTATTTATTGCATCTACTATTGTATATCAATTGATTTATTTCCTAAATTATTTCAATGGGGTCGTACACGCGCTCTACCGGGGGTATGCATTGAGATCTGCGCACCATAAAAATGGCTTTATATTGATTATTTTTGGTGCGCAGTCTATTCTAAAATGTAGAGTGCATCCGGAGAGATCACTAGGTGTGCACTACACGTGTATATTATGCGCAGAACGGACTGCTCAGAACGCGCTGTCTAAGACGTTTTTTTTTTGTAAAGCTGAGCTGTAAAGTCTTGCAAATAATTTTTTTTGCTAAGTAAGTCTGTCTTCCTGGCTTATCTGCTTGTTTTCAGAAGGGTTCTTATCTTCTCTGCTCTTATCAGTACACATATGCTAGCCCAGACATGTTACCTTTCAGTTTCTTTGGAGAGCAGCTGTGTGCTTCTACCCCCATGGCCTCTTCCGGCATCAAAAGATGCAGCTATTGCCCTTCTACTTGTGACAACAAGATGAGTATAACATGTTCTGGCTGTAAAACATTTCTATGCAAAAATCATGTGTATTGTTTTTCATGCAAGAATCCGTAAATTTATATGATCATGTAAATATATTCACATTGCAATGTTTATTATCTTTAATTTTTTATCACAAAATGTTTGATTTGATTGTTTTTTTTTTTTACAAAATATGTGTAGTTTTCTATTTTCGTTTTGCTCATTAGATCGATCTGTTTTTTCAGAATAAAAACAAAAAAAAAAGATTTCTAGTTCATTTTTCTTTTTACTACCAAACATGTTCACTAACAGTCTAGTAAGCAAAAAGTATAAAAAAAATGGAGTTAGAGTGCCTAAAATCAAGGTTTAATAAGCCGGGTCATAGTGACCCGGAACACTACAAGTGTATAGTAAATGCGACCAAAACAGCAGGGTTAAGGGGATTTATATTGTCTATGTTCACGACACCACCTGTGGTGTTCAGTCAGGTCATTCAGGGTAACCAACGCTGCGTTAAAGGGGTCTGCTGGGGCAATGGTATGCAGATAGATGGTACACTTCCCACAGGTGAAGCGGGGTCCCCAGGGCTTCCCAGGTGTAGGGCACCAATGGTGTGGTGGATGGTAAGGCGAATAATGAGGACACAGGTTTGCAAGTCTTTACCTGGTTTACTGTAGATGGTAGTAATAGTAATCCTCAGTCCAGGGTATCAGGTGCAGGGTAGCTGTGGTCCGGCCAGCTTGGAGGCAATAAGAGATCCCTTTACCAGGTGAGGTCCGTAAGCCTTTCCTGCTAGCGCCGTTTAGGTAGTTAGGTTCCTGCTGCTTAAAGCTCAGTACAAGTCCCCTTTTTCTTGTCCTAAGACAACTGTCCGTATGATAGGCAGTTTGAGCCTGTTTATAGGATCTCTTAGATGACATGGCTCTCACAGTTACTGCTTCACCCCAGACGTAATGCAAGCACATAATGTATAGTTCAGTGCTCTCCGGTTCTGTCGTGTGTCCTGGAGAACAACACGACCTTGAGCTCCCAGTACCCGGCTTCTGCGCTCTGACGCCGAGGGTGTCCTTATGCTGTTCCTCTCCGGAGCCCTTTCCTCCTCTGTGCTTCTTTCCTCTCAACTCCTCCAAGATTCAACTTTCCCTCTGCTTCTCTTCCCAGGGGTTGCAGCTCCCTCGTGGCTGCTCAATCCCCATGTCTGCTACAGACGTCTGTCTGCTACTGGAGACCAACTGTCTCCCTCCACTATCTCTCCTTCCTGGAGACTCAGTCTCACTGACTGGCTCCTCCTCCAGACCAGGATACTTAAAGTGTAAGGGAGCTCCCCCTGAATCCGGGTCCTCAGCCTCCCTCCTGGCCTAGATTCAGATTGTGTTGAGTGTGAGTGTCTTACCTGATAGACAGGATCCCCCTTGCCTCCAAGCATGACATAACCCTCCCCGAAGGGAAGGCAACATCACTGCAGCAGCCGGTTACTTGGGGTGCTGTTGTGAATTCTGTGGCAGAGCTCCCTCCTGTGGTCACAAGTGGTACTTCGGCTGATTCTCTCTATGAGCTTCCGTTGGTGGAGGAGAGTGGTACTGCGGCTTCTGAGTTTCCTTCCTCAGGTGATGTGGTGAAGTCGTTAGGTGCTGCTCTATTTAACTCCACCTAGTGCTTTGATCCTGGCCTCCAGTCAATGTTCTAGTATTGGACTTGCTTCCTCCTGGATCGTTCCTGTGGCCTGCTGCTCTGCATAGCTAAGTTGCTCTCATGTTATTTTTGTTTGCTGTTTTTTCTGTCCAGCTTGTTTATTTGGTTTTTCTTGCTTGCTGGAAGCTCTGGGACGCAGAGGGTGTACCTCCATGCCGTTAGTCGGTACGGAGGGTCTTTTTGCCCCCTTTGCGTGGTTGTTTGTAGGGTTTTGTGTTGACCGCAAAGTTACCTTTCCTATCCTCGCTCTGTTCAGAAAGTCGGGCCTCACTTTGCTAAATCTATTTCATCTCTACGTTTGTCTTTTCATCTTAACTCACAGTCATTATATGTGGGGGGCTGCCTTTTCCTTTGGGGTATTTCTCTGAGGCAAGGTAGGCTTATTTTCTATCTTCAGGCTAGCTAGTTTCTCAGGCTGTGCCGAGTTGCATAGGGAGCGTTAGGCTCAATCCACGGCTGCCTCTAGTGTGGTCGGAGAGGATTAGGGATTGCGGTCAGCAGAGTTCCCACGTCTCAGAGCTCGTTCTATGTTTTTGGGTTATTGTCAGATCACTATATGTGCTCTGACTTTTATGTCCATTGTGGTACTGAATTACCAGCCATAACAGTACTGGAGGCCCAAAGTACTAATGATTCCCAATAGAGGGAAAAAAGAAGTTCTGAGACCATTTTTTTTTCCTCTGCTCTGTGTTTTGCCTTTTTTTCCCCTAGACATTTCGGTGGTTCAGGACACAGGTGTAGCGATGGACATTAAAGGTCTGTCTTCATGTGTGGATCAGCTCACGGCAAGAGTACAAAATATTCAAGACTTTGTGGTTCAGAATTCTATGTTAGAACCAAGAATTCCTATTCCTGATTTGTTTTTTGGAGATAGAACTAAATTTCTGAGTTTCAAAAATAATTGTAAACTATTTCTGGCTTTGAAACCTCGCTCCTCTGGTGACCCAGTTCAACAAGTTAGGATCATTATTTCTTTTTTACGTGGCGACCCTCAGGACTGGGCATTTTCTCTTGCGTCAGGAGATCCTGCATTAAGTAATATTGATGCATTTTTCCTGGCGCTCAGATTGCTGTACGATGAACCTAATTCAGTGGATCAGGCAGAGAAAAATTTGCTGGCTCTGTGTCAGGGTCAGGATGAGATAGAGGTATATTGTCAGAAATTTAGAAAGTGGTCCGTACTCACTCAATGGAAAGAAGGTGCGCTCGCAGCTATTTTCAGAAAGGGTCTCTCTGAAGCCCTTAAGGATGTCATGGTGGGATTTCCCATGCCTGCTGGTCTGAATGAGTCTATGTCTTTGGCCATTCAGATCGGTCGACGCTTGCGTGAGCGTAAATCTGTGCACCATTTGGCGGTATTATCTGAGCATAAACCTGAGCCTATGCAGTGCGATAGGACTTTGACCAGAGTTGAACGGCAAGAACACAGACGTCAGAATGGGCTGTGTTTCTACTGTGGTGATTCCACTCATGCTATCTCTGATTGTCCTAAGCGCACTAAGCGGTTCGCTAGGTCTGCCACCATTGGTACGGTACAGTCAAAATTTATTTTGTCCGTTACCTTGATCTGCTCTTTGTCATCTTATTCTGTCATGGCATTTGTGGATTCAGGCGCTGCCCTGAATTTGATGGACTTGGAGTATGCTAGGCGTTGTGGGTTTTTCTTGGAGCCCTTGCAGTGTCCTATTCCATTGAGAGGAATTGATGCTACGCCTTTGGCCAAGAATAAGCCTCAATACTGGACCCAGCTGACCATGTGCATGGCTCCTGCACATCAGGAGGTTATTCGCTTTCTGGTGTTGCATAATCTGCATGATGTGGTCGTGTTGGGGTTGCCATGGCTACTAGTCCATAATCCTGTATTAGATTGGAAATCCATGTCTGTGTCCAGCTGGGGTTGTCAGGGGGTACATGGTGATGTCCCATTTCTGTCTATCTCGTCATCCACCCCTTCTGAGATTCCAGAATTCTTGTCTGATTACCGGGATGTATTTGATGAGCCCTAGTTCGATACCCTACCTCCGCATAGGGATTGTGATTGTGCTATCGATTTAATTCCTGGTAGTAAATTCCCAAAAGGTCGACTGTTTAATTTATCTGTGCCTGAGCACGCCGCTATGCGGAGTTACGTGAAGGAGTCCTTGGAGAAGGGGCATATTCGCCTGTCATCGTCGCCATTAGGAGCAGGGTTCTTTTTTGTGGCCAAGAAGGATGGTTCGCTGAGACCTTGTATAGATTACCGCCTTCTAAATAATATCACGGTTAAATTTCAGTACCCCTTGCCGCTGTTATCTGATTTGTTTGCTCGGATTAAGGGGGCTAGTTGGTTCACCAAGATAGATCTTCGTGGTGCGTATAATCTTGTGCGTATTAAGCGAGGCGATGAATGGAAAACTGCATTTAATACGCCCGAGGGCCATTTTGAGTATCTAGTAATGCCATTCGGACTTGCCAATGCTCCATCAGTGTTTCAGTCCTTTATGCATGACATCTTCCGAGAGTACCTGGATAAATTCCTGATTGTATACTTGGATGATATTTTGATCTTCTCGGATGATTGGGAGTCTCATGTGAAGCAGGTCAGAACGGTGTTTCAGGTCCTGCGTGCTAATTCTTTGTTTGTGAAGGGATCTAAGTGTCTCTTTGGTGTTCAGAAGGTTTCATTTTTGGGTTTCATTTTTTCCCCTTCTACTATCGAGATGGACCCTGTTAGGTCCAAGCCATCCATGATTGGACTCAGCCGACATCTCTGAAAAGTCTGCAAAAGTTCCTGGGCTTTACTAATTTTTATCGTCGCTTCATCTGCAATTTTTCTAGTATTGCTAAACCATTGACCGATTTGACCAAGAAGGGTGCTGATGTGGTCAATTGGTCTTCTGCTGCTGTGGAAGCTTTTCAAGAGTTGAAGCGTCGGTTTTCTTCTGCCCCTGTGTTGTGTCAACCAGATGTTTCGCTTCCATTCCAGGTCGAGGTTGATGCTTCTGAGATTGGAGCAGGGGCTGTTTTGTCGCAGAGAAGTTCTGATTGCTCGGTGATGAAACCATGCGCCTTCTTTTCCAGGAAGTTTTCGCCTGCTGAGCGAAATTATGATGTTGGCAATCGAGAGTTGCTGGCCATGAAGTGGGCATTCGAGGAGTGGCGTCATTGGCTTGAAGGAGCTAAGCATCGTGTGGTGGTCTTGACTGATCATAAGAACTTGACTTATCTTGAGTCTGCCAAGCGGTTGAATCCTAGACAGGCTCGTTGGTCGCTGTTTTTTGCCCGTTTTGACTTTGTGGTTTCGTACCTTCTGGGCTCTAAAAATGTGAAGGCGGATGCCCTGTCTAGGAGTTTTGTGCCCGACTCTCCGGGTTTATCTGAGCCGGCGGGTATTCTCAAAGAGGGAGTAATTGTGTCTGCCATCTCCCCTGATTTGCGGCGGGTGCTGCAAAAATTTCAGGCTAATAAACCTGATCGTTGCCCAGCGGAGAAACTGTTTGTCCCTGATAGGTGGACGAATAAAGTTATCTCTGAGGTTCATTGTTCGGTGTTGGCTGGTCATCCTGGAATCTTTGGTACCAGAGAGTTAGTGGCTAGATCCTTTTGGTGGCCATCTCTGTCGCGGGATGTGCGTTCTTTTGTGCAGTCCTGTGGGATTTGTGCTCGGGCTAAGTCCTGCTGTTCTCGTGCCAGTGGGTTGCTTTTGCCCTTGCCGGTCCCGAAGAGGCCTTGGACACATATCTCTATGGATTTTATTTCAGATCTTCCCGTCTCTCAAAAAATGTCAGTCATTTGGGTGGTTTGTGATCGCTTCTCTAAGATGGTCCATTTGGTACCCTTGTCCAAATTACCTTCCTCCTCTGATTTAGTAACATAGTAACATAGTAACATAGTTAGTAAGGCCGAAAAAAGACATTTGTCCATCCAGTTCAGCCTATATTCCATCATAATAAATCCCCAGATCTACGTCCTTCTACAGAACCTAATAATTGTATGATACAATATTGTTCTGCTCCAGGAAGACATCCAGGCCTCTCTTGAACCCCTCGACTGAGTTCGCCATCACCACCTCCTCAGGCAAGCAATTCCAGATTCTCACCGCCCTAACAGTAAAGAATCCTCTTCTATGTTGGTGGAAAAACCTTCTCTCCTCCAGACGCAAAGAATGCCCCCTTGTGCCCGTCACCTTCCTTGGTATAAACAGATCCTCAGCGAGATATTTGTATTGTCCCCTTATATACTTATACATGGTTATTAGATCGCCCCTCAGTCATCTTTTTTCTAGACTAAATAATCCTAATTTCGCTAATCTATCTGGGTATTGTAGTTCTCCCATCCCCTTTATTAATTTTGTTGCCCTCCTTTGTACTCTCTCTAGTTCCATTATATCCTTCCTGAGCACCGGTGCCCAAAACTGGACACAGTACTCCATGTGCGGTCTAACTAGGGATTTGTACAGAGGCAGTATAATGCTCTCATCATGTGTATCCAGACCTCTTTTAATGCACCCCATGATCCTGTTTGCCTTGGCAGCTGCTGCCTGGCACTGGCTGCTCCAGGTAAGTTTATCATTAACTAGGATCCCCAAGTCCTTCTCCCTGTCAGATTTACCCAGTGGTTTCCCATTCAGTGTGTAATGGTGACATTGATTCCTTCTTCCCATGTGTATAACCTTACATTTATCATTGTTAAACCTCATCTGCCACCTTTCAGCCCAAGTTTCCAACTTATCCAGATCCATCTGTAGCAGAATACTATCTTCTCTTGTATTAACTGCTTTACATAGTTTTGTATCATCTGCAAATATCGATATTTTACTGTGTAAACCTTCTACCAGATCATTAATGAATATGTTGAAGAGAACAGGTCCCAATACTGACCCCTGCGGTACCCCACTGGTCACAGCGACCCAGTTAGAGACTATACCATTTATAACCACCCTCTGCTTTCTATCACTAAGCCAGTTACTAACCCATTTACACACATTTTCCCCCAGACCAAGCATTCTCATTTTGTGTACCAACCTCTTGTGCGGCACGGTATCAAACGCTTTGGAAAAATCGAGATATACCACGTCCAATGACTCACCGTGGTCCAGCCTATAGCTTACCTCTTCATAAAAACTGATTAGATTGGTTTGACAGGAGCGATTTCTCATAAACCCATGCTGATATGGAGTTAAACAGTTATTCTCATTGAGATAATCCAGAATAACATCCCTCAGAAACCCTTCAAATATTTTACCAACAATAGAGGTTAGACTTACTGGCCTATAATTTCCAGGTTCACTTTTAGAGCCCTTTTTGAATATTGGCACCACATTTGCTATGCGCCAATCCTGCGGAACAGACCCTGTTGCTATAGAGTCCCTAAAAATAAGAAATAATGGTTTATCTATTACATTACTTAGTTCTCTTAGTACTCGTGGGTGTATGCCATCCGGACCCGGAGATTTATCTATTTTAATCTTATTTAGCCGGTTTCGCACCTCTTCTTGGGTTAGATTGGTGACCCTTAATATAGGGTTTTCATTGTTTCTTGGAATTTCACCTAGCATTTCATTTTCCACCGTGAATACCGTGGAGAAGAAGGTGTTTAATATGTTAGCTTTTTCCTCGTCATCTACAACCATTCTTTCCTCACTATTTTTTAAGGGGCCTACATTTTCAGTTTTTATTCTTTTACTATTGATATAGTTGAAGAACAGTTTGGGATTAGTTTTACTCTCCTTAGCAATGTGCTTCTCTGTTTCCTTTTTGGCAGCTTTAACTAGTTTTTTAGATAAAGTATTTTTCTCCCTATAGTTTTTTAGAGCTTCAATATTGCCATCCTGCTTTAGTAGTGCAAATGCTTTCTTTTTACTGTTAATTGCCTGTCTTACTTCTTTGTTTAGCCACATTGGGTTTTTCCTATTTCTAGTCCTTTTATTCCCACAAGGTATAAACCGCTTACAGTGCCTATTTAGGATGTTCTTAAACATTTCCCATTTATTATCTGTATTCTTATTTCTGAGGATATTGTCCCAGTCTACCAGATTAAGGGCATCTCTAAGCTGGTCAAACTTTGCCTTCCTAAAGTTCAGTGTTTTTGTGACTCCCTGACAAGTCCCCCTAGTGAAAGACAGGTGAAACTGTACAATATTTTGGTCGCTATTTCCTAGATGCCCGACCACCTGCAGATTTGTTATTCTGTCAGGTCTATTAGATAGTATTAGGTCTAAAAGTGCTGCTCCTCTGGTTGGATTCTGCACCAATTGTGAAAGATAATTTTTCTTGGTTATTAACAGAAACCTGTTGCCTTTATGGGTTTCACAGGTTTCTGTTTCCCAGTTAATATCCGGGTAGTTAAAGTCCCCCATAACCAGGACCTCATTATGGGTTGCAGCTTCATCTATCTGCTTTAGAAGTAGACTTTCCATGGTTTCTGTTATATTTGGGGGTTTGTAACAGACCCCAATGAGAATTTTGTTACCATTTTTCCCTCCATGAATTTCGACCCATATGGATTCGACATCCTCATTTCCTTCGCTAATATCCTCCCTTAAAGTGGACTTTAGACAAGACTTTACATAGAGACAAACCCCTCCTCCTCTCCGATTTTTACGATCCTTTCTAAACAGACTGTAACCCTGTAAGTTAACTGCCCAGTCATAGCTTTCATCTAACCATGTCTCGGTTATTCCCACTATGTCAAAGTTACCTGTAGATATTTCTGCTTCTAGTTCTTCCATCTTGTTTGTCAGGCTTCTGGCGTTTGCGAGCATGCAGTTTAGAGGATTTTGTTTTGTTCCAATCTCCTCGCTGTGGATTGTTTTAGAAATGTTCTTACCTCCCTTCTGAGTATGTTTTCCTGGATCTTCTTTGTTCAAGTCTAATGTTTTTCTTCCCGTCCCCTCTTCTTCTAGTTTAACGCCCTCCTGATGAGTGTAGCGAGTCTTCTGGCGAATGTGTGTTTCCCAGGTTTGTTGAGGTGTAGTCCGTCTCTGGCGAGGAGTCCATCGTACAAGTAATTCACACCGTGGTCCAGGAATCCGAATCCTTGTTGTCTGCACCATCGTCTTAGCCAGTTGTTTGCATCAAGGATCCTGTTCCATCTCCTGGTGCCATGCCCGTCTACTGGAAGGATAGAAGAAAAAACTACCTGTGCATCCAGTTCCTTTACTTTCTTCCCCAACTCTTCAAAGTCTTTGCAGATTGTCGGTAGGTCCTTCCTTGCCGTGTCATTGGTGCCAACATGTATCAGAAGAAATGGGTGGACGTCCTTGGAGTTGAAGAGCTTTGGTATCCTATCGGTCACATCCTTGATCATCGCACCTGGAAGGCAGCATACTTCTCTTGCAGTTATGTCCGGTCTGCAGATGGCTGCTTCTGTGCCTCTCAGTAGTGAGTCTCCCACCACCACCACTCTTCGTTGCTTCTTGGCTGTACTTTTTGCTGTCACTTGTTGCTGTGTGCCCTTTTCTTTTTTGCTTGCTGGTATTGTTTCATCCTTAGGTGTGCCATCTTCATCCTCTACAAAGATTTGATATCGGTTCTTCAGTTGTGTGGTTGGTGATTTCTCCATGGTCTTCTTGCTTCTTTTGGTCACATGCTTCCACTCATCTGCTTTGGTGCCATTGTTCTTCCAGCATGTGGTTCGTTTACATGGCATTCCAGAGAATATCGTTTCTGACAGAGGTTCCCAGTTTGTTTCGAGGTTTTGGCGAACCTTTTGTGCTAGGATGGGCATTGACTTGTCTTTTTCCTCGGCTTTCCATCCTCAGACTAGTGGCCAGACTGAACGAACCAATCAGACCTTGGAAACATATCTGAGATGCTTTGTTTCTGCTGATCAGGATGACTGGGTGTCCTTTTTGCCTTTGGCTGAGTTCGCCCTTAATAATCGGGCCAGCTCGGCTACCTTGGTTTCGCCGTTTTTCTGCAATTCTGGGTTCCATCCTCGTTTCTCTTCAGGGCAGGTTGAGTCTTCGGACTGTCCTGGTGTGGATACGGTGGTGGACAGGTTGCAGCAGATTTGGACTCATGTAGTGGACAATTTGACCTTGTCCCAGGAGAAGGCTCAACGTTTCGCTAATCGCAGACGCTGTGTGGGTCCCCGACTTCGTGTTGGGGATTTGGTTTGGTGGTCTTCTCGTCACATTCCTATGAAGGTTTCCTCTCCTAAGTTTAAACCTCGTTTCATTGGTCCGTATAGGATTTCTGAGGTTCTTAATCCTGTGTCTTTTCGTTTGACCCTTCCAGATTCTTTTTCCATCCATAACGTATTCCATAGGTCATTGTTGCGGAGATACGTGGCACCTATGGTTCCATCTGTTGATCCTCCTGCCCCGGTTTTGGTGGAGGGGGAGTTGGAGTATATTGTGGAGAAGATTTTGGATTCTCGTGTTCCAAGACGGAAACTCCAGTATCTGGTTAAGTGGAAGGGTTATGCTCAGGAAGATAATTCCTGGGTCTTTGCCTCTGATGTCCATGCTCCCGATCTTGTTCGTGCCTTTCATATGGCTCATCCTGGTCGTCCTGGGGGCTCTGGTGAGGGTTCGGTGACCCCTCCTCAAGGGGGGGTACTGTTGTGAATTCTGTGGCAGAGCTCCCTCCTGTGGTCAAAAGTGGTACTTCGGCTGATTCTCTCTATGAGCTTCCGTTGGTGGAGGAGAGTGGTACTGCGGCTTCTGAGTTTCCTTCCTCAGGTGATGTGGTGAAGTCGTTAGGTGCTGCTCTATTTAACTCCACCTAGTGCTTTGATCCTGGCCTCCAGTCAATGTTCTAGTATTGGACTTGCTTCCTCCTGGATCGTTCCTGTGGCCTGCTGCTCGGCATAGCTAAGTTGCTTTCATGTTATTTTTGTTTGCTGTTTTTTCTGTCCAGCTTGTTTATTTGGTTTTTCTTGCTTGCTGGAAGCTCTGGGACCCAGAGGGTGTACCTCCGTGCCGTTAGTCGGTACGGAGGGTCTTTTTGCCCCCTTTGCGTGGTTGTTTGTAGGGTTTTGTGTTGACCGCAAAGTTACCTTTCCTATCCTCGCTCTGTTCAGAAAGTCGGGCCTCACTTTGCTAAATCTATTTCATCTCTACGTTTGTCTTTTCATCTTAACTCACAGTCATTATATGTGGGGGGCTGCCTTTTCCTTTGGGGTATTTCTCTGAGGCAAGGTAGGCTTATTTTCTATCTTCAGGCTAGCTAGTTTCTCAGGCTGTGCCGAGTTGCATAGGGAGCGTTAGGCGCAATCCACGGCTGCCTCTAGTGTGGTTGGAGAGGATTAGGGATTGCGGTCAGCAGAGTTCCCACGTCTCAGAGCTCGTTCTATGTTTTTGGGTTATTGTCAGATCACTATATGTGCTCTGACTTTTATGTCCATTGTGGTACTGAATTACCAGCCATAACAGGGTGCTGCATAAGCGTGGTCTTTACCCCAGCTCTGAGTAAGTATGAGCCTGACCCCCAGCTCTGGGTGAGTGAGGGTGGGCCTGATCCCCAGCTCTGGGGATCATGCCGACGTTCACCCACCCAGCTTTGCATGAGTGGGCGTGAGGCTGAATCCCAGCTCATTTGTAGGCCTGAACCCCAGCTCTGAGTAGGTGGGCGTGGGAATGAACAACAGCTCTGGAGTCACCACATTTTTTTTTTGGTTGCTCCAATGCTAATATAGATTGGTACCACTTCTCTGCTGAACATCAGATAAAAGGGGAAAAAAAAAACTATGTCGGCACAACCGTAGGTACATTAAAAATGTGTTTTTCTTCATTGATTTCTCTATAAAAAAGTTACTTGTGTTACTTCATCATGAATGCCTCTTACGCATTTTTAGTGGTATCCCCGCCCTAAGTCATAGGGATATACCAGGTGCATATGATAACATTTAAAATCCTCATGAACCATTTACATGTAACCATATAAAAACTTGTATAACCTATAAAAATTGCTTTTGTATTTAAGAAGTCACCTCATATTACACCACTGTGGATTACACATATAACGATAATGTGTGCAAAAACTGTAAAGTGCTGCAGAATATGTTGGCGCTTTATATAAAAATAAAGATTATTATTATATAACGTATATGCATAGTATAGTTCCTAAAATTCTTTCCATTTGGTTGTTTCATATTTTTCAATAAGATCCAATACATTTCTCAATAGAAGTTTTTTTTGCCAGTTTCTCCCTCTGTCAGGACGGATCCCAATCTGTATGGCCCAACAAATACAATTCCCAGTGTTGCTTTTATGCATATCTACAGAATGTGTTGTTGCATTAATGTATCACTTTATATCAGACAGCACTTACCCATACAAGTCTATGGGTGCATGCAAAACATTGGACTGCACTCGGCTATCACCCGACTCACAGAATGAAGAAGATGGAGAAAGTTCTCCATCTTTTCTGCACCTGGGATATGATTCTCGCATGCAAGAAAATCAGACAGTAAAATGACATTTGGCACATGCTCGCAGCAGAGTTTGAGCTGAGGGTCATTTGCATATAGCATCCGATTCTCTCGCAAGAGAGAATCATCGGATCTTGTATGCTAGTATGAGCAAACCCTAATATTAAGGACTACTGTTTCCTTTTTAAAAGAATGGAATTTTTGTGACTGCACCAGCAGAATATTGAGTGCAGCTCTGGATTATAATACAGGATATAACTCAGGATCAGTAATGTAATGTATGTACACAGTGACTGCACCAGCAGAATAGTGAGTGCAGCTCTGGGGTATAATACAGGATGTAACTCAGGATCAGCACAGGATCAGTAATGTAATTTATGTACTCAGTGACTGCACCAGCAGAATAGTGAGTGCAGCTCTGGAGTATAATACAGGATGTAACTCAGGATCAGTAATGTAATGTATGTACACAGTGACTGCACCAGCAGAATAGTGAGTGCAGCTCTGGAGTATAATACAAGATGTAACTCAGGATCAGTAATGTAATGTATGTACACAGTGACTGCACCAGCAGAATAGTGAGTGCAGCTCTGGGGTATAATACAGGATGTAACTCAGGATCAGTAATGTAATGTATGTACACAGTGACTGCACCAGCAGAATAGTGAGTGCAGCTCTGGGGTATATAATAGAGGATGTAACTCAGGATCAGTAATGTAATGTATGTACACAGTGACTGCACCAGCAGAATAGTGAATGCAGCTCTGGAGTATAATACAAGATGTAACTCAGGATCAGTAATGTAATGTATGTACACAGTGACTGCACCAGCAGAATAGTGAGTGCAGCTCTGGAGTATAATACAGGATGTAACTCAGGATCAGTAAAGGATCAGTAATGTAATGTATGTACACAGTGACTGCACCAGCAGAATAGTGAGTGCAGCTCTGGAGTATAATACAGGATGTAACTCAGGATCAGTAATGTAATGTATGTACACAGTGACTGCACCAGCAGAATAGTGAGTGCAGCTCTGGGGTATAATACAGGATGTAACTCAGGATCAGTAATGTAATGTATGTACACAGTGACTGCACCAGCAGAATAGTGAATGCAGCTCTGGAGTATAATACAAGATGTAACTCAGGATCAGTAATGTAATGTATGTACACAGTGACTGCACCAGCAGAATAGTGAGTGCAGCTCTGGGGTATAATACAGGATGTAACTCAGGATCAGTAATGTAATGTGTGTATACAGTGACTGCACCAGCAGAATAGTGAGTGCAGCTCTGGGGTATAATACAGGATGTAAGTCAGGATCAGTATAGGATGAATAATGGGATATTTTTACAAAGTTACTCAAGATTTTATACAGATTAATCCTAAACCATAAAATGGTGTTCTGAAATGGACATATCCTGCCACTGATCTTTTATCAAGGGTTAAGGAAATTAATGTCACCATGATATTTTACGCACATATTTTTTATGAGAAATTTAGTTGCATCAATTTGCAAATAATATGTGACTGTATGTATATCTTCACTAAGGACTTATAGAATATAGATGCAGGGCTGGCAGCCTCTTTCTGCATAGACAAACCTGATAAATGTAATTGCAGATTTCACAGATACTTTTACTGAAAGTAAATCTTTACCCCATTATACTGTACATTTATTTTACTGTGACCTTTTTCTGTGCCGGCTCATCAGCAGCGCACATTAGTAGCAACACGCTTTAATAGTCTCATATTATGCATGTGTTGAATAAAGCGGCATTGACTCTGCTGCCGGATTCACAATATGGAATTTTAAAAAGTTATTGTGAACTTTAGAAACAATATTTTTCCATTGATTATATGTATGCAGGAAGTTATGAAGAAAGGGGAGAGGTGATAATAACAATGAGAGAAGAAAAGTTTAGCAGGCAATTGTCTAGATTTCTCAGAAAATTTGGAATACTAGTAAAAAGAAATAACATTTTAACACCTTAATGACCAAATAGATTTTGTTCCACATAATCAGTCAATTCATAGAAATACTTGATACTTTCATCACTCTTTCAAAGCCATGAATACCCAGCGCCAGAAGGGCTCGTCCCTGTCCCAAGAACCGTCCACTGGTTTGTGTGTTTGGTCCCTTGACAACTTTCAACCCATCATCATAGGCCAGGCCTGGCCATTTGACTACGATACAATGGCGCTGAGATGATTCTTTTGTGGCCTGAGCTAGTGTTCCCACAGGATTTTGTACCTGGGAAAACCCTAGTTGTCTTCGGGATTGGATTAGTCAGTCGCCCAGGTGTATTTGTACAAGGGGCGCCGGGAAGGGAGTGGGGTAGGTAAGGGTAAATATGAACATTCCCAGCAGTGTTTGGCTTGGGACACACTTGGGATGGCTAGTGTCCCAGTATGTGGCCACTGAACCACCAAGGCCTGATTCTCCAGACAACAACATAGTGCCCACCCCTGTTAATGTCAATGTGAATAACATGCATACTGATGAGGATGTGTTGGTGGGTGATATACTGTGTCCCTTTCCCCTCAGAGGGGAGGAGATCAATAAAGCAAGCTGTAATATCTCACAGCGTGGCCAGCCAGCAGGCTGGAAGCAGTTATCCCATGAGGTTGTCATGGAGGGGACAAGCAATTGAGGGCAGGGATTTCCCAGGAGAGGTAGGGCTCCCAGTTAAGGACTTATTTCAGGGTTCCTTTACAATCGGGATGTCACAGGGCCAGGTTAGTTAGTCTGGACCGGCAATTGGGTTGGAAGCAGAGGAGAAGTGGGCACTACCCACGGTTGCAATGGCACTGGCCGCTGTCACACGCAGTGTTAGCGCTGGGGCCTCTCAGGGTTACGACGGCTTCCCCTCTTCTGACCAAGTGGCTAGCCGGTCCGACGGAAGCCAGGAGACAGGTCACGGGCAACTGACAGAAGACATGGCAGTCTCATCTATTCTGACCATGTCCAGTCAGGGGTTTCAGCCGGCGTTGGAAATTGATGACAGCCTGAAAATTTCAGCCTCCCTTGGACTTAGATTTCAAGCAGGTGGCCCGAGGCCAAGGACAGCTGTTCCAGGTAACAGTTCAGCAAGGTTCACCAGAGGTGTTGCCTAGGGACCGACGGTTGGTGGTACCCTATCTGTTCAGTGCGGGGTTGTTTCGGATTGCATATGATATTCCGTTAACATTTAGGAATCACTAAGGCAAAAGGTCAGGCTACCTCATCATTTCTACAGGTGAAGGATGGGGACTGAGGTGGCTGCATACTGCTGTTTATGCGACATGTTTCAGAGGCTGGGAAAGGCAGAGCAGCACCCCAAAGCCCAACTGGTAACTCTGTCCATTATTGAAGAGCATATCAGGAGGGTGGCTGTGGATCTGGTTGGGTCGATGGCCACTCTCAGCAACCCGGAGAAATGCTTTGTACTGACGGTAATAGACTATTCCACCTGATATTTGGAGGTGGTAGCCTTGTTGTTCATTCAAAGTGGCCACCGCCTTGCTGGAGATTTTCTCCCTAGTGGGTTTTTTTCCCAGGAAATGCTCACTGACTGGGGACCCAGTTCATCTCACAGCTAATGGAGTCCCTTTGAAGACAGCTACAGGTTCAACAACTGGTGACCAGTGCATAGCACCCACAGACTAACGACCTGTGCAAACTGTTCAATGTCACCTTGAAGCAGATCCTTAAAATGTTGATCGACTCCCACGAGCCTGACTACTATTTGCGTACCAAGAGGTTCTGCAGGCCTCAACAGGGTTCTTCCCCTTTGAGCTCCTGTACAGGTGATGTGTGCGGGGGTCCCTGGCTCTGGGTAAAGAGGTTTGGGAAGGAGACTTCACGAGAAGGTCACGAGAAGGAAACATCTTCCTGAGAGTTCTGGGGTTAGAAAATCACTATGAATTGTAAATCGCAGATCTTCCATTTAGCTGGTGTGTTTGTGTTTTTTTATTAAATTGATTCTGTTTCCTTTGGAGCTAAAGAGGTTAACAATAGCGATCAGCGAATATCTTCGGCTCCCTTTATCATCCCATTTGGACTGTACGAGTTCACAGTGATGCCATTCGGCATGAAGAGTGCACCTGCAACTTTTCAGTGGATGGTCAACACGCTGCTCAAGGGACTTTAAAGGTAATCAGCTGAGTACCTGGACAACATTGCCATCTTCAGTCCCACCTAGGAGGATGTCTTAGAGCATCTGGCACAGGTGCTCAGGCGTATGCGACATGCAGGCTTGACCATTAAGCCGGAAAAATGCCAGCTGGGAATAAGTGAGGTCCACTACCTGGGACAGTGGATAGGCAGGGGGTTTCTGAAAATGGAGCCTGGGAAGGTGGATTCCATCGCATACTGGTCCACCCCCAGGACCAAGAAACAGGTGATGTACTTCCTGAGCACCGGCGGGTACAATAGGAGGCTCGCCTCCCACTATGGTAGCCTGTATAAGTCCCCGAGTGACCTCACCAAGAAGAGGCTGAACTTCGCAGTTGGTTTGACAAACGATTGTGAGATGGCATTCCGGGCATTCCGGGCGCTGAAAACTGCCATTTCCAGCTTCCCGGTACTACAAGCAGCCAACACCGTTTGCAGTACAGACCGACGCCAGTGACTTTGGCCTCAGTGCTTTGCTCAGCCAGATCGATTCTACAGGCCAAGCACACCCATTTTATGCCTAAGCTGGAAGCTCCTGCCGAGAGAGAGGGCCTACTCTACTGTATGGCACCTGCAGCATCTGCAGCCATACTTGTACAGACATCGAATCACCATGAATAATACTGAAAAAAGAGAGAGTTCCCAATTGGATCTGGGTAAAGTAACAAGTATAAGGGTTAATTAATGAAAAGATAACCACCAATAGTATTATATGAATACCCAGGAATACCAATGAGGAGAAAAAACGGGGTAGTAATGAGAGTATATAAATTTATAGCACATATAAAAATATACAGACAAAATTAGGGGCATAAGGCAAGAAAAACAGCTAAAGAATGTTGGCCCTGTAAAGATGGAAAAATGCCGACCAGAGAAAATAATAACTGTGTGTCACTGGTGTCACAACACTAGGCGCGATAAAGTATATACACCTAAGCACTATATAGCTCCTGCCATGAGGGGGTAATGGTATCAATAGTAACCATGATGAATGGCTATAGTATAGGTATATACATAAGTAAAGTGCACTTAAGCAGTCCGTAATAGGGAACACAGTGTGATCATAAAATTAACTATTTACCTTCGGACATAGTGCAGGCCTTGTGCTAGGGCAACGGTGAACCACACAGAAGCCTCCATGGAAATGGACCACAACCATCTCAACTCGTCACACACCATATCCGGAACAAATAGGAGGTTGCTATGCTGGAGCCTTGCACTCCATCACTACCACTTCGCCATTCCTCATAATTAAGACTGTGACCACTGTAATGCTGATTGGCTATCATGATGAAGGGAGGTTGCAGACGGTCGCGAGGGGATACACCAGAAAGGGCCCTCTAAACAGGGGAGGTGTGGAAGATGGAGAATTTAATGACATCTTACAATCCTCCAGAAAACATGTGTAGCTGTAACAGGACACCTGGCTAAGCAGGTGATGCAGCCTTCTCAGCTTCAAATAAGAAATACGCACCCCTATCAACTTAGCTAGTATCCAAACTCCTACAGGAAGACTTCCTGTGGAGCCCATGCAGTGTAACTGCTTTGTTTAGACAGTCATGATTTCAAAAGGAGAATATGGACTTATTGTATGCTATAGCCACACATTGGTTACATTTTCGAGATTTCTGGAATGGGCCGAACACCTTCCATGGTCTCCATCCTTTCTAGCACCCCAGACCGGTGGGATGCATAGAATAGCTAGTAGTAGCTAGGCAACAAAGCTGTGTTTGGTCTTAATGTGTAGTAGGGGCCTGTAGGCATCCAATGGCGCCAAAACCGCCTCCCTATGACTAACCATTAAGGAGTTATGGCCCATCCTAGGTTTTTGAGTTTTTAGCTGCTCGATGCCAGAGAAAGAGATTTAGATCCAGCTCAGGGACAGGAGGGGAATTACCCCCAAGGTTTAATTGCTCATGTAAAGTATGGCATATTGCTTTTCTCACGGGAGGTCATGATTACCTATTGTGTGGGGAGAAGTCAAGGAATAATGGCGACTACCAGCCTCCCATGTGGCAGCCCCTCTTCCACAAACCAGGCCTTTCATCTGATTGGTAACTGACTTATATTCTGCATATTTTTCCACTACCACTATTTGTTTTTGCATATCTGACCATTGTATATGTATATATAACCATCATGTATATAGTGTTTTCTCTAGTGTTCCCTTAAGGCGATTAAGTATATAATTTAAACAAGGACTGCTATTTTATGTTGATCCACGAATTCACACGTCCGTGTTCTCTGCTGAACTTTCCATGCTACTTAAGCTGGGTTCTGGCCCAATATAATCCTGTTAACGGACTGGGCATACAGTATATCTAACGTGGAATTGGTGGAAGTCCTATCGGGCTGTCAGCGCTTTGTTTCACTGGTGCTTGGGAAAGGGGGCCTTTCAGCATGTCAGGATTATGAGCGAGTGTGATGCCACATCAGAGGCTGCGTGGTCCACGCTCCCTCACACCCTGTACCTCTCTGGGCCTGCGTGGATATGGGGTGTCTGGGTAAAACTGTGCCAAGCTGACCTTACATGTCCCCTTGGGGTGCGGAACGTCACGTTGGTGCAAGTGAGGAGACCGTACCGTGTGATCTTTCTGATGGAAAAGTGACGGCAGGCTGGGTGTCAAGGTACGATATTCTTACATGTAGTGACAGCGGTGGGATTCTGTGTAATCTCTCTGGTCTCATCCTTCACAGTGACTTTTACCAAATGTCATATTTTGGGGGGAGTACATTTCACTCCAGTTCAGGCCTAGAATAAGGGTTCTAAAAGAATTTTCAGTTTAGTGACTTTTTAAAGAATATATTAATTTAATGAATAACAAAAGCCATTTTGAAGATTTTGATGCAAAAAAGTCAAAGACAACCAGGATTAAAAAAGAAAAGTACCGTAACTTTAATAAATTTTAAAAGACGTGTGTTTTGTACTTTTCCCTATAGGAATTATATGGCACCTAATATGAACACATCCCAATAAATTATAGATACACGTGGTCTGGGCCTACTAAGTCAAAGCAGCTCTCTCTTGCAGTGGGCATGTGACAAGCATGTGATGTTATGATAGTAAGACACCGATCCTCTGCTAGATTGTCGAATCCGAAGCTTTAAAACACCACATGCGCCGTTTGCACATTTCTATGTTCTTAAAGGGGTTTTCCCACAAATAAAAGTACATTTTAATTAATAGGTCTTGGAATAATAATAATTTCCACAATTAGATGCATTTAAATTAAATGTGTACTGTGTAATAGCTGTGTCTGACCATGCAGGGACATGGTCTGATCATACCACAGCTCCTGGGCAGGGGACGAAGCAAAAGAGTATACAGTCATTACAGCATGAGATTTCAGCTGATTCTTTTTGTGCTGCAAAACATTTCACTGCCAGTTTTAAGCAAAGTTCTACCTGAAAGAACGAATCGGTTGTGTTCCTGTGGTGTAATGTCTGTATATTTTTTTAGCATCCTCCCCTGCCCAGGAGACGTGGTATGATCAGACAATGTTTCTGCACGGTCAGACACAGCAACTACACAGTACACAGCAGGGGCAAATTCCTAAGATTATCTCAGCACAGGAACTTTTTTTTTAAACACATCCAATTGGGGAAATTATTATTACTCAAAGAGCTATTTATTGAAATGCAGATTAAAATAAAACTTTGCTTATGGGAAAACCCTTTTAAGTTAATTAGTACATTTAATACTTTGCATAAAATATTTTTGAAGGAAAAAAGAATAAAGAATCTGGCCAGTGGCATAGACAGAAATCACAGTGCCCCATAACAAAAGTCCTAATTTCCCCCTCCCCCTACTTCTTTTGATGTTGTGCCCCCCACAGCTCCCTATGCGCAGTACAATGGTCCACACAGCCCCCCTATATACAGTATGATGTCCCCCAAAGCCGCCTATACACGGCCTCCACACTATTATAATGTCCCCCCACAGCCACTCAGACAATATGAGGGCCCCAAAGCCTTCCCAGACAATATCCTTCACAGCCCAAACAGGCGGTATGAGGGCCTTAAAATAATATGATGTATTCCACAGGCAGTATGAGGGGCTTCACAGACCCTCACACAGTATGGAGACACTCACACACAATATGATGTTCTGAACAGGCAGTATGAGGGTCCAAAAAAACAATCTGATGTCCCCCACAAGCCATATGAGCTCTCCCACGGCCCTCTTCACTGTATGAGGGCCCCAACACGCATAATAATGTCCCTTACAATCCCTCAAAAAATATAAGGGACTCACAGCTGTAACATATTATTAGGGCCCCCTCACACAATGTATCTCTCCCACCCAAACAAGTAGTATAAGGACATTAAAACAATATGTTCTCCCCTGCAGACAGTATGAAGGGTGACACAGCCCCTAACACAGTATGAAGGCCCTTTCACACAATATAATTTCCCCAACAGGCAGTATGAGGGCCCGCACACACAATCGACACACAAATCGCCTCACATCTCCCACATGCAGTACGTGGGCCCTCACTGTGCTCCACACAGTATGAGGGCCCCCTGCACATAATATGATGTCCACAACAGGTAGTATGAGGGGACCCCCACAGACTATCACTCTGTACGAGAACTTCCACACACAGTTTCATGGCCGTCTACACACACATTTTGATGTCCCCCAAGCATCGTGTCTCCCACAAGTACTAACAATAAAAAAAAATTACTCAGTTTCTACCATTTACCCAATGTCTGCTCCAGTCAGTGCACTGGACAGACTGGGGATCTGCGGCGCCCCAGGGTCCTGGTCATCACAGTGGTATTGCTTTCCTCTCGGGGAGAGTGATGCTATGTTTGGAGGCAAGAAAGGATAACTGCATTCAGGTATCACAAACATGCAACACATTCACACTCCAGGCCACCAGGGGGAGTTTCTGCTCCTATTTATTAGGTCACTCCCCACATATATATAACTGTAGGGAAAGTAAGAATAAAGTTCCAGACAGTAGTTTGAGGAGGACAGAGGGTCAACGGAGCTGTGCATGCCCTCAGAGCTGCAGCTCCTAGAAACAGACATTGAAAGGCAGATTTGTATTGCAGCAAACGTGAAGGAAGTCGTAGCAAAGGAGAGGATACCAGAAGGGGACCAGCCCCGAACAGGCTGCCTCCTTCTGAGGCGCAGAATCCCGGAAGCCGGAACACCGAGGGAGTAAGGACCTCTACGCCTTATTCCAGAGACCGGCAGGACAGCAAATTGCAGGTTACTCGTCCGAACATACACCCAGGAGGCACGGTGACACCATGTAGAGCCGGGTTATCTAAGAGACCCTATAAACAGGCTCAAGTCACCAGTCATACGGGTTTTGTCCTATCCTATACAGGGGACAGAGACAGATAAACACCACATCTGTGAGACCTTTATGTGAAGCCATAGGCAGTAAGGGACTACACCACCGCAGCGCAAGGGAAGGCTACTGATTTCCACCTGGACAAGGGAACTCTGGACTTGTCTCCAAACCGGCCGGACTCTGCCTGCCCTGTTATCTGGTGCTCTGGACTGTGGATGCTGAAGTCTTCAGTAAAGGTAAAGATACTGCAACCTTGTGTCCTTGTTCTTCATTGTGCCATTCACCATCCACCATCTACACACTGGGAAGCCCTGGGGACATACTTCACCTGTGGGAAGGTATACCATCTAGCTGCCAAAACATCACCCCAGCGGACCCCTTAAAGCAGCGTCCGTCACCCTGACCGAATACCACAGGTGGCGTCACGAACATAAACTTTATCTCTTTAAAGATCTTTCCCTTTTACATGGGCACCCTGGGCTACGGACCGGGTCGCAGCCACCATGCCATCCCCCTGTGAAGCAGTAAGACCCGATATCGAGTAGCCCACGGCCCGCAGGGCGACTCATATCCATATACACATTAGGCGTGATCTAATGATATCATCGCGCCTGCTGTGCTGAGCCAATCAGATGCAATGGCATAGTAGTGCAGCTGGGATCTGACCTCTCCCAGCTGCAGCATTCTGTACCATGGTATCTGCACCCCATGGATATAGATACCATTGAAATTGTGACGACAGGCAGGGGTAGTTGGGGGAGGAGGTGGTGACACTTGGGACCAGGCCTCCCCTCAGCTAACGGGCCCTATAGCAGCTAGGAGATCTTCTGGTATTGATGGTACACCCCGGGATCTGGCATACCTAACATAACTGTGCACACAATCATAGAGACATCAGAGCAATAGCTACACTTGGACCCTGATTCGTCATATGTGTTTTTTTTTCCTTTTTACAGTCCCTTTTCTTTGTATTCAGGTATTTGTTGCCATTTTTGGCCCACAAGGCTCATGCTTTTTGGCCAAAGTCCAAAATCATCTTTATTTTTTGTCTGTAACCCATTTTTGTGATGTTTTTGACAAAAAAGTCCCACGTTTCGCAAAATGTCATAAAATTTGAGCCAAAATATCTGCAGGCATATGTTAAAATCACTAAGGGACAGGAGTAAATTTGAGATGAATTTAGCATTCTTTTGGGGTTTTTTTTTTCAAAATGTCACAAAAGATGAATCATGCGAAAATCTCTGCTTGTCTACGGTGGCAAACTGATAGAAAAAGAAGAGGCTAGCATATATAAAATAGACTAAAGGAGGCTCAAATGCAATAATATTATGGAGCAAACAAAAAAATTTGGAAAACGTTAAAAACTAGACAAAGAACAGGCACAAATACAAGATCGAATCAGGCCCTTAGTTTCTACTTCACTGATGGACTTCTGGGTATAATTTGTAAAACTCTGCTTGGCTATACCAGATTTTTCTTCTATGCAGACCTGTAATGGTTTATATCGTAGATCTGAGGTCAAAAGGAAAGTTCTCCTATTACCAAGCTTGGGAAATAGGGATGATACTATAATATACAGTAAATAATTTCGAAAAATTAAAGGCAGTGTTATAGTAGCTATATTCTTGCACATAGGGGGCAGTATTATAGTAGTTATATTCTTGTACATAGGAGGCAGTATTATAGTAGTTATATTCTTGTACATAGGAGCAGTATTATAGTAGTTATATTCTGGTATATAGGAGCAGTATTATAGTAGTTATCTTCTTGTACATAGGAGCAGTATTATAGTAGTTATATTTTTTAACATAGGAGAAGTATTATAGTAGTTTTATTCCTGTACATAGGGGCAGTATTAAAGCAGTTATATTCTTGTACATATGGGCAGTTTTATAATAGTTATAATCTTGTACATAGGGGTAGTAAAATAGTAGTTATGATATATTGTTATACATAGGAGCAGTATTATAGTAGCTATATTATATTCTTGTACATAGGGGCAGTATTATAGTAGTTATATTCTTGTACATAGGAGCAGTATTATAGTAATTATATTCTTGTACAGAGGGGCAGTATTATAGTAGTTATATTCTTGTACATAGGGGCAGTATTATAGCAGTTATATTCTTGTACATAGGAGCAGTATTATAGTGGTTATATTCTTGCACATAGGGCCAGTATTATAGTAGTTATATTCTTGTACATAAGAAGCAGTATTATAGTAGTTATATTCTTGTACATAGGGGCAGTAATATAGTAGCGATAGTCTTGTACATAGGGGGCAGTATTATAGTAGCTATATTCTTGTACATAGATAGCAGTATTATAGTAGTTATATTCTTGTACATAAGGAGCAGTATTATAGTAGTTATATTCTTGTACATAGGGGTATTATAGTAGTTATATTCTTGTACATAGGGGTATTATAGTAGTTATATTCTTGTAAATAGAGGTAGTATTATAGTAGTTATATTCTTGCACATAGGAGTAGGGTTGAGCGAAAGGGGTCGGCCAGATTCAGAAGTCGCCGACTTTTGGCAAAGTCGGGTTTCATGAAACCCGACCCGACCCCTGTGTGGGGTCGGCCATGAGGTCGGCGATCTTCTGATCTGGAATCGGAATTCCGATACCGAGTTCCGATATGTTTAAGATATCAGGAATCGGTATCGGAATTCATATTTAAGTGTAAAATAAAGAATAAAAATAAAAACAATATTGATATACTCACCCTCGGACGCGCCCTGGTTCTCTCTGGCAGCCTTCCTTCCTAAGAATGAGCGCCTGAAGGGCCTTCGATGACGTCGCGGTTTGTGATTGGTCGCGTGAGCGGTCACATGGGCGGTCACGCGACCAAACAGAAGCCACGACGTCATCTAAGGTCCTTCAGGCGCTAATTCTTAGGAAGGAAGCGTCTGAGGGCGTGTCCGAGGGTGAGTATATTCCTAATAGGTATATACTCACCCTCAGACACACCCTGGTTCTAACCTGCAGCCTTCCTTCCTAAGAATCAGCGCCTGAAGGACCTTAGATGACGTCGCGGCTTGTGATTGGTTGCATGACACCCGTGTGACCGCTCACGCAACCAATCACAAGCCGCGACGTCATCAAAGGTCCTTCAGGCGCTGATTCTTAGGAAGGAAGGCTGCCGGTGAGAGCCAGGGCGCGTCCGAGGGTAAGTATATCAATATTTTTTATTTTGATTCTATATTTTACACTTAAATATGGATCCCAGGGCCTGAAGGAAAGTTTCCTCTCCTTCAGACCCTGGGAACCATTAGAAACCCAATGCACTGCATTGGGTTTCGTGTTTCGGCCGACCCCGACTTTTCTATAGGATCGGCCGATTTCACTCGACCCGACTTTTTCGTGAAACCCGACCCGATCCTAAAAAAAGAAAAGTTGCTCAACCCTACATAGGAGCAATATTATAGTAGTTATATTCTTGTACATAAGGAGCAGTATTATAGTAGTTATATTCTTGTACATAGGGGTATTTTAGTAGTTATATTCTTGTAGATAGGAGCAATATTATAGTAGTTATATTCTTGTAAATGGGGCAGTATTATAGTAGATAAATTCTTGTACATAGAGGCAGTATTATAGTAGTTATATTCTTGTATATAGGGGCAGTATTATAGTAGTTATATTCTTGTACATAAGGGCAGTATTGTAGTAGTTATATTCTTGTATATAGGGGCAGTATTATAGTAGCTATATTCTTGCACATAGGGACAGTATTATAGTAGCTATATTCTTGTATATAGGGGCAGTATTGTAGCAGTTATATTCTTGTATATAGGGGTAGTATTATAGTAGTTATATTCTTGTACATGGGGCAGTATTATAGTAGATAAATTCTTGTACATAGAGGCAGTATTATAGTAGCTATATTCTTGTATATAGGGACAGTATTATAGTAGTTATATTCTTGTACATAGGGGCAGTATTATAGTAGTTATATTCTTGCACATAGGGACCGTATTATAGTAGTTATATTCTTGTAAATAGAGGTAGTATTATAGTAGTTATATTCTTGCACATAGGAGTAGGGTTGAGCGAAACGGGTCGGCCAGATTCAGAAGTCGCCGACTTTTGGCAAAGTCGGGTTTCATGAAACCCGACCCGACCCCTGTGTGGGGTCGGCCATGAGGTCGGCGATCTTCTGATCTGGAATCGGAATTCCGATACCGAGTTCCGATATGTTTAAGATATCAGGAATCGGTATCGGAATTCATATTTAAGTGTAAAATAAAGAATAAAAATAAAAACAATATTGATATACTCACCCTCGGACGCGCCCTGGTTCTCTCTGGCAGCCTTCCTTCCTAAGAATGAGCGCCTGAAGGGCCTTCGATGACGTCGCGGTTTGTGATTGGTCGCGTGAGCGGTCACATGGGCGGTCACGCGACCAAACAGAAGCCACGACGTCATCTAAGGTCCTTCAGGCGCTAATTCTTAGGAAGGAAGCGTCTGAGGGCGTGTCCGAGGGTGAGTATATTCCTAATAGGTATATACTCACCCTCGGACACACCCTGGTTCTAACCTGCAGCCTTCCTTCCTAAGAATCAGCGCCTGAAGGACCTTAGATGCCGTCGCGGCTTGTGATTGGTTGCATGACACCCGTGTGACCGCTCACGCAACCAATCACAAGCCGCGACGTCATCAAAGGTCCTTCAGGCGCTGATTCTTAGGAAGGAAGGCTGCCGGTGAGAGCCAGGGCGCGTCCGAGGGTAAGTATATCAATATTTTTTATTTTGATTCTATATTTTACACTTAAATATGGATCCCAGGGCCTGAAGGAAAGTTTCCTCTCCTTCAGACCCTGGGAACCATTAGAAACCCAATGCACTGCATTGGGTTTCGTGTTTCGGCCGACCCCGACTTTTCTATAGGATCGGCCGATTTCACTCGACCCGACTTTTTCGTGAAACCCGACCCGATCCTAAAAAAAGAAAAGTTGCTCAACCCTACATAGGAGCAATATTATAGTAGTTATATTCTTGTACATAAGGAGCAGTATTATAGTAGTTATATTCTTGTACATAGGGGTATTTTAGTAGTTATATTCTTGTAGATAGGAGCAATATTATAGTAGTTATATTCTTGTACATGGGGCAGTATTATAGTAGATAAATTCTTGTACATAGAGGCAGTATTATAGTAGCTATATTCTTGTATATAGGGACAGTATTATAGTAGTTATATTCTTGTACATAGGGGCAGTATTATAGTAGTTATATTCTTGCACATAGCGACCGTATTATAGTAGTTATATTCTTGTAAATAGAGGTAGTATTATAGTAGTTATATTCTTGCACATAGGAGTAGGGTTGAGCGAAACGGGTCGGCCAGATTCAGAAGTCGCCGACTTTTGGCAAAGTCGGGTTTCATGAAACCCGACCCGACCCCTGTGTGGGGTCGGCCATGAGGTCGGCGATCTTCTGATCTGGAATCGGAATTCCGATACCGAGTTCCGATATGTTTAAGATATCAGGAATCGGTATCGGAATTCATATTTAAGTGTAAAATAAAGAATAAAAATAAAAACAATATTGATATACTCACCCTCGGACGCGCCCTGGTTCTCTCTGGCAGCCTTCCTTCCTAAGAATGAGCGCCTGAAGGGCCTTCGATGACGTCGCGGTTTGTGATTGGTCGCGTGAGCGGTCACATGGGCGGTCACGCGACCAAACAGAAGCCACGACGTCATCTAAGGTCCTTCAGGCGCTAATTCTTAGGAAGGAAGCGTCTGAGGGCGTGTCCGAGGGTGAGTATATTCCTAATAGGTATATACTCACCCTCGGACACACCCTGGTTCTAACCTGCAGCCTTCCTTCCTAAGAATCAGCGCCTGAAGGACCTTAGATGCCGTCGCGGCTTGTGATTGGTTGCATGACACCCGTGTGACCGCTCACGCAACCAATCACAAGCCGCGACGTCATCAAAGGTCCTTCAGGCGCTGATTCTTAGGAAGGAAGGCTGCCGGTGAGAGCCAGGGCGCGTCCGAGGGTAAGTATATCAATATTTTTTATTTTGATTCTATATTTTACACTTAAATATGGATCCCAGGGCCTGAAGGAAAGTTTCCTCTCCTTCAGACCCTGGGAACCATTAGAAACCCAATGCACTGCATTGGGTTTCGTGTTTCGGCCGACCCCGACTTTTCTATAGGATCGGCCGATTTCACTCGACCCGACTTTTTCGTGAAACCCGACCCGATCCTAAAAAAAGAAAAGTTGCTCAACCCTACATAGGAGCAATATTATAGTAGTTATATTCTTGTACATAAGGAGCAGTATTATAGTAGTTATATTCTTGTACATAGGGGTATTTTAGTAGTTATATTCTTGTATATAGGAGCAATATTATAGTAGTTATATTCTTGTACATGGGGCAGTATTATAGTAGATAAATTCTTGTACATAGAGGCAGTATTATAGTAGTTATATTCTTGTATATAGGGGCAGTATTATAGTAGTTATATTCTTGTACATAAGGGCAGTATTGTAGTAGTTATATTCTTGTATATAGGGGCAGTATTATAGTAGCTATATTCTTGCACATAGGGACAGTATTATAGTAGCTATATTCTTGTATATAGGGGCAGTATTGTAGCAGTTATATTCTTGTATATAGGGGTAGTATTATAGTAGTTATATTCTTGTACATGGGGCAGTATTATAGTAGATAAATTCTTGTACATAGAGGCAGTATTATAGTAGTTATATTCTTGTATATAGGGGCAGTATTATAGTAGTTATATTCTTGCACATAGCGACCGTATTATAGTAGTTATATTCTTGTACATAGGAGGCAGTATTATAGTAATTATATTCTTGTATATAGGGGCAGTAATATAGTAGATAAATTCTTGTACATAGGGGCAGTATTGTAGTAGTTATATTCTTGTATATAGGAGCAGTATTATAGTAGTTATATTCTTGAATATAGGGGCAGTATTATAGTAGCTATATTCTTGCACATAGGGACAGTATTATAGTAGTTATATTCTTGTATATAGGGGCAGTAATATAGTAGATAAATTCTTGTACATAGGGGCAGTATTGTAGTAGTTATATTCTTGTATATAGGAGCAGTATTATAGTAGTTATATTCTTGAATATAGGGGCAGTATTATAGTAGTTATATTCTTGTATATAGGGGCAGTATTAGAGTAGTTATTTTCTTGTACATAGGGGCAGTATTATAATAGTTATATTCTTGTACATAGGGGCAGTATTATAGCAGTTATATTCTTGTACATAGGGGCAGTATTATAGTGGTTATATTCTTGTACATAGGGGCAGTATTATAGTAGTTATATTCTTGTACATAGGGGCAGTATTATAGTAGTTATATTTTTGTACATAGGAGCAGTATTATAGTAGTTATATTCGTGTACATAGAGGCAGTATTATAGTAGTTATATTATTATACATAGGAGCAGTATTATAGTAGTTATATTCTTGTACATAGGGGCAGTATTATAGTAGTTATATTCTTGTACATAGGAGCATTATTATTGTAGTTATATTCTTGTACATAGGAGCAGTATTATAGTAGTTATATTCTTGTACATAGTAGCAGTATTATAGTAGTTATATTCTTGTACATAGGAGCAGTATTATAGTAGTTATATTCTTGTACATAGTAGCAGTATTATAGTAGTTATATTCTTGTACATAGTAGCAGTATTATAGTAGTTATATTCTTGTACATAGGGGCAGTATTATAGTAGTTATATTATTGTACATAGGAGCAGTATTATAGTAGTTATATTCTTGTACATTGGGGCAGTATTATAGTAGTTATATTCTTTTACATGGGGGCAGTATTATAGTAGTTATATTCTTTTACATGGGGGCAGTATTATAGTAGGTATATTCCTGTCCATTATTGTAATTGTATTCCTGTACATAGAAACCAGTACTATAGTATTCAATTTAACATTACTATATTAAAGGTAATAATCTTAATTTGTCAGCCCAACAACTATATGGGCTTAAAAAGTGGTCACTTATCTTCCCCCACCCTCCTCGGTTGATCCTACAAAATGCATTACTCAGCAGGTGAATTCCTAATGATTCCTTACTTCATCTTCACACATGTTGAGCTTGTCTTTTAGAACGGTAAAAAGACTTTAAATTAAAGCTACATTTAAATTGCTCTTAAATGGATCCCTATGTCTTAGAATATAGTCTAACAAAAAGTATCGCTATCTCATCAAGAACCAGCTGAGATAGCCCTAACTTCGCAAATATATGGTCGATATTCCCACATTTTCCCACTTTTATATCAGATAAATGTAGAATTATCCAGTCGACCCCCAAAATAAAGTCATCGGGACTTGCATGAACACACGGATCTCATTAGGACGAGGTGATAAATTTAAGTCAACCCCTGTTCCCGCTGCGCTCCCTCCGCCGTCACATCGCTTTTCCTCCTCTTTCCTATTGAGCTAAAGGGTGTTTTGATTTAAATATTCAGACCGGCCCGTGGAGCATAAAATGATATTGGCAACCTGCTGACAAAATCCGACACAGCGAAATCGCCAGTCACGGTACGCTCGGTGCTTCTCGCCGGCTGTAAGTCAAAAACAAATAACACAGATGATCATTTGGAAATATCCCAATAATGTTAAGTGAGAACTGGAAGCAAAGAGGCTTGTCTACGGCGAGAATGACCCGATGCAAGGGGAAGGGAATGGAGGCGACGCAGCATTACATGATTTAAATGCAATCACGGATTGCCGGCTTGCTTTGTTTGTTTGTTTTTTTTGCCTGGAAACGTTGGGCCATTTTGTTGCATACTACCTGCCACGGGATTAGTGAACCTGCGGTGGGTTTTAAAGCTAAATCCCTGTAGTGGTCAGCAAGCCTTCTGTTCAGTCTGGGATTTTATCACTTACTACATCCATTTTAGCACCATGTATTTTCTCTAGCGGGAGAACACAACACTAATGGATTACAGTGCATTATCCTCTTGATTACTGCTTAAATATTTATCAGACTATTATACGTTTAGTGGCTTGGGAAACAGAACCCAACGTTTTCGCTGAAAGGAAGGGTTAATTACAGAAAGGATAAATATCCTTCATTTAAACAAAAAAAAAAAATGATAAAATGTGGATCTAAGAGATTAGACGGATGCGTTACTTACATGAAATGTTACGTAAAGCGCTCGTGATCCAACACTGATCCCTCCGAGACTCAAATGCATTAAATTCTATCTAAACAACATTATTTCTGTAGTTTAAATATGTTTCGCACAAAATCCTAATGCCGACAATCCCACTGATATAATGTATCATAATGATGGAGCGCATCCGTTGGTTCCATCTGATATCCTCACCTATTGTATTCTCACCCATCCCTTGTAGATTGTGAGCCCTCGCGGGCAGGGTCCTCTCTCCTCCTGTACCAGTTATGACTTGTGTTGTTTAAGATTATTGTACTTGTTTTTATTATGTAAACCCCTCCTTACATGTAAAGTGCCATGGAATAAATGGTGCTATAACAATAAATAATAATAATAATAATAATAATATCAGGGAGTAAAGATCATTACTCTTATTTAAGGGAACTTGTCACCAGGTTTTTCCCCATATAAAATACGTCCACCACCATTAGGGCCTTTTTTACAGCATACTGGAATTCTGTATGTGCCCAATCCAGTTTGCAGATCCCAAAAATGACTTTTATTATACTTACAGATGGGGCGTTCCAGTCCAATGGGCGTTGCTGGTCTTGATCCGGTGCCTCCTCTCTTCTTGCGAATGCCATCTTCCTTCTTGCTTCAAGTGGATGAATCGACCTACGTCAGGGTCCCCCATTGCACTCCTGCACAGACGCACTTCTATCTACACTGCCGGGCGCAGAGCAAAGCATTCTAGTGTGCATGCGCCGGCTTTACTTCTGAGCCATCGTTGGGTTTTACCCTTTCCGCACGCATGCGCACAAGAATACTTTGCCCTCAGCAGTGCAGATAGAAGTGCATCTGCACAGGAGTGCAATAAAGGACCCTTTATGAGTGACATAGGATGCATCATCCACAGGGACCAAGAGGGAGCATGGTGATTGCACGAAGAGAGGAGGTTCCGGATCAAGACCAGAGACCTGACCGTACCGTCTGTGGGTTTAATAAAAGCTATTTTTTGGAGATCTGCAGACTGGATTGGAAACTTTTTTTACAGCTGTAGAAAAGGCCCTAATGGTGGTGGCCATACTTTACATGGGGCAAAACTGGTGACAGATTCCGTTCATTAATATAACGCCACTATATTCTGCCCGCTTTATAGACTTTATCACTGTCCCCATTAAGCTCACAATCTAAATTCCCTCAGTATGTGCATGAAATGTGGGAGAAAACATGAACAAACAAACGGAAAACATACAAGCTCCTTGCAGATGTTGTCATTGATGGGATATAAGTCATCAACCCTCCAAGGCAACAGTGTTAACTAGTGAGCCTCCATGTTGCCAGTTGTGTCAAGGGGTCAATAAAGGAGACACTTTTGGGTAACTAAATGGATCATCACATTGGAAAAATACTAAATGGAACCCTTATGCCAACAAAACCAAAAATGACATCTCCAGAACTACTGTTTTTAATGGCCCTTCGCTTTGCCTGTATAGCAGAATCAAGATTTGAAAATGTGGATTTGAAAATCTCAGAAATAGAGATATGCAAATTTGTTTGAGCGAAAATGTATTGTACTCAAAGTCTATAAAAATTCTCCAGAATGTAGAATTTTTTTAATTTGCTTTACGCAAATTCAGCTAAATGTTTTCAGGTTGGCCACAATTTTAGTAAACCGTCAAGGGTCGGCACAAGCTTAAATAAAAAAAAAAAATAATACTCACCTTACCGCTCACCTCCCTGCCACCTCCACTGCACACTTTCCCCGTACAGTCCTTTTTCACTTCTCCTTAACCACCACCTATGGTGCACGCTCTCGACACACTGAAACCCTGGGCCTTTTTACTCTAGGTCAGAACTTCTGGCCATAACTAGACCAAGGATGCATCCTTCAAAAAGAACCTGAAGACCCACCTCTTCCGACCAGCCTACAACCTGCAGTAACCACCGATCGACCAAACCGCTGCACAACCAGATCTATCCTCACCTACTGTATCCTCACCCATCCCTTGTAGATTGTGAGCCTTCGCGGGCAGGGTCCTCACTCCTCCTGTACCAGTTATGACTTGTATTGTTTAAGATTATTGTACTTGTTTTTATTATGTATGCCCCTCCTCACATGTAAAGCGCCATGGAATAAATGGCGCTATAACAATAAATAATAATAATAATCTGCGATATCATGATTTCAGGATGTGCACTGGGACCATATGACTGGCACTCTGTGAGGGACTTCCACTGTGACTAGGCACAGAGACATTCAGGATTAGTTGCAGCCAGCAGTTCCAGCCTTGCGTGAAGATGCCTAAAAAGTTTGTGTATGGCGGCGATAAGAAGAGTTGCTGAGGACAGTGCTGGGGACGGCAACCAGAAGTCCCAGCCTTGTCAGAAGGTGCCCAAAGTTTCAGCATATGGCGATGATAAGAGTAGCTGAGGATGGTGCAGGGAACAGCAGCCAGAAGTCCCAGCCTTGCCTGAAGGTGCCCAAAATGTCAGCACAAGGCGGAGGTAAGAAAAGTTGTTGACAGACAGCAGTAGAGGTAAGCGATCAGATGAGTATTGGTTGCTGTTTTTATCCTACATCTTGCATTTATTATGCTTCTGGGTCTCTCCGGACCACACAGCATAATAAGGTGCTATTTAATTCGGGAAGAATAAATTTGTTGCTAGTCGAATTTTTCAGTAAATCTGTCGAACTTAGTGAATTCGAATCCGCTCAGCATGGATTAAATAACTTGAAATGCATCTTTTTGCCACTGCAGATTGAGCTGCAGACTTTTCTGTGTGCACAAACATTGCCGTGCTAACAATATATGTCTATTTCTTTCCCGTAATACTGTATATCCCATATCTGGTGGCTGAATCAAATTCCAATACAACACAAAAAATTTTCAGAACTATTGTTTAGCATAGCATAGTATCATTCGCAGGGTGAATTACACTTTGCAGTAGTGAACGTTTGCATGGTGCATTGTTACTACTCTGCCATGAAAGTTGTCAGGCCTCCAGACGTGACTGTGATCTAATACTCCAGTGTATTACGCGCCCCTCATCCCCCTGTGGATAGTGTAATGCACGCTTGGAGCAACGCATGTTGTCTAATGCTCATAATCAAATGTCACTCTCCTGTCAGTAATTACATGATGCAATTTACTCAACAAAGGCAGCTCATTTGTTCACTTGTCACAGATAGACTGGCATGGCTCCAGCAGCAATCTGAGCACCTTATTCTGCGTGTACTCCAGGCGAGGGCTTAGTGCCATGATACGTTTGGCTAAAAATCAACAGTAACAATTAAACCGGAGCGTCCAACTGATTGAAACACATAGTAAATATGTCACGCGTGACGACGAGACCTTATAGACCTCATATCAGGTTATCCCGTACTAATTCAAAAATCTGAATTATGTGGACTTTAGGATAAGTCCACACGGGACATAGCCACTGCTGAAATTTCTGAAAATCTCATTCTTAACGCTGCTATTGCCATGCCCAGTGGGTTTTCCATTTAAAAAAATGCCCAATGTGTGCCTAACCAGGAATGTAAAATTATTATACTAATTTTAGTACAGTTTTTAACTTTTGCATAGAATGAAATCCACATTAAAATCTGTGATGTAACACCTGCGTATTTTGGTTTGGATTTTAAATGCAGATTTGCTGCCGATCTGCCGGGAAATTGTTTAGGCTCACCTGGTGAGGTGAATCCTTTAAACCTCAAGTCTCGGTGGGCACAAGGATCCTGGGCTTTGGTGCGTGCGTCAAGCAGGAAGGCACGTTGGAAGCAAAGACTTGGCACTCTCAGGAATCTTGGGATCAGCAGGATAGATCAAGTGGAACCCAGCAGTGATGGAAGCAAGTTAAAGCATGGTGTACAGATGGTAGAGAACACCAAACATAAGTCTTGGGTCTCACTCGTAAAACACACTTGTCCAGAGGTGTCAAACTGCATTCCTCAAGGGCCGCAAACAGGTCATGTTTTCAGGATTTCCTTGTACTGCACAGGTGATAATTTAATCACCTACACACATAATGATTACAGCACCTTGTGCAATGCTAAGGAAATCCTGAAAACATGACCTGTTTGCGGCCCTTGAAGAATGCAGTTTGACACCTCTGCACTTGTCTGGCCTAATGGGCCTAAGTCGGATTAGGGAGATGGAATCACTGAGCCACTCCAGGTTACCTACAAAATCTGATGTGGAGGACAACGGAGGGCGGCGGACCAAGGTGAAGGAAGCAGAGTCATGGATACATGAGACAGATGTGTAACAGAAATGTGAAGACTAGGGTTGAGCGAAACGGGTCGAACATTTTCAAAAGTCGCCGACTTTTGGCGAAGTCGAGTTTCATGAAACCCGATCCGACCCCTGTGCGTGGTCGGCCATGCGGTACGCGACTTTCGCGCCAAAGTCGCGTTTCAATGACGCGAAAAGCGCCATTTCTCAGCCAATGAAGGTAAACGCAGAGTGTGGGCAGCGTGATGACATAGGTCCTGGTCCCCACCATCTTAGAGAAGGGCATTGCAGTGATTGGCTTGCTGTCTGCGTCGTCACAGGGGCTATAAAGGGGCGTTCCCGCCGACGGCCATGTTACTGCTGCTGATCTGAGCTTAGGGAGAGGTTGCTGCCGCTTCGTCAGAAGCAGGGATAGCATTAGGCAGGGTCCATTAACCACAAAACCGCTTGTGCTGTAGCGATTTCCACTGCCCAACACCACCTTCGGTGTGCAGGGACAGTGGAAGCTCCTTTTTTTTTTTTTTCCTCAGCGCTGTAGCTCATTGGGCTGCCCTAGAAGGCTCCCTGATAGCTGCATTGCTGTGTGTACGCCGCTGTGCAAACCAACTGCTTTTTTCAAAGCACAAATCCTCTTGTTCCTTCCTTTCTGCACAGCTATCTTGTTTGTTTGTCCACACTTTTTATTTAATTTGTGCATCAGTCCACTCCTTATTGCTGCCTGCCATACCTGGCTGAGATTACTGCAGGGAGATAGTAATTGAAGGACAGTTCCTGTTTTTTTTTTTTTTGGTGGGAGATTAAGATTGACATTTCTGCTAGAGTGCCATCCCTGTGTGTGTCATCTCTCACTCAGTGGGCCATAGAAAGCCTATTTATTTTTTTGCTTGATTTGGGTTCCAAAATCTACCAGAAAAAATCACAACATCAATCAGTGGGAGAAAAATATTGGCCTCAGGGCTTGTGTGCCACTCCTTACTCCTGTGTGTGCCATCTCTCACTCAGTGGGCCATAGAAAGCCTATTAATTTTTTTGCTTGATTTGGGTTCTAAATTCTACCTGAAAAAATCATTAAATCAATCAGTGGGAGATTAATATTGGGCTTTGGGCTTGTGTGCCAGTCCTAAGCGTGCCATCTCTCTCTCTCAGATAGTGGGCCATAGAAAGCCTATTTATTATTATTTTTTTTATTGGGTTTATAAATTTTCCCTGGAAAAAAAAAAATGGGAGATTAATATTGGCCTCTGGGCTTGTGTGCCACTCCTGACTCCTGTGTGCGTCATCTGTCACTCAGTGGGCCCTAGAAAGCCTATTTTTTGTTTTATTTGTTTTCTAAATTCTCCCTGAAACAATCATTTTATTTTCTTTGGTTTCTAAATTATTCCTGAAAAAAATCATTTTTTTGGT
The DNA here is from genome assembly GCF_032444005.1 of Ranitomeya imitator. Lineage (NCBI taxonomy): Eukaryota > Metazoa > Chordata > Amphibia > Anura > Dendrobatidae > Ranitomeya > Ranitomeya imitator. Next base: position 52,346,404 of record NC_091282.1, on the reverse strand, counting down.
ATTTTTTTTTCTCTCAAGTCTCCCTGAAAAAAAAAAAAAAAATTTGTGGGAGATTCATATTGCCCCTTCTGCTTGTGTGCCAGTCTTGACTCCTGGGTGTGCCATCTCTCTCTCTCTCCACAATTGTGGGCCATAGAAAGCCTATTAATTTTTTTGCTTGATTTGGGTTCCAAAATCTACCAAAAAAAATAACTAAATCAATCGGTGGGAGATTAATATTGGCCTCTGGGCTTGTGTGCCACTCCTGACTCCTGTGTGCGTCCTCTCTCACTCAGTGGGCCCTACAAAGCCTTTTTTTTTTTTTTTTTTCCTAAATTCTCCCTGAAACAATCATTTCATTTTATTTGTTTTATAAATTCTTCTGTAAAAAATAATTTTTTTTTAATTTTTTTTTTTTCTGAAGTCTCCCTTTTAAAAAAAACAAACACAAATCAGTGGGAGATAAATATTTACATTTGCGCTTCAGTGACAGTCCTGCGTGTGTGCCATCTCATTTGTTGCCAACAACAACAGAGTGTGTAACATTGTGGCTGATTTTCGTTGTGGTCTCACCCACCTGTAAAGGGGTAGCTAAATCATACTGAAGTTATAGCTCACTGTGTAAGTTGTGTGACAGCAACAAATACCGTTCGTTTGTTAACGTTTTTAAAACAATGAGGAAGTCTGGTGGAAGAGGTCGTGGCCGGGGGCGTTCATTGTCAGCTGGTAATGAGGGTAGTGGTAGTGGTGGAGCATCAGCTGGTCGTGGGAAAAAAAATATTGCACCTAAGTCTGGAGCTGTGGAGCCAGGTTCGTCGTCTGGCTACACAAGGCCTCGAACGCTCCCTTTTCTGGGAGTAGGAAAACCGCTTTTAAAGCCGGAGCAGCAAGAGCAAGTTTTGGCTTATCTTGCTGACTCAGCCTCTAGCTCTTTTGCCTCCTCTCGTGAAACTGGTAAATGTCAAAGCAGCGCGTCGTTAGTGGATGTTCACGGTCAGGGACAAGTCGCTTCCTTGTCCTCTTCAGCAAAAACAACAACAGAGAAGAATGCAGCAGGCGACACAACGGGTTACTCCATGGAGCTCTTTACACATACCGTCCCTGGCTTAGAAAGTGAAGCAGTTAACAGTCCATGCCCATTACAAGTTGAATCTGACATGGAGTGCACTGATGCACAGCCACAGCCAGACTACTATCCTGGTCCTTTGACTCAGACCACAACATTGCCATCGCAGGGTGCTGATCAAGAATCAGACCCTGATGAGACGATGTTGCCCCATCACGAACGCTATACCACCGACCGCCACGGTGACACAGACGAAGTTGCACACGAGCTACAAGAAGAGGTAATAGATGACCCAGTTCTTGACCCCGAATGGCAGCCATTGGGGGAACAGGGTGCAGGCGGCAGCAGTTCTGAAGCGGAGGAGGAGGGGCCGCAGCAGGCATCAACATCGCAACAGGTTCCATCTGCCGGGCCCGTATCTTGCCCAAAACGCGTGGCAAAGCTAAAACCTGTTGGAGGACAGCGTGGCCATCCGGTTAAAGCTCAGTCTGCAATGCCTGAAAAGGTATCCGATGCTAGAAAGAGTGCAGTCTGGCATTTTTTTAAACAACATCCAATTGATCAGCGCAAAGTCATCTGTCAAAAATGTTCAACTACCTTAAGCAGAGGACAGAATCTGAAAAGTCTCAATACAAGTTGCATGCATAGACATTTAACCACCATGCATTTGCAAGCCTGGACTAACTACCAAACGTCCCTTAAGGTTGTAGCACCCTCGGCCAATGAAGCTAGTCAGCAACGCAACATCCCTTCCGGCAGTGTAGGGCCACCATTTTCCGCACCACCTGCAGTATCTGTGCAGGTTTCTTTGCCAGGCCAAAGCCGTCAGGGTCAGGGAATCACCAGTTTCATAGTAGGAAACACTGCATCTAGGGCACCGGTGGCAACAATACCATCTCCCACCGTCTCTCAGTCTGCCATGTCCACCGGCACCCCCGCTAGTTCCACGATCTCCAGCTCTCCAGTCCAGCTCACCCTACATGAGACTATGGTTAGAAAAAGGAAGTACTTAGCCTCGCATTCGCGTACACAGGGTTTGAACGCACACATAGCTAGACTAATCTCGTTAGAGATGATGCCCTACCGGTTAGTTGAAAGTGAAGCTTTCAAAGCCCTGATGGACTACGCTGTACCACGCTACGAGCTACCCAGTCGACACTTTATTTCCAGAAAAGCCATCCCAGCCCTCCACCAGCATGTTAAAGAGCGCATCGTCCATGCACTCAGGCAATCTGTGAGCACAAAGGTGCACCTGACAACAGATGCATGGACCAGTAGGCATGGCCAGGGACGTTACGTGTCCATCACGGCACACTGGTTAAATGTGGTGGATGCAGGGTCCACAGGGGACAGCAAGTTTGGGACAGTTCTGCCTAGCCCACGGTCTAGGAAACAATTGGCTGTAGCCGTTCGCACCCCCTCCTCCTCCTCTTCGTCCTCCTGCAGAAGCGAGAGCTCGTCCACAGACCGCAGTCGCACAACCACTCCATCCGCAGCTGCCACTGTTGCACACCAGGTCTCCCATTATGGGGCAGCTACTGGCAAACGTCAGCAGGCTGTATTGGCTATGAAGTGTTTGGGCGACAACAGACACACCGCGGAAGTTCTGTCCGAGTTCTTGCAGAAAGAAACGCAGTCGTGGCTGGGCACTGTAGATCTTGAGGCAGGCAAGGTAGTGAGTGATAACGGAAGGAATTTCATGGCTGCCATCTCCCTTTCCCAACTGAAACACATTCCTTGCCTGGCTCACACCTTAAACCTGGTGGTGCAGTGCTTCCTGAAAAGTTATCCGGGGTTATCCGACCTGCTCCTCAAAGTGCGTGGACTTTGCTCACATATCCGCCGTTCGCCCGTACACTCCAGCCGTATGCAGACCTATCAGCGTTCTTTGAACCTTCCCCAGCATCGCCTAATCATAGACGTTGCAACAAGGTGGAACTCAACACTGCACATGCTTTAGAGACTGTGTGAACAGAGGCGGGCTGTTATGTTTTTGTGGGAGGATACACATACACGGGCAGGCAGTAGGATGGCAGACATGGAGTTGTCAGGTGTGCAGTGGTCGAAGATTCAAGACATGTGTCAAGTCCTTCAGTGTTTTGAGGAATGAACACGGCTGGTTAGTGCAGACAACGCCATAATAAGCATGAGCATCCCCCTAATGCGTCTGCTGATGCAAAGTTTGACGCACATAAAGGATCAGGCGTCTGCAGCTGAGGAAGAGGAAAGCCTTGATGACAGTCAGCCATTGTCTGGCCAGGGCAGTGTACAGGACGAGGTAGCGGGCGAAGAGGAGGACGAGGAGGATGATGGGGATGATTATATTTTTAATGAGGAAGCTTTTCCGGGGCCACTGGAAATTGGTGGCGCGGCAAGGCCGGGTTCTGGTTTTTTGAGGGACACAAGTGACGTGGATTTGCCTGAAACTGCCCCTCAACCAAGCACAACCTCAGATTTGAGAACTGGAACTTTGGCCCACATGGCGGATTATGCCTTACGTATCCTCAAAAGGGACACACGCATAACTAAAATGATGAATGATGACGATTACTGGTTGGCCTGCCTCCTTGATCCTCGCTATAAAGGCAAATTGCAAAATATAATGCCACATGAGAACTTGGAACTAATATTAGCAACCAAACAATCAACTCTTGTTGACCGTTTGCTTCTGGCATTCCCTGCACACAGCGCCCGTGATCGTTCTCACACGAGCTGCAGGGGCCAGCAGACCAGAGGAGTTAGAGGGGCAGAAATCAGAAGTGGCGTTGGCCAGAGGGGTTTTCTGACCAGGTTGTGGAGTGATTTTGCTATGACCGCAGACAGGACAGGTACTGCAGCATCAATTCAAAGTGACAGGAGACAACATTTGTCCAGTATGGTTACAAACTATTTTTCATCCCTTATCGATGTTCTCCCTCAACCGTCATTCCCATTTGATTACTGGGCATCAAAATTAGACACCTGGCCAGAATTGGCAGAATATGCATTGCAGGAGCTTGCTTGCCCGGCAGCTAGTGTCCTATCAGAAAGAGTATTCAGTGCTGCAGGTTCAATACTAACAGAAAAAAGGACTCGTCTGGCTACCCAAAATGTAGATGATCTAACCTTCATTAAAATGAACCACAACTGGATTTCGAAATCTTTTGCCCCACCTTGCCCGGCTGACACCTAGCTTTCCTATGAAAAGGTCTTGCCTGTGGACTATTCTGAATGCCTTTTCCAATCTCGAAATTTTCAGCACCTGATTGTCCAGCATACGACATGTTTACACCTCACTAAATGGCCAAACTCCCCACACGGGGCCGTGGTATCGACACTTGGCGACAGCACCCGTGAGAGTGCAGTTTGTCTGAAGAGGTGGGTGAGCCCGCTTTTGGTCGACGGCACTGCCACTGGGTCCCTCCTAGTACAATAAAGTGTCTCTGGCGGTGGTGGTGCGCACCCAACGTCAGACACACCGTTGTAATATGAGGGGCCCTGGGCCTGTACCGCCGGCCACAAGACAGTTTCCCCCCACCCCAGCTCAAACAGTGCTCTACCACTTGCAAAATTATCTCACAGCTCCACCAATGTTTAGTCTATGCGCTGACATCCTTCAATGCCTGCCACTGACAATACCATTGTATTGACATTTTTGTTATGTTAGGCCTTCGATGCCTGTCTGTGGTCACTCCTTCCACTAGGCCTCCACTGACCACACCACTGCTGCCCGTGTACCCCTGTAACCAATTTAAAATTGCCTACAGCCATGTGTTATTATTTTAGGCCTTCGATGCCTGTCTGCGGTGACTCCTTCCACTAGGCCTCCACTGACCACACCACTGCTGCCTGTGTACCCCTGGAACCAATTTAAAATTGCCTACAGCCATGTGTTATTATTTTAGGCCTTCGATGCCTGTCTGCGGTCACTCCTTCCACTAGGCCTCCACTGACCACACCACTGCTGCCCGTGTACCCCTGTAACCAATTTAAAATTGCCTACAGCCATGTGTTATTATTTTAGGCCTTCGATGCCTGTCTGCGGTGACTCCTTCCACTAGGCCTCCACTGACCACACCACTGCTGCCCGTGTACCCCTGGAACCAATTTAAAATTGCCTACAGCCATGTGTTATTATTTTAGGCCTTCGATGCCTGTCTGCGGTCACTCCTTCCACTAGGCCTCCACTGACCACACCACTGCTGCCCGTGTACCCCTGTAACCAATTTAAAATTGCCTACAGCCATGTGTTATTATTTTAGGCCTTCGATGCCTGTCTGCGGTGACTCCTTCCACTAGGCCTCCACTGACCACACCACTGCTGCCCGTGTACCCCTGGAACCAATTTAAAATTGCCTACAGCCATGTGTTATTATTTTAGGCCTTCGATGCCTGTCTGCGGTGTTTCCTTCCACTAGGCCTCCACTGACCACACCACTGCTGCCCGTGTACCCCTGGAACCAATTTAAAATTGCCTACAGCCAGCCCAATTTTTTTATTTTAGGCCTTCGATGCCTGTCTGCGGTCCATTCTTTCAACTACTACTACACTGACCAGGGCACTGCTGCCCGTGTACCCCTGGAACCAACATCAGAAAATATAAAAATAAGTATTTTGCTTACAAAAAAGAAAATACTGGAGAGATATCAAATGCAGACATTTTAACATTAAAAACAAACACACAACTAAAATCTGGTACAGTACTAAAAATGGCCACCAGCTACAATTACTTTCTCCTGCAAGTAGTTAACTGAAAGGTTTTTTCAATTGAAAACACACATATGGCATCCACCGAGTGTTGTCCTGTCGCGTCTTCTTTATATTATTGCCGAGAAGATGCAAAACAATGAAAATAATAAAATCATTAATTACAAAAATAATAGAGAAAGTCAACACCACATTGCAAATAAACATTCATTCCAAATAAAGAAGCAGGGCGCGTCCGAGGGTGAGTATATACCTAATAAGAATATAATCACCCTCGGACGCGCAATGCTTATTTCCAACATACTTCCTTCCTTCCTAAGAATCAGCCCTTCCGTGGTGTAGAGAGACGTTGTGTTACACTCCAAGGTGCTCCCCAGGTTGCCTTTCCTGAGCTTCGATCTTCCGGCTCTCGTTTAGTAGTTGTTGGAAACTACGCTGCATTAGGCCTTCAAATTGGGTATGGGGTGTAGAGAGATGGTGTGTTCCACTCCAAGGTGTTCCCCAGGTTGCCTTTCCTGAGCTTCGATCTTCCGGCTCTCGTTTAGTAGTTGTTGGAAACTACGCTGCATTAGGCCTTCAAATTGGGTATGGGGTGTAGAGAGATGGTGTGTTCCACTCCAAGGTGTTCCCCAGGTTGCCTTTCCTGAGCTTCGATCTTCCGGCTCTCGTTTAGTAGTTGTTGGAAACTACGCTGCATTAGGCCTTCAAATTGGGTATGGGGTGTAGAGAGATGGTGTGTTCCACTCCAAGGTGTTCCCCAGGTTGCCTTTCCTGAGCTTCGATCTTCCGGCTCTCGTTTAGTAGTTCTTGGAAACTACACTGCATTAGGCCTTCAAATTGGGTATGGGGTGTAGAGAGAGGGTGTGTTACACTCCAAGGTGTTCCCCAGGTTGCCTTTCCTGAGCTTCGATCTTCCGGCTCTCGTTTAGTAGTTGTTGGAAACTACGCTGCATTAGGCCTTCAAATTGGGTATGGGGTGTAGAGAGAGGGTGTGTTACACTCCAAGGTGTTCCCCAGGTTGCCTTTCCTGAGCTTCGATCTTCCGGCTCTCGTTTAGTAGTTCTTGGAAACTACACTGCATTAGGCCTACAAATTGGGTATGGGGTGGAGAGAGATGGTGTGTTACACTCCAAGGTGTTCCCCAGGTTTCCTTGCCATTGCTTCGGTCTTCCGACTCTCGTTTAGTAGTTGTAGAAAAGTACACTGCATTAGGCCTACAAAATGGGTATGGGGTGGAGAGAGATGGTGTGTTACACTCCAAGGTGTTCCCCAGGTTGCCTTTCCTGAGCTTCTATCTTCAGGCTCTCATTAAATTGTGGTTAAATGGAACAACTGCATTTGGCGTACTAGTTGGTTTGGGGCCTACTATCGGTGTCTGCCACTCCTTGCTGTTCTCCTGGTTTCCTGTCCTGAAATTCCATTTTCAGGCTCTCGTTAAGTAGTTGTTAATGTTAGACTGCATTTGGCCTACTAGTTGGGTTGGGGCCTACTATCGGTGTCTGCCACTCCTTGCTGTTCTCCTCCACTGAACAAAGCTGTGCCGCCTGTTTACTACGGTTGCCAATTTTGAACTGCATTTCGACTACTTACTGATTTGGCCCTACTCTCTGTGTCAGCCTCTCATTCCAGTTGTCCTCCACTGCAATGCCCCCTGGTTATTCCTGTGTTACCAATTTTGAACTGCATTTAGCCCACTTTATTCTTTGGGCCTATATCTGTGTTTCCACTTCATCGTGCCCATTGCCCAGCCAGTGATAGATGAGTCTGCTGGTACATTGACCCATAACGCAACATTCCCCGTGCATGCTACACAACAACATTGTGACCCTGCTGAAAGTCAGGTTGCTCTTCCCGCATACCATACCACCTTACACGGGGACAAAGAGGAAGGTGCAGATGAAAGTGCAGGTTCCTTCATCAGGTGAGGGGAGGAATACTAGTTGGCGACGTCACTGGCACAGGGCCTCTCATAGCACGCAAAAGTGTTGCTGCCGGTGGGAGGCGCCCCCGCCGTGCAAACACACCGCTGTACTTTGAGGGGCCCTGTGCCAGTGCCAATGCCAACAAGTGGGCCCCCCTGCTTGCTCAGGATCACAGCACTTGCAAAGTTGAAATACTTACCTCTCCCTGCTCCACTGCCGTGACGTGGTCCAGATTTCCTGGGCCCACTAATTACTTGAACCAGCCCTACCCCACACAACTTTAGCCAAATGACCCCCAATTTCAAATGCCTTCCAATTATTATAAGGTAAATTACGCTTGACAAGCTTCATTAAGAAGAATGGATGGTTTTGACATTAAAATGGGCACTCTAGGTGTTTTCCTGGCCCCCACTCACTGCCGACTATGCTGCCCCATTGACTTGCATTGGGTTTCGTGTTTCGGTCGATCCCGACTTTACGTCATAATCGGCCGATTTCACTCGACCCGACTTTTGAGATAGTCGGGTTTCGCGAAACCCGGCTCGACTCTAAAAAGGTCAAGGTCGCTCAACTCTAGTGAAGACTTTTATACACATTAGATGAAAATTGGCTGAACTCACCAATTATGGTGGGACCGGCTAGCCATATGATGCGTACAGATCCTCCCAACTCTCTCTCGACAGATGATATAAGCAGAAGAGAAGGATTGGGCAGGTTGGAATTTCATCATCTTATACTTTTGTTCTCAGGGAAGAGTAGCAGGAGAATGAAACATCATTAGCTTTCTGCTCTCCTCCTCTCTTTAAAACAAATGAACAGTTGGCTAAGCCGAGCGCTCATGTTTTTTGGGGGAGTTGGGAGAGATTTGTGTTGAGCGGATTTACTATGTCTTTTAGATACTTTATGCGCCTCAGTAGACCATTTTGACAAATGTTTAGTAAGCAGGGCATAGTTAAGGAGGATCTATCACCAGGTCAAAATTGGCTAGTTTTTAATCTTTTTTTAATTTTGTGGCTTTCTTGAATACTTTGTTTATTTTTTTCGTTGTAGTTTTGTTTGTTTGTTTGTTTTTTAAATAAATCCACCATACAGTGCCAAAGATATGGGCGCTTTTTATATAGTGATAATTTGTATTATTTTTAATCATTACCAAGGGGGCTGTTGCTTACAGGATTCTCTGGTGGGGGCGGGGGCATGTCTTTGGGCTGCTCTGCATTAAAACAAAGCAAAAAAATACTCAGTGGTGCATTAGGAATAAAATAAAACAAAAACTGGCCAAATTTGAGCTGTCAAAGGTCCTCTTTAAAAAAAAAAAAAAAAAAGTGTTATGATGTGCCACATTTGTTAAGGAAGGGCCTCCAGAATAAAGTAAGCCAGCAATAACGAAGGCAAATGCATCTAACATTTCTAGTAAGATGCCCACATCTATCACACAGAATCTCAGCTATTATTAATTTGTCACAACTTTTGCTTGGTTTTGCTCTAAGTTTTACAAAGTTGAGATAGTCTAGTATCTGAGGAGGTGCCGGATCTTGAGACAAGGTTTTGAAGAACACAAAAGAGAGAACCTCTGTACTGAGCAACACGCAAATTACTACCCTGAGCATAAAAAACACTGTGCATATAATTTGGGTTTTTCTTTAACCTAACAGAGGAAACTTTCCATTTATTTTATTTCTTGCACCAAGCCTTCTGGTCATCAAGAAATATTAAAAAATAAAAAAAAACACTAAAATATAAGCTAGGAATTTTTATTCCTTTGCTGTTTAGTTTGTAATGTCCTATGAAAGGTACTTATGCTCTCATATTCTTCCCTATATACCTGGGTCTTGGAAATATGTAAGTTGTAGCCTGTTACACAGAAAAGAAACATGCAAGGATTGCCTGCCAGTCACTGTCATGCCACAGCCATCTTGGTAGTGGCATTACCTCATCAAAGGTTATAAAAGGACCGGCACCACTACGCTCGGCACACTGATTCCATTGCACAGCTCAGGGATTAGTTCTTATTGGCCGGAGAGAGTAGTTGTCCAGGCCGTTGTGCACAGTTTTAGGAATCAGAGTCCTCTAGTGGTGATACTTTGCTAACCCATCATACTAAAAGTCCTTCTTGGGGCTAATCTTGTGCTTTGCTGTTTCTATGAGATACATTCTGCATTTAGCCTACTGACTGCTGTAGCAGGGAGAATGGCTGAATACAGCCTCTAGGCAGGGCTTAGGGCTTTGCAGTCCCTTTCTAAATATATTGCTACTGCTGGTGACCACATTTTTTTTCATGGGGTGAAAAAATTAAGTGTATTGTCATCCATACAGTTTACCCTGCTTTGTGTGCAATTATGGTGGTTTGAAATTTTTAAAAACCGCCTGGCCTGCTACAGGTGACCACATATTTTTTTTTTTATAAAAATTTTTTAGTTTCAAATAATACAGGGAAACTTGGTTTCCAGAGAACTAGAAAATGCGTAAGGAGTGTGGTAATGGACAGGGAAGTGGAAGTGCTGATAATGGTGCATGCAGATGGCAAGGTCATGGGACAGGTGCCACTGCGCTTGTTGCTGGAGCACATAACATGCCCATAAATGACACATAGCTTCTTGTCCCACTTTGCAGGGAGGCACGGGAAACAATTTCTGAAGCCACAACAGTGCGAACAACTGATCGGTTGGATAGCAGATAATGTTTTCAACATGTTTGTCATCACCATCCAGCCTTCCACATTGTTCAGGCTTACCAGCTTAGCGCCTGGATCACTTAATCATAACCTTGATCCTCCTTCCTCCCACCAAGTCGAGTCCCAAGAGACCAGTAATCCCACACTAGGACACTTTTAGTCTACGTTCACATTAGCGTCGCGTCGCCGTTGCGTCGGCGACGCAGCGGCGACGCACGGAAAAACGCGCGCAAACCCGCGCAAAAACGCGCGCGTTTTGCGACGCGTGCGTCATTTTTGACGAAAATCGGACGCACAGAAAATGCTACATGTAGCGTTTTCTTGCGTCCGGCGCTAGCGTCGGAAACGACGCACGTGGCGAAAAACGCCACCAAAACAACGCACGCGTCCCCTATGTTAAACATAGGGGCGCGTCGCCGCTGCGTCGCCGACGCAACAGCGACGCACATTAGCGTAACGCTAATGTGAACGTAGCCTTAGGAGCTCATTACTTCATAATTTCTTGATTGTGTCCTCTCATGCTATATGTTACAAGAGGGACAGGAGGACATGCTGTTTAGTAATGCACAAAACTTAGACCAGCCACGGTCACAAGAAAATGATGGTGGGGAGTTGCAAATTTTGTCTTAAAAAGTAGATGATGATGACACATGGTTGCGATAACTCAGGCTGTTGCTATGTCACCAATTCAGGTGGACCAGGGTGCAGTGGTTCAAGATGAGGTGGTGGATGACAAAGTCACTGACCCAACCTGGGAAGCTGGCATACAGAACAAGGCAAGCAGCGCTGAGGAGGAGGGATCAGCAGCAATGAAAAAAGCAGGAAGAGGCAATAGAGTGACCAGAGGAAGAAGGCAGGCAACTGTTCTGTATGGCACCAACATTCATGGATTTCTCCGTCAAAGAGTTAGGTGTTCCCCAGTCTGGGACTTTTTCAAGAGTGTTCTGAGACAAGATCAGCAGGGGCTTGACCACTGAGAGCCTAACCATCACCAGCATGATCAGGCATATGTAATCTAAGCAGTCAACTTGGTGGGCCAAAAGCCTAGATCCACAATTGGTGCCAGCGGGTGACACCACTGGCTCTTCCCCTTTGCTAGGTGCTTGCCAATACCCTGTCCAAGATACTAGCACATACGCCTCCCGCTCTGCACCTGTCCTTGCACAATCTGAGGAACCATTATCAGGCACTTCCTTGACCCAGCACAGAGTTCAGCTGTTCCTACTCAAGGAATGAAAAAGAAAGTTCCTAGTCATCTAACTACAGGCTCAAACACTAAATGGGCACATTTCCAGGCTGCTTGCTGTGGAAATGTTGCCATTTTGACTTGTAGACACAGGAGGATTTCCGCCAACTCATGCTGGCAGCTGTCCCTCAGTGCTCAGTCTCCAGCCACCACTATTTCTCTTGGTGTGGCATCCCCGTCTTGTACCAGCATGTCTCTTTGAACGTTACCAATGACCTTACCCACACACTTATTGGGATTGTTCACTTAATAAACAACATGTGGATAAGCATTTGTGGCCAGGAATGTTATATTTCCCACCCTGGCCAGGCACATATGCTACCAATGCCAAGGAATGCTGGCTCTACTTCATTCATGATTTCCTCCACGTTCAACACCAGTTCCTGCACCCCCTCCTGCTCCTTCTCATCCTCATCCACATCTCTGATGTGTTATCTCAGAGCACATTCTCCAAATCATCTGGAAGATGTGCAGCACTGCCTCAGGGAAGTGAGAGAGTCGTCATCATGGTGGAGACAGGGAAGTGTTGGCTGTAGGGAGCTTGGCCCATATGACTGATTTTATGTACTGCTGCCTTTCTCGTGACTCTCTGTGACCTTAAGAGGCATGAGCTGTCTCTCTATGACTTGGAGATGTTGTGCTGCCCTGCCACTAGCGTCTGGTCTGAGTGGGTTTTTAGTGCCATCGGGGTGGGGGGAGTGTTATGATCAGGTGACCTTGGAGCAGCATGAAAACTTTCACTGGAGTAGGTGGTAACTATACTGACCGCAAACCCTGATCTTAACACCGCAACTAGAAGTAGCCGTGGGGTGTGCCTAACAAAACCTAGACACCTCGACACAGCCGGAGGACTAAATACCCCTATAGATGGAAATAGGAATTTCTACCTTGCCTCAGAGGAGAACCCCAAAGGATAGGCAACCCCCTACAAATATTGACTGTGAGTAGTAGAGGAAAAGACACACGCAGGCAGGAAACAGGATTTAGCAAATGAGGCACACACTAGCTAAATAGGAAAGGATAGGACAGGATACTAAGCGGTCAGTATTAAAAATCCTTCCAAAAATATCCACAGCAGAAAATACAAAAACTCCACCATCTAACTAAAGATGTGGAGCGTATATCTGCAACCCCAGAGAATACAACAAGACTGAGAAAACACTGACACAGTCTAAGCTGGACAAGAGAAAAACAAATGAATAGCACAGAATATAAGCACACTGCATGTGTGCCACACAAAAAGAAACAGACACTTATCTTTGCTGAATTGGCAGCTAAGCAGGAGAAGCCAGAAAGTGATCCAACACTTCACAAGAAATATAGACAACTGGCAAGGACAAATGAATCCTGCATACCTAAATATCCCAGTCAGAACTGCAATCAGCAGATACACCTGGCCAGGACTGCGACTCACAGACAACTGCATTCCCACCTACATCCACTGGAGGGAACCCAAGAGCAGAATTCACAACAGGGGAGGAGTCATAACAGACAGGTGCTTTCTCCTGTCAACAGAAAAGGCACACTCTGACAAAAATGAACATAACCTGGATTAGCCCCGACTTTTCCACAACACCACAACACCAGATGACAGCAGCACATAAAGTGTTTTTAATCTTCAATAATATTTGAATGAGGCCCTTCAGTTGTTGCCTTCAATGGTCTATGGATGCCCTCCTTATAATTTTTGTTTGGCTTTGCATTGTGTATTGCCTTTATGAGTGTTGAACTACTCTAACTACACTTGCGTAATATTTTAATGAGACCCTTTAGTTGGTGTCTTTAAGGGTCTATGGCTGACCCTCCTTATATTGTTTTTCCGGCTATGCACTGTTTGCAGAGCTTTTATAATTGTAGAAATACCACAACTACACTTTCTTAATATTTTCATGAGGCCCTCCAGTTGGTGTCTTCAAGGGTGTATCAATGTCCCTGCATATAATTTTTGGCAGGCTTTGCACTTAGTGCCAAGCTTTTATGAGTCTAGGACTACAACTTCATGACAATTTGAACAAAATGTTTATGAAGCCTGTTATGATTAGGCAACTCAGTACCACAGTGAACATAGAGGTCAGAGCACATACAGTGATCTGACAATAATCCAAAAACATAGAACGAGCTCTGAGACGTGGGAACTCTGTTGACCGCAATCCCTAATCCTATCCAACAACACTAGAGGCAGCCGTGGATTGCGCCTAACGCTACCTATGCAACTCGGCACAGCCTGAGAAACTAGCTAGCCTGAAGATAGAAAATAAGCTTACCTTGCCTCAGAGAAATACCCCAAAGGAAAAGGCAGCCCCCCACATATAATGACTGTGAGTAAGATGAAAAGACAAACGTAGAGATGAAATAGATTTAGCAAAGTGAGGCCCGACTTTCTGAACAGAGCGAGGATAGGAAAGGTAACTTTGCGGTCAACACAAAACCCTAAAAACCACACAAAGGGGGCAAAAAGACCCTCCGTACCGAACTAACGGCACGGAGGTACACCCTCTGCGTCCCAGAGCTTCCAGCAAACAAATAGATAAGCTGGACAGAAGAAAAGCAAACAAAATAGCAAAGGAAAACTTAGCTATGCAGAGCAGCAGGCCACAGGAACGATCCAGGAGGAAAACAAGTCCAATACTGGAACATTGACAGGAAGCCAGGATCAAAGCACTAGGTGGAGTTAAGTAGAGCAGCACCTAACGACCTCACCACATCACCTGAGGGAGGAAACTCAGAAGCCGCAGTACCACTTCCCTCCACCAACGGAAGCTTACAGAGAGAATCAGCCGAAGTACCACTTGTGACCACAGGAGGGAGCTCTGCCACAGAATTCACAACAGAAGCCCTCCTTTTTGTCTAATCTAGGGTGTATTTGAGTCCCTTTACCATCTAATTTTTGGCAGTTTTTGCTTCCTTCATAACTTACACTGAAATTTCCAATTTTGTAATAAAAATTTAAATATTGGATTATTTAAATCATTATTATTTTTTAAAATCCTGTTTAAATTTTGCCTTATATACAAGTCATTACATAGGAAAGAATGTTTCTTAAAGTTTTTTCCTGTAAGCTCCAATTTCTCATTGATTTTTTATGTTTTATGGTCCTCAAAGTGCGGTAAAAGTGTGACACCACTGTTTTCAGCAGTGGAAGTCAGAGATGCTACCACGGGTCTTCCCCATGTTGTTCCCCTTCCATTTAGCACTTTTTCCATCTATTTCAACATTTTCACTCCCCCTAGAACTCTTTGTAGGGTCTGCTGGAAAAATGTTTGGATTTCCCATTGACTCTGTTATACTCTTAACTCAAAACAAGCATCCGAGCATTACGAATTGCTTGGTTCAAGTAAGGAACATCCGAGCGAGCACTTTAGTACTCCCTCATTTTTAGTAAATTATAGTTGCCATTTTAGCAGTTATGCACCTATTGTTTAGTCACTGAGCCACCCAGGCTTTCTAGAAATGCATAGTCCTGATGTTTCCTCCCCGTTCTCTCTGACTCCTCCTCTCGGGTTTTGCACTGAATTCAATGTAGTAGATAACCTGCTGGAGCTTGAGAGTGAAAAAATCTCTGTTTATAAGATTAAAAGATTTTAATTCTGAAAATTGTGGATGTGATTGTAATCTCAAGAGGTTTTCTATTGACATAAGACATTCAAATCAGGCAGATTTACTAACATTTGGCTAGGAAAATTTAACTTGCCTTAAATAAATTCAGTCGGATTCAAATCAGAAAGGAGATAAAATCAAATGTAATACTAATCTCTCCTTGGTCCTCTTCTCCTGCAATTTCCAGTCATTCAGTGGGAGAACTGTCAGCTCTTTTTTGTCTTTCGTCTTATTCGCTTTCTAGGCCACTAGCTCTATTGTTCTTCACTAGCTTCCTTACCTTTGCATTGGGCATGATGCATGTCATTGACATCAACCACAAGAGTTTTGTTGCGTCCTACATGACTGTGTGCAGTGCCATGAGCATAATTCACATGCTTCATGTTGGCATTATGAAGAACTGTAGCACTTAAGGCCCGTAAACAGAAGATATAAGACAGAAGAAGGAAAACAGAGGAGCGAATTGAAGGACTGACAGTGTCGAGAGAGTTCCCATCGTTTATAGGATACTTTTCAGCAGGCTCATTATTATCACAGACAGGATTACACTGACAGGTAACAACACAGGATCCACCAAACAAAATAGGTGACCCTGCTGCTCCCTTCACAATGACCTTTTGTACATGCTCATTAGATGCTTCAATACAAAACATAGTAACATAGTAACATAGTTAGTAAGGCCGAAAAAAGACATTTGTCCATCCAGTTCAGCCTATATTCCATCATAATAAATCCCCAGATCTACGTCCTTCTAGAGAACCTAATAATTGTATGATACAATATTGTTCTGCTCCAGGAAGACATCCATGCCTCTCTTGAACCCCTCGACTGAGTTCGCCATCACTACCTCCTCAGGCAAGCAATTCCAGATTCTCACTGCCCTAACAGTAAAGAATCCTCTTCTATGTTGGTGGAAAAACCTTCTCTCCTCCAGACGCAAAGAATGCCCCCTTGTGCCCGTCACCTTCCTTGGTATAAACAGATCCTCAGCGAGATATTTGTATTGTCCCCTTATATACTTATACATGGTTATTAGATCGCCCCTCAGTCGTCTTTTTTCTAGACTAAATAATCCTAATTTTGCTAATCTATCTGGGTATTGTAGTTCTCCCATCCCCTTTATTAATTTTGTTGCCCTCCTTTGTACTTTCTCTAGTTCCATTATATCCTTCCTGAGCACCGGTGCCCAAAACTGGACACAGTACTCCATGTGCGGTCTAACTAGGGATTTGTACAGAGGCAGTATAATGCTCTCATCATGTGTATCCAGACCTCTTTTAATGCACCCCATGATCCTGTTTGCCTTGGCAGCTGCTGCCTGGCACTGGCTGCTCCAGGTAAGTTTATCATTAACTAGGATCCCCAAGTCCTTCTCCCTGTCAGATTTACCCAGTGGTTTCCCGTTCAGTGTGTAATGGTGATATTGATTCCTTCTTCCCATGTGTATAACCTTACATTTATCATTGTTAAACCTCATCTGCCACCTTTCAGCCCAAGTTTCCAACTTATCCAGATCCATCTGTAGCAGAATACTATCTTCTCTTGTATTAACTGCTTTACATAGTTTTGTATCATCTGCAAATATCGATATTTTACTGTGTAAACCTTCTACCAGATCATTAATGAATATGTTGAAGAGAACAGGTCCCAATACTGACCCCTGCGGTACCCCACTGGTCACAGCGACCCAGTTAGAGACTATACCATTTATAACCACCCTCTGCTTTCTATCACTAAGCCAGTTACTAACCCATTTACACACATTTTCCCCCAGACCAAGCATTCTCATTTTGTGTACCAACCTCTTGTGCGGCACGGTATCAAACGTTTTTGAAAAATCGAGATATACCACGTCCAATGACTCACCGTGGTCCAGCCTATAGCTTACCTCTTCATAAAAACTGATTAGATTGGTTTGACAGGAGCGATTTCTCATAAACCCATGCTGATATGGAGTTAAACAGTTATTCTCATTGAGATAATCCAGAATAACATCCCTCAGAAACCCTTCAAATATTTTACCAACAATAGAGGTTAGACTTACTGGCCTATAATTTCCAGGTTCACTTTTAGAGCCCTTTTTGAATATTGGCACCACATTTGCTATGCGCCAATCCTGCGGAACAGACCCTGTCGCTATAGAGTCCCTAAAAAGATAGGGTAAGCGTCTGTTCATTGTAACTAATGTTCATGTGGATTTCATGAAAAAAGTGGATGTCTAAAAAGCAGCTGTGGCTAGTGTTTAAATTGCAAGATTTATATTTTTTTCTTAATGAAGATTGTGATATGTAAAAACAAAATTGCAATAACTATAGGTTAACAAATCTTTTGAAATTTGAATTCGCCAGGTTTGGCAAATTTTTCCAAAAATCTAGATTCACCATGAATCACAGATACTCAAATTATTTTGAAAAGATGTATATAGCACTCTGAGGTTTCCTAGGACTGCACGCAATTCCCTTTTAATCTCTTTAGCACTCATACAACCCCTGTGATCCAGCAGAATGTTCGCTGCAGAACATTAACTTAAACTGATGGTGTTGCTGCCAGAGGTAACATCATCCTATTGTGACTGAGATGATTGATGTATATATATTACATAATTCCCTCTATAATCCTACCAAAAAATATGCTTAACGAAGGCAAAGGAGACCAATTGTGACCTGCTTTTTGTAGTACTTCTCAAAAGGCTGGTGCCAGTGGTGGTAGTATTGCTTCACACTATAATTTAAAGAAGTTGTTCCTTCTTTTCTTAACCCCTTTTTACATACTATATTCCTAAACATTCAATAAAAATAAAGGATACTTACCTCCCACACTGACGCTGTTACGCTGTTATACAAGCTGGACACTGACTACTTCACGTTGTATCAAAGTGTCATGTCTTCAGTGTTGTCACATTATTATTATTATTATTATTATTTATTTATATAGCACCATTGATTCCATGGTGCTGTACATGAGAAGGGGTTACATACAAGTTACAAATATCACATACAGTAAACAAACTAACAATGACGGACTGATACAGAGGGGCGAGGACCCTGCCCTTGCGGGCTTACATTCTACAGGATTATGGGGAAGGAGACAGTAGGTTGAGGGTTGCAGGAGCTCCGGTGTTGGTGAGGCGGTAGCTCCGGTGTTGGTGAGGCGGTAGCTCCGGTGTTGGTGAGGCGGTAGCTTCGTTGGTGATGAGGCAGCAGCGGTGTCAGTGCAGGCTGTAGGCTTTCCTGAAGAGATGAGTTTTCAGGTTCCGTCTGAAGGATCCGACTGTGGTTGATAGTCGGACGTGTTGGGGCAGAGAGTTCCAGAGGATGGGGGATATTCGGGAGAAGTCTTGGAGGCGATTGGATGAGGAGCGAATAAGTGTGGAGGAGAGAAGGAGGTCTTGGGAGGACCGGAGGTCACGTGAGGGAAGATATCGAGAGATTAGTTCAGAGATATATGGAGGAGACAGGTTGTGGATGGCTTTGTAGGTCAGTATTAGCAATTTGAACTGGATACGCTGAGGGAATGGGAGCCAGTGAAGAGATTTGCAGAGGGGGGAAGCGGAGGAGTAGCGAGGAGAGAGATGGATTAGTCGGGCAGCAGAGTTAAGGATGGACTGGAGAGGTGCAAGGGTGTTAGCAGGGAGGCCACAGAAAAGGATGTTGCAGTAGTCAAGGCGGGAAATGATGAGGGCGTGCACAAGCATTTTAGTAGATTGGGGGTTGAGGAAAGGACAGATCCTGGAGATATTTTTGAGCTGGAGGCGACAGGAGGTGGAAAGAGCTTGGATGTGTGGTTTGAAGGACAGGGCAGAGTCGAAGGTTACTCCGAGGCAGCGGACTTCGGGTACAGGGGAAAGCATGATGTCATTGACTGCGATAGATAGGTCAAGTAAGGAAGATTTGTGGGATGGAGGAAAGATGATGAGTTCAGATTTGTCCACATTGAGTTTGAGGAAGCGAGAGGAGAAGAAGGAGGATATGGCTGATAGGCACTCTGGGATTCTGGACAGCAGAGCGGTGACGTCTGGGCCAGAGAGGTAGATCTGAGTGTCGTCAGCATAGAGGTGGTACTGGAATCCATGGGACTTTATGAGTTGTCCCAAGCCAAGTGTATAGATTGAGAAGAGTAGGGGTCCTAGAACAGAGCCTTGGGGGACTCCAACAGAGAGAGGGTGGGATGAGGAGGTAGTATGGGAGTGGGAAACGCTGAATGTGCGGTTGGAAAGGTACGAGGCGATCCAGGATAGGGCGAGGTCTTTGATGCCAAAGGAGGAGAGGATCTGTAGTAGGAAGCAGTGGTCAACTGTGTCGAAAGCAGAGGACAGGTCTAGAAGGAGGAGTACAGAGTATTGTCCAGTAGCTTTGGCGGTAAGTAGGTCGTTAGTGATTTTGGTCAGGGCAGTCTCAGTTGAGTGATGGGGGAGGAAACCAGATTGTAGATTGTCGTACAACAAGTTAGATGAGAGGTGGGAGGAGAGTTCAGCATGGACGTGCTGCTCCAGGAGTTTGGAAGCAAATGGGAGCAGCGATATTGGGCGATAGCTGGACATAGCAGTTGGATCGAGGGTTGGCTTTTTAAGGATAGGCGTGATTGTGGCATGTTTGAACGCAGAGGGGAAGGTGCCAGAAGTTAGTGATAGGTTGAAGAGGTGGGTTAGGGATGGGATAAGTGTGGTGGTGAGGTTGGGGAGGAGGTGGGATGGGATGGGGTCGAGCGCACAGGTGGTGAGGTGGGATTTGGAGAGGAGACAATTAAGTCCCCCTTCAGTGATGTTGGATAGGGAGGTTATGGGGTTTGGGCATTGGTCTGGTATACAAAGGGGTTGTGGTGGTTGAACAATAAAGTCTTGCCTTGTCTGGTCGATCTTATTTTTAAAGTGTGTGGCAAAGTCCTCAGCAGAGATGAGGGAGGTTGGAGGGGGCAGTGGGGGGCGGAGGAGGGAGTTAAATGTTTTGAATAACTGTTTGGGGTTGTGGGATAGGGAAGATACGAGGGTTGTGAAGTAGGCCTGTTTAGCAGAGGTGAGTGCAGATTTAAAAGCGAGTGTTGCTTGTTTGAATACAGTGAAGTCGTCTTGCGAGTGTGTTCTCTTCCAACGCCGCTCCGCAACCCTGGACACTTGCCTTAGCTTTTTGGTGGTGTTATTATGCCAAGGTTGTCTATTGATACGTCGCGCTCTGCCATGGACGAGAGGGGCAACCGTGTCAATAGCTGATGCGAGAGTGGCATTGTAGAAAGCAGCAGCACTGTCTGTGTCGTGGAGTGAGGATATGGATGCCAGTGGTAGGATGGAGTCAGAGAGTGTGTGGGTGTCTAGGTGTGCAAGGTTTCTGCGTGGGTGCGCATGTTGCTGGATATGGATGATTGGTGAGGAGGACAGGGATGAGAAGGTGAGCAGATGGTGGTCGGATAGAGGGAGAGGGGAGGTGGTGAAGTTAGATAGAGAGCAGAGACGGGTGAATACCAGGTCTAGTGTATGCCCATCCGTGTGGGTGGCTGCGGAGGACCACTGAGTAAGTCCAAAGGATGAGGTAAGGGACAGAAGTTTGGAGGCTGTTGACTGAAGGGTATCAATGGGGATGTTGAAGTCACCCATGATGATGGTGGGAGTGTCAGCAGAGAGAAAGTGAAGAAGCCAGGTGGAGAATTGGTCAATAAAGGCAGTGGCCGGGCCCGGAGGTCGGTATATGACGGCCACTTGGAGGTTGGAGGGAGAGTAGATGCGGACAGAATGGACTTCAAAAGAGGGGAGGATAAGGGAGGGAAGAGGTGGGATTGGGTTAGAGGTGCAGTTTGAAGAAAGGAGAAGACCCACTCCTCCACCGTGTTTGTTGCCAGGTCGAGGGGTGTGGGTGAAGTGGAGGCCTCCGTAACACAGCGCAGCAGGGGAGGCGGTGTCAGAGGGTGTTAGCCATGTTTCTGTGAGGCCAAGGAAGGCAAGATTGCAGGAGAGAAAAAGGTCGTGAATCACATGAAGCTTATTGCAGATTGAGCGGGCATTCCAGAGTGCTCCAGAGAGAGGGAGCAGGGGGGTGGGCGTCAGGGGCACGGGTTTTATGTTGGAAAGAGTGCGGAAGTTCATGTTGGATAGTGAGTGATAGGAGGGAGTAGTAATGGGAGGTATGAGATGTGGGGGTCCAGGGATGGGAGATATGTCTCCAGCAGTGAGGAGAAGGAGAGAGAGAGAGCAGGTGGGAGAAAGAGAGTGGCCGACTTGTTTTATGTGTTTGTTGGACAGATTTGAGGTTGAGGAGCAGGTCAGCAGAGGAGGACAGGTGGGGAGGTAAGAGGGAAGGGGAGATGATTATTAGGTTAGGGAGTGTTGGGATTTGTGATAGCGAAGGAGAGAGAGGACTAGTGGAGCAAACAGTGTAGGGGCATAGGTAAACATGGCAAAGAAGTAAGATGGGTTAATAGAAAGCTAGATTCAAGTAATAAGAAGTGCTTACTCGGAAGACACACCCAGAAGAAACAGAACATAGAGTGGGGTCCTGACTCCTGCCGTGACTAACTGCCGTTGAAATAACTGCGGCGTCTGTATGCTTAGCTGCCGTGATGCTTTGCTGCAAGGGATGCGCGTGCCTGACCCCACACGCGTGCACCCCTTAAGATGCTACTAAATTTATAGGACTGACTAAAGGATCAGGTGAGAGGGATTGTGGGTCCTTATTTGGGATAAATTAGCAATTGGCCAAGACCCCGGGGGAGGTTACAAGATCAAAGGCACTAGACCTGGCTGCAAACATTTGCTCTAACACCATGAACACAATAATGTCTCCTGTGACCCCAGCATGGATGGACAGCAGTAAGTAATACAATGCAACAAATGCATTTAGCATACAGTCAACAGGCACATTAAAGGGAAGGGTGCAGAATTAGGGGCGGCAGATAACAGCGAGTAGCAGAGATGAAAAGATATAATAAAATATTTGCAAAAATGTGAAGGGTGTACTCACTTTTGTGATATACTGTATGAAAATGAAGAAAAGTTCGATTTTACTTTATTAAAACTTCTGTGTTAAATTATCAAAAAAACATTTACAGCAATGCCAAGATATTCAGAAGATTTTTCTAGTGTGAGATCATATTGCGCCCACCATAAACCTCCCCCATTTCATTTAATATATTCCCATTTACAAATAATATTATCTGTATCAATTACTCATCCGGTGCAAATGCTCAACGTCTTTCCTTCCTGTGAGCACGATGCAACATTTACCAATTTGTTAAGACCGGTAGCATCCGAAAAGTAAATTGAATAACCAAAAAGTATGCAATAAAAGATAATAAGCTCATTATAGCACAAGGATAAATGACTTTTCTTATAGGAGCAATGGAGAAAGCGAGAAAATAAACTTCAGAATGAAATACACCACAAGCAAGAACTCCTATATCAGGCTAAGAGAACGAAAGCAAAATCTTAAAGATAAATAGGAATATTTGTTATTCAGGAGATATGGGTAAGTCGTGTGACAACCAGCGTTGAAACCACAATAGAAATTCTATTGGTTTTCACTACAGGACAGTGGATCAATATTTCTGGATTCCGGTCAAGTGCCCAGGTTGTGACACACAAATGAAGTTCCACCAGCCCCGATAAACCAATTGCCTTGCCGGGAACACCAGAAGATGAGATATTCGCGGGCCTCCCATCCAGCAGTCAAGTACTGCCGACCAGGGCACCAGACCTGAGTCCCGCAAATCGATCTGCTCAACTCTAGTTGTCACTTCTTATATAATTTATATATCCTTGAATTATCTGGGAAGTTGTTCAAAAATGTATTGTTTTCTTCCTAGATAACAACCAATATGGCTGCTCCCAAATTCATCTACCGTATCAGGAATCTATGCAACCTAATCTAATGGCAGACATTTTCCCAAAAACCACCAACCATTCCACCACATTTATGAGACTATATGAAAGAAATCAAAAAGGGATATTGATAGAGATGATCGAATACATTTGAGTAGAATTTAAGTAAACTCGAAATTTACAAAAATCTTCATTCGCCCAAATGCGGATTCCTTAGTAATTCACCGGTCGTCATTTTTCTGAACTGTAATGGGTCATCAAAACGTTAACAATTTTTAAAAAAATACTTATACTCGCCTTACTGCTGCTCGTGCTGAAATCTCCGGGCTTCTCAGTCTGAGCCGTGACTTCTGGCTCTAATTGGGTCCTTGGGCGCTTCTGAGCGTGCATGGGCAAGGTCACGGCGCACGTCTGGACATAGTGACCTTTTGCAAGCTTTCACATAACCATCCCTTCAGGGTAAGAGACGGGGATTGCAAAATACTGCAAGGACCGGACAAGTGACATCGAGGAGCAAAGGAGTCAGAGACGTGAGCAGTGGTGTGACTATAAGGATTTTTTAAGTTTTACATCTTAAGTTTATTGTACTCTGGGGTGAATAAATTCACAACAAATCAAAGTTTGGGGGGAAAATGCAAGCAAGCAGGCAAATTCGGTTTTTGCCTAATCTGCTCGTCCCTAGTTGTCAAACTATGGAAACCTCATTTTTGTGTTTTCTCTCTTGCAACTTTGGCAGATTACAGGAATCTGGCTTCTTAACCCCTTGATGTAGTTCATAGTCCCATTGAATCCTCCAGAACAGGAGCAGGTTTGCTAAGGTGTCAATATATATTACAGCAGACCTGGGCAAAGTGCAGCCTGCGGGGTGTTTTTTGTCTTGTGCAGCTTTTTTTATATATGTATTTACCTATGTATCCCTATGCAACAGCTCAACCTGCTGTTCTACTCAGCCACACTCAGGTGGCACAAATATCAGCTTCGTAGACTACTATTGTTACAAACATTTAAGGATAGTAACACAGGTTGCTGACTGGAAGCAAGTGCAGTCCTGCCAGTCTCAGAGGCCTACTGCTACAGGCAACACACATGATGGAGATCCAACTTGGAGTCCAAACATTTCCAAAAATTATCGTCACACATCAATAAAGTGGCATCACTTTCCCCAGAGTAGGGCAGCCACCAGGTTTGCACCGTTTTCTCACGCGGCCTATCTAACTATCTGACAACGTGCAGAAAGGATCAGCCTTTGGCACCACCAAAGCATCATACCAGCTTTTTATATGACGAGGGACATGTGACTTCGGCGGCCAATGACAGAAGCCCTTGTGTCTGGACGTTGTGAATGGCTTCTGCACCCTGATTGGCTGCCGAAATCTACACACATTAAGTTAATTTTAAAAAAAAAAATTACACTCCGCTGCTGACCTCTCCACACCCCCTCCCCTCATAAAACACGTCCCCCCCGTGCCCACCACTATCCTAGCCAAAGTTCTAACAAAAGCATTAGTGGAAACGCGATGATTTATCAAACTGTTGCCGAATTTTGCCAACTTTGAGTTAAACCGCTTGTGAAAACGAACACGAATCTGAATGTGTTACATTTGTGCCGAATTTGAGACTGGCAAACATTTTCCAAACAAGTTTGTTCATCTCTAGTGAGGACATCATACTGTGTGGGAACATCATACTGTGTGGGGTGATGTTGGGGGACACCATACTGTATCCCCCATAGTACATGTTTAACTTTAATAAACATGTACTCTAGTCAAATCAGACATGTATTCCACACACAAAAAGATCAAATAAGCAGCAAAACCTGCATTTTTAATGCACAGTTTTTACTGCCAATAGGTTTTGGCTTCCGAAAAAAAATACTGTAAAAACATTACTTGTGATTAGGGTTGAGCGAAACGGGTCGAACATTTTCAAAAGTCGCCGACTTTTGGCTAAGTCGGGGTTTCATGAAACCCGATCCGACCCCTGTGCGGGGTCGGCCATGCGGTACGCGACTTTCGCGCCAAAGTCGCGTTTCAATGACGCGAAAAGCGCCATTTCTCAGCCAATGAAGGTAAACGCAGAGTGTGGGCAGCGTGATGACATAGGTCCTGGTCCCCACCATCTTAGAGAAGGGCATTGCAGTGATTGGCTTGCTGTCTGCGACGTCACAGGGGCTATAAAGAGGCGTTCCCGCCGACCGCCATCTTACTGCTGCTGATCTGAGCTTAGGGAGAGGTTGCTGCCGCTTTGTCAGAAGCAGGGATAGCGTTAGGCAGGGTCCATTAACCACAAAACCGCTTGTGCTGCAGCGATTTGCACTGTCCAACACCACCCTCGGTGTGCAGGGACAGTGGAAGTTTTTTTTTTTTTTTTTTTCCCCTCAGCGCTGTAGCTCATTGGGCTGCCCTAGAAGGCTCCCTGATAGCTGCATTGCTGTGTGTACGCCGCTGTGCAAACCAACTGCTTTTTTCAAAGCACAAATCCTCTTGTTCCTTCCTTTCTGCACAGCTATCTTTTTTGTTTGTCCACACTTTTTATTTCATTTGTGCATCAGTCCACTCCTTATTGCTGCCTGCCATACCTGGCTGAGATTACTGCAGGCAGGGAGATAGTAGCTGCCTGCCATACCTGGCTGAGATTACTGCAGGCAGGGAGATAGTAATTGTAGGACATTCCCTGTTTTTTTTTTTTTTTTTTTTTTGGTGGGAGATTAAGATTGGCAATTTGGCATTTCTGCTAGAGTGCCATCCCTGTGTGTGCCATCTCTCTCACATAGTGGGCCATAGAAAGCCTTTTCATTTTTCTGTATTTTTTTTTGTGGGGTGTATAAATTCTCCCTGATAAAAATACAGTGGGAGATTAATATTGGCCTTTGGGCTTGTGTGCCAGTCCTGAGTGTGCCATCTCTCTCACAAATAGTGGGCCATAGAAAGCCTATTTATTTTTTTTTTTGGTTTTATAAATTCTCCCTGAAAAAAAGGGAGATTAATATTGGCCTCTGGGCTTGTGTGCCAGTCCTGAGCGTGCCATCTGTGCCAGCCCTGAGCGTGCCATCTCTCTCACAAATAGTGGGCCATAGAAAGCCTATTTAATTTTTTTTTTTGTTTTATAAATTTTCCCTGAAAAAAGGGAGATTAATATTGGCCTCTGGGCTTGTGTGCCAGTTGTGAGCGTGCCATCTGTGCCAGTCCTGAGCGTGCCATCTCTCTCACAAATAGTGGGCCATAGAAAGCCTATTTAAATATTTTTTTGGTTTTATAAATTCTCCCAGAAAAAAAGGGAGATTAATATTGGCCTCTGGGCTTGTGTGCCAGTCCTGAGCGTGCCATCTGTGCCAGCCAGCCCTGAGCGTGCCATCTCTCTCACAAATAGTGGGCCATAGAAAGCCTATTTAATTTTTTTTTTTGTTTTATCAATTTTCCCTGAAAAAAGGGAGATTAATATTGGCCTCTGGGCTTGTGTGCCAGTTGTGAGCGTGCCATCTGTGCCAGTCCTGAGCGTGCCATCTCTCTCACAAATAGTGGGCCATAGAAAGCCTATTTAAATATTTTTTTGGTTTTATAAATTCTCCCAGAAAAAAAGGGAGATTAATATTGGCCTCTGGGCTTGTGTGCCAGTCCTGAGCGTGCCATCTGTGCCAGCCAGCCCTGAGCGTGCCATCTCTCTCACAAATAGTGGGCCATAGAAAGCCTATTTAATTTTTTTTTTTGTTTTATCAATTTTCCCTGAAAAAAGGGAGATTAATATTGGCCTCTGGGCTTGTGTGCCAGTTGTGAGCGTGCCATCTGTGCCAGTCCTGAGCGTGCCATCTCTCTCACAAATAGTGGGCCATAGAAAGCCTATTTTATTTTTTTTTTGGGTTTTAGAAATTCTCCCTGAAAAAAGGGAGATTAATATTGGCCTCTGGGCTTGTGTGCCAGTTGTGAGCGTGCCATCTGTGCCAGTCCTGAGCGTGCCATCTCTCTCACAAATAGTGGGCCATAGAAAGCCTATTTAAATATTTTTTTGGTTTTATAAATTCTCCCAGAAAAAAAGGGAGATTAATATTGGCCTCTGGGCTTCTGTGCCAGTCCTGAGCGTGCCATCTGTGCCAGTCCTGAGCGTCCCATCTCTCTCACAAATAGTGGGCCATAGAAAGCCTATTTTATTTTTTTTTTGGGTTTCAGAAATTCTCCCTGGAAAAAAAAAGGGAGATTAATATTGCCCTTTGGGCTTGTGTGCCAGTACTAAGCGTTCCATCTCTCTCTCTCTCTCAGTCAGTGGGCCATAGAACGCATATTTTTGGTTTTATTTGTTTTCTAAATTCTCCCTGAAAAAATCATTTTATTTTATTTGGTTTCTAAATTCTTCCTGATAAAATCATATTTTTTTTATTATTTTTATTTCTAAAGTCTCCCTGAAAAAAAAAAAAAAAAAACAACCAAAAAAACAGTGGGAGATTAATATTGGCCTTTCTGCTTGTGTGCCAGTCTTGACTCCTGGGTGTGCCATCTCTCTCTCTCTCTCTCTCTCTCTCTCTCTCTCTCTCTCCAATTGTGGTCCATAGAAAGCCTATATTTTTTTTCCTTGATTTGGGTTCTAAAATCTACCAGAGAAAATAACTACATCAATCATTGGTAGAAAAATATTGGCCTCTGGGTTTGTGTGCCACTCCTGACTCCTGTGTGCGTCATCTCTCAGTCAGTGGGCCATAGAACGCCTATTTTTGGTTTTATTTGTTTTCTAAATTCTCCCTGAAAAAATCATTTTATTTTATTTGGTTTCTAAATTCTTCCTGATAAAATCATATTTTTTTTATTATTTTTTTTTCTAAAGTCTCCCTGAAAAAAAAAAAAAAAAACAGTGGGAGATTAATATTGGCCTTTCTGCTTGTGTGCCAGTCTTGACTCCTGGGTGCGTCATCTCTCAGTCAGTGGGCCATAGAACGCCTATTTTTGGTTTTATTTGTTTTATAAATTCTCCCTGAAAAAATCATTTTATTTTATTTGGTTTCTAAATTCTTCCTGATAAAATCATATTTTTTTTATTATTTTTTTTTCTAAAGTCTCCCTGAAAAAAAAAAAAAAAAAACAACCAAAAAAAACAGTGGGAGATTAATATTGGCCTTTCTGCTTGTGTGCCAGTCTTGACTCCTGGGTGCGTCATCTCTCAGTCAGTGGGCCATAGAACGCCTATTTTTGGTTTTATTTGTTTTATAAATTCTCCCTGAAAAAATCATTTTATTTTATTTGGTTTCTAAATTCTTCCTGATAAAATCATATTTTTTTTATTATTTTTTTTTCTAAAGTCTCCCTGAAAAAAAAAAAAAAAAAAACAATCAAAAAAAACAGTGGGAGATTAATATTGGCCTTTCTGCTTGTGTGCCAGTCTTGACTCCTGGGTGTGCCATCTCTCTCTCTCTCTCTCTCTCTCTCTCTCTCTCTCTCTCCAATTGTGGTCCATAGAAAGCCTATATTTTTTTTCCTTGATTTGGGTTCTAAAATCTACCAGAGAAAATAACTACATCAATCATTGGTAGAAAAATATTGGCCTCTGGGTTTGTGTGCCACTCCTGACTCCTGTGTGCGTCATCTCTCAGTCAGTGGGCCATAGAACGCCTATTTTTGTTTTTATTTGTTTTATAAATTCTCCCTGAAAAAATCATTTTATTTTATTTGGTTTCTAAATTCTTCCTGATAAAATCATATTTTTTTTATTATTTTTTTTTCTAAAGTCTCCCTGAAAAAAAAAAAAAAAAAACAACCAAAAAAAACAGTGGGAGATTAATATTGGCCTTTCTGCTTGTGTGCCAGTCTTGACTCCTGGGTGTGCCATCTCTCTCTCTCTCTCTCTCCAATTGTGGTCCATAGAAAGCCTACATTTTTTTTCCTTGATTTGGGTTCCAAAATCTACCAGAGAAAATAACTCCATCAATCATTGGTAGAAAAATATTGGCCTCTGGGCTTGTGTGCCACTCCTGATTCCTGTGTGCGTCATCTCTCACTCAGTGGCCCATAGAAAGCATATAGTTTGTTACATTTGTTTTCTAAATTCTCCCTGCAAAAATCTATTTATTTTTTTTTGGGGGGTTTCTAAAGTGTTCCTGAAAAAAAAAAAAATAAAAAAAAAATAATAGTGTGACATTAATATTAACATTTGTGCTTCAGTGACAGTCCTGCGTGTGGGGCATCTCTCTAATTTGCAGCCACCAAAAAAAGAGTGTGTAACATTGGGCCTGATTTTCGCTGTGGTCTCACCAACCTGTAAAGGGGTAGCTAAATCATACTGAAGTTATAGCTCACCGTGTAAGTTGTGTGACTGCAACAAATAACGTTAGTTTGGTTACGTTTTTAAAACAATGAGGAAGTCTAGTGGAAGAGGTCGTGGCCGGGGGCGTTCATTGTCAGCTGGTAATGAGGGTAGTGGTAGTGGTGGAGCATCAGGTGGTCGTGGGGGAAAAAATATTGCACCTAAGTCTGGAGCTGTGGAGCCAGGTTCGTCGTCCGGCTACACAAGGCCTCGAACGCTCCCTTTTCTGGGATTAGGAAAACCGCTTTTAAAGCCGGAGCAGCAAGAGCAAGTTTTGGCTTATCTTGCTGACTCAGCCTCTAGCTCTTTTGCCTCATCTCGTGAAACTGGTAAAAGTAAAAGCAGCGCGTCGTTAGTGGATGTTCACGGTCAGGGACAAGTCACTTCCTTGTCCTCTTCAGCAAAAACAACAACAGAGAAGAATGCAGCAGGCGACACAACGGGTTACTCCATGGAGCTCTTTACACATACCGTCCCTGGCTTAGAAAGTGAAGCAGTTAACAGTCCATGCCCATTACAAATTGAATCTGACATGGAGTGCACTGACGCACAGCCACAGCCAGACTACTATGCTGGTCCTTTGACTCAGACCACAACATTGCCCTCGCAGGGTGCTGATCAAGAATCAGACCCTGATGAGACTATGTTGCCCCATCACGAACGCTATACCACCGAACGACACGGTGACACAGACGAAGTTGCGCAGGAGGTACAAGAAGAGTTATTAGATGACCCAGTTCTTGACCCCGATTGGCAGCCATTGGGGGAACAGGGTGCAGGCGGCAGCAGTTCTGAAGCAGAGGAGGAGGAGGGGCCGCAGCAGGCATCAACATCGCCACAGGTTCCATCTGCCGGGCCCGTATCTTGCCCAAAACGCGTGGCAAAGCCAAAACCTGGTGGAGGACAGCGTGGCCATCCGGTTAAAGCTCAGTCTGCAATGCCTGAAAAGGTATCCGATGCTAGAAAGAGTGCAGTCTGGCATTTTTTTAAACAACATCCAATTGATCAGCGCAAAGTCATCTGTCAAAAATGTTCTACTTCCTTAAGCAGAGGTCAGAATCTGAAAAGTCTCAATACTAGTTGCATGCATAGACATTTAACCACCATGCATTTGAAAGCTTGGACTAACTACCAAACGTCCCTTAAGGTTGTTGCACCCTCGGCCAATGAAGCTAGTCATCAACGCAACATCCCTTCCGGCAGTGTAGGACCACCATTTAGCGCACCACCTGCTGTATCTGTGCAGGTATCTTTGCCAGGCCAAAGCAGTCAGGGTCAGGGAATCACCAGTTTCGTAGTAGGAAACACTGCATCTAGGGCACCGGCGGCAACAATACCATCTCCCACCGTCTCTCAGTCTGCCATGTCCACCGGCACCCCCGCTAGTTCCACGATCTCCAGCTCTCCAGTCCAGCTCACCCTACATGAGACTATGGTTAGAAAAAGGAAATACTTAGCCTCGCATCCGCGTACACAGGGTTTGAACGCCCACATAGCTAGACTAATCTCGTTAGAGATGATGCCCTACCGGTTAGTTGAAAGCGAAGCTTTCAAAGACCTGATGGACTACGCTGTACCACGCTACGAGCTACCCAGTCGACACTTTTTTTCCAGAAAAGCCATCCCAGCCCTCCACCAGCATGTTAAAGAGCGCATCGTCCATGCACTCAGGCAATCTGTGAGCACAAAGGTGCACCTGACAACAGATGCATGGACCAGTAGGCATGGCCAGGGACGTTACGTGTCCATCACGGCACACTGGGTAAATGTGGTGGATTCAGGGTCCACAGGGGACAGCAAGTTTGGGACAGTTCTGCCTAGCCCACGGTCTAGTAAACAGTTGTCTGTAGCCGTTCGCACCCCCTCCTCCTCCTCCTCCTCGTCCTCCTGCAGAAGCAAGAGCTCGTCCACAGACCGCAGTCGCACAAACACTCCATCCGCACCTGCCACTGTTGCACACCAGGTCTCCCATTATGGGGCAGCTACTGGCATACGTCAGCAGGCTGTATTGGCTATGAAGTGTTTGGGCGACAATAGACACACCGCGGAAGTTCTGTCCGAGTTCTTGCAGCAAGAAACGCAGTCGTGGCTGGGCACTGTAGATCTTGAGGCAGGCAAGGTAGTGAGTGATAACGGAAGGAATTTCATGGCTGCCATCTCCCTTTCCCAACTGAAACACATTCCTTGCCTGGCTCACACCTTAAACCTGGTGGTGCAGTGCTTCCTGAAAAGTTATCCGGGGTTATCCGACCTGCTCCTCAAAGTGCGTGGACTTTGCGCACATATCCGCCGTTCGCCTGTACACTCCAGCCGTATGCAGACCTATCAGCGTTCTTTGAACCTTCCCCAGCATCGCCTAATCATAGACGTTGCAACAAGGTGGAACTCAACACTGCACATGCTTCAGAGACTGTGCGAACAGAGGCGGGCTGTTATGTTTTTGTGGGAGGATACACATACACGGGCAGGCAGTAGGATGGCAGACATGGAGTTGTCAGGTGTGCAGTGGTCGAAGATTCAAGACATGTGTCAAGTCCTTCAGTGTTTTGAGGAATGCACACGGCTGGTTAGTGCAGACAACGCCATAATAAGCATGAGCATCCCCCTAATGCGTCTGCTGATGCAAAGTTTGACGCACATAAAGGATCAGGCGTCTGCACCAGAGGAAGAGGAAAGCCTTGATGACAGTCAGCGATTGTCTGGTCAGGGCAGTGTACATGACGAGGTACCGGGCGAAGAGGAGGTGGAGGATGAGGAGGATGATGGGGATGAGTATATTTTTAATGAGGAAGCTTTCCCGGGGGCACGGGAAATTGGTGGCGTGGCAAGGCCGGGTTCTGGTTTTTTGAGGGACACAAGTGACGTAGATTTGCCTGCAACTGCCCCTCAACCAAGCACAACCGCAGATTTGACAACGGGAACTTTGGCCCACATGGCGGATTATGCCTTGCGTATCCTCAAAAGGGACACACGCATTACAAAAATGATGAACGATGACGATTACTGGTTGGCCTGCCTCCTTGATCCTCGCTATAAAGGCAAATTGC
The DNA here is from genome assembly GCF_032444005.1 of Ranitomeya imitator. Lineage (NCBI taxonomy): Eukaryota > Metazoa > Chordata > Amphibia > Anura > Dendrobatidae > Ranitomeya > Ranitomeya imitator. The sequence goes on along the minus strand of NC_091282.1, from coordinate 52,314,101 downwards.
AAAATATTATGCCACATGAGAACTTGGAACTAATATTAGCAACAAAACAATCAACTCTTGTTGACCGTTTGCTTCTGGCATTCCCTGCACACAGCGCCCGTGATCGTTCTCACACGAGCTCCAGGGGCCAGCAGACCAGAGGTGTTAGAGGGGCAGAAATCAGAAGTGGCGTTGGACAGAGGGGTTTTCTGACCAGGTTGTGGAGTGATTTTTCTATGACCGCAGACAGGACAGGTACTGCAGCATCAATTCAAAGTGACAGGAGACAACATTTGTCCAGTATGGTTACAAACTATTTTTCATCCCTTATCGACGTTCTCCCTCAACCGTCATTCCCATTTGATTACTGGGCATCCAAATTAGACACCTGGCCAGAATTGGCAGAATATGCATTGCAGGAGCTTGCTTGCCCGGCAGCTAGTGTCCTATCAGAAAGAGTATTCAGTGCTGCAGGTTCAATACTAACAGAAAAAAGGACTCGTCTGGCTACCCAAAATGTAGATGATCTAACCTTCATTAAAATGAACCACAACTGGATTTCAAAATCTTTTGCCCCACCCTGCCCGGCTGACACCTAGCTTTCCTATGAAAAGGTCTTGCCTGTGGACTATTCTGAATGACTTTTCCAATCTCGTAATTTTCTTCACCTGATTGTCCAGCATACGACATGTTTCCACCTCACGAAATGGCCAAACTCCCCACACGGGGCCGTGCTATCGCCACTTTGCGCTTGGACCCTTGAGAGTGCTGTTTGTCTGAAGAGGTGGGTGTGGCCGCTTTTGGTCGACGGCACTGCCACTGGGTCCCTCATAGTACAATAAAGTGTCTCTGGCGGTGGTGGTGCGCACCCAACGTCAGACACACCGTTGTAATATGAGGGGCCCTGTGCCTGTACCGCCGGCCACAAGACAGTTCCCCCCCCCAGCTCAAACAGTGCTCTACCACTAGCAAAATTATCTCTCACAGCTTCACCAATGTGTAGTCTAGCCGCTGACATCCTTCAATGCCTGGCACTGACAATACCATTGTTTTGACATTTTTGTTATGTTAGGCCTTCGAAGCCTGTCTGCGGTCCCTTCTTTCTACAACTACTACACTGACCAGGCCACTGCTGGCCGTGTTACCCTGGAACCAATTTAAAAGTGCCTACAGTCAGCCCAATTTTGTTATGTTAGGCCTTCGAAGACTGTCTGCCGTCACTCCTTCCACTAGACTTCCACTGACCATACACTGCTGCCCATGTACCCCTGGAACCAATTTAAAGTGCCTACAGCCAGCCCAATTTTGTTATGTTAGGCCTTCGAAGCCTGTCTGCGGTCACTCCTTCCACTAGACTTCCACTGACCAGACCACTGCTGCCCGTGTACCCCTGGAACCAATTTAAAAGTGCCTACAGCCAGCCCAAGTTTGTTATGTTAGGCCTTGGAAGCCTGTCTGCGGTCACTCCTTCCACTAGACTTCCACTGACCAGACCACTGCTGCCCGTGTACCCCTGGAACCAATTTAAAAGTGCCTACAGCCAGCCCAAGTTTGTTATGTTAGGCCTTGGAAGCCTGTCTGCGGTCACTCCTTCCACTAGACTTCCACTGACCAGACCACTGCTGCCCGTGTACCCCTGGAACCAATTTAAAAGTGCCTACAGCCAGCCCAAGTTTGTTATGTTAGGCCTTGGAAGCCTGTCTGCGGTCACTCCTTCCACTAGACTTCCACTGACCAGACCACTGCTGCCCGTGTACCCCTGTAACCAATTTAAAAGTGCCTACAGCCAGCCCAAGTTTGTTATGTTAGGCCTTGGAAGCCTGTCTGCGGTCACTCCTTCCACTAGACTTCCACTGACCAGACCACTGCTGCCCGTGTACCCCTGGAACCAATTTAAAAGTGCCTACAGCCAGCCCAAGTTTGTTATGTTAGGCCTTGGAAGCCTGTCTGCGGTCACTCCTTCCACTAGACTTCCACTGACCAGACCACTGCTGCCCGTGTACCCCTGGAACCAATTTAAAAGTGCCTACAGCCAGCCCAAGTTTGTTATGTTAGGCCTTCTAAGCCTGTCTGCGGTCCATTCTTTCAACTACTACTACACTGACCAGGTCACTGCTGCCCGTGTACCCCTGGAACCAATTTAAAATTGCCTACAGCCAGCCCAATTTTTTTATTTTAGGCCTTCGATGCCTGTCTGCGGTCCATTCTTTCAACTACTACTACACTGACCAGGTCACTGCTGTCCGTGTACCCCTGGAACCAATTTAAAATTGCCTACAGCCATGTGTTATTATTTTAGGCCTTCGATGCCTGTCTGCGGTCACTCCTTCCACTAGGCCTCCACTGACCACACCACTGCTGTCCGTGTACCCCTGGAACCAATTTAAAATTGCCTACAGCCAGCCCAATTTTTTTATTTTAGGCCTTCGATGCCTGTCTGCGGTCCATTCTTTCAACTACTACTACACTGACCAGGTCACTGCTGTCCGTGTACCCCTGTAACCAATTTAAAATTGCCTACAGCCATGTGTTATTATTTTAGGCATTCGATGCCTGTCTGCGGTCCATTTTTTCAACTACTACTACACTGACCAGGTCACTGCTGCCCGTGTACCCCTGGAACCAATTTAAAATTGCCTACAGCCATGTGTTATTATTTTAGGCCTTCGATGCCTGTCTGCGGTCACTCCTTCCACTAGGCCTCCACTGACCACACCACTGCTGCCCGTGTACCCCTGGAACCAATTTAAAATTGCCTACAGCCAGCCCAATTTTTTTATTTTAGGCCTTCGATGCCTGTCTGCGGTCCATTCTTTCAACTACTACTACACTGACCAGGTCACTGCTGCCCGTGTACCCCTGGAACCAATTTAAAATTGCCTACAGCCATGTGTTATTATTTTAGGCCTTCGATGCCTGTCTGCGGTCACTCCTTCCACTAGGCCTCCACTGACCACACCACTGCTGTCCGTGTACCCCTGGAACCAATTTAAAATTGCCTACAGCCATGTGTTATTATTTTAGGCCTTCGATGCCTGTCTGCGGTCACTCCTTCCACTAGGCCTCCACTGACCACACCACTGCTGTCCGTGTACCCCTGGAACCAATTTAAAATTGCCTACAGCCATGTGTTATTATTTTAGGCCTTCGATGCCTGTCTGCGGTCACTCCTTCCACTAGGCCTCCACTGACCACACCACTGCTGTCCGTGTACCCCTGGAACCAATTTAAAATTGCCTACAGCCAGCCCAATTTTTTTATTTTAGGCCTTCGATGCCTGTCTGCGGTCCATTCTTTCAACTACTACTACACTGACCAGGTCACTGCTGCCCGTGTACCCCTGGAACCAATTTAAAATTGCCTACAGCCATGTGTTATTATTTTAGGCATTCGATGCCTGTCTGCGGTCCATTTTTTCAACTACTACTACACTGACCAGGTCACTGCTGCCCGTGTACCCCTGGAACCAATTTAAAATTGCCTACAGCCATGTGTTATTATTTTAGGCCTTCGATGCCTGTCTGCGGTCACTCCTTCCACTAGGCCTCCACTGACCACACCACTGCTGTCCGTGTACCCCTGGAACCAATTTAAAATTGCCTACAGCCATGTGTTATTATTTTAGGCCTTCGATGCCTGTCTGCGGTCACTCCTTCCACTAGGCCTCCACTGACCACACCACTGCTGCCCGTGTACCCCTGGAACCAATTTAAAATTGCCTACAGCCAGCCCAATTTTTTTATTTTAGGCCTTCGATGCCTGTCTGCGGTCCATTCTTTCAACTACTACTACACTGACCAGGTCACTGCTGTCCGTGTACCCCTGGAACCAATTTAAAATTGCCTACAGCCATGTGTTATTATTTTAGGCCTTCGATGCCTGTCTGCGGTCACTCCTTCCACTAGGCCTCCACTGACCACACCACTGCTGTCCGTGTACCCCTGGAACCAATTTAAAATTGCCTACAGCCATGTGTTATTATTTTAGGCCTTCGATGCCTGTCTGCGGTCACTCCTTCCACTAGGCCTCCACTGACCACACCACTGCTGTCCGTGTACCCCTGGAACCAATTTAAAATTGCCTACAGCCAGCCCAATTTTTTTATTTTAGGCCTTCGATGCCTGTCTGCGGTCCATTCTTTCAACTACTACTACACTGACCAGGTCACTGCTGTCCGTGTACCCCTGTAACCAATTTAAAATTGCCTACAGCCATGTGTTATTATTTTAGGCATTCGATGCCTGTCTGCGGTCCATTTTTTCAACTACTACTACACTGACCAGGTCACTGCTGCCCGTGTACCCCTGGAACCAATTTAAAATTGCCTACAGCCATGTGTTATTATTTTAGGCCTTCGATGCCTGTCTGCGGTCACTCCTTCCACTAGGCCTCCACTGACCACACCACTGCTGCCCGTGTACCCCTGGAACCAATTTAAAATTGCCTACAGCCAGCCCAATTTTTTTATTTTAGGCCTTCGATGCCTGTCTGCGGTCCATTCTTTCAACTACTACTACACTGACCAGGTCACTGCTGTCCGTGTACCCCTGGAACCAATTTAAAATTGCCTACAGCCATGTGTTATTATTTTAGGCCTTCGATGCCTGTCTGCGGTCACTCCTTCCACTAGGCCTCCACTGACCACACCACTGCTGTCCGTGTACCCCTGGAACCAATTTAAAATTGCCTACAGCCATGTGTTATTATTTTAGGCCTTCGATGCCTGTCTGCGGTCACTCCTTCCACTAGGCCTCCACTGACCACACCACTGCTGTCCGTGTACCCCTGGAACCAATTTAAAATTGCCTACAGCCAGCCCAATTTTTTTATTTTAGGCCTTCGATGCCTGTCTGCGGTCCATTCTTTCAACTACTACTACACTGACCAGGTCACTGCTGTCCGTGTACCCCTGGAACCAATTTAAAATTGCCTACAGCCATGTGTTATTATTTTAGGCCTTCGATGCCTGTCTGCGGTCACTCCTTCCACTAGGCCTCCACTGACCACACCACTGCTGTCCGTGTACCCCTGGAACCAATTTAAAATTGCCTACAGCCATGTGTTATTATTTTAGGCCTTCGATGCCTGTCTGCGGTCACTCCTTCCACTAGGCCTCCACTGACCACACCACTGCTGTCCGTGTACCCCTGGAACCAATTTAAAATTGCCTACAGCCAGCCCAATTTTTTTATTTTAGGCCTTCGATGCCTGTCTGCGGTCCATTCTTTCAACTACTACTACACTGACCAGGTCACTGCTGTCCGTGTACCCCTGGAACCAATTTAAAATTGCCTACAGCCATGTGTTATTATTTTAGGCCTTCGATGCCTGTCTGCGGTCACTCCTTCCACTAGGCCTCCACTGACCACACCACTGCTGTCCGTGTACCCCTGGAACCAATTTAAAATTGCCTACAGCCATGTGTTATTATTTTAGGCCTTCGATGCCTGTCTGCGGTCACTCCTTCCACTAGGCCTCCACTGACCACACCACTGCTGCCCGTGTACCCCTGGAACCAATTTAAAATTGCCTACAGCCAGCCCAATTTTTTTATTTTAGGCCTTCGATGCCTGTCTGCGGTCCATTCTTTCAACTACTACTACACTGACCAGGTCACTGCTGTCCGTGTACCCCTGGAACCAATTTAAAATTGCCTACAGCCATGTGTTATTATTTTAGGCCTTCGATGCCTGTCTGCGGTCACTCCTTCCACTAGGCCTCCACTGACCACACCACTGCTGTCCGTGTACCCCTGGAACCAATTTAAAATTGCCTACAGCCATGTGTTATTATTTTAGGCCTTCGATGCCTGTCTGCGGTCACTCCTTCCACTAGGCCTCCACTGACCACACCACTGCTGTCCGTGTACCCCTGGAACCAATTTAAAATTGCCTACAGCCAGCCCAATTTTTTTATTTTAGGCCTTCGATGCCTGTCTGCGGTCCATTCTTTCAACTACTACTACACTGACCAGGTCACTGCTGTCCGTGTACCCCTGTAACCAATTTAAAATTGCCTACAGCCATGTGTTATTATTTTAGGCATTCGATGCCTGTCTGCGGTCCATTTTTTCAACTACTACTACACTGACCAGGTCACTGCTGCCCGTGTACCCCTGGAACCAATTTAAAATTGCCTACAGCCATGTGTTATTATTTTAGGCCTTCGATGCCTGTCTGCGGTCACTCCTTCCACTAGGCCTCCACTGACCACACCACTGCTGCCCGTGTACCCCTGGAACCAATTTAAAATTGCCTACAGCCAGCCCAATTTTTTTATTTTAGGCCTTCGATGCCTGTCTGCGGTCCATTCTTTCAACTACTACTACACTGACCAGGTCACTGCTGCCCGTGTACCCCTGGAACCAATTTAAAATTGCCTACAGCCATGTGTTATTATTTTAGGCCTTCGATGCCTGTCTGCGGTCACTCCTTCCACTAGGCCTCCACTGACCACACCACTGCTGTCCGTGTACCCCTGGAACCAATTTAAAATTGCCTACAGCCATGTGTTATTATTTTAGGCCTTCGATGCCTGTCTGCGGTCCATTCTTTCAACTACTACTACACTGACCAGGGCACTGCTGGCCGTGTACCCCTGGAACCAACATCAGAAAATATAAAAATAAGTATTTTGCTTATAAAAAAGAAAATACTGGTGAGATATCAAATGCAGACATTTTAACATTAAAAACAAACACACAACTCTAATCTGGTACAGTACTAAAAATGGCCACCAGCTACAATTACTTTCTCCTGCAAGTAGTTAACTGAAAGTTTTTTTAAATTGAAAACACACATATGGCATCCACCGAGTGTTGTCCTGTCGCGTCTTCTTTATATTATTGCCGAGAAGATGCAAAATAATGAAAATAATAAAATCATTAATTACCAAAATAATAGAGAAAGTCAACACCACATTGCAAATAAACATTCATTCCAAATAAAGAAGCAGGGCGCGTCCGAGGGTGAGTATATACCTAATAAGAATATAATCACCCTCGGACGCGCAATGCTTATTTCCAACAGCCTTCCTTCCTAAGAATCAGCCCTTCCGTCGTGTAGAGAGACGTTGTGTTACACTCCAAGGTGTTCCCCAGGTTGCCTTTCCTGAGCTTCGATCTTCCGGCTCTCGTTTAGTAGTTCTTGGAAACTACTCTGCATTAGGCCTTCAAATTGGGTATGGGGTGTAGAGAGATGGTGTGTTCCACTCCAAGGTGTTCCCCAGGTTGCCTTTCCTGAGCTTCGATCTTCCGGCTCTCGTTTAGTAGTTGTTGGAAACTACGCTGCATTAGGCCTTCAAATTGGGTATGGGGTGTAGCGAGAGGGTGTGTTACACTCCAAGGTGTTCCCCAGGTTGCCTTTCCTGAGCTTCGATCTTCCGGCTCTCGTTTAGTAGTTCTTGGAAACTACACTGCATTAGGCCTTCAAATTGGGTATGGGGTGTAGAGAGAGGGTGTGTTACACTCCAAGGTGTTCCCCAGGTTGCCTTTCCTGAGCTTCGATATTCCGGCTCTCGTTTAGTAGTTGTCGGAAACTACGCTGCATTAGGCCTACAAATTGGGTATGGGGCGTAGAGAGAGGGTGTGTTACACTCCAAGGTGTTCCCCAGGTTGCCTTTCCTGAGCTTCGATATTCCGGCTCTCGTTTAGTAGTTGTCGGAAACTACGCTGCATTAGGCCTACAAATTGGGTATGGGGTGTAGAGAGAGGGTGTGTTACACTCCAAGGTGTTCCCCAGGTTGCCTTTCCTGAGCTTCGATCTTCATGCTCTCGTTTAGTAGTTGTCGGAAACTACGCTGCATTAGGCCTACAAATTGGGTATGGGGTGTAGAGAGAGGGTTTGTTACACTCCAAGGTGTTCCCCAGGTTGCCTTTCCTGAGCTTCGATCTTCCGGCTCTCGTTTAGTAGTTGTTGGAAACTACGCTGCATTAGGCCTTCAAATTGGGTATGGGGTGTAGCGAGAGGGTGTGTTACACTCCAAGGTGTTCCCCAGGTTGCCTTTCCTGAGCTTCGATCTTCCGGCTCTCGTTTAGTAGTTCTTGGAAACTACACTGCATTAGGCCTTCAAATTGGGTATGGGGTGTAGAGAGAGGGTGTGTTACACTCTAAGGTGTTCCCCAGGTTTCCTTGCCATTGCTTCGGTCTTCCGACTCTCGTTTAGTAGTTGTAGAAAAGTACACTGCATTAGGCCATACAAAATGGGTATGGGGTGGAGAGAGATGGTGTGTTACACTCCAAGGTGTTCCCCAGGTTGCCTTTCCTGAGCTTCTATCTTCAGGCTCTCATTAAATTGTGGTTAAATGGAACAACTGCATTTGGCGTACTAGTTGGTTTGGGGCCTACTATCGGTGTCTGCCACTCCTTGCTGTTCTCCTCCACTGAACAAAGCTGTGCCGCCTGTTTACTACGGTTGCCAATTTTGAACTGCATTTCGACTACTTACTGATTTGGCCCTACTCTCTGTGTCAGCCTCTCATTCCAGTTGTCCTCCACTGCAATGCCCCCTGGTTATTCCTGTGTTACCAATTTTGAACTGCATTTAGCCCACTTTCTTCTTTGGGCCTATATCTGTGTTTCCACTTCATCGTGCCCATTGCCCAGCCAGTGATAGATGAGTCTGCTGGTACATTGACCCATAACGCAACATTCCCCGTGCACGCTACACAACAACATTGTGACCCTGCTGAAAGTCAGGTTGCTCTTCCCGCATACCATACCACCTTACACGGGGACAAAGAGGAAGGTGCAGATGAAAGTGCAGGTTCCTTCATCAGGTGGGGGGAGGAATACTAGTTGGCGACGTCACTGGCACAGGGCCTCTCATAGTACGCAAAAGTGTTGCTGCCGGTGGGAGGCGCCCCCGCCGTGCAAACACACCGCTGTACTTTGAGGGGCCCTGTGCCAGTGCCAATGCCAACGAGTGGGCCCCCCCTGCTTGCTCAGGTTCACAGCACTTGCAAAGTTGAAATACTTACCTCTCCCTGCTCCACTGCCGTGACGTGGTCCAGATTTCCTGGGCCCACTAATTACTTGAACCAGCCCTACCCCCCACAACTTTAGCCAAATGACCCCCAATTTCAAATGCCTTCCAATTATTATAAGGTAAATTACGCTTGACAAGCTTCATTAAGAAGAATGGATGGTTTTGACATTAAAATGGCCACTCTAGGTGTTTTCCTGGCCCCCACTCACTGCCGACTATGCTGCCCCATTGACTTGCATTGGGTTTCGTGTTTCGGTCGATCCCGACTTTACGTCATAATCGGCCGATTTCACTCGACCCGACTTTGGACATAGTCGGGTTTCGCAAAACCCGGCTCGACTCTAAAAAGGTCAAGGTCGCTCAACTCTACTTGTGATCATAGCCATATGTAAACTGTAGCTCAGCTGCCCTCGGTTATTTCCATTTCTCCACATGTGGTGGTTGAAACTGGTCAGGATTATTGCTTTGTTGGTTGTAAACCTTTAAAATAAACAATAGGTGATGTCACAGCTCACCTCCTCCCTTTCCTATGCAATGTAAGATAACAAATCTATATGCAGTAGATAACACAGGATCCACCATTCACAATAGGTGATGTCACAGCTCACCTCCTCCTCCTGTACAATGACTGATAACACCTCTATATACAGTAAATAACACAGGATCCACCATTCACAATAGGTAATATCACAGCTCACCTCCTCCCTTTCCTATGCAATGTAAGATAACACATCTATATGCAGTAGATAACTGTTGTGAATTCTGTTATCGAACTCCCTCCTGTGGTCATGAGTGGTACTTCAGCGAGTTCTGTCCATGGACTCCCTCTGGTGGCTGTGAGTGGAGCTGCTGCTTCTGAAGTTCCTTCCACAGGTGACGTAGTTTGTTCTTTGGCTGGCTGCTCTATTTGACTCCACTCAGATCGTTGCTCCATGCCAGCTGTCAATGTTCTTGTACTGGTTCAGTTCGCTCTTGGATCTTTCTGGTGACCTGTCTACTCCAGCAGAAGCTAAGTCCCTGCTAGTTAATTTGTTCATTGTTTCCTTGTCCAGCTTGCTATCATGATTTTGTCTTGCTAGCTGGAAGCTCTGGGATGCAGAGTGGCACCTCCGCACCGTGAGTCGGTGCGGAGGTCTTTTTGCACACTCTGCGTGGTCTTTTTGTAGTTTTTTGTGCTGACTGCAAAGATACCTTTTCTATCCTCTGTCTGTTTAGTAAGTCTGGCCTCCCTTTGCTGAAACCTGTTTCATTTCTGTGTTTGTGACTTTCATCTTAACTCACAGTCAATATATGTGGGGGGCTGCCTTTTCCTTTGGGGAATTTCTCTGAGGCAAGGTAGGCTTTATTTTCTATCTCTAGGGCTAGTGGCTAGTTAGCTCTTAGGCTGTGAAGAGGCGTCTAGGCAGTGTTAGGTACGCTCCACAGCTATTTCTAGTTGTGTGATAGGATTAGGGGTTGCAGTCAGCAGAGCTCCCACTTCCCAGAGCTTGTCCTGTGTGAGTTTAACCATCAGGTCTTTCCAGGTGCTCCTAACCACCAGGTCCATAACAGATAACACAGGATCCACCATTCACAATAGGTGATGTCACAGCTCACCTCCTCCTCCTGTACAATGACTGATAACACCTCTATATACAGTAGATTACACAGGATCCACCATTCATAATAGGTGATGTCACAGTTCACCTCCTCCTCCTCCTGTACAATGACTGATAACACCTCTATATACAGTAGATAACATAGGATCCACCATTCACAATAGGTGATGTCACAGCTCACTTCCTCCTCCTGTACAATGACTGATAACACCTCTATATACAGTAGATAACACGGGATCCACCATTCACAATAGGTGATATCACAGCTCACCTCCTCCTCCAGTACAATGACTGATAACTCCTCTATATACAGTAGATAACACTGGATTCACCATTCACAATAGGTGATGTCACAGCTCACCTCCTCCTCCTGTACATTGACTGATAACACCTCTATATACAGTAGATAACACAGGACCCACCATTCACAATAAGTGAAGTCACAGCTCACATCCTCTCCTTTACTGTACAATAACTGGTAACACATTTATATGCAGCTGATAACACAGAATACACAATTTACATTAGGTAACGACACAGCTCATCGCATCCTCCTCCTGCACAATGACTGTAAATAACCTCTATATACAGTAGATATGGCAGGATCCGACATTCAGAATATGTGATGTTACAGCTCACACCCTCCCCCTTCCTTCACAATCAGCTTTAGACAGATCAGAGCATGCTTAGAATTAAAGTTTCGACGGTTTCTATGCAAAAGATGGGGTCTGATTAAGTCTATTGCTGCTAATGTCCATGTTTGAGTAGGAGTCCTAAATGAGGTCATCATAGACAGTGAAAAATAAAAAAAGCGTTATATAAAATGTAAAAAGAAATTCAGCTCATTTTCTGATGACGTATTATTTTTAAGAAAAGGACAGATGCGGGAAATATATTGAGGGAAATTATCATCTTCCAGAATTTCTTCCATTCATCTTTCATACACAGGAATTCACTTACCCAACACATCAGGCTCCACTATCCAAATTTTCAAAAATAACCAACCTTTCCCTTTCGGGAATGTCTATACCCTGTAATAACCCGGTCTTGGCTAAAAAGTAATGCAAGCAGCTTCTATCTTCACCTAATTTCTCTTTTCTTCTAGGTTATGAGCCCCTGTCACTCATTAAGCTCATGTTTATTGTACTTGTAGCTCTTATGGTCCCATGTTATGTATATAAACCCCTCTGTGTTTCATATGTAAAGTGCACTGGAAAGTAACTGTAATGGCTGAAATTATTTTAATTTCCATAGGGGCTAAATCTATAATCAAATAGTAAATAGTAAAAAAGCACTGGTATAACACAACTTTTTTTAGGCAGTCTTAATGGAAACAACTCATGTTATAAAAAAGTGGTGAAGTTTCTTGTTATATAGTAACTAGATGGTGGCCCGATTCTAACGCATCAGGTATTCTAGACTATGCATGTCCACGTAGTATAAAGCAGCCACGTAGTATATTGCCCAGTCACGTAGTATATAGCACAGAGCCACGTAGTATATTGCCCAGCCACGTAGTATATTGCCTGGTGAAGTAATATATTGCCCAGCCACATAGTATATTGCCCGGTGAAGTAGTATATTGCCCAGCCACGGAGTATATTGCCCAGTCACGTAGTATATTGCCCAGTCACGTTGTATATTGCCCAGTTACGTAGTATATTGCCTAGTGATGTAGCATATTGCCCAGCCATGTGGTATATTGCCCAGTCACGTAGTATATTGCCCAGTGATGTAGTATATTTCCCAGCCACTTAGTATATTGCCCAGCGACGTAGTATATTGCCCAGCCACGCAGTATATTGCCCAGCCACGTAGTATATTGCCCAGCCACGTAGTATACTGCCCAGCCACGTAGTATATTGCCTAGCCATGTAGTATATTGCCCAGCGACGTAGTATACAGCACAGAGCCACATAGTATATTGCCCAGCCACGTAGTATATTGCCCAGCCACGTAGTATATTGCCCAGTCACGTAGTATATTGCCCAGTCACGTAGTATATTGCCCAGTTACGTAGTATATTGCCTAGTGATGTAGCATATTGCCCAGCCACGTGGTATATTGCCCAGTCACGTAGTATATTGCCCAGTGACGTAGTATATTTCCCAGCCACTTAGTATATTGCCCAGCGACGTAGTATATTGCCCAGCCACGCAGTATATTGCCCAGCCACGTAGTATATTGCCCAGCCACGTAGTATACTGCCCAGCCACGTAGTATATTGCCTAGCCATGTAGTATATTGCCCAGCGACGTAGTATACAGCACAGAGCCACATAGTATATTGCCCAGCCACATAGTATATTGCCCAGCCACGTAGTATATTACCCAGTCACGTAGTATATTGCCCAGCCACGTAGTATATTGCCCAGCCACGTAGTATATTGCCCAGTCACGTAGAATATTGCTCAGTTATGTAATATATTGCCCAGCCACGTAGTATATTGCCCAGTTACGTAGTATATTGCCCGGTCACATAGTATACAGCACAGAGCCATGTAGTATATTGCACAGCGACGTAGTATATTACCCAGTCACGTAGTATATTGCCCAGTCACGTATGTCAGAGGTTAAAAAATAAACATATACTCACCTTCCGAGGGCCATTTGTCATTCGATCACATGACCGTGACGTCATGGCAGGTCCTTCTCGCGCAGGGCCTGTGATGACATCACGTCCTTCTCCCATACCACCGGAACCTGCTGCTTGCATGGAGCGGTCACCGAAGCATAGCGAGGAGCGGGAAAGGTGGCGGAGGGTGAGTATATGATGATTTTTTATTTTTTTTAAATATTTTTAACATTAGATGTTTTTACTATTGATGCTGCATAGGCAGCATCAATAGTAAAAACTTGCTCACACAGGGTTAATAGCAGCGGTAATGGAGTGCGCTACCCGCGGCATAACGTGGTCCGTTACCGCCGGCATTAACCCTGTGTGAGCGGTGACCGGGAGGGGAGTATGCGGGCACCGGGCACTGACTGCCGGGAGAAAGGAGCGGCCATTTTCTTCCGGACTGTATCTGTCGCTGATTGGTCGGGGCTGTTTTGCCGCGACCAATCAGCGACTTGGATTTCCTTAACAGACAGAGGCCTCGACCAATGAATATCCGTGACAGACAGAAGGACAGACAGACAGACAGACGGAAGTGACCATTAGACAATTATATAGTAGATTATATATTTCAGGGTAAATAAATTCTTCAGTGGGCAATTATATACTGTACAACTTAATATTTAAAGTAAAACAGTAAAAAACAGACCAAATAAGGCCCCTTTGTGACAAAAGCATGCATCACATGAATCATAGGCATAAATAGGTTAAAAACATGGGGGGGGGTGTAGTTATATTAAAATGCGTTATTGATTAATGCAACTCATTACTATTTTGTCTTCCTTGGCTAAACTTTACTTTCTCCAATGTATCCTGAATTCTGCAACCAAGTTCATATTTCTGTCCAGCCACTACACCGATGCCTGTACCCTGTGCCAGTCATTGCACTGGTTGCCCAATCGCTACAGAATACAACATAAAGCTATCACATTCAGCCAAAAAGCTCTCCACGGTGCTTGATCAGCCAAAGGCCAATAAAAGAAAAAAATATGCGTGCCCTAAAAGCACCACTTTTTTAGACTGGCCTATCACATCCCTTCTTTAACCCAACTTTTATCTGTTTCCTCCTTGCTACATTTTTCCTCTTAATCGTGTGTTTCCTACACCCTCCATTGGCTCAGTAACACTTGGTATCTGCATATATACAGATAATGGCTGATGACCTGTTCATGCAGATTTTTCATGACTACCTTTACTCATTACAAAGATGGCTGGACCATACAATACAATACAATCACTTTTTACCTTTTGTAAAGTGCTATGGAATATGTTGACTCTCTGCAAATCTAAATTATTTTTATTATTACCGTACTGTACATTTGATAACTTCTTGACAACTTGGTCTGTGTCCATTATGACTATCCTAGAAGGGTTGGTGCCGAATGTGAACATTTCACCATTTCTTATTTACGCTACCGATGACTATTTGGATATTACCAAGGTCCCGAGCCAAGGTTGGTGCAATCTGCTTCATCATATCTGTGATTATACATGTACATGTGTGTACTGGTTGTTGTTATATCTGTCATACACCGTAATCAGTGAACAAGGCTCCATGTAAGCTGTATACCGTGGTCATTATGATCGCCATGTTACAGGAACTTGTCGTGTACGATGCTTATCATGGTTCCAGTAGACTCCACATTACAGCGATCAGTGAGTAACACCATCACACTTACAGCAATTTGTAAGAATTAATCCCCAGCTCTGGAGCAGCTCAGCTGTTCGCCACCAGTAGCCTGGCCCCGGGGGTGTCATTAGCTGCTAATTATCGTCATGTATTAGCCATTAAACATATTTGGAAGGAAACTGGCTTTTTTCATTAGCATTGTTAGCATAAAGTGTAAGTTGGTAAAAACCACTGTCCCTGGGAGATTGTTATGCGTCTACATTGCACTAAAACCCTCCCTGATGATGTGTGCAGCGCACATACAATAAATGTACAGGACCATGTGCACTGTAAAATTTCTTATCTATAGTGAAGACAAGGAAGAAATGCTAATGATGCTTCAATGGTGCTCAACAAAGGTAAGACTATAAAGGGGGCAGGAGTAGCCATAATAAGCAGATCCTGGTTCAGGCGTGGGACCAAAGACCAACTCTGCCACACGAGAGCAGGCTTCAAGCTTTTTCAGCATGGCTTATAAGTCTCCTTACACTGGCATGCCAGGTATATCACTCTGCATAAGAAGAAATGTTACCCCTTAAATCTCAGTTGGAGACCTTTCATATAGCCATATCAGATCTCATGTTTTGCACTGAGGAGGAGCAAAACCCACGAAACCTGTGTTTGCATATTGAGATTCTGGTTTGACTTTTATCCTACGTCATGTGGTAAGGCTCGTTGGAGGATCACTATTGACTTCTAGGGTCGTAGTTGGCAACAGAGGTCAACTCTCAAAAAGGCAATTTTCATCTTTAATCTCTGATGTCTTGAAGATGTTATCTCACCAACATCATTTATCACCTAACTGCAAAATGGGTGAAAAATGTATTAATGGTGGGGGTCCAACCATAGGAACCTTAACCATAGAGTTGAGCAAAATGATTTGCAGTGCCCTGGTCCAGGGGTCATGTCACTAATAGAGTCCTTCAAGCCTCCTCTTATACGCCGACATCCTCGGTGCTCTTCTGATTAGTAAACCTGGAATTTGTTTTGCTCCTCAACGATGACATTATGTGGGGACAATTAATCAGAAGAAGTGTCAGGCATGCCGAGAGATTGGAAGATGGATCTGGTCCAGCAGCCATTGACTACCAAAGTGGCTACAAGACTACTTCACCATTCATGAGAATAACTACATCCATTACCTCTGCTTCATTCACTATCTATGGTGGATGCACCCTCTCCCCATAAACCAGTAGAAGTGAGTAGAGTGGTAGTTATCGATGCACACTTCTGCTTTACCGCTATTCTTCAAAAGTCTTTGGGACCCCAATCTTAGTCATGTAGGGGATCTCCATTGAACATACATCAATCATCACCTTTCCTGTTGCGTACCTCAATATTATCCTATAACTTACAACCTAATTTTCCGTATCGGTGACCACGTTATCGGTAAAGGTCCAAAAAAAAAAAAAAGAAGAAGAAAGAAAAATGATTGGATAGACCTACGTAAAACCTTAAAAAATAACCCTTGATATTTGATCAGTTTCTAATATTTAACCAGTAAGCCATTATTTATGCTCTCGTTAACGTTTAAAAAGGGTTAATCCATTGCTTTCAACGTTAAATGAATACCTTCCCACAAAAACATAACTAACCGGTCCCCACAAGCCTTGTAAATGTGCACCCCCCCCATAGCGAGATGGTGTTTAAATCTGTCCGGGAGGTTGGATATTGCCTTCTTAAGTGGACTCTACTGTATTACAAGCTTCTGTGGTAATACTGACCTGAATGCATCTCCATTTTATGTACTTAAATATTCATAAGGAGCTTTGCAACATTAATATCTTAGATGGCTTACAAGAACACTTAAATAATGTGTCCTGCTCCCTCTCACCGGCAAAAAAAAAAAAAAAGTCCCAGCCGTTTCCAATTTGTGTAATGCATTGGGCCATTTTAATAATTGTTTAGGGATTTAAACCACTGGTTCCGCTGGTTGACGGCACATGGTGTAATTATTTTGCCAGCCGCTCTTATCTTGTGTTAATCCTGCTTGTTTTAGAAGCAGAAAGTGAAAGATTAGTTAAGGAGAACACCAGGGAGAGCAGACGCTGGGGCGAAAAGTTGGCCAACGTTGGTATTTGTGCACAATGACCGCACAGCGGGGTGGTCGGGTCCTGCTCTTCTCTGTATCATTACTACACCTATATTTCTTTTCTCATTAAAATATTCAAGCAGTGCTGTGCAAAAAAAGTATCTGCCCCCCATTCCAAATTTTACTTACCGTAATTGATTTTATAATTTTTTTCCAACGCATGTATCACTTTTTCCACGTTACCTCAATTTTAACAAATGTATGAGGATGGAACATGATTTTGTGTCATTTTGCTACTGTAGTATTTAATCAGAAAATGACCTTATTGATGCATGTGCTATTTAAACAATTTTGGCAAACAAAAATTCAACATCATCTTTGTTAAACATTAAAATTAGTACTTTTTCTTTTGTCTTTTAATGAAAAGTTTTCATCACGATTACAATTACTAATAACATCTCTATACATAGCTGATAACACATGATCAGCTGTGTATTCACAATAGGTGATGTCACAGCTCACCTCCTCCCCCTGTACAATGACTAATAACACCTCTATATACAGTAGATAACATAGGATCCACCATTCACAATAGGTGATGTCACAGCTCACCTCCTCCTCCTGTACAATGACTGATAACACCTCTATAGACAGTAGATAACACAGGATCCACCATTTACAATAGGTGATGTCACAGCTCACCTCCTCCTACTGTACAATGACTGATAACACCTCTATATACAGTAGATAACACAGGATCCACCATTCACAATAGGTGATGTCACAGCTCACCTCCTCCTGTACAATGACTGATAACACCTCTATATACAGTAGATAACACAGGATCCATCATTCACAATAGGTGATGTCACAGCTCACCTCCTCCTGTACAATGACTGATAACACCTCTATATACAGTAGATAACACAGGATCTACCATAATAATAATAATAATAATAATCTTTATTTTTATATAGCGCTAACATATTCCGCAGCGCTTTACAGTTTTGCACACATTATCATCACTGTCCCTGTTGGGGCTCACAATCTAAATTCCCTATCAGTATGTCTTTGGACCATTTACAATAGGTGATGTCACAGCTCACCTCCTCCTCCTGTACAATGACTGATAACACCTCTATAGACAGTAGATAACACAGGATCCACCATTCACACTAGGTGATGTCACAGCTCACCTCCTCCTTCTCCTGTACAATAACTGACAACACCTCTATATACAGTAGATAACACAGGATCCACCATTTACAATAGGTGATGTCACAGCTCACCTCCTCCTACTGTACAATGACTGATAACACCTCTATATACAGTAGATAACACAGGATCCACCATTCACAATAGGTGATGTCACAGCTCACCTTCTCCTGTACAATGACTGATAACACCTCTATATACAGTAGATAACACAGGATCCATCATTCACAATAGGTGATGTCACAGCTCACCTCCTCCTGTACAATGACTGATAACACCTCTATATACAGAAGATAACACAGGATCCACCATTCACAATAGGTGATGTCACAGCTCACCTCCTCCTCCTCCTGTACAATGACTGATAACACCTCTATATACAGTAGATAACACAGGATCCACCATTCACAATAGGTGATGTCACAGCTCACCTCCTCCTACTGTAGAATGACTGACAACACCTCTATATACAGTAGATAACACAGGATCCACCATTTACAATAGGTGATATCACAGCTCACCTCCTCCTCCTGTACAATGACTGATAACACCTCTATATACAGTAGATAACACAGGATCCACCATTCACAATAGGTGATGTCACAGCTCAACTCCTCCTCCTGTACAATGACTAATAACACCTCTATATACAGTAGATAACACAGGATCCATCATTCACAATAGGTGATGTCACAGCTAACCTCTTCCTCCTGTACAATAACTGATAACACCTCTATATACAGTAGATAACACAGGATCCACCATTTACAATAGGTGATGTCACAGCTCCCCTCCTCCTACTGTACAATGACTGATTACACCTCTATATACAGTAGATAACACAGGATCCACCATTCACAATAGGTGATGTCACAGTTCACCTCCTCCTCCTCCTGTACAATGACTGATAACACCTCTATATACAGTAGATAACACAGGATCCACCATTCACAATAGGTGATATCACAGTTCACCTCCTCCTCTTCCTGTACAATGACTGATAACACCTCTATATACAGTAGATAACACAGGATCCACCATTCACAATAGGTGATGTCACAGCTCACCTCCTCCTCCTCCTGTACAATGACTGATAACACCTCTATATACAGTAGATAACACAGGGTCCACCATTCACAATAGGTGATATCACAGCTCACCTCCTCCTCCTGTACAATGACTGATAACACCTCTATATACAGTAGACAACACAGGATCCACCATTCACAATAGGTGATGTCACAGCTCACCTCCTCCTCCTCCTGTACAATGACTGATAACACCTCTATATACAGTAGACAACACAGGATCCACCATTCACAATAGGTGATGTCACAGCTCACCTCCTCCTCCTCCTGTACAATGACTGATAACACCTCTATATACAGTAGATAACACAGGGTCCACCATTCACTATAGGTGATATCACAGCTCGCCTCCTCCTCCTGTACAATGACTGATAACACCTCTATATACAGTAGACAACACAGGATCCACCATTCACAATAGGTGATGTCACAGCTCACCTCCTCCTCCTCCTGTACAATGACTGATAGCACCTCTATATACAGTAGTTAACACAGGATCCACCATTCACAATAGGTGATATCACAGTTCACCTCCTCTTCCTGTACAATGACTGATAACACCTCTATATACAGTAGATAACACAGGATCCACCATTCACAATAGGTGATGTCACAGCTCACCTCCTCCTCCTCCTGTACAATGACTGATAACACCTCTATATACAGTAGATAACACAGGATCCACCATTCACAATAGGTGATGTCACAGCTCACCGCCTCCTCCTCCTGTACAATGTCTGCTAACACCTCTATATACAGTAGACAACACAGGATCCACCATTTACAATAGGTGATGTCACAGCTCACCTCCTCCTCCTTCTGTACAATGACTGATAACACCTCTATATACAGTAGATAACACAGGATCCACCATTCACAATAGGTGATGTCACAGCTCACCTCCTCCTCCTGTACAATGACTGATATCACCTCTATATACAGTAGATAACACAGGATCCACCATTCACAATAGGTGATGTCACAGCTCACCTCCTCCTCCTGTACAATGACTGATATCACCTCTATATACAGTAGATAACACAGGGTCCACCATTCACAATAGGTGATATCACAGCTCACCTCCTCCTCCTGTACAATGACTGATAACACCTCTATAGACAGTAGACAACACAGGATCCACCAGTCACAATAGGTGATGTCACAGCTCACCTCCTCCTCCTCCTGTACAATGACTGATAACACCTCTATATACAGTAGATAACACAGGATCCACCATTCACAATAGGTGATGTCACAGCTCACCGCCTCCTCCTCCTGTACAATGTCTGCTAACACCTCTATATACAGTAGACAACACAGGATCCACCATTTACAATAGGTGATGTCACAGCTCACCTCCTCCTCCTTCTGTACAATGACTGATAACACCTCTATATACAGTAGATAACACAGGGTCCACCATTCACAATAGGTGATATCACAGCTCGCCTCCTCCTCCTGTACAATGACTGATAACACCTCTATATACAGTAGACAACACAGGATCCACCATTCACAATAGGTGATGTCACAGCTCACCTCCTCCTCCTCCTGTACAATGACTGATAACACCTCTATATACAGTAGATAACACAGGATCCACCATTCACAATAGGTGATGTCACAGCTCACCTCCTCCTCCTCCTGTACAATGACTGATAACACCTCTATATACAGTAGATAACACAGGATCCACCATTCACAATAGGTGATGTCACAGCTCACCTCCTCCTTTCAGAATTAATTTTGCACACTCTTATTACGTGATTCAATGCAAGACATAGGGTCAGGGGTCTGTTCATTGCAGCTAATATACATAGAGTCTAAAAAATCCCCCATATCAAAATGATATTAGAAGAAAGAATTTAAAAAATACATTTAAAGAGAACCTGTTTGTTCCTCTTTCCTCCCAACTGCTCAGCGTTACTGTTCTCGGAACGGCTGCAGACGGAGGAGCAGATGACCAGACCTGTCCATCAGCTTCCTCCAAATTATAAAAAAACAAGTTTTGTCCATGTGCAGTGTTCTCCATTTGGAGAAGACGGATGGACCGGTCTGGTCACCTGCTTCTCCATCAGCCGTCATGGTGTCATCAATAATAGTAATAGTAAGCTGTAATAAGCTGTATGTGCATTCCACCAGGCTTAATAAGATTTAGCAAAAATCTTCACCTTATCTGAGATGCGCGTTGAGATGACCTTTCTATAGCAGTTACTTCATTATAACCATTTACTAATGGAAGTTCTCGTACCAATTTAAGTCACAAGTCATGTGAATTATCATGACAGCTATAAGGCATCAATAACATCTCACTAGTGGAGTATTTATTAGGTAATTTGCCCCAATAAATAGAAGAAAAGGTCTCAATAGATTTACCACTTGTAGGATATATAATGAAGCAGCTATAGGGGATGCAGATGTAGAAGTTCCAACAGAAACCAAAACCCATCTGCCACATAAGACACCAATATTACTCATACCTCCAACCATCCCAGATGCAGCAGGAAAGTCTTCCATACGGGGAGCTGTCCCAGGATATCAGAAAATATCCCAACTATAGCTATATACAGTATCTATGCCCTAAGGACACAAGAACAGTTCAATGCAATGATGGAGCAGGGAACCAACAAATCCCTACTCCACCATTCAATCTGGGTAGAATCTGAATGTGACGTTACCAGCAGCTGAGATCAGCTCAGCAAAGAAGCAGGAGAAAGATACGTAGGATTCTTGTGTGGACACATCATGCTCTGTGGAGAGAGATTTTGAGAGGCATCATAATGTATGGGGCATCATACTCTGTGGGGGGACTGTGGGGGCAGCATACTCTATGGGGCATCATACTCTGCGGGGGGACTGTGGAGGCAGCATACTGTATGGGGCATCATACTCTGCGGGGGGACTGTGGGAGCAGCATACTGTATGGGGCATCATACTCTGTGGTGGGACTGTGGGGGCAGCATACTGTAGGGGGCATCATACTCTGCGGGGGGACTGTGGAGGCAGCATACTGTATGGGGCATCATACTCTGTGGTGGGACTGTGGGGGCAGCATACTGTATGGGGCATCATACTCTGTGGTGGGACTGTGGGGGCAGCATACTGTATGGGGCATCATACTCTGCGGGGGGACTGTGGAGGCAGTATACTGTATGGGCCATCATACTCTGTGGTGGGACTGTTGGGGCAGCATACTGTATGGGTCATCATACTCTGCGGGGGGGGGGGACTGTGGAGGCATGTGTGGAAGACTGTAAGGGGCTTCATGCTGTGTGTAGCGAGACTAAGTGCAGGAAGCAGACGGCAAGGCACAGACAGCTGAATGTAAGTATGTACTGTTTGTTTTTTTACGCTGGTAACCAGGGTAAACATCGGGTTACTAAGCGCGGCCCTGCGCTTAGTTACCCGATGTTTACCCTGGTTACCGGGGACCTCGGGATCGTTGGTCGCTGGAGAGCGGTCTGTGTGACAGCTCTCCAGCGACCAAACAGCGACGCTGCAGCGATCCGGATCATTGTCGGTATCGCTGCAGCGTCGCTAAGTGTGACGGTACCTTTAGTGGGGCATTAGTGAAACTAAGTGGGGCTTCATACTGAGTGTGGGTGACGGTGGTGGCCATCATACTGTGGGTGGGTTCATGTAAGGACAGCATAATGTCTGTGTGTGGGTGTGAGGATATCATAGTGTGTGTGGGTGTATGTGGGAACATCATATTATTTTGGGTGGGTGTGGAGGGTATCACACTGGCTGTGCAGGGCATTGTAGAGGGCATCATACTGCGTGTGACAGGGCACAGTGGGAAGCATTATACTGTGTGCGGGTGGATGCAGGACATCAAGTTGTGTGGGGGGTGATTTAAGGGGATCCTACTGTGTTTGGGAGAGTTCTGGTAGAATGAACTGTGGGAGGTACCATATATTGTGCAGGGGAGCATCATACTGCATGTGGGGTACGCTGTGGGGATCATATCATGTGCAGGGGCATCATACTGTGAGTGGGTGGCAGTTTGTACATCATATTGTGTGGGGGACTGTGGAAGTATGAACTGTGGAAGGCATCAAACTATAGGTGTGGATACTGGGTGCATCATGCAGCATATGGGGCACTGGATGCAATAAATTGGGAGTGGATGATTATAAGGCCATTATACTGTGTGTGAGAGGCTGTGAGCGCATCACACTCTGTATGGTGGGCACTGCAGAGTCCACATTGTGTGGGAAAACTAATGGGTGTCACTAGGAGCAATTTTTTTTCCCTCCATGTCCGAGAAAAACTGTAGCCACACTCATCTGAATTTGATCTGAATAATTGGACCGTTTTTCTCAGATGTGGAGACATTGATGGATGATATTACTGCGTGGGGTACAATTTGTGGGACTATTGTAGTCTTTATTATGCATTGCATAACAGATGCAAACATGCATTAGCCTTAGGTTAACCCTGGAGTTTCGAGGGACAAATCTTCTTTATTTGCTGATTCCTTGGTGTCTTATCCAAGTGGTCTGCAGTCTCTTCTTTCTGTATTTTCTTTCTAAGCTCTTCACAACGAGAAGTTAAAAAGCCTAAGTGATAGTCAAGCGGTGTCCGTGCACTTCCACTGAGTAACGTGCATGTCTAATGAATGTACTGCTTTACATCACTAAACACTAATTACACAGCTGGTTAAGTCGGTAATGGACAGAAATATTGTTTCTCATTTCCTCTTCGTAACGTCCATGTTCCTCTCAGAAATTAATGAGGTTCAAAAAGCAAATTTGCAATCCAGGGTTTATCTTTGTAGGTAATATGACATCTACGAATCTTGTTTTACTCACAGTATTATTGTATGTTCTAAGATATCTTTGGAGGAGCAAAGGATTAATATCATGGGTGGTAATTATGGGTAAAATAGACAAGAGAGGCCAATGATAATTCAAGGAAATAGTTCTTCTCAAGCTGGGACTGATCACCGCTCGGCCTTATTGCCCCTTCTCATGCTTGAGCTGAGTCTTAAGTGGTCTTACGATGTTCTGATTGATGACTCATCTAAAACTATATTGTTAGCATCCAGTCTATCAGAAATCACTCAACTATCTCTCTCCTGTAGAGTGTAAAGGTACCGTCACATTTAGCGACGCTGCAGCGATCTAGACAACGATCCCGATTGCTGCAGTGTCGCTGTGTGATCGCTGGAGAGCTGTCACACAGACAGCTCTCCAGCGACCAACTATGCAAAGTCCCCCGCTTAGTAACCCGATGTTTACCCTGGTTACCAGCGTAAATGTAAAAAAACCAAACACTACATACTTACATTCCGGTGTCTGTCCCCCGGCGCTGTGCTTCTCTGCACTGACTGTGAGCGCCGGCCGGAAAGCACAGCGGTGACGTCACCGCTGTGCTCTGCTTTCCGGCCGGCGCTTACACAGTGCAGAGAAGCACAGCGCCGGGGGACAGACACCGGAATGTAAGTATGTAGTGTTTGGGTTTTTTTACATTTACGTTGGTAACCAGGGTAAACATCGGGTTACTAAGCGCGGCCCTGCGCTTAGTAACCCGATGTTTACCCTGGTTACCAGTGAAGACATCGCTGAATCGGCGTCACACAAGCTGATTCAGCGATGTCTGCGGGAGTCCAGCGACAAAATAAAGTTCTGTACTTTCTGCTCCGACCAATGATGTCACAGCAGGATCCTGATCGCTGCTGCGTGTCAAGCACAACGATATCGCTCGCCAGGATGCTGCAACATCACGGATCGCTAGCGATATCGTTCAGTGTGAAGGTACCTTAACCCCTA
This sequence comes from Ranitomeya imitator, assembly GCF_032444005.1. Taxonomy (NCBI): domain Eukaryota; kingdom Metazoa; phylum Chordata; class Amphibia; order Anura; family Dendrobatidae; genus Ranitomeya; species Ranitomeya imitator. The sequence goes on along the minus strand of NC_091282.1, from coordinate 52,289,145 downwards.
TCTGACCTCGGACAGGATAGTACGTCCGAGGTCAGATCCCCTGCTTTGATTCAGGGCTCCGCGGTGAGCCCGCATCAAAGCCGGGACATGTCAGCTGTTTTGAACAGCTGACATGAGCCCATAATAGGCGCGGGCAGAATCGCGATCTGCCCGCACCTATTAACTAGTTAAATGCCGCTGTCAAACGCAGACAGCGGCATTTAACTACCGCTTCCGGCCGGGCGGCCGGAAATGACGTCATCGCCGACCCCCGTCACATGATCGGGGGTCGGCGATGCTTGTGAATGGTAACCATAGAGGTCCTAGAGACCTCTATGGTTACTGATCGCCGGTAGCTGTGAGCGCCACCCTGTGGTCGGCGCTCACAGCACACCTCCATTTCTGCTACATAGCAGCGATCAGCAGATCGCTGCTATGTAGCAGAGCCGATCGCGTTGTGCCTGCTTCTAGCCTCCCATGGAGGCTATTGAAGCATGGCAAAAGTAATAAAAAAATGTGAAAAAAAATGTGAAAAAAATAAAAAAAAATATAAAAGTTTAAATCACCCCCCTTTCGCCCCAATCAAAATAAATCAATAAAAAAAAAAAATCAAATCTACGCATATTTGGTATCGCCGCGCTCAGAATCGCCCGTTCTATCAATTAAAAAAAAGCATTAACCTGATCGCTAAACGGCGTAGCGAGAAAAAAATTTGAAACGCCAGAATTACATTTTTTAGGTCGCCGCGACATTGCATTAAAATGCAATAATGGGCGATCAAAAGAACGTATCTGCACCAAAATGCTATCATTAAAAACATCAGCTTGGCACGCAAAAAATAAGCCCTCAACCGACCCCAGATCACGAAAAATCGAGACGCTACGAGTATCGGAAAATGGCGCAATTTTTTATTTTTTTTTTTAGCAAAGTTTGGAATTTTTTTTCACCACTTAGATAAAAAATAACCTAGTCATGTTAGGTGTCTATGAACTCGTATTGACCTGGTAAATCATAATGAATGGTCAGTTTTAGCATTTAGTGAACCTAGCAAAAAAGCCAAACAAAAAACAAGTATGGGATTGCACTTTTTTTGCAATTTCACCGCATTTGGAATTTTTTCCCCGTTTTCTAGTACACGACATGCTAAAACCAATGGTGTCTTTCAAAAGTACAACTCGTCCCGCAAAAAATAAGCCCTCACATGGCCAAATTGACGGAAAAATAAAAAAGTTATGGCTTTGGGAAGGAGGGGAGTGAAAAACGAACACGGAAAAACGAAAAATCCCAAGATCATGAAGGGGTTAAGCTCTTATGGTTAGTGGGGTCCTCTGTCTCCTGTAGAGTGTAAGCTCTTATGGTTAGCGGGGTCCTCTCTCTCCTCTCCTTCGCATGTAGTTTCCAAGTAATTACAAGGTTTCCAGTATTGGGATTCGAGCAAACAATTGTTTGCTATATATCAAATTTTTGGAGAAAATTTGGCACAGCTGGCAAATTAGAAATTAAAAAAAAAATCTGTTCATTTCTAATCTTTACTTAAACAAATCTCATAACATGTTAAAGTTGCAGGTGTCACATGTTGGAGGCTGTGATACAGAAATTCAAAAATTGTCACTTTCCAATGATATGTTTCTGGAACTGCACAGGACACTTACATTTTCACTTATAAGCTGTTCTAAGAATACTATCATAGCAAACATCCAAACTGGGTCTCAGTCCCTCATTGGCAGAGTTTAATTCTGCTTATTCAGCAGCTGAATCTGCTGATATTTCTGGTGAGAAGGTGTGCAGGACCCTTGGACTTGGGGACAACCTTACATGAGTGGTAGGATGAAAGGCAAAGGGTGGTGTCATTCGGCACTGGACCACCCCAAATCACATGATTCATAGAGGCTGGGTAGTCTGCAAATTTGACATGTTGAAGCATTTTTTATAGTTGAACCTATTTTTTTAAACCTATTTTGAACCATGTGGGGATGACAGATGCCCTAAGTTGACCCACAAAAAAATCAAGCCCTCACATGGCTATGTTAAAAATATATATATATATGATTCTTGAAAGAAGGGGAGAGAAAAACTGAAAGTGCCAGAATGTAAAAAAAATTCTAATAAAAGGAAACAATAAAATAGAATAATAAATATGTTGAAGCTTTCACTTGCATATAACAATACATTTGTCCTGTTGAGTATACTGCTTTTGTAGTCATCATTTTCTCTCTCACTGGATACTAATTAGATCTCTATTACCTTCCCAAACTTTTTATAGTTTCATTATCTTCTAGGTCCTGTGCCACAGAAGAGCTATAGATCATGTCTGTAAGATTGTGGCATTCATTACCTCCTAATGCTGTTTTCTTTTTAGATCATTAGACCAAATTGTGACCTGACCTGTGAACTGTGAAATTGATTGTTGCCTTTAATGGTCAACGGCCCATTTTCTAATCGATGCGAGGAACTTTTTTTTTTAATTTTTTTTATATATATTTAAATTATACATAGGTATAATGCTTGTTAAATGTATCTACCACTTTGTTTCTGTAGTTATTCTACATCAATCTAAAATATGGATGTGGCTTTCATCATCCGAGGATGATGAAGGATGAACATAAATTCCTCGGCTTTCAAGAGTTTAGGAAACACTGAGTAATACATTAGTGGTTAGGGATAAGGTTAGATAAAGCTGATTGCTGTGAGGAACAGGGCTCCCCGGGAAAGAGCTGGTCTATTCTCCCATCCATTAGTCAACACTGAATGAATAGTTTTACAAGTAAGTAAATATTGCAGATGTCATTTATATGCTGGATGCTCACATCCTTGAAAGAAGGCTAAATGAAAAAAAGGATTTTTATGCTTTTCCGGGACCATTTTTTAATGCATTGATATTCATATTTCTGCACCAGATAAGTCTGTAATTCTAAACTGTAGAGGATGTTTTTACAATAAAGTTTTCCTTAGCTTAATCCCGTAGTTCTTTATAAAGCTTACTTGTAACATTCATGTCGGTACCTCTTTCTTCTGTTTCCACTTGTGCCGTACCTTTGTTGGTGGCAAAACATGGTGGCAATACGACAGTGTTATATCATTTTCTGGGGGTTAATTCCTTGGTTATTATTACCTCCTTCTGTGAGCCTTATGAGGGGCTGCTAACTAAATAAAGCCCTGAGTCCCTGTACTTAATGCCAGTTATAAGTTCTGCCTTACCTGGTCTACACCCAAGCTCTTGACTCCTGTTGCTCTTGTGAGTATTCCTGTTTCAGATACCGGTTTGCTTACTGACTATTGTTCTGCCTGACGATTTTGTGCTTGATCCATACCTCCTAGTTCTTACCTTGCTACATGGAGTATTCCTGCCAACTTGTTCCATCAGCCAGCAGGTACTGTTTGCCCTCAGACCAGGGCCCCTACGTAAGTCAAAATTCCTGGGCAGGTGTTATAGGGTGAAGACCAAGGTTTTCCTGGAACCTGACAGACAGAGTTGCTACTGCAAAGCCTGTCCATGTAAGCCCTATTTAGAGCTGCCAGGTGACCACAGACAAAGCAACTTTGCATCACTAAAAAGCTTACTTTCTTAACTGAAGACCAAAGAGTAGTGAGGTAGGAGTGGAGGGTTATATTGTCTGTAAATTTTATGCTGTCACAGGGGAACAGCATGGAGGGAGAAATACTTTTGATGAGAGCACACAATGAAGCTCTGAGATCGCATGAGGAAGAAACACCCACTCTGCACAGTTATAGAGAGAAAATTAACATTACAGGGATATTCCCATTTCATATATTTATGACATGTCCACAGCATCGACCAACATGAACTGTGTCTATCTTGAGAATGGGGACATGCCATACTCCTCTGTCAGTGGAGATTCATGGCCACCTTTATAAGTGTCGTGAAAATTGCTGAGGAAGAGCACTCTAAAATTTTCAGAACTCCCATAGAAATAAATAGAGAAAAGCACAAATATGCAACCACCTGTGGATGTGAGAAGGGTCTGTTCTTTAGGTTCTTTTTTTCAGTACTTAGAGCCTGGTATATGAAGACTGGCATTTTGAAACCCAATCTTAACGGGCATAGTAAAATAAGAATCAAAGTTCATCAAGAGGAGTGATTCATCATGGGTGTGGTAAAGTTCATCAAGAGGTGCCCGCCACTTAATGAATTGGCATGTCTTACAATGGTAGAACGCACCAGTAGTGCTAACCCAGTCAGGGACTGAAGTAAGTTTTTGGCATAACTTATGCCATCAAAGGGCTTTCCCACGCCCTATCCCGCCTAATTTCTGACCGAATGAATTGGGCTCTTCGTGTCTGCAGCAGTTTCTCCTCCGGTAATAAAAATTAACCGGCGGTTGTTCCAATAATGAAAGCTCCATCAGGGGGAAAACAAATCACAAAAAAAAGGTTCTCTTAGCCCAAATTTTAAAAATTGTACTCTATAAATTCTGTATTGATTACAAGAATTATACGGCTAGTCTCATCGTAATGCCCCTCTCCCCCATCCAGTAAAGCCAGTGTTACACTAAAATCACTCTGCTGGGTGAGAGCTTTCTAAATGCTGTCATACTTTATGTAATTCTTTTTCGAGTTAGGTTATGAGCCTCATTACCACACATATTAATAATTAATTATGTATTGATTTTTGAAAAATATTAAAGCAAATATTCACTGTACAATTCTGAGGGATAAATGCAGATTCAGCATTCCTGCAAGGCTATAAGAGTCCCACCAAATGTTTCTATGAGAATTGGTTTGCTGGGAACATTTGTCTAGTTTATAAATACTTTACTTTCGGCCCGCGTATATTAACAACCACATATAAAGCCAGTCTGTCAGGGGCATTAAAGTGAATGTATGAACAGAAAACAACATGCATATATGAAGTTTTCATTATTAATATTCTTTTTAAAAAAATTATGGTTTTTGTTTAATTTTTTTGCCAAAATCCATATAACAAAAAATTAAAAAAACATTGTTGACCATTATAAAAATCAGAATAATATGAGAAATTGTATTTTCTGTGGCTTTGCTAAATAGACTTGGACAAAATGATCAGATCCATCTCATTATTATAGAGAAAGGTCAAGATAAAGAGGTTGGACCATAAACAACATATTAACTTAACCACGGGATCTCATCTACTCCTTGGTACCACTGTTATAGAGGACCTTTCACCAAATTTTACATATTGTGCTGAAAACATAATATATTAGTGTCTGCGGAGTGAAATAAAACATTTTTTATTGTTTGCAATTTCACTTCTCCATTGCGGAGATATTAGCAATCAAAGAATTTGGCACCTAATGAGTTAACTTTAGTTAAGTCCAAGTGGGTGCTATCAGAGTTTTCACTGGGGGTGTGTACTTCTTTTCCCTGTATGAGTAGCTATCGCTGGGGGAGTGTACTACTTTTCCCTGTATGAGTTGCTATCGCTGGGGGAGTGTACTTCTTTTCCCTGTATGAGTTGCTATCGCTGGGGGCATGTACTTCTTTTACCTGTATGAGTTGCTATCACTGGGGGAGTGTACTTCTTTTCCCTGTATGAGTTACTATCGCTGGGGGAGTGTACTTCTTTTCCCTGTATGAGTTGCTATCGCTGGGGGAGTGTACTTCTTTTCCCTGTATGAGTTGCTATCGCTGGGGGAGTGTACTTCTTTTCCCTGTATGAGTTGCTATCGCTGGGGGAGTGTACTTCTTTTCCCTGTATGAGTTGCTATCGCTGGGGGAGTGTACTTCTTTTCCCTGTATGAGTTACTATCGCTGGGGGAGTGTACTTCTTTTCCCTGTATGAGTTGCTATCGCTGGGGGAGTGTACTTCTTTTCCCTGTATGAGTTACTATCGCTGGGGGAGTGTACTTCTTTTCCCTGTATGAGTTGCTATCGCTGGGGGAGTGTACTTCTTTTCCCTGTATGAGTTGCTATCACTGGGGGAGTGTACTTCTTTTCCCTGTATGAGTTACTATCGCTGGGGGAGTGTACTTCTTTTCCCTGTATGAGTTGCTATCGCTGGGGGAGTGTACTTCTTTTCCCTGTATGAGTTGCTATCGCTGGGGGAGTGTACTTCTTTTCCCTGTATGAGTTGCTATCGCTGGGGGAGTGTACTTCTTTTCCCTGTATGAGTTACTATCGCTGGGGGAGTGTACTTCTTTTCCCTGTATGAGTTGCTATCGCTGGGGGAGTGTACTTCTTTTCCCTGTATGAGTTGCTATCGCTGGGGGAGTGTACTTCTTTTCCCTGTATGAGTTGCTATCGCTGGGGGAGTGTACTTCTTTTCCCTGTATGAGTTACTATCGCTGGGGGAGTGTACTTCTTTTCCCTGTATGAGTTGCTATCGCTGGGGGAGTGTACTTCTTTTCCCTGTATGAGTTGCTATCGCTGGGGGAGTGTACTTCTTTTCCCTGTATGAGTTGCTATCACTGTGGATGTGTACTTCTTCCTCCTGTGTGAGTTGCTATCACTGGGGGAGTGTACTTCTTTTCCCTGTATGAGTTGCTATCACTGTGGATGTGTACTTCTTCGTCCTGTATGAGTTGCTATCGCTGGGGGAGTGTACTTCTTTTCCCTGTATGAGTTGCTATCGCTGGGGGAGTGTACTTCTTTTCCCTGTATGAGTTGCTATCACTGGGGGGAGTGTACTTCTTTTCCCTGTATGAGTTGCTATCACTGGGGGTGTATTTCTTCGTCCTGTATGAGCTGCTATCGCTGGGGGAGTGTACTTCTTTTCCCTGTATGAGTTGCTATCACTGGGAGGTGTACTTCTTTTCCCTGTATGAGTTGCTATCGCTGGGGGAGTGTACTTCTTTTCCCTGTATGAGTTGCTATCGCTGGGGGAGTGTACTTCTTTTCCCTGTATGAGTTGCTATCGCTGGGGGGAGTGTACTTCTTCATCCTGTATGAGTTGCTATCACTGTGGGTGTGTACTTCTTCGTCCTGTATGAGTTGCTATCGCTGGGGGAGTGTACTTCTTTTCCCTGTATGAGTTGCTATCGCTGGGGGAGTGTACTTCTTTTCCCTGTATGAGTTTCTATCACTGGGGGTGTACTTCTTCGTCCTGTATGAGTTGCTATCACTGGGGGAGTGTACTTCTTTTCCCTGTATGAGTTGCTATCGCTGGGGGAGTGTACTTCTTTTCCCTGTATGAGTTGCTATCACTGTGGATGTGTACTTCTTCGTCTTGTATGAGTTGCTATCGCTGGGGGAGTGTACTTCTTTTCCCTGTATGAGTTGCTATCGCTGGGGGAGTGTACTTCTTTTCCCTGTATGAGTTGCTATCACTGGGGGAGTGTATTTCTTTTCCCTGTATGAGTTGCTATCACTGGGGGTGTACTTCTTCGTCCTGTATGAGTTGCTATCGCTGGGGGAGTGTACTTCTTTTCCCTGTATGAGTTGCTATCACTGGGAGGTGTACTTCTTTTCCCTGTATGAGTTGCTATCGCTGGGGGAGTGTACTTCATCCTGTATGAGTTGCTATCACTGTGGGTGTGTACTTCTTCGTCCTGTATGAGTTGCTATCGCTGGAGGCGTGTACTTCTTTTCCCTGTATGAGTTTCTATCACTGGGGGGGTGTACTTCTTCCTGTATGAGTTGCTGTCACTGGGGAGTGTACTTTTCCCTGTATGAAAACAGGTGTTTTCCCTGTATGAGTAGCTATAACTGCGGGGCGTGTCCTTCTGCCTGTATGAGTTTCAATTGCTGAGGGCATGTACTTATTTTCCCTGTGTGAAATAAAGTAGAAAAAGGGATCAAATAGGCATATATAGTAACAAAATTAATAATTTTATTGGTAACCAAAAGTAGTGTACAAAAACAGTAACGATATATGAAGATAACACATGATAAAACTAGAGCAGGACAAAAACAGAGAGGCCCAGGAAATCCATAGTTGCAAATTGCCCATAATCATTGTAGCATAGAGTATAAAATATAAAGTGCAAGTGCCTATATATATGATAAAGTGGTAAGACCACCGCTCCCAGTATTGTACAATAAGATGGACATAACGAGTAGCAGGAGGGCTTTGTGAACTTACCACGGACAATGCAAAATAGGACCCTGGGCTAGGTGAAGTTAAACCCCGACGCACGTTTCGCGTGTCTACTGCATCGCTTTCTCAAGGGAAATGAGAGAGCAATGCAGTACACACGCGAAACGCGCGTACAGGTTTAACTTGACCTGGCCCAGGGTCCTATCTTGCATTGTCCGTGGTAAGTTCACAAAGCCCTCCTGCTACTCGTTATGTCCATCTTATTGTACAATACTGGGAGCGGTGGTCTTACCACTTTATCATATATATAGGCACTTGCACTTTATACTTTATACTCTATGCTACAATGATTATGGGCAATTTGCAACTATGGATTTCCTGGGCCTCTCTGTTTTTGTCCTGCTCTAGTTTTATCATGTGTTATCTTGATATATCGTTACTGTTTTTGTACACTACTTTTGGTTACCAATAAAATTATTAATTTTGTTACTATATATGCCTATTTGCTCCCTTTTTCTCCTTTATTCCATAAATTCTTGGAGTGGGCTCTTTTTCTCTTTGTGCTGCTTGTGGTAGGCTTCTGATTTAAGCCCCACTTCTCTGACATCTAATATGTCACTGAGGTTTTTGTATTTACTTCTCCCTGTATGAGTTTCGATCACTGGGGTGTGTACTTCTTCTCCCTGTATGAGTTGCTATTACTGGGGGTGTGTACTTCTTCTCCCTGTATGAGTTGCTATTACTGGGGGTGTGTACTTCTTCTCCCTGTATGAGTTGCTATTACTGGGGGTGTGTACTTCTTCTCCCTGTATGAGTTGCTATTACTGGGGGGGTGTACTTCTTCTCCCTGTATGAGTTGCTATCACTGGGGGTGTGTACTTCTCCCTGTATGAGTTGCTATCACTGGGGGTGTGTACTTCTTCTCCCTGTATGAGTTGCCATTACTGGGGGTGTACTTCTTCTCCCTGTATGAGTTGCTGTCACTGGGGAGTGTACTTATTTTCCCTGTATGAGTAGGTATAACTGAGGGGGTGTCCTTCTCCCTGTATGAGTTTCAATTGCTGAGGGCGTGTACTTCTTCTCCCTGTATGAGTTATCACTAGGGAGTGTACATCTTTCCCCTGTATGAGTTAGTATCACTGGGGAGTGTATTTCTTCCCCCTGTAAGAGTTATTATCACGGGGGAGTGTATTTCTTCTCCCTGTATGAGTTGTTGATAACATCCACTTGGACTTAATAAAAGTAAACTGATTAGGTGCCAATGCTTTGATTACTAATATCTCCGCAACAGAGGCAAAATAAAGAAAAAAAAACGTAGGGGAAAAAAAAAACATTTTATTCCAGTCTGCAGCCACTATGAATTTGTGTTTTCAGTTCAACATTTAAAATTTGATGAAAGGTCTAATCTAATTTAAGTTCATCTAAAAGTGTTACATCATTTTGATAAAGGAGCCACACAGAAAATGTAGAATGTAAAATCAGTAGGAAAATTCAGAGACTAAGGGTATGTTTCCATGTGGCTTATACTGAGCACTTTGGACGCAGCGGTTCATTGAACACATGCGGAAACACTGCATCCTATATAGAACGGTGCTATTTATCTTGTGGAGACTGAGCGTCTTCGCAAGATAAATAACCATGCTGCAGTCTATAAAGATGCGCCGCATGTGCGTATACGCAGGCCTGCCACCTGTGTCTTTGTACGTATAGTAGATATGAGATTTAAAAAAATCTCCTCCACTATGCTGTATCATCTGGACGCTGCGGATTGGATGCTGTGGCTGTAGCAAATACGCCACGTGGAAACATACCCTTATAGTCACTAGATTTTTTTTATTATTACTTTACTTTTGGAGACTATGCTTATTCACTACAAGCAAAATAAATTTTTCTTAAATCATATACACACTGGGGAAAGGATACAGTGTCATGATAATGGATCACCCCCACGTAAGGGCAATGGGGTACTCGGTACCGGTTCCTTCAGTTCCCACGGCTGGGATGTCACGGTGGCCCGACCCGGACCGTGGCCCTATGAGGGGCGCCCAATAAAAGGGGCTAGAGTTTCTAGATAACGGTAGTGTTCGTGACGCCACCTGTGGTATTCGGTCAGGGTGACCGACGCTGCTTAGGGGTTCGCTGGGGTGATGGAATGGCAGCTAGATGGTATACCTTCCCACAGGTGGAGTATATCCCCAGGGCTTCCCAGAAATGTAGATGTTGATGGTGGATGGTGCATGGCGCGGTGAATAATGAGGACACAATGGGTGCAGTCTCTTTACCTTTACTGAAGGCTTCAGCATCCACAGTCCAGGGTGCCGGATGGCAGGGTAGGCAGAGTCCGGCCGGTCTGATGGCAATTCCAGAGTCCCCCTATCCAGGTGGAAATCAGTAGCCTTCCCCTTGCGCACAGTAACGTAGTAGGTCCCTACGTGCATTAGCTCCCATAGGGTCCTCACTCTTGTTACTCTTCTCTCTGTCCCCCAGATGGATAGGACAAACCCGTATGACGGTGATGGCCTGAGGCTATTTTATAGGGACCCTAGCGTCGCCCCTCCTCCACGTTGCCACCTTGTCTGCTTTTAGGCTCTTAGGTCGGGCAGCCAACTTGGAATCGACTGTCCTGCCGGTCTCTGAAGTAAAGCGTAGAGTCTATTACTCCCTCGGTGTTCCAGCTACCGGATCTGCACTCAGTGGGAGGCAGCCTGCTTCTAGCTGGTCTCCCACTGGTGTTATACTCCTGTTGCTACGACTTCTGTGCTCACTCACTACGGCACACTTCCATTCTTGTCCTTTATTAGGAGGCTGCCGCATGGGTTGCAGGCGCAGCTCCGTGTCCTTCTTTCCTTCCTGGGCCGAGCCCAGTCGGCTCCTCTCTTCTCCTGCTGACTATCTCCTTCTACCTCCAGTCAGAACTGCCTAACTTCCTAACCAACTCCCAGTTTTACCCAAGTGTGAGGAGTGGCCTAATAGATAGAACCTTTTGCTCCCCCTGGTGGCCGGCGTGTGAAGTGTGTGTGTGGCTGTGATACCTGGCAGGGTGAACTCCTTTGGTGCCATCAGACGTAACATCGCTCCCCCTGGTGGAAGAACGACATTACTGCAACGACCAGGACTCTGGGGCACTGCAATAATGCCAGAATTTAGTATTATTTTACAATCCCCTGCCATTTAAGTATAGACAAAGATTCTTAAAAATCCATGATTTTCCAGGTATGCAAAAAACTGACTGATTTTCATCATTGCTTTGGATCAAATTTTCATCAGAAATTGGCCACAGTGGCGCTATTTTTACCATCAGAGTTTCATCAGCTTTTCTTACATGCAAACAAAAAGCAATGGAGGTTTCTCAAGCTTTTCCTATGAAACAGTAAGTAAAAAATGGATGACATCCATGTGCTGTCTGATTTTTCACAGACCCATAGACTTGTGTTGATTGGCGAGATTGATCCATGACCCAGATCAAAATCGGTCATATCTCTGTTTTTTGATACAGTCCACTTTGTCCACAAAAATACACGGAAGTGTGAGCAGCGCCAAACACTATAATAGGTATGAGTTCTGTCTGTGAAAAACACAGATAGAACCGGCATGTGAAACGCTAACGTCTGAAAGAGCCCTAAAAAATGGCTTAAATATTAGAAAGAACTTAGAGAAAATTATGGAAAAAGACTAATAAAATAAGCACTAAATTGTGTAAAAAGATTTAAAAATATATAAGTACTATCAAATATATTTTCATTGTAGTAAAATGCTATAAGCAAAAATACTAAATAAATGTATGAATGATACATTGTAATTCATTTCTAATTGTAATGTACTGTGACATATATTTTAGAAAATCTGTTGTGATCAAATAAATAATAGTTTAAGGATAAAAACTAAAATGTCTTATTATTTAGGAAACCCCATAATGCATTTAATTGAAACACAAATTTAAAAAAAATTAAATATATACTAAATAAGTAAAATAAATGTATAAAATGTGACTGCTGAAAAAATACAACTTATGCAAGTGAAAAAAAAATGTAATGGTATACACACGTGTTTTAATTTTTTTTAAATTCTGTGGAAGCATGGTTGAAAAGCAATGTCTGACTTTCATTTGTTCATTTTCATAGATCTTTTATTTATTATTACTGCATGTCAGATTCAAGTTATTTCTGTGACCATTGTGGGTTTTTTTTGTCATTAAACGAGGAGTACCAACAATTTTTGACCACGTGTGTATAGGATACAAACTGATAATTGAATCGTAAAAACACGTAAAACAAACATAGGTATATAAAATTCATTAAAAACTTTAAACTTTGCAACTGTTAAAAAAATGAAATAAGAAAAAGCAAGAAAGATAGCAGAAATATTTTTTTTTTAAATGTTGAATATAAGGTATATATAGGTATATAAAAAGCAAGGTTAAATAAAAAATGTTGCATGAACTAGAAGGGATCTACCGCAGAATGTATTATGCTACAATGGTTTGATCAAGGCAACACGATATCAACATGATGCAACGGTAACATAAAACAGATCGATATGTTTCATACCTTGGACTAAACCATAACGGGCAGACAAGTAATAATGTGTGAATATATTAATTAACTGCAGCAGACTGATAAACAGAAACAGGTTGTTACATGGATAACTTCATCATTGATCTGTGAATTTAATGTATGGAGAACGATAGCTTATCAATTATTAATCAATACATAATCACTATTTCCAGTGGTCAAGGAAGGCTTTTAATGGAATGACATTTGCAATATGTATTCACTCTGGATCTATAATTTTGCACTAATACAGCCTTTAAAAAACACCAAACGGTATTGGAGGCTAATTAATGATTTACAGCGCAGAGGTCCATCTCTTACCCCAGACTTTTATTACTTAGTCAGAGCATTATTCATCCCGTGATGCTGGTACAATAAATACAGAGGCAGCAGCGGAAGTTAGGATGAGAGCAACAGACATGTTCCAGGGAATGTGGTACTTGGCGACTATTATGTTCATAGAACATATCACAGCCTGTGGTCTCTTTATTAAAGGTTAAGAGAATGTTTATGCAGTATTTAAACCATTAACGAGTATGTTATTTTAAATGTTATAAATTAATACGAATATCTACCAAGACCATCGGAGGCAGTATTATAGTAGTTATATTCCTGTACAAAGTGGCAGTATTATCGTAGTTATATTCTTGTTCATAGGGGCACTATTATCTACTATATAATTGTCTAAGGGTCACTTCTGTCTGTCTCTCTGTCACGGATATTCATTGGTCGCGGCCTCTGTCTGTCATGGAATCCAAGTCGCTGATTGGTCGTGGCAAAACGCCCACAGACCATTGCCACGACCAATCAGCGACGGGCACAGTCCGGAAGATAATGGCTGCTCCTTACTCCCACGCAGTCACTGTCCGGCGCCAGCATACTCCCCCCCCCGGTCACCGCTCACATAGGATTAATGCCGGCGGTAACGGACCACGTTATGCCACGGGTAACGCACTCCATTACCGCCGCTATTAACCCTGTGTGACCAAGTTTTTACTATTGATGCTGCCTATGCAGCGTCAATAGTAAAAAGATCTAATGTTAAAAATAATGTAAAAAAATAAAAAATCATCATATACTCACCCTCCGGCACCTTTCCCGCTCTTCGCGACGTTCCGGTGCTAAGGATGGTATGCGACAAGGACCTTCCATGACGTCACGATCATGTGACCGTAACGTCATGGCAGGACCTTCTCACGCAGGCGCGAAGAAGCTGCAGTACCATGGAACAGGCAGGGGCAGCGTCAGCAGCAGGTGAGTATTTAATATTCACCTGTCCGCGTTCCATTCGCCGGGCGCCGCTCCGTCTTCCCGTCCCTCTTGCAGTGACTGTGCAGGTCAGAGGGCGCGATGATGTATTAGTGTGCGCCGCCCTCTGCCTGAACAGTCAGTGCGGAGAGACGGGACGCTGAGGAGCAGCGACGAGAGGTGAGTATGTGATTTTTTTTTTATTGCAGCAGCAGCAGCATTACATGTGGCACAATGCTGTATGGAGCGTCTATGGGGCCATAAAGAACTGCATGGAGCATTATATGGAGCATCTATGGGGCCATAAAGAACTGCATGGAGCATTACATGGAGCATCTATGGGGCCATAAAGAACTGCATGGAGCATTATATGGGGCATCTATGGGGCCATAAAGAACTGCATGGAGCATTATATGGGGCATCTATGGGGCCATAACTGTAAGGAGCATTATATGGAGCATCTATGGGGCCATAACTGCATGGAGCATTATATGGGGCATCTATGGGGCCATAATGAATTGCATGGAGCATTACATGGGACATCTATGGGGCCATAACTGCATGGAGCATTATATGGAGCATCTATGGGGCCATAACTGCATGGAGCATTATACTACGTGACTGGGAAAAATACTACGTGACTGGGCAATATACTACGTGGACATGCATATTCTAGAATACCCGATGTGTTTGAATCGGGCCATCATCTAGTGGTACTTATATTCTTGTACATAGGGGCAGTATTATAGTAGTTATAGTCTTGTACATAGGAGCAGTATTAGGCTATGTGCACATGTTCAGGTTTTTTCACATTTTTTCACGATAAAAACGCTATAAAAACACATTAAAAGTGCATACATTATGCATCCTATCATTTAGAATGCATTCTGCAAGTTTTGTGCACATGATGCGTTTTTTGCCACGAAAAAAACACATCGCGGTAAAAAAAGCAGCATGTTAATTAATTTTGCGGATTTTCTGTGTTTTTCCCGCTATTCTATGCATTTTGGAAAAAAAAATCACAAAAAACGCACAAAAACGCATCAAAAACGCATGAAAAAACGTGAAAAAAACGCATGCGGATTTCTGGCAGAAATGTCCGGTTTTTGTCAGGAAAATTTCTGCAAGAAATCCTGACGTGTGCATATACCCTTATAGTAGTTATATTCTTGTACATATAAGCAGTATTATAGTAGTTATATTCTTGTACATAGGGGCAGTATTATAGTAGTTATATTCTTGTACATAGGAGCAGTATTATAGTAGTTATATTCTTATACATAGGAGCAGTATTATAGTAGTTATATTCTTGTACATAGGAGCAGTATTATAGTAGTTATATTCTTATACATAGGAGCAGTATTATAGTAGTTATATTCCTGTACAGAGGAGCAGTATTATAGTAGTTATATTCTTGTACATAGGAGGTAGTATTATAGTAAAGAAAAAGCAACGAAGATCAGCTCACCTCCTCTCAGGCCCAGCGCACGGATCATGCAGTGCAGCAAGTAGTTTGAAGGAAAAAGCAGAAGTCCAGCGCGGGTGATGTCCATAAAAAATACCTTTTATTCCATATTCGTTAAAAGCACATAAATCCAAAGTCCATCTTCATATCCATAGACACAAAAACGGGTGATTCCTACCAGTGACAGTCACAGGCTTAACCCCTTAGCGACCGCCGATACGCCTTTTAACGGCGGCCGCTAAGGGTACTTAAACCACAGCGCCGTTAATTAACGGCGCTGTGGAAAAAGTCCATAGCGCCCCCCAGAGGCCGATTTTCTCCGGGGTCTCGGCTGCCGAGGGTAGCCGAGACCCCAGAGAACATGGTTAGGGGTAGGGTTAGGGCTAGGGTTAGGGCTAGGGTTGGGGCTAAATTTAGGGTTAGGGTTGGGGCTAAATTTAGGGTTAGGGTTGGGGCTAAACTTAGGGTTAGGCTTCTTTCACACTTACGTCGGTACGGGGCCGTCGCAATGCGTCGGCCCGACATACCGACGCACGTTGTGAAAATTGTGCACAACGTGGGCAGCAGCTGTAGTTTTTCAACGCATCCGCTGCCCAATCTATGTCCTGGGGAGGAGGGGGCGAAGTTACGGCCACGCATGCGCGGTCAGAAATGGCGGATGCGACGTACAAAAAAACGTTTCATTGAACGTTTTTTTGTGCCGACGCTCCGCCAAAACACAACTGATCCAGTGCACGACGGACGCGACGTGTGGCCATCCGTCACGATCCGTCGGCAATACAAGTCTATGGGCAAAAAACGCATCCTGCGGGCACATTTGCAGGATCCGTTTCTTGTCCAAAACGACGGATTGCGACGGAATGCCAAACGACGCAAGTGTGAAAGTAGCCTTAGGGCTAGGGTTAGGGTTTGGGGCTAAAGTTAGGGCTAGGGTTGGGGCTAAAGTTAGGGTTAGAGCTGGGATTAGGGTTAGGGTTTGGATTAGGGTTGGTATTAGGGTTAGGGTTGGCATTAGGGTTACGCTTGGGATTAGGGTTAGGTTTGGGATTAGGGTTAAGGTTAGGGTTGTGATTAGGGGTGTATTGGGATTAGGGTTAGGTTTGAGGTTAGGGTTGAGATTAGGATTAGGGGTGTGTTGGATTTAGGGTTTTGATTAGGGTTATGGTTAGGGTTGACATTAGGGTTGTTTTGGGGTAAGGGTTGTGATTATGGTTAGGGTTAGTGATTAGGATTATGGATCAGGTTGGGATTAGGGTTAGGGGTGTGTTGGGGTTAGGGTTGGAGCTAGAATTGGGGGGTTTCCACTGTTTAGGTACATCAGGGGGTCTCCAAACACGACAGCCAATTTTGCGCTCAAAAAGTCAAATGGTGCTCCCTCCCTTCTGAGCTCTGCCGTGCGCCCAAACAATGGGTTACCCCCACATATGGGGCATCAGCGTACTCGGGATAAATTGGACAACAACTTCTGGGGTCCAATTTCTCTTGTTATCCTTGTGAAAATAAAAACTTGGGGGCTACAAAATCTTTTTTGTGAAAAAAAAAATATTTTTTATTTTCACGACTCTGCATTCTAAACTTCTGTGAAGCACTTGGGCATTCAAAGTTCTCACCACACATCTAGATAAGTTCCTTGGGGGGTCTAGTTTCCAAAATGGGGTCAATTGTGGGGGGTTACTACAGTTTAGGTACATCAGGGGCTCTGCAATCGCAACATAATGCCCACAGACCATTCTATCAAAGTCTGCATTCCAAAAAGGCGCTCCTTCCCTTCCGAGCTCTGCCGTGCGCCCAAACAGTGGTTTACCCCCACATATGGTGCATCAGCGTACTCGGGATAAATTGGACAACAACTATTGCAGTCCAATTTCTCCTGTTACCCTTGTGAAAATAAAAACTTGGGGGCTACCATATCTTTTTTGTGGAAAAAAAAATATTTTTTATTTTCACGACTCTGCATTCTAAACTTCTGTGAAGCACTTGGGCATTCAAAGTTCTCACCACACATCTAGATAAGTTCCTTGGGGGGTCTAGTTTCCAAAATGGGGTCACTTGTGGAGGGTTTCTACTGGTTAGGTACATCAGGGGCTCTGCAAACGCAACATAATACCCGCAGACCATTCTATCAAAGTCTGCATTCCAAAACGGCGCTCCTTCCTTCCGAGCTCTGCCGTGCGCCCAAACAGTGGTTTACCCCCACATATGGGGTACCAGCATACTCAGGTCAAATTGGACAACAACTTTTGGGGTCCAATTTCTCTTGTTACCCTTGTGAAAATAAAAACTTGGGGGCTAAAAAATCTTTTTTGTGGAAAAAAAATTTTTTTTTTATTTTCACAGCTCTGCATTATAAACTTCTGTGAAGCACTTGGGCATTCAAGGTTCTCACCACACATCTAGATAAGTTCCATGGGGGGTCTAGTTTCCAAAATGGGGTCACTTGTGGGGGATTTCTACTGTTTAGGCACATCAGGGGCTCTCCAAACGCGACATGGCGTCCGATCTCAATTCCAGCCAATTCTACATTGAAAAAGTAAAACAGCACTCCTTCACTTCCAAGCTCTGCGGTGCGCCCAAACAGTGGTTTACCCTCACATATTGGGTATCGACGTATTCAGGAGAAATCGCACAACAACTTTTGTGGTCTAATTTCTCCTGTTACCCTTGTGAAAATAAGAATTTGTGGGCGAAAACATCATTTTTGTGTAAACAAAAGCGATTTTTTATTTTCATGGCTCTACGTTATAAACTTCTGTGAAGCACTAGGGGGTTCAAAGTGCTCACCACACATCTAGATAAGTTCCTTAAGGGGTCTAGTTTCCAAAATGGTGTCACTTGTGGGGAGTTTCCACTGTTTAGGCACATCAGGGGCTCTCCAAATGCGACATGGCGTCCAATCTCAATTCCAGCCAATTCTACATTGAAAAAGTCAAACGGCGCTCCTTCACTTCTAAGTTCTGCGGTGTGCCCTAACAGTGGTTTACCCCCACATATGGGTATTGGCGTATTCAGGAGAAATTGCATAACAAAATTTATGGTTACATTTCTGTTTTTACACTTGTGAAAATAAAAAAAATGGTTCTGAATTAAGATGTTTGCAAAAAAAAGTTAAATGTTCATTTTTTCCTTCCACATTGTTTCAGTTCCTGTGAAGCACGTAAAGGGTTAATAAACTTCTTGAATGTGGTTTTGAGAACCTTGAGGGGTGTAGTTTTTAGAATGGTGTCACACTTCATTATTTTCTATCATATAGACCCCTCAAAATGACTTCAAATGTGATGTGGTCCCTAAAAAAAAATGGTGTTGTAAAAATGAGAAATTGCTGGTCAACTTTTAACCCTTATAACTCCCTAACAAAAAAAAAATTTGTTTCCAAAATTGTGCTGATGTAAAGTAGACATGTGGGAAATGTTATTTATTAATTATTTTTTGTGACATATCTCTCTGATTTAAGGGCATAAAAATACAAAGTTTGAAAATTGCAAAATTTTAAAAATTTTCGCCATATTTCCGTTTTTTTCATTCAGACAACTGCAAGATCAGGGGGTGTAACCTAATGGGCCTAGTCCTATATGGCAGCCCTCTTTCATTTTATTTTTATCACAATGAGTAAGGCGGCACGACCGTTGAAACACGTATGATTTTAATGCACTTTAAGCCTGTGACTGTCACTGGTAGGAATCACCCGTTTTTGTGTCTATGGATATGAAGATGGACTTTGGATTTATGTGCTTTTAACGAATATGGAATAAAAGGTATTTTTTATGGACATCACCCGCGCTGGACTTCTGCTTTTTCCTAGTATTATAGTAGTTATATTCTTGTACATAGGAGGCAGTATTATAGTAGTTATGTTCTTTTATATAGGGGACATTATTTATAGTAGTTATATTCTGGTACATAGGAGCAGTATTATAGTAGTTATGTTCTTTTATATAGGGGACATTATTTATAGTAGTTATATTCTGGTACATAGGAGCAGTATTATAGTAGTTATATTCTTGTACATAGAGGCAGTATTATAGAAATTATGTTCTTGTACATAGGGGAAGAATTATAGTAGTTATATTCTTGTACATAGGGAGCAGTATTATAGCAGCTACATTCTTGCACATAGGAGCAGTATTATAGTAGTTGAATTCTTGTACATAGGAGCAGTATTATAGTAATTATATTCTTGTACAGAGCGACAGTATTATAGTAGTTATATTCTTGTATATAAGGGCAGTATTATAGTAGTTATATTCTTATGCATAGGGGAAATGCTTTAGTAGTTATATTCTTGTAGATAGGGAGCAGTATTATACAGTCATGGACAAAAATTTTGAGAATGAGACAAATATTAATTTTTCCAAAGTCTACTGCTTCATTTTTTCTAATGGCAATTTGCATATACTCCTGAATGTCAGAGTGATCAGCTGAACAGCAATTACTGTACTTTCAAAGTCAATATTTGCCCAGAAAATGAACTTTAACCCCCAAAACACATTTCAACATCATTGCAGTCCTGCCTTAAAAGGAGCAGCTAACATCGTTTTAGTGATTGATCCATTAACACAGGTGTGGGTGTTGATGAGGACAGGGCTGGCGATCAATCAGTCATGATTAAGTAAGAATGACATCACTGGACACTTTAAAAGGAGGCTGGTGCTTGGTATCATTGTTTCTCTTCAGTTAACCATGGTTATCTCTAAAGAAACACGTGTAGCCATCATTGCACTGCACAAAAATGGCCTAACAGGGAAGAGTATCGCAGCTACAAAGATTGCACCTCGGTCAACAATCTATCGCATCATCAAGAACTTCAAGGAGAGAGCTTCCATTGTTGTCAAAAAGGCTCCAGGGCGCCCAAGAAAGACCAGCAAGCGCCAGGACCGTATCTTAAAACTGTTTCAGCTGCGCGATCAGACTACCAGCAGTGCCGCGCTTGCTCAGGAATGGCAGCAGGCTGGTGTGAGTACTTCTGCACGCACTGTGAGGCGGAGACTCTTTGCTGCCCTCCTTGAAACCAGGCCTTGCTCAAAGAAGCCACTTCTCTCCAGAAAAAACATCAGGGACCGACTGATATTCTGCAAAAGGTACAGGGAGTGGTTTGCTGAGGACTGGGGCAAAGTCATTTTCTCTGATGAATCCCCTTTTCGATTGTTTGGGACATCTGGAAAACAGCTTATTCGGAGAAGAAGAGGTGAGCACTACCACCAGTCTTGTCTCATGCCAACTGTAAAGCATCCTGAAACCATTCATGTGTGGGGTTGCTTCTCAGCCAAGGGAATCGGCTCACTCACAGTCTTGCCTAAAAACACAGCCATGAATAAAGAATGGTACCAGAATGTCCTCCAAGAGCAACTTCTCCCAACCGTCCAAGAGCAGTTTGGCGCCCAACAATGCCTTTTCCAGCATGATGGAGCACCTTGCCATAAAGCAAAGGTGATAACTAAATGGCTCATGGAACAAAACATAGAGATTTTGGGTCCATGGCCTGGAAACTCACCAGATCTTAATCCCATTGAGAACTTGTGGTCAATCATCAAGAGACGGTTGGACAAACAAAAACCAACAAATTCTGGCAAAATGCAAGCATTGATTATGCAAGAATGGACTGCTATCAGTCAGGATTTGGTCCAGAAGTTGATTGAGCGCATGCCAGGGAGAATTGCAGAGGTCTTGAAGAAGAAGGATCAACACTGCAAATATTAACTTGCTGCATTAACTCATTCTAACTGTCAATATAACCTATTGGTACTCATAATATGATTGCAATTATATTTCTGTATGTGATATAAACATCAGACAAACACTAATAAAAACCAGAGGGCAGCAGATCATGTGAAAATATAATTTTGGTGTCATTCTCAAAAATTTTGGCCATGACTGTAGTAGGGTTTGCAGTCTGCTGCTGAAAATATATCTGCTGCATGTGACAACAATTTTTGTGTGGGTGAAAAAAATGAATATATTTCCTTCCATAGAGTATTACGTGCTTTGTTGTACATTTCTGTGGTATATAATAATGTGTGCAAAACTGTAAAGCGCTGCGGAATATGTTAGCGCTATATAAAAATAAAGATTATTATTATAACATTCAAAAAAGCGTTGAAAACTGTTTCTGGATTCAATTACTCACCCATAGAGTATTATGTGCTCTGTGGTACATATTATTGGTATGACACTCTAGAAAAAGCGTTGAAAAATGTTGTTTGTTTCAGTTACTCATCCATAGAGAATTACAAGCTTTGTGGTACATTTCTGTGGTATATAACTGTTGAGGTCATGGTTGGGCCGAGCAGACTGTTACGCAAATCCGTGGAGCACATGGATTTGTGGACCCTGTTATGGCTGGCAATCAGGCAACACAGCGTGCAGTAATCAGCGCACATACAGAGATCTGGCAATAACCAAAAACAATAGGACGAGCTCTGAGACGTGGAATCTCTGTAGACTGCAGTACCTGATCTATCCTCACACAACTATAAGCAGCAGTGGATTGCGCCTATCACTATCTATGCAACTCGGCACTGCCTGAGGAGCTGACTAGCCTGAAGATAGAAATACAAGCCTGACTTACCTCAGAGAAATACCCCAAAGGAATAGGCAGCCCCCCACATATAATGACTGTTAGCAAGATGAAAAGACAAACGTAGGAATGAAATAGATTCAGCAAAGTGAGGCCCGATATTCTAGACAGAGCGAGGATAGCAAAGAGAACTATGCAGTCTACAAAAAACCCTAAAACGAAAACCACGCAAAGGGGCAAAAAGACCCACCGTGCCGAACTAACAGCACGGCGGTGCACCCCTTTGCTTCTCAGAGCTTCCAGCAAAAGTTAATAGCAAGCTGGACAGAAAAAACAGAAAACAAACTAGAAGCACTTATCTAGCAGAGCAGCAGGCCCAAGGAAAGATGCAGTAGCTCAGATCCAACACTGGAACATTGACAAGGAGCAAGGAAGACAGACTCAGGTGGAGCTAAATAGCAAGGCAGCCAACGAGCTCACCAAAACACCTGAGGGAGGAAGCCCAGAGACTGCAATACCACTTGTGACCACAGAAGTGAACTCAGCCACAGAATTCACAACAGTACCCCCCCCTTGAGGAGGGGTCACCGAACCCTCACCAGAACCCCCAGGCCGACCAGGATGAGCCACATGAAAGGCACGAACAAGATCTGGGGCATGGACATCAGAGGCAAAAACCCAGGAATTATCTTCCTGAGCATAACCCTTCCATTTGACCAGATACTGGAGTTTCCGTCTAGAGACACGAGAATCCAAAATCTTCTCCACAATATACTCCAATTCCCCCTCCACCAAAACAGGGGCAGGAGGCTCCACAGATGGAACCATAGGTGCCACGTATCTCCTCAACAACGACCTATGGAATACATTATGTATGGAAAAGGAGTCTGGGAGGGTCAGACGAAAAGACACCGGATTGAGAATCTCAGAAATCCTATACGGACCAATAAAACGAGGTTTAAATTTAGGAGAGGAAACCTTCATAGGAATATGACGAGAAGATAACCAAACCAGATCCCCAACACGAAGTCGGGGTCCCACACGGCGTCTGCGATTAGCGAAAAGCTGAGCCTTCTCCTGGGACAAGGTCAAATTGTCCACTACCTGAGTCCAGATCTGCTGCAACCTGTCCACCACAGAATCCACACCAGGACAGTCCGAAGACTCAACCTGTCCTGAAGAGAAACGAGGATGGAACCCAGAATTGCAGAAAAATGGAGAGACCAAGGTAGCCGAGCTGGCCCGATTATTAAGGGCGAACTCAGCCAACGGCAAAAATGACACCCAATCATCCTGGTCAGCGGAAACAAAACATCTCAGATATGTTTCCAAGGTCTGATTGGTTCGTTCGGTCTGGCCATTAGTCTGAGGATGGAAGGCCGAGGAGAAAGATAGGTCAATGCCCATCCTACCACAAAAGGCTCGCCAGAACCTCGAGACAAACTGGGATCCTCTGTCAGAAACAATATTCTCAGGAATGCCATGTAAACGAACCACATGCTGGAAGAACAAAGGCACCAAATCAGAGGAGGAAGGCAATTTAACCAAGGGCACCAGATGGACCATTTTAGAAAAGCGATCACAGACCACCCAAATGACCGACATTTTTTGAGAAACGGGAAGGTCAGAAATGAAATCCATCGAAATATGTGTCCAAGGCCTCTTCGGGACCGGCAAGGGCAAAAGCAACCCACTGGCACGTGAACAGCAGGGCTTAGCCCTAGCACAAATTCCACAGGACTGCACAAAAGCACGCACATCCCGTGACAGAGACGGCCACCAGAAGGATCTAGCAACCAACTCCCTGGTACCAAAGATTCCTGGATGACCGGCCAGCACCGAACAATGAAGTTCAGAGATAACTTTACTAGTCCACCTATCAGGGACGAACAGTTTCTCGGCCGGACAACGATCAGGTTTATTAGCCTGAAATTTCTGCAACACTCTCCGCAAATCAGGGGAGATGGCAGACACAATGACTCCTTCCTTGAGGATACTCGCCGGCTCAGATAACCCCGGAGAGTCGGGCACAAAACTCCTAGACAGAGCATCCGCCTTCACATTTTTAGAGCCCGGAAGGTATGAAATCACAAAATCAAAACGAGCAAAAAATAACGACCAACGGGCCTGTCTAGGATTCAAGCGCTTGGCAGACTCAAGATAAGTAAGGTTCTTATGATCAGTCAAAACCACCACGCGATGCTTAGCACCCTCAAGCCAATGACGCCACTCCTCGAATGCCCACTTCATGGCCAGCAACTCTCGGTTGCCCACATCATAATTACGCTCAGCAGCAGAAAATTTCCTGGAAAAGAAAGCACATGGTTTGAACACTGAGCAACCAGAAACTCTCTGTGACAAAACCGCCCCTGCACCAATCTCAGAAGCATCAACCTCGACCTGGAACGGAAGAGAAACATCAGGTTGACACAACACAGGGGCACAGCAAAAACGACGCTTCAACTCCTGAAAAGCTTCCACGGCAGCAGAAGACCAATTAACCAAATCAGCACCCTTCTTGGTCAAATCGGTCAATGGTCTGGCAATGCTAGAAAAATTACAGATGAAGCGACGATAAAAATTAGCAAAGCCCAGGAATTTCTGCAGACTTTTTAGAGATGTCGGCTGAGTCCAATCCTGGATGGCCTGAACCTTAACCGGATCCATCTCGATAGTAGAAGGGGAAAAGATGAACCCCAAAAATGAAACTTTCTGCACACCGAAGAGACACTTTGATCCCTTCACGAACAAGGAATTAGCACGCAGTACCTGGAAAACCATTCTGACTTGCTTCACATGAGACTCCCAATCATCTGAGAAGATCAAAATGTCATCCAAGTAAACAATCAAGAATTTATCCAGATACTCACGGAAAATGTCATGCATAAAAGACTGAAAAACAGATGGAGCATTGGCAAGTCCGAACGGCATCACCAGATACTCAAAATGACCCTCGGGCGTATTAAATGCCGTTTTCCATTCATCTCCCTGCCTGATTCTCACCAGATTATACGCACCACGAAGATCAATCTTAGTAAACCAACTAGCCCCCTTAATCCGAGCAAACAAGTCAGAAATCAATGGCAAGGGATACTGAAACTTAACAGTGATCTTATTAAGAAGGCGGTAATCAAT
Source organism: Ranitomeya imitator (assembly GCF_032444005.1). Classification (NCBI taxonomy): domain Eukaryota; kingdom Metazoa; phylum Chordata; class Amphibia; order Anura; family Dendrobatidae; genus Ranitomeya; species Ranitomeya imitator. Next base: position 52,264,285 of record NC_091282.1, on the reverse strand, counting down.
ACACGGTCTTAGCGAACCATCCTTCTTGGCTACAAAAAAGAACCCTGCTCCCAATGGTGACGACTAGGGTTGAGCGAAACGGGTCGAACATTTTCAAAAGTCGCCGACTTTTGGCTAAGTCGGGGTTTCATGAAACCCGATCCGACCCCTGTGCGGGGTCGGCCATGCGGTACGCGACTTTCGCGCCAAAGTCGCGTTTCAATGACGCGAAAAGCGCCATTTCTCAGCCAATGAAGGTAAACGCAGAGTGTGGGCAGCGTGATGACATAGGTCCTGGTCCCCACCATCTTAGAGAAGGGCATTGCAGTGATTGGCTTGCTGTCTGCGACGTCACAGGGGCTATAAAGAGGCGTTCCCGCCGACCGCCATCTTACTGCTGCTGATCTGAGCTTAGGGAGAGGTTGCTGCCGCTTTGTCAGAAGCAGGGATAGCGTTAGGCAGGGTCCATTAACCACAAAACCGCTTGTGCTGCAGCGATTTGCACTGTCCAACACCACCCTCGGTGTGCAGGGACAGTGGAAGTTTTTTTTTTTTTTTTTTTTTCCCCTCAGCGCTGTAGCTCATTGGGCTGCCCTAGAAGGCTCCCTGATAGCTGCATTGCTGTGTGTACGCCGCTGTGCAAACCAACTGCTTTTTTCAAAGCACAAATCCTCTTGTTCCTTCCTTTCTGCACAGCTATCTTTTTTGTTTGTCCACACTTTTTATTTCATTTGTGCATCAGTCCACTCCTTATTGCTGCCTGCCATACCTGGCTGAGATTACTGCAGGCAGGGAGATAGTAGCTGCCTGCCATACCTGGCTGAGATTACTGCAGGCAGGGAGATAGTAATTGTAGGACATTCCCTGTTTTTTTTTTTTTTTTTTTTTTGGTGGGAGATTAAGATTGGCAATTTGGCATTTCTGCTAGAGTGCCATCCCTGTGTGTGCCATCTCTCTCACATAGTGGGCCATAGAAAGCCTTTTCATTTTTCTGTATTTTTTTTTGTGGGGTGTATAAATTCTCCCTGATAAAAATACAGTGGGAGATTAATATTGGCCTTTGGGCTTGTGTGCCAGTCCTGAGTGTGCCATCTCTCTCACAAATAGTGGGCCATAGAAAGCCTATTTTATTTTTTTTGGGGTTTTATAAATTCTCCCTGAAAAAAAGGGAGATTAATATTGGCCTCTGGGCTTGTGTGCCAGTCCTGAGCGTGCCATCTGTGCCAGCCCTGAGCGTGCCATCTCTCTCACAAATAGTGGGCCATAGAAAGCCTATTAATTTTTTTTTTTGGTTTTATAAATTCTCCCTGAAAAAAAGGGAGATTAATATTGGCCTCTGGGCTTGTGTGCCAGTCCTGAGCGTGCCATCTGTGCCAGCCCTGAGCGTGCCATCTCTCTCACAAATAGTGGGCCATAGAAAGCCTATTTATTTTTTTTTTTTGTTTTATAAATTTTCCCTGAAAAAAGGGAGATTAATATTGGCCTCTGGGCTTGTGTGCCAGTTGTGAGCGTGCCATCTGTGCCAGTCCTGAGCGTGCCATCTCTCTCACAAATAGTGGGCCATAGAAAGCCTATTTAAATTTTTTTTTGGTTTTATAAATTCTCCCAGAAAAAAAGGGAGATTAATATTGGCCTCTGGGCTTCTGTGCCAGTCCTGAGCGTGCCATCTGTGCCAGTCCTGAGCGTCCCATCTCTCTCACAAATAGTGGGCCATAGAAAGCCTATTTTATTTTTTTTGGGGGTTTTATAAATTCTCCCTGAAAAAAAGGGAGATTAATATTGGCCTCTGGGCTTGTGTGCCAGTCCTGAGCGTGCCATCTGTGCCAGCCCTGAGCGTGCCATCTCTCTCACAAATAGTGGGCCATAGAAAGCCTATTTATTTTTTTTTTTTTGTTTTATAAATTTTCCCTGAAAAAAGGGAGATTAATATTGGCCTCTGGGCTTGTGTGCCAGTTGTGAGCGTGCCATCTGTGCCAGTCCTGAGCGTGCCATCTCTCTCACAAATAGTGGGCCATAGAAAGCCTATTTAAATTTTTTTTTGGTTTTATAAATTCTACCAGAAAAAAAGGGAGATTAATATTGGCCTCTGGGCTTCTGTGCCAGTCCTGAGCGTGCCATCTGTGCCAGTCCTGAGCGTCCCATCTCTCTCACAAATAGTGGGCCATAGAAAGCCTATTTTTTTTTTTTTTTGGGTTTTAGAAATTCTCCCTGGAAAAAAAAAGGGAGATTAATATTGCCCTTTGGGCTTGTGTGCCAGTACTAAGCGTTCCATCTCTCTCTCTCTCTCTCTCAGTCAGTGGGCCATAGAACGCCTATTTTTGGTTTTATTTGTTTTCTAAATTCTCCTTGAAAAAATCATTTTATTTTATTTGGTTTCTAAATTCTTCCTGATAAAATCACATTTTTTTTATTATTTTTTTTTCTAAAGTCTCCCTGAAAAAAAAAAAAAAAACAGTGGGAGATTAATATTGGCCTTTCTGCTTGTGTGCCAGTCTTGACTCCTGGGTGCGTCATCTCTCAGTCAGTGGGCCATAGAACGCCTATTTTTGGTTTTATTTGTTTTATAAATTCTCCCAGAAAAAATCATTTTATTTTATTTGGTTTCTAAATTCTTCCTGATAAAATCACATTTTTTTTATTATTTTTTTTTCTAAAGTCTCCCTGAAAAAAAAAAAAAAAAACAGTGGGAGATTAATATTGGCCTTTCTGCTTGTGTGCCAGTCTTGACTCCTGGGTGCGTCATCTCTCAGTCAGTGGGCCATAGAACGCCTATTTTTGGTTTTATTTGTTTTATAAATTCTCCCAGAAAAAATCATTTTATTTTATTTGGTTTCTAAATTCTTCCTGATAAAATCACATTTTTTTAATTATTTTTTTTTCTAAAGTCTCCCTGAAAAAAAAAAAAAAAAACAGTGGGAGATTAATATTGGCCTTTCTGCTTGTGTGCCAGTCTTGACTCCTGGGTGCGTCATCTCTCAGTCAGTGGGCCATAGAACGCCTATTTTTGGTTTTATTTGTTTTCTAAATTCTCCCTGAAAAAATCATTTTATTTTATTTGGTTTCTAAATTCTTCCTGATAAAATCACATTTTTTTTATTATTTTTTTTTCTAAAGTCTCCCTGAAAAAAAAAAAAAAAAACAGTGGGAGATTAATATTGGCCTTTCTGCTTGTGTGCCAGTCTTGACTCCTGGGTGCGTCATCTCTCAGTCAGTGGGCCATAGAACGCCTATTTTTGGTTTTATTTGTTTTATAAATTCTCCCAGAAAAAATCATTTTATTTTATTTGGTTTCTAAATTCTTCCTGATAAAATCATATTTTTTTTATTATTTTTTTTTCTAAAGTCTCCCTGAAAAAAAAAAAAAAAAAACAACCAAAAAAAACAGTGGGAGATTAATATTGGCCTTTCTGCTTGTGTGCCAGTCTTGACTCCTGGGTGTGCCATCTCTCTCTCTCTCTCTCTCTCTCTCTCTCTCTCTCCAATTGTGGTCCATAGAAAGCCTATATTTTTTTTCCTTGATTTGGGTTCTAAAATCTACCAGAGAAAATAACTACATCAATCATTGGTAGAAAAATATTGGCCTCTGGGTTTGTGTGCCACTCCTGACTCCTGTGTGCGTCATCTCTCAGTCAGTGGGCCATAGAACGCCTATTTTTGTTTTTATTTGTTTTATAAATTCTCCCTGAAAAAATCATTTTATTTTATTTGGTTTCTAAATTCTTCCTGATAAAATCATATTTTTTTTATTATTTTTTTTTCTAAAGTCTCCCTGAAAAAAAAAAAAAAAAAAAAAAAAAAAAAAAAAACAGTGGGAGATTAATATTGGCCTTTCTGCTTGTGTGCCAGTCTTGACTCCTGGGTGTGCCATCTCTCTCTCTCTCTCTCTCTCTCTCCAATTGTGGTCCATAGAAAGCCTACATTTTTTTTCCTTGATTTGGGTTCCAAAATCTACCAGAGAAAATAACTCCATCAATCATTGGTAGAAAAATATTGGCCTCTGGGCTTGTGTGCCACTCCTGATTCCTGTGTGCGTCATCTCTCACTCAGTGGCCCATAGAAAGCATATAGTTTGTTACATTTGTTTTCTAAATTCTCCCTGCAAAAATCTTTTTTTTTTTTTGGGGGGGGTTTCTAAAGTGTTCCTGAAAAAAATAAAAATAAAAAAAAAATAATAGTGTGACATTAATATTAACATTTGTGCTTCAGTGACAGTCCTGCGTGTGGGGCATCTCTCTAATTTGCAGCCACCAAAAAAAGAGTGTGTAACATTGGGCCTGATTTTCGCTGTGGTCTCACCAACCTGTAAAGGGGTAGCTAAATCATACTGAAGTTATAGCTCACCGTGTAAGTTGTGTGACTGCAACAAATAACGTTAGTTTGGTTACGTTTTTAAAACAATGAGGAAGTCTAGTGGAAGAGGTCGTGGCCGGGGGCGTTCATTGTCAGCTGGTAATGAGGGTAGTGGTGGAGCATCAGGTGGTCGTGGGGGAAAAAATATTGCACCTAAGTCTGGAGCTGTGGAGCCAGGTTCGTCGTCCGGCTACACAAGGCCTCGAACGCTCCCTTTTCTGGGATTAGGAAAACCGCTTTTAAAGCCGGAGCAGCAAGAGCAAGTTTTGGCTTATCTTGCTGACTCAGCCTCTAGCTCTTTTGCCTCATCTCGTGAAACTGGTAAAAGTAAAAGCAGCGCGTCGTTAGTGGATGTTCACGGTCAGGGACAAGTCACTTCCTTGTCCTCTTCAGCAAAAACAACAACAGAGAAGAATGCAGCAGGCGACACAACGGGTTACTCCATGGAGCTCTTTACACATACCGTCCCTGGCTTAGAAAGTGAAGCAGTTAACAGTCCATGCCCATTACAAATTGAATCTGACATGGAGTGCACTGACGCACAGCCACAGCCAGACTACTATGCTGGTCCTTTGACTCAGACCACAACATTGCCCTCGCAGGGTGCTGATCAAGAATCAGACCCTGATGAGACTATGTTGCCCCATCACGAACGCTATACCACCGAACGACACGGTGACACAGACGAAGTTGCGCAGGAGGTACAAGAAGAGTTATTAGATGACCCAGTTCTTGACCCCGATTGGCAGCCATTGGGGGAACAGGGTGCAGGCGGCAGCAGTTCTGAAGCAGAGGAGGAGGAGGGGCCGCAGCAGGCATCAACATCGCCACAGGTTCCATCTGCCGGGCCCGTATCTTGCCCAAAACGCGTGGCAAAGCCAAAACCTGGTGGAGGACAGCGTGGCCATCCGGTTAAAGCTCAGTCTGCAATGCCTGAAAAGGTATCCGATGCTAGAAAGAGTGCAGTCTGGCATTTTTTTAAACAACATCCAATTGATCAGCGCAAAGTCATCTGTCAAAAATGTTCTACTTCCTTAAGCAGAGGTCAGAATCTGAAAAGTCTCAATACTAGTTGCATGCATAGACATTTAACCACCATGCATTTGAAAGCTTGGACTAACTACCAAACGTCCCTTAAGGTTGTTGCACCCTCGGCCAATGAAGCTAGTCATCAACGCAACATCCCTTCCGGCAGTGTAGGACCACCATTTAGCGCACCACCTGCTGTATCTGTGCAGGTATCTTTGCCAGGCCAAAGCAGTCAGGGTCAGGGAATCACCAGTTTCGTAGTAGGAAACACTGCATCTAGGGCACCGGCGGCAACAATACCATCTCCCACCGTCTCTCAGTCTGCCATGTCCACCGGCACCCCCGCTAGTTCCACGATCTCCAGCTCTCCAGTCCAGCTCACCCTACATGAGACTATGGTTAGAAAAAGGAAATACTTAGCCTCGCATCCGCGTACACAGGGTTTGAACGCCCACATAGCTAGACTAATCTCGTTAGAGATGATGCCCTACCGGTTAGTTGAAAGCGAAGCTTTCAAAGACCTGATGGACTACGCTGTACCACGCTACGAGCTACCCAGTCGACACTTTTTTTCCAGAAAAGCCATCCCAGCCCTCCACCAGCATGTTAAAGAGCGCATCGTCCATGCACTCAGGCAATCTGTGAGCACAAAGGTGCACCTGACAACAGATGCATGGACCAGTAGGCATGGCCAGGGACGTTACGTGTCCATCACGGCACACTGGGTAAATGTGGTGGATTCAGGGTCCACAGGGGACAGCAAGTTTGGGACAGTTCTGCCTAGCCCACGGTCTAGTAAACAGTTGTCTGTAGCCGTTCGCACCCCCTCCTCCTCCTCCTCCTCGTCCTCCTGCAGAAGCAAGAGCTCGTCCACAGACCGCAGTCGCACAAACACTCCATCCGCACCTGCCACTGTTGCACACCAGGTCTCCCATTATGGGGCAGCTACTGGCATACGTCAGCAGGCTGTATTGGCTATGAAGTGTTTGGGCGACAATAGACACACCGCGGAAGTTCTGTCCGAGTTCTTGCAGCAAGAAACGCAGTCGTGGCTGGGCACTGTAGATCTTGAGGCAGGCAAGGTAGTGAGTGATAACGGAAGGAATTTCATGGCTGCCATCTCCCTTTCCCAACTGAAACACATTCCTTGCCTGGCTCACACCTTAAACCTGGTGGTGCAGTGCTTCCTGAAAAGTTATCCGGGGTTATCCGACCTGCTCCTCAAAGTGCGTGGACTTTGCGCACATATCCGCCGTTCGCCTGTACACTCCAGCCGTATGCAGACCTATCAGCGTTCTTTGAACCTTCCCCAGCATCGCCTAATCATAGACGTTGCAACAAGGTGGAACTCAACACTGCACATGCTTCAGAGACTGTGCGAACAGAGGCGGGCTGTTATGTTTTTGTGGGAGGATACACATACACGGGCAGGCAGTAGGATGGCAGACATGGAGTTGTCAGGTGTGCAGTGGTCGAAGATTCAAGACATGTGTCAAGTCCTTCAGTGTTTTGAGGAATGCACACGGCTGGTTAGTGCAGACAACGCCATAATAAGCATGAGCATCCCCCTAATGCGTCTGCTGATGCAAAGTTTGACGCACATAAAGGATCAGGCGTCTGCACCAGAGGAAGAGGAAAGCCTTGATGACAGTCAGCGATTGTCTGGTCAGGGCAGTGTACATGACGAGGTACCGGGCGAAGAGGAGGTGGAGGATGAGGAGGATGATGGGGATGAGTATATTTTTAATGAGGAAGCTTTCCCGGGGGCACGGGAAATTGGTGGCGTGGCAAGGCCGGGTTCTGGTTTTTTGAGGGACACAAGTGACGTAGATTTGCCTGCAACTGCCCCTCAACCAAGCACAACCGCAGATTTGACAACGGGAACTTTGGCCCACATGGCGGATTATGCCTTGCGTATCCTCAAAAGGGACACACGCATTACAAAAATGATGAACGATGACGATTACTGGTTGGCCTGCCTCCTTGATCCTCGCTATAAAGGCAAATTGCAAAATATTATGCCACATGAGAACTTGGAACTAATATTAGCAACAAAACAATCAACTCTTGTTGACCGTTTGCTTCTGGCATTCCCTGCACACAGCGCCCGTGATCGTTCTCACACGAGCTCCAGGGGCCAGCAGACCAGAGGTGTTAGAGGGGCAGAAATCAGAAGTGGCGTTGGCCAGAGGGGTTTTCTGACCAGGTTGTGGAGTGATTTTTCTATGACCGCAGACAGGACAGGTACTGCAGCATCAATTCAAAGTGACAGGAGACAACATTTGTCCAGTATGGTTACAAACTATTTTTCATCCCTTATCGACGTTCTCCCTCAACCGTCATTCCCATTTGATTACTGGGCATCCAAATTAGACACCTGGCCAGAATTGGCAGAATATGCATTGCAGGAGCTTGCTTGCCCGGCAGCTAGTGTCCTATCAGAAAGAGTATTCAGTGCTGCAGGTTCAATACTAACAGAAAAAAGGACTCGTCTGGCTACCCAAAATGTAGATGATCTAACCTTCATTAAAATGAACCACAACTGGATTTCAAAATCTTTTGCCCCACCCTGCCCGGCTGACACCTAGCTTTCCTATGAAAAGGTCTTGCCTGTGGACTATTCTGAATGACTTTTCCAATCTCGTAATTTTCTTCACCTGATTGTCCAGCATACGACATGTTTCCACCTCACGAAATGGCCAAACTCCCCACACGGGGCCGTGCTATCGCCACTTTGCGCTTGGACCCTTGAGAGTGCTGTTTGTCTGAAGAGGTGGGTGTGGCCGCTTTTGGTCGACGGCACTGCCACTGGGTCCCTCATAGTACAATAAAGTGTCTCTGGCGGTGGTGGTGCGCACCCAACGTCAGACACACCGTTGTAATATGAGGGGCCCTGTGCCTGTAACGCCGGCCACAAGACAGTTCCCCCCCCCAGCTCAAACAGTGCTCTACCACTAGCAAAATTATCTCTCACAGCTTCACCAATGTGTAGTCTAGGCGCTGACATCCTTCAATGCCTGGCACTGACAATACCATTGTTTTGACATTTTTGTTATGTTAGGCCTTCGAAGCCTGTCTGCGGTCCCTTCTTTCTACAACTACTACACTGACCAGGCCACTGCTGGCCGTGTTACCCTGGAACCAATTTAAAAGTGCCTACAGTCAGCCCAATTTTGTTATGTTAGGCCTTCGAAGACTGTCTGCCGTCACTCCTTCCACTAGACTTCCACTGACCATACACTGCTGCCCATGTACCCCTGGAACCAATTTAAAGTGCCTACAGCCAGCCCAATTTTGTTATGTTAGGCCTTGGAAGCCTGTCTGCGGTCACTCCTTCCACTAGACTTCCACTGACCAGACCACTGCTGCCCGTGTACCCCTGGAACCAATTTAAAATTGCCTACAGCCAGCCCAATTTTTTTATTTTAGGCCTTCGATGCCTGTCTGCGGTCCATTCTTTCAACTACTACTACACTGACCAGGTCACTGCTGCCCGTGTACCCCTGGAACCAATTTAAAATTGCCTACAGCCATGTGTTATTATTTTAGGCCTTCGATGCCTGTCTGCGGTCACTCCTTCCACTAGGCCTCCACTGACCACACCACTGCTGCCCGTGTACCCCTGGAACCAATTTAAAATTGCCTACAGCCAGCCCAATTTTTTTATTTTAGGCCTTCGATGCCTGTCTGCGGTCCATTCTTTCAACTACAACTACACTGACCAGGTCACTGCTGCCCGTGTACCCCTGGAACCAATTTAAAATTGCCTACAGCCATGTGTTATTATTTTAGGCCTTCGATGCCTGTCTGCGGTCACTCCTTCCACTAGGCCTCCACTGACCACACCACTGCTGCCCGTGTACCCCTGGAACCAATTTAAAATTGCCTACAGCCAGCCCAATTTTTTTATTTTAGGCCTTCGATGCCTGTCTGCGGTCCATTCTTTCAACTACTACTACACTGACCAGGTCACTGCTGCCCGTGTACCCCTGGAACCAATTTAAAATTGCCTACAGCCATGTGTTATTATTTTAGGCCTTCGATGCCTGTCTGCGGTCACTCCTTCCACTAGGCCTCCACTGACCACACCACTGCTGTCCGTGTACCCCTGGAACCAATTTAAAATTGCCTACAGCCAGCCCCATTTTTTTATTTTAGGCCTTCGATGCCTGTCTGCGGTCCATTCTTTCAACTACTACTACACTGACCAGGTCACTGCTGCCCGTGTACCCCTGGAACCAATTTAAAATTGCCTACAGCCAGCCCAATTTTTTTATTTTAGGCCTTCGATGCCTGTCTGCGGTCCATTCTTTCAACTACTACTACACTGACCAGGTCACTGCTGCCCGTCTACCCCTGGAACCAATTTAAAATTGCCTACAGCCATGTGTTATTATTTTAGGCCTTCGATGCCTGTCTGCGGTCACTCCTTCCACTAGGCCTCCACTGACCACACCACTGCTGTCCGTGTACCCCTGGAACCAATTTAAAATTGCCTACAGCCATGTGTTTTTATTTTAGGCCTTCGATGCCTGTCTGCGGTCCATTCTTTCAACTACTACTACACTGACCAGGGCACTGCTGGCCGTGTTACCCTGGAACCAATTTAAAAGTGCCTACAGTCAGCCCAATTTTGTTATGTTAGGCCTTCGAAGACTGTCTGCCGTCACTCCTTCCACTAGACTTCCACTGACCATACACTGCTGCCCATGTACCCCTGGAACCAATTTAAAGTGCCTACAGCCAGCCCAATTTTGTTATGTTAGGCCTTCGAAGCCTGTCTGCGGTCACTCCTTCCACTAGACTTCCACTGACCAGACCACTGCTGCCCGTGTACCCCTGGAACCAATTTAAAAGTGCCTACAGCCAGCCCAAGTTTGTTATGTTAGGCCTTGGAAGCCTGTCTGCGGTCACTCCTTCCACTAGACTTCCACTGACCAGACCACTGCTGCCCGTGTACCCCTGGAACCAATTTAAAAGTGCCTACAGCCAGCCCAAGTTTGTTATGTTAGGCCTTCGAAGCCTGTCTGCGGTCCATTCTTTCAACTACTACTACACTGACCAGGTCACTGCTGCCCGTGTACCCCTGGAACCAATTTAAAATTGCCTACAGCCATGTGTTATTATTTTAGGCCTTCGATGCCTGTCTGCGGTCACTCCTTCCACTAGGCCTCCACTGACCACACCACTGCTGTCCGTGTACCCCTGGAACCAATTTAAAATTGCCAACAGCCATGTGTTTTTATTTTAGGCCTTCGATGCCTGTCTGCGGTCCATTCTTTCAACTACTACTACACTGACCAGGGCACTGCTGGCCGTGTTACCCTGGAACCAATTTAAAAGTGCCTACAGTCAGCCCAATTTTGTTATGTTAGGCCTTCGAAGACTGTCTGCCGTCACTCCTTCCACTAGACTTCCACTGACCATACACTGCTGCCCATGTACCCCTGGAACCAATTTAAAGTGCCTACAGCCAGCCCAATTTTGTTATGTTAGGCCTTCGAAGCCTGTCTGCGGTCACTCCTTCCACTAGACTTCCACTGACCAGACCACTGCTGCCCGTGTACCCCTGGAACCAATTTAAAAGTGCCTACAGCCAGCCCAAGTTTGTTATGTTAGGCCTTGGAAGCCTGTCTGCGGTCACACCTTCCACTAGACTTCCACTGACCAGACCACTGCTGCCCGTGTACCCCTGGAACCAATTTAAAAGTGCCTACAGCCAGCCCAAGTTTGTTATGTTAGGCCTTCGAAGCCTGTCTGCGGTCCATTCTTTCAACTACTACTACACTGACCAGGTCACTGCTGCCCGTGTACCCCTGGAACCAATTTAAAAGTGCCTACAGCCAGCCCAAGTTTGTTATGTTAGGCCTTGGAAGCCTGTCTGCGGTCACTCCTTCCACTAGACTTCCACTGACCAGACCACTGCTGCCCGTGTACCCCTGGAACCAATTTAAAAGTGCCTACAGCCAGCCCAAGTTTGTTATGTTAGGCCTTGGAAGCCTGTCTGCGGTCACTCCTTCCACTAGACTTCCACTGACCAGACCACTGCTGCCCGTGTACCCCTGGAACCAATTTAAAAGTGCCTACAGCCAGCCCAAGTTTGTTATGTTAGGCCTTCGAAGCCTGTCTGCGGTCCATTCTTTCAACTACTACTACACTGACCAGGTCACTGCTGCCCGTGTACCCCTGGAACCAATTTAAAATTGCCTACAGCCATGTGTTATTATTTTAGGCCTTCGATGCCTGTCTGCGGTCACTCCTTCCACTAGGCCTCCACTGACCACACCACTGCTGCCCGTGTACCCCTGGAACCAATTTAAAATTGCCTACAGCCAGCCCAATTTTTTTATTTTAGGCCTTCGATGCCTGTCTGCGGTCCATTCTTTCAACTACTACTACACTGACCAGGTCACTGCTGCCCGTGTACCCCTGGAACCAATTTAAAATTGCCTACAGCCATGTGTTATTATTTTAGGCCTTCGATGCCTGTCTGCGGTCACTCCTTCCACTAGGCCTCCACTGACCACACCACTGCTGTCCGTGTACCCCTGGAACCAATTTAAAATTGCCTACAGCCATGTGTTTTTATTTTAGGCCTTCGATGCCTGTCTGCGGTCCATTCTTTCAACTACTACTACACTGACCAGGGCACTGCTGGCCGTGTACCCCTGGAACCAACATCAGAAAATATAAAAATAAGTATTTTGCTTATAAAAAAGAAAATACTGGTGAGATATCAAATGCAGACATTTTAACATTAAAAACAAACACACAACTAAAATCTGGTACAGTACTAAAAATGGCCACCAGCTACAATTACTTTCTCCTGCAAGTAGTTAACTGAAAGTTTTTTTAAATTGAAAACACACATATGGCATCCACCGAGTGTTGTCCTGTCGCGTCTTCTTTATATTATTGCCGAGAAGATGCAAAATAATGAAAATAATAAAATCATTAATTACCAAAATAATAGAGAAAGTCAACACCACATTGCAAATAAACATTCATTCCAAATAAAGAAGCAGGGCGCGTCCGAGGGTGAGTATATACCTAATAAGAATCTAATCACCCTCGGACGCGCAATGCTTATTTCCAACAGCCTTCCTTCCTAAGAATCAGCCCTTCCGTCGTGTAGAGAGACGTTGTGTTACACTCCAAGGTGTTCCCCAGGTTGCCTTTCCTGAGCTTCGATCTTCCGGCTCTCGTTTAGTAGTTCTTGGAAACTACACTGCATTAGGCCTTCAAATTGGGTATGGGGTGTAGAGAGAGGGTGTGTTACACTCCAAGGTGTTCCCCAGGTTGCCTTTCCTGAGCTTCGATATTCCGGCTCTCGTTTAGTAGTTGTTGGAAACTACACTGCATTAGGCCTTCAAATTGGGTATGGGGTGTAGAGAGAGGGTGTGTTACACTCCAAGGTGTTCCCCAGGTTGCCTTTCCTGAGCTTCGAAATTCCGGCTCTCGTTTAGTAGTTGTTGGAAACTACACTGCATTAGGCCTACAAATTTGGTATGGGGGAAACATTGGCGCATCTGCGGTCCCTCCTTCCTCTAGGCCTCCACTGACCTGTCTACTGCTGCCCGTGTTCCCCTGAAACCAATTTTAAATTGCCTACAGGCAGCCCAATTTATTATGTTAGGGCTTCGAAGCCTGTCTGCGGTCCCTCCTTCCACTAGGCCTCCACTGACCTGTCTACTGCTGCCCGTGTACCCCTTGAACCAACATCATAAAATAAAAAAAAAAGGATTTTGCTTATAAAAAAGAAAATACTGGTGAGATATCAAATGCAGACATTTTGACATTAAAAACAAACAAACAGCTAAAATCTGGTACAGTACTAAAAATGGCCACCAGCTACAATTACTTTCTCCTGCAAGTAGTTAACTGAAAGGTTTTTTAAATTGAAAACACACATATGGCATCCACCGAGTGTTGTCCTGTCGCGTCTTCTTTATATTATTGCCGATAAGATGCAAAATAATGAAAATAATAAAATCATTAATTACCAAAATAATAGAGAAAGTCAACACCACATTGCAAATAAACATTCATTCCAAATAAAGAAGCAGGGCGCGTCCGAGGGTGAGTATATAACTAATAAGAATCTAATCACCCTCGGACGCGCAATGCTTATTTCCAACAGCCTTCCTTCCTAAGAATCATCCCTTCCGTGGTGTAGAGAGACGTTGTGTTACACTCCAAGGTGTTCCCCAGGTTGCCTTTCCTGAGCTTCGATCTACCGGCTCTCGTTTAGTAGTTGTTGGAAACTACGCTGCATTAGGCCTTCAAATTGGGTATGGGGTGTAGAGAGATGGTGTGTTCCACTCCAAGGTGTTCCCCAGGTTGCCTTTCCTGAGCTTCGATCTTCCGGCTCTCGTTTAGTAGTTCTTGGAAACTACACTGCATTAGGCCTTCAAATTGGGTATGGGGTGTAGAGAGAGGGTGTGTTACACTCCAAGGTGTTCCCCAGGTTGCCTTTCCTGAGCTTCGATATTCCGGCTCTCGTTTAGTAGTTGTCGGAAACTACGCTGCATTAGGCCTACAAATTGGGTATGGGGTGTAGAGAGAGGGTGTGTTACACTCCAAGGTGTTCCCCAGGTTGCCTTTCCTGAGCTTCGATATTCCGGCTCTCGTTTAGTAGTTGTCGGAAACTACGCTGCATTAGGCCTACAAATTGGGTATGGGGTGTAGAGAGAGGGTTTGTTACACTCCAAGGTGTTCCCCAGGTTGCCTTTCCTGAGCTTCGATCTTCCGGCTCTCGTTTAGTAGTTGTTGGAAACTACGCTGCATTAGGCCTTCAAATTGGGTATGGGGTGTAGCGAGAGGGTGTGTTACACTCCAAGGTGTTCCCCAGGTTGCCTTTCCTGAGCTTCGATCTTCCGGCTCTCGTTTAGTAGTTCTTGGAAACTACACTGCATTAGACCTTCAAATTGGGTATGGGGTGTAGAGAGAGGGTGTGTTACACTCTAAGGTGTTCCCCAGGTTTCCTTGCCATTGCTTCGGTCTTCCGACTCTCGTTTAGTAGTTGTAGAAAAGTACACTGCATTAGGCCATACAAAATGGGTATGGGGTGGAGAGAGATGGTGTGTTACACTCCAAGGTGTTCCCCAGGTTGCCTTTCCTGAGCTTCTATCTTCAGGCTCTCATTAAATTGTGGTTAAATGGAACAACTGCATTTGGCGTACTAGTTGGTTTGGGGCCTACTATCGGTGTCTGCCACTCCTTGCTGTTCTCCTCCACTGAACAAAGCTGTGCCGCCTGTTTACTACGGTTGCCAATTTTGAACTGCATTTCGACTACTTACTGATTTGGCCCTACTCTCTGTGTCAGCCTCTCATTCCAGTTGTCCTCCACTGCAATGCCCCCTGGTTATTCCTGTGTTACCAATTTTGAACTGCATTTAGCCCACTTTCTTCTTTGGGCCTATATCTGTGTTTCCACTTCATCGTGCCCATTGCCCAGCCAGTGATAGATGAGTCTGCTGGTACATTGACCCATAACGCAACATTCCCCGTGCACGCTACACAACAACATTGTGACCCTGCTGAAAGTCAGGTTGCTCTTCCCGCATACCATACCACCTTACACGGGGACAAAGAGGAAGGTGCAGATGAAAGTGCAGGTTCCTTCATCAGGTGGGGGGAGGAATACTAGTTGGCGACGTCACTGGCACAGGGCCTCTCATAGTACGCAAAAGTGTTGCTGCCGGTGGGAGGCGCCCCCGCCGTGCAAACACACCGCTGTACTTTGAGGGGCCCTGTGCCAGTGCCAATGCCAACGAGTGGGCCCCCCCTGCTTGCTCAGGTTCACAGCACTTGCAAAGTTGAAATACTTACCTCTCCCTGCTCCACTGCCGTGACGTGGTCCAGATTTCCTGGGCCCACTAATTACTTGAACCAGCCCTACCCCCCACAACTTTAGCCAAATGACCCCCAATTTCAAATGCCTTCCAATTATTATAAGGTAAATTACGCTTGACAAGCTTCATTAAGAAGAATGGATGGTTTTGACATTAAAATGGGCACTCTAGGTGTTTTCCTGGCCCCCACTCACTGCCGACTATGCTGCCCCATTGACTTGCATTGGGTTTCGTGTTTCGGTCGATCCCGACTTTACGTCATAATCGGCCGATTTCACTCGACCCGACTTTGGACATAGTCGGGTTTCGCAAAACCCGGCTCGACTCTAAAAAGGTCAAGGTCGCTCAACTCTAGTGACGACGATGGGCGAATATGTCCCTTCTCCAGGGACTCCTTCACATAACTGCGCATAGCGGTGTGTTCAGGTACGGACAAATTAAATAAACGACCCTTAGGGAATTTACCACCAGGAATCAAATCGATAGCACAATCACAATTCCTATGCGGAGGTAGGGCATCAGACTCTTCAAATACATCCTGAAAGTCCGACAAGAACTCTGGGATGTCAGAAGGAATGGATGACGAAATAGACAAAAATGGAACATCACCATGTACTCCCTGACAACCCCAGCTGGTTACCGACATAGAGTTCCAATCCAATACTGGATTATGGGTTTGTAGCCATGGCAACCCCAACACGACCACATCATGCAAATTATGCAGTACCAGAAAGCGAATAATTTCCTGATGTGCAGGAGCCATGCACATGGTCAGCTGGGCCCAGTACTGAGGCTTATTCTTGGCCAAAGGTGTAGCATCAATTCCTCTCAACGGAATAGGACACCGCAAAGGCTCCAAGAAAAATCCACAACGTTTAGCATAATCCTGAATCCACAAACGCCATGACAGAATACGATGACAAAGAGCACATTAAGGTAATGGACAAAAGGAATTTGGACTGTACAGTACCAATAACGGCAGAGCTATCGAACCGCCTAGTGCGTTTAGGACAATTAGAAATAGCATGAGTAGAATCACCACAATAGAAACACAGTCTGTTCAGACGTCTGTGTTCTTGCCGTTCTACTTTAGTCATAGTCCTGTCGCACTGCATAGGCTCAGGTTTACTCTCAGACAATACCGCCAGATGGTGCACAGATTTACGCTCGCGCAAGCGACGACCGATCTGAATGGCCAAGGACATAGACTCATTCAAACCAGCAGGCATAGGAAATCCCACCATTACATCCTTAAGAGCCTCAGAGAGACCCTTTCTGAACAAAGCCGCTAGTGCAGATTCATTCCACAGAGTGAGTACTGACCACTTCCTAAATTTCTGACAATATACTTCTACATCATCCTGACCCTGGCATAAAGCCAGCAGATTTTTCTCAGCCTGATCCACTGAATTAGGCTCATCGTAAAGCAATCCCAGCGCCTGGAAAAATGCATCAACATTACTCAATGCAGAATCTCCTGGTGCAAGAGAAAACGCCCAGTCCTGTGGGTCGCCGCGCAAAAAAGAAATAATAATCAAAACCTGTTGAATAGGATTACCAGAAGAATGAGGTTTCAAGGCCAAAAATAGCTTACAATTATTTCTGAAGCTCAGGAACTTAGTTCTGTCACCAAAAAACAAATCAGGAATCGGAATTCTTGGTTCTAGCATCGATTTCTGATCAATAGTATCTTGAATCTTTTGTACATTTACAACGAGATTATCCATTGAGGAGCACAGAGCCTGAATATCCATGTCCACAGCTGTGTCCTGAAGCACTCTAATGTCTAGGGGAAAAAAAAGACTGAAGACAGAGCTAAGAAAAAAAAATGATGTCAGGATTTCTTTTTTCCCTCTATTGGGAATCATTGTTGGGGCTCCTTGTACTGTTCTGGCTGGCAATCAGGCAACACAGCGTGCAGTAATCAGCGCACATACAGAGATCTGGCAATAACCAAAAACAATAGGACGAGCTCTGAGACGTGGAATCTCTGTAGACTGCAGTACCTGATCTATCCTCACACAACTATAAGCAGCAGTGGATTGCGCCTATCACTACCTATGCAACTCGGCACTGCTTGAGGAGCTGACTAGCCTGAAGATAGAAATACAAGCCTGACTTACCTCAGAGAAATACCCCAAAGGAATAGGCAGCCCCCCACATATAATGACTGTTAGCAAGATGAAAAGACAAACGTAGGAATGAAATAGATTCAGCAAAGTGAGGCCCGATATTCTAGACAGAGCGAGGATAGCAAAGAGAACTATGCAGTCTACAAAAAACCCTAAAACGAAAACCACGCAAAGGGGCAAAAAGACCCACCGTGCCGAACTAACAGCACGGCGGTGCACCCCTTTGCTTCTCAGAGCTTCCAGCAAAAGTTAATAGCAAGCTGGACAGAAAAAACAGAAAACAAACTAGAAGCACTTATCTAGCAGAGCAGCAGGCCCAAGGAAAGATGCAGTAGCTCAGATCCAACACTGGAACATTGACAAGGAGCAAGGAAGACAGACTCAGGTGGAGCTAAATAGCAAGGCAGCCAACGAGCTCACCAAAACACCTGAGGGAGGAAGCCCAGAGACTGCAATACCACTTGTGACCACAGAAGTGAACTCAGCCACAGAATTCACAACAGGACCCCCTGTGCCATAGAACCCTGCCTACCCAGGATGGGGTGTAACTAAGCAGTAATGATGAGCGAGCATGCTCGCCACTACTCAGTACTCGCCCGAGCATCTCACTGCTCAAGATGCTCGGAGTTCGTCGAGTATTTCCGGGGTTGCTCGGCATGAGATCGGGTCCCCTCCTTGCATGTTTGGCGCTCTTTAGACAGCCAATGAACATGCAGGAATTGTCTGCCACACACTGTAATGCCGCAGACATGTTGGTTGTAGCATTACAGTGATTGGCTGGCCGCACAGCGTCATAAGGTCTATAACAGACCTGGCACTGCCATGCTCATCACAGACTATTCCGGAGTCAAGCAGTGTAGGGAGAGGTGCTGCTGAGCTAGGGAGAGATTTGCTTGTTTCTTAGTTAGTGTAGATATACCACAATATATCATAAGCATATCCATCTCAACTAACATTCCTTCAGAGGATTAATCCAGCTGCAGAGATATCAGTGCTAGGCAGGCAGGCAGTATATGTGGCAGACTGCAGTGCATTAAGCAAGAGGGTCCATTCCATTTCTGTTTGCTGCTGCTTCTCCTTTTACAGATATTTCTAGACATAGCCCCAGGTATCATTGGCCAGGAATAATTTTTGGGGGATCTTAATCCTGATTATTTGCTTAAAAAGTAATCCAGAGAACACCGTTTTTCTGCTCCAAGTGCTTGTTGCCAATGCAGAATACAGCCAGATCCTTTTCATATTACAGCGCTAAAAATCCATCTTTTTAAAACTGTGGTTTGTCCGTCACACGGATCACATATAAGTGTGCTCAAAATTCTGCCATTTCTGGCCTCCATTTAATTTTTGTTGCAGTGTGTTAGTGAAGTTATTGACACCAGTTTGCTGCTAAAAAATAGTTATCTACAGGCCAGCTTTCTAAAACTGTGGTTTGTCCGTCACACGGATCACATATAAGTGTGCTCAAAATTCTGCCATTTCTTGCCTCCATTTAAATTTAGTTGCAGTGTGTTAGCAAAGTTATTGACACCAGTTTGCTGTTATAAATAGTTACCTACAGGCCAGCTATTTTAAGCTGTGGTTTATCCGTCACACAGATCACATATAAGTGCGCTCAAAATTCTGCCATTTCTGGCCTCCATGTAAATTTTGTTGCAGTGTTTTAGCGAAGTTATTGACAACACTTTGCTGTTAAAAATAGTTACCTACAGGCCAGCTATGTGGTTTTCCGTCACATAGATCACATATAAGTTTGCTCCAAATTCAGCCATTTATAGTGAACGTGGAAAATATTGTCATCCTTTTAAAAGGGGTAAGGCACATGGCAATGGACGGGGAACTGGATGTGATGGTGATGGGGCATGCAGAGGCCAAGGCCGTGGGCAAGCTGAAACACCCGACCTTCCTGTCCCAATTACTAGGGGACCACAGCACACCACTATTGAACCCAAAGCAGTATCAAAAGGTTGTTGGTTGGATAGCTGATAATGTTCCCAGTCACTTTGCCACCACCACCACCACCACCCTGACTTCCACACGGTCAAGTCACAGGAGCCATGAGGCTGGACCGCATATTCCTCACCCTGATCCTCCTTCCTCCCACCATGCTGAGTGCCAGGAGACAACAGATTCCACTCTTGGCCACTCCAAAGAGCTATTCACTTTTCCATTTATAGATTCGGGTCTCACGCCCAGTTCACTTGAAGCAGGGCAAGTGGAGATCGCATGTAGCGATGCCCAAATATTTTAGCAGCCACTGTCACACGAAGGCGACAGAGGGAAAGTGTCACAAGAGGTGGACAATGATGAGACACAATTGCCAGAAAGTCAGGAGGAGGACCAGAGAGCAGAAGTGGAAGACGAGGTGGTGGATGATATAGTAACTGACCCAACCTGGCAGGAGGACATGCAGAGTGAGGACAGTAGCTCACAGAGGGAGGGAGGCATAGCACCCCAACAGGCAGGAAGAAGCAGTGTGGTGGCCGCAGACAGAAGATGGGCAACCGTTCCCCATAACACCAACATGACGGAAGTTGCCAGTACAACTGTTAAGTCTTCCCGAGTCTGCTTGTTTTTTAAAAACTCCTGATACCTCAAATAGGCCATTTGCACCACCTGCCAGGCCAGCATCAGCAGGCGTAGCAAAACAACTAGCCTGACCACCACCAGCATGATCAGGCACATGGCAGCCAAGTTTGTGGGCCGAATCCCAGGGTCCAGGAACACTGTCTGCGGGTGACACCACAGCTTCTTCCTCTGTTGTGTGTGCAAGCCAATCCCCTGTCCATGGTGCATGCGAAGATGCCTTCTGCCCTGCACTTGCACACACTCAACTGGCACCATCAGCAGGCACATCCACGTCCTTGTCCCAGCGCAGTGTTCAGTTGTCCATACCCCAGTGCTTGGAACGCAAGAGCAAATACACAGCCAACGCCCCACAGGTCACACTACTAAATTCACAAATTTTGCGACTGCTTGTGCTCAAAATTTTGCCTTTTAGGCTCATGGAGACAGAAGCTTTCCGCAACCTGATGGTGTCAGCTGCCCAAGGTACTCGGTCCTCAGCGGCCACTATTTCTCCCGCTGTGCAATCCCTACACTACACAAGCACGTCTCCCACAAAATTAGCCATGCCCTCAACAATGCAGTTACAGGGAAAGTCCACCTAACCACAGACACTTGGACAAGCGGTTCTGGGTAGGGAAGGTACATCTCGCTGACAGCACACTGGGTTAACATAGTGGAAGCTGGGACCCAGTCAGACCTCGGGATGAAACATGTCCTCCTGATGCCGAGGATTGCAGGCCCTATGTCAATCAGGGTTGCCCCCACAGTCTACAGCTCTTGCACCTTCTCCTCATCCTCCTCTTCAGCCTCCATCTCCGAAATGACAACATCAATCACAAATATATATATGTATATACAAAAAAGGTTGCACTCTATCGTGCAAAAGCATGTCTAATATGAAATATATGAAATATGAATAGCAAAATGGCTTTTGAACATTAGGAAAATATTTAAGAGACGCTTTGCACAGAATTTGATATAATCAAATAGTGTGAGCCCATCAACCAATCGTCAAGGTGGTCTCATAAAACTGATGGGTCCCTGATCTCCCTGTCCAAATGTGAACACTTACCGAAGGCCAATGTCTGTATGCCTGGGTGAATGTGGATACCTCTGTTCAGCAAAGCCTACATATGGGTTGACCGGGACCAAGTGTGATGAGATGCAATTAAAAACCACATGGTGATGGGAGGAGTGCGCAGTCAGTCAGCTAACATAGAAATGACAGAAAAAAGACTCGCACATCCAAACTAGTGTGAATAGGTGCATACCAGGAGCAGCTACCTCCATACATAAATATACAAAAAAGGTTGCACTCTATCGTGCAAAAGCATATCTAATATGAAATATATGAAATATGAATAGCAAAATGGCTTTTGAACATTAGGAAAATATTTAAGAGACGCTTTGCACAGAATTTGATATAGTAACATAGTAACATAGTAACATAGTTAGTAAGGCCGAAAAAAGACATTTGTCCATCCAGTTCAGCCTATATTCCATCATAATAAATACCCAGATCTACGTCCTTCTACAGAACCTAATAATTGTATGATACAATATTGTTCTGCTCCAGGAAGACATCCAGGCCTCTCTTGAACCCCTCGACTGAGTTCGCCATCACCACCTCCTCAGGCAAGCAATTCCAGATTCTCACTGCCCTAACAGTAAAGAATCCTCTTCTATGTTGGTGGAAAAACCTTCTCTCCTCCAGACGCAAAGAATGCCCCCTTGTGCCCGTCACCTTCCTTGGTATAAACAGATCCTCAGCGAGATATTTGTATTGTCCCCTTATATACTTATACATGGTTATTAGATCGCCCCTCAGTCGTCTTTTTTCTAGACTAAATAATCCTAATTTCGCTAATCTATCTGGGTATTGTAGTTCTCCCATCCCCTTTATTAATTTTGTTGCCCTCCTTTGTACTCTCTCTAGTTCCATTATATCCTTCCTGAGCACCGGTGCCCAAAACTGGACACAGTACTCCATGTGCGGTCTAACTAGGGATTTGTACAGAGGCAGTATAATGCTCTCATCATGTGTATCCAGACCTCTTTTAATGCACCCCATGATCCTGTTTGCCTTGGCAGCTGCTGCCTGGCACTGGCTGCTCCAGGTAAGTTTATTATTAACTAGGATCCCCAAGTCCTTCTCCCTGTCAGATTTACCCAGTGGTTTCCCGTTCAGTGTGTAATGGTGATATTGATTCCCTCTTCCCATGTGTATAACCTTACATTTATCATTGTTAAACCTCATCTGCCACCTTTCAGCCCAAGTTTCCAACTTATCCAGATCCATCTGTAGCAGAATACTATCTTCTCTTGTATTAACTGCTTTACATAGTTTTGTATCATCTGCAAATATCGATATTTTACTGTGTAAACCTTCTACCAGATCATTAATGAATATGTTGAAGAGAACAGGTCCCAATACTGACCCCTGCGGTACCCCACTGGTCACAGCGACCCAGTTAGAGACTATACCATTTATAACCACCCTCTGCTTTCTATCACTAAGCCAGTTACTAACCCATTTACACACATTTTCCCCCAGACCAAGCATTCTCATTTTGTGTACCAACCTCTTTTGCGGCACGGTATCAAACGCTTTGGAAAAATCGAGATATACCACGTCCAATGACTCACCGTGGTCCAGTCTATAGCTTACCTCTTCATAAAAACTGATTAGATTGGTTTGACAGGAGCGATTTCTCATAAACCCATGCTGATATGGAGTTAAACAGTTATTCTCATTGAGATAATCCAGAATAACATCCCTCAGAAACCCTTCAAATATTTTACCAACAATAGAGGTTAGACTTACTGGCCTATAATTTCCAGGTTCACTTTTAGAGCCCTTTTTGAATATTGGCACCACATTTGCTATGCGCCAGTCCTGCGGAACAGACCCTGTCGCTATAGAGTCACTAAAAATAAGAAATAATGGTTTATCTATTACATTACTTAGTTCTCTTAGTACTCGTGGGTGTATGCCATCCGGACCCGGAGATTTATCTATTTTAATCTTATTTAGCCGGTTTCGCACCTCTTCTTGGGTTAGATTGGTGACCCTTAATATAGGGTTTTCATTGTTTTTTGGGATTTCACCTAGCATTTCATTTTCCACCGTGAATACCGTGGAGAAGAAGGTGTTTAATATGTTAGCTTTTTCCTCGTCATCTACAACCATTCTTTCCTCACTATTTTTTAAGGGGCCTACATTTTCAGTTTTTATTCTTTTACTATTGATATAGTTGAAGAACAGTTTGGGATTAGTTTTACTCTCCTTAGCAATGTGCTTCTCTGTTTCCTTTTTGGCATATAATCAAATAGTGTGAGCCCATCAACCAATCGTCAAGGTGGTCTCATAAAACTGATGGGTCCCTGATCTCCCTGTCCAAATGTGAACACTTACCGAAGGCCAATGTCTGTATGCCTGGGTGAATGTGGATACCTCTATTTATGTATGGAGGTAGCTGCTCCTGGTATGCACCTATTCACACTAGTTTGGATGTGCGAGTCTTTTTTCTGTCATTTCTATGTTAGCTGACTGACTGCGCACTCCTCCCATCACCATGTGGATTTTAATTGCATCTCATCACACTTGGTCCCGGTCAACCCATATGTAGGCTTTGCTGAGCAGAGGTATCCACATTCACCCAGGCATACAGACATTGGCCTTCGGTAAGTGTTCACATTTGGACAGGGAGATCAGGGACCCATCAGTTTTATGAGACCACCTTGACGATTGGTTGATGGGCTTACACTATTTGATTATATCAAATTCTGTGCAAAGCATCTCTTAAATATTTTCCTAATGTTCAAAAGCCATTTTGCTATTCATATTTCATATATTTCATATTAGACATGCTTTTGCACGATAGAGTGCAACCTTTTTTGTATATTTATGTATGGAGGTAGCTGCTTCTGGTATGCACCTATTCACACTAGTTTGGATGTGCGAGTCTTTTTTCTGTCATTTCTATGTTAGCTGACTGACTGCGCACTCCTCCCATCACCATGTGGTTTTTAATTGCATCTCATCACACTTGGTCCCGGTCAACCCATATGTAGGCTTTGCTGAACAGAGGTATCCACATTCACCCAGGCATACAGACATTGGCCTTCGGTAAGTGTTCACATTTGGACAGGGAGATCAGGGACCCATCAGTTTTATGAGACCACCTTGACGATTGGTTGATGGGCTCACACTATTTGATTATATCAAATTCTGTGCAAAGCGTCTCAAATATTTTCCTAATGTTCAAAAGCCATTTTGCTATTCATATTTCATATATTTCATATTAGACATGCTTTTGCACGATAGAGTGCAACCTTTTTTGTATATTTATGTATGGAGGTAGCTGCTCCTGGTATGCACCTATTCACACTAGTTTGGATGTGCGAGTCTTTTTTCTGTCATTTCAACATCAATCACAAGCTGGAAGCACTGCAGCACTGCCTCAGCCAAGCGGCAACAGGCTGTGCTGAAGCTAGTACGCTTAGGTGACAAACTGCACAATTTTGAAGAGTTGTGGACAGCTCTGAAAGAGCAGGCAGATCAGGGGCTGACAACGCTAAACCTACAGTCAGGCATGGTCATATGTGAGAATGGCTGGAACATGGTGGCTGCTCTGAGGCGAGGCGAGCTCACAGCTCGAGCTCATCATCTACAGCTTCCGCCACCCTTGCCATGCTTCAGCAGCGTTTGCAGCTTCTGGCTCTCCGACTGGTGTGTGATGTCCCCACGCATTGGAACTCTCCACTGCAGATGTTGGAACGATTTGTGAGCAGAAGAGAGCAGTTGTTGACTACCAGCATCAACAAGGCTGTTGGTATTCAGTTCAGACTTCACACATAGGACCTCAGGAGTGGACATGGATGTCAGACATATGTCTATGACTAAAGCAATTGTTACCATCCACCTCTCGTGTCTCCCCTTTTCCTCATAGTTTGTAAGCTTGCGAGCAGGGCCCTCATTCCTCCTGGTATCTGTTTTGAACTGTATTTCTGTTATGCTGTAATGTCTATTGTCTGTACAAGTCCCCTCTATAATTTGTAAAGCGCTGCGGAATATGTTGGCGCTATATAAATAAAAATTATTATTATTATTATGTACCATCCTACAAAACTTTGAGGAGTCCACCAAGATGGTGAGCGGCTATGACACCATAATTAGCGTCACCATCCCACTTCTCTGTGTTCTGAAACGCTCTCTGCTCACAATCAAAGAGGATGCATAGCAGGTGGATCATGATGAGATGTAGCAAGGAACCAAACAGGGTGATTACACACAGCTTAGCCTCATCTCATCCCAACATGGATTGGGTAACAATGAGGAAGAGGAAGAAGAACAGGAGCTAGTTTAATGCGCTATGGACGGTACTACCTGCACAACTGTCGTACGGTCTGTTCAGCGAGGATGGCCTGAGGACAGCGGGAGGAGGAGAGCATGGTCAGTCATCCTCTTGGTGAGGACATAGAAGTCTGGTCTGTTTGCAGTTTGGCACACGTGGCTTAGTTTGTGTTACGCTGCCTTTCCTGTGACCCTCGCGTTCTCAAAATTTTGGGTGACAGTCATTACTGGTTGGTGACACTTCTTGACCCATGTTACAAGGAGAACTTTCTATCTCTTATTACCGAGGTGGACAGGTCTACTAAAATGGGGCAGTACCAGAAGGCCCTTGTTACGGAATTATTAAAAAAATTCCCATCTGAAAACACTGGCGGCAGAGGTCACAGTTCGTTGGGCAACCAAGAAGTACAGGTGAGAGAGACACTACTCCAATCCAGCAGAGGCAGGGGAACACTGGCAAAGTTCTGGGAGCATTTTCTCAGACCCTCCCATCATACAGGCCCTGAGGCGCAGGGCACTCTCACAAGGAGTGCAAAGTTTGGGAAGATGCTGAAGGAGTACCTTGCTGACCATACCAACAGCCTCCATGATTCCTCTGTGCCTTATAATTATTGGCTATCCAAGCTGAACACGTGACATGAACTGGCTCTGTATGCCTTGGAGGTCCTTGCATTCCCTGTCGCTAGTATTTTGTCAGTGCGGGTTTCAAGTGCCGTTGGTGGAATTATAACTGATAAGCGCATCCGCCTGTCAACTGAAAATGCTGACAGGCTGACACTTATAAAAATGTACAAGGGCTGGATTGGGCCAGACTTCTCAACACCACCGAATGATAGCAGCGTAACATAAACTCAAATCTAGTGTCTTTTTGGGAGGTTTATTCCCATGCACCTCTTCACACCCACACATGGGTATACGCTTCCTGATTTAGGCTATTTGCTGTTGTCATCCTCTTTCTCCTCATCCTCATCCTCTACCACCATATCACCAGGGTGACAGTGCTCCGTGATGCAACACCCATAATTTTTTTAAAGGGTGTTTTCGATGCCTGTAAAAAAAATTTGTTCTACAGTATGTTCATGTATACCCCCCAGGGGTAAATGTTTGTCAGCCTATACACGCCTCTAAATTTTTGGCAGCCCTTGCATTCACCAAATAGGAAAACACTATGGGAGACCCACTCCCTAATAATGGGAGCATTTTTTCATCAGGCCCTCCTCTACGTCTCTTCAAAGGGGCATTGGAGTGCCTCCAAATTTTTGCCAGCCCTTGCATTCACTGCATAGGCAAACCGTATGGGAGACTCACTTCCTAATAATGGGAACATTGCTTTCAGGAGGCCCTCCTGTATGTCTCTTCAAAGGGGTATTGGGGTGCTTCCAAATTTTGGGCAGACCTGCCACTCACTGCATACGCAATAACAGTATAGGAGACCCACTATTTAATATCGGGAACAACAAAGCATAGCCAGCTGATGGCTCTCTAAGAATAGTGAGGGTCGACTGCTGGCCCTCTATTAATAGTAAAGGCCGCCTGATCGCCCTATAAAAATTGGCTTTGCGACTTTCAGAGTCCCTTCTTTGGAAATGAAACAGGATGTGTCTGATGATGTGTCACACACCACATGGACAGATAAGGTTGTAAAATGTTAAAATGACATTTCCTAGTGAATGCATTTGTCTTGGTTGAAAGTAATGCTAAAGTTCAAAAACGCATCAAAAACGCTATGTGTGAACATAGCTCTAGATGTGGAGGAGCATTTTTGTTTTTGGTTATTTGTTTTGCCGTATGTACAAGTCAGTACCCTGGAAAGGATGTTCCTTAACATATTTCCCAGGAAAATCCATTTTGTTTTTGTTTTTGTATGTTTTATTGTAAGTCTGTAAAAGTGGCGTAAGACTCTGACAACATTGTTCACAGCAGTGACCTGGGAGTCAGAAATGCTTCCAGCATTCTTCCCCATGTTGTTCCCATGTCATTTAAGCACTGTTCCTATCGATTTCTACAATTTCTAGTCCCTCTGCAGACCGCCGGGGGGGCTGCCGGAAAAATGCTCGAGTTTCCCATAGATTTACATTGGGCTCATTGCTCAGGTCGAGCACCCAAGCATTCCAATTTGCTCGACCTGAGCAACGAGCACCCGAGCATTTTAGTGCTTGCCCATCACTAGTCATAAGTATTCAGACAATTTGCTCAGTATTGAGTAGAATCAACCTTTTGAGCTAGTACAGCCATGAGTCTTCTTGGGAATGATGCAACAACCAACGTAATACACCATGGGACAAAGTATACACAAATCAGACCAAGGCAGGGAATATGGAAAATATATGGCTTTATTAGTAGGGTGCCTATGATTACATATCAATAAAAAATGAATCAATACATTAAACAAGCAAAAATTATATAAAATAAATAGAATGCGTACACTGACAGATTATATAATGGGAATGATGCAGCAAGTTTTTCACCCCTGGATTTGGGGATCCTCTGCCATTCTTCCTTGCAGATCCTCTCCAGTTCCGTCAGGTTGGATGGTGAACGTTGGTGGATGCCATTTTCATTTCTCTCCAGAGATGCTCAATTGGGTTTAGGTCAGGGCTCTGGCTTGGCAAGTTAAGAATAGTCACAGAGTTGTTCTGAAGCCACTCCTTTGTTATTTTAGCTGTGTGCTTAGGGTTATTGTCTTGTTGGAAGGTGAACCTTCGGCCAAGTCTGAGGTCCAGAGCACTCTGGAAGAGTTTTTCATCCAGGATATCTCTGTACTTGGCTGCATTCATGTTTCCTTCAATGACAACCAGTCATCCTATCCCTGCAGCTGAAAAACACCCCCATAGCATGATGCTGCCACCACCATGTTTCACTGTTGGGATGGTATTGGGCAGGTGATGAGCAGCGCCTGGTTTTCTCTATCTTCATCTCATCAGAGCAGAGAATCTTATTTGTCATAGTCTAGAAGTCCTTCATGTGTTTTTTAGCAAACTCTGTGAGCGCTTTCATATAACTTGCACTGAGGAGAGGCTTCTGTCTAGCCACTCTGCCATAAAGGCCTGACTGGTGGAGGGCTGCAATGACAGTTGACTTTGTAGAACTGCATCTCTGGAGCTCAGCAACAGTGATCTTGGGATTCTTCCTTACCTCTCTCACCAAGGCTCTTGTCCCACGATTGTGTAGTTTGGCTGGACGGCCAGGTTTAGGAAGACTTCTAGTGGTCCCCAACTTCTTCCATTTAAAGGAAACCTGTCAGCCATTTTGGCCGATATAATATACGGTCACCGCCTTTTAGGGAATTCTATAATGCTGTAGATAAGCCCCCAGTCTGACCTGCAAGATAAGAAAAATATGTTTTATTATACTCACCCGGGGGGATGGTCTGATCTGATGGGTGTCACCGGTCCGGGTCCGGCGCCTCTCATCTTCTTGCGATGCCGTCCTCCTGTTGCTTCATCGCTCCCTGGCATCGCGCTCCTGCACAGGCATACTTATCTGCCCTGTTGAGGGCAGAGAAAAGAGAAAAGTACTTTAGTGCATAGGCACCAGGAAAGGTCAAAGAGGCGCAGCACCTGTGCACTGCAGTACTTTACTCTGCCCTTAACAGGGCAGGTACGTATACCTGTGTAGGAGCGCGATGCCGTGGAGCGATAAAGCAACAAGAGGAGGGCATCATCACAAGAAGATATGAGGCTCCGGACCCAGACCTGCGACATGCATCTGACCGGACCACCCCCCGGGTGAGCATAATAAAACGTATTTTTCTTATCTTGCAGGTCGGACCGGGGCTTATCTGCAGCATTATTGAATGCTGTAGATAAGCCCTGAAAGGCAGTGGCTGTATCTTATATCGGCCAAAACGGCTGACAGGTTCGCTTTAAAGATTATGGAGTCCACAATGCTCTTAGGAACCTTGAATACCGCAGAAATTGTGTTGTAACCTTGGCCAGATCTGTGCCTTGCCGCAATTCTGTCTCTGAGCTCCTTGGCCAGTTCCTTTGACCTCATGATTCTCTTTTGGCCTGACATGCACTGTGAGCTGTGAGGTCTTATATAGACAGGTATGTTCCTTTCCAAATCAAGTCATATCAGTTTAATAAAACACAGCTAGGCTCCAATGAAGGAGTAGAACCATCTCAAGGAGGATCACAAAGAAATGGACAGCGTGTGACTTAAATATGAGTGTCTGAGCAAAGGGTCTGAATACTAGGGTTGAGCGACTTTTAGTTTTTTAGGGTCGAGTCGGATTTCGCGAAACCTGACTATCTCAAAAGTCGAGTCGAGTGACATCGGCCGATTATCGCGAAAAGTCGGGGATCAACCGAAACACGAAACCCAATGCAAGTCAATGGGGAAGCATAGTCGGCAGTGAGTGGAGGCCAGGAAAACACCTACAGTGCCTATTTTAATGGCAAAATCATCCATTCTTGTTACTGAACCTTGTCAATCTTAATTTACCTTATAATAATAGTAAGGCATTGGAAATTGGGGGTCATTTGGCTAAATTTGTGGGTAGGGCTGGTTCAAGTATTTAGTGGGCCCAGGAAATCTGGACCACGTCACGGCAGTGGAGCAGGGAGAGGTCAGTATTTAAACTTTGCAAGTGCTGTGAACCTGAGCAAGCAGGGGGGGCCCACTCGTGGGCATTGGCACTGGCACAGGGCCCCTCAAAGTACGGCGGTGTGTTTGCACGCCGGGGGCGCCTCCCACCGGCAGCGACACTTTTGCGTACTATGAGGGGCCCTGTGCCAGTGACGTCGCCAACGAGTTCCCCCCCCACCTGATGAAAGAACCTGCACTTTCATCTGCACCTTCCTCTTTGTCCCCGTGTAAGGTGTTATGGTATGCGGGAAGGGGGACCTGACTTTCAGCAGGGTCACATTCTGGCTGTGTAGCGTGCACGGGGAATGTAGCATTATGGGTCAATGTACCAGCAGACTCATCTATCACTGGCTGGGCAATGGGCAGGATGAGGAGGAAACACAGATATAGGCACAAAGAATAAAGTGGGCTAAATGCAGTTCAAAATTGGTAACAGGACTAACCAGGGGGCATTGCTTTGTTCTGTGGAGTACAACTGTACTGAGAGGCTGACACAGTGAGTAGGTCCAAATCAGTAAGTAGGCTAAATGCAGTTCAAAATTGGTAACAGAAGTAAACAGGCGGCACTGGTTTGTTCAGTGTAGGAGAACATCAAGGAGCGGCAGACACAGTTAGTAGGGCCAACAAAACAAGTAGGCCAAATGCAGTGTTATATTAAAAACAATTTAACGAGAGCCTGAAGATACAAGCTAGGAAAAGGCAACCTGGAGAACACCTTGGAGCGGCAGACACCGTCTCTACAACCCAGACCCAACTTGTAGGCCTAATGCAGTGTTGTTTCAACAACTACTTAACGAGAGCCTGAAGATAGAAGCTAGGGAGAGGCAACCTGGAGAACACCTTGGAGCGGCAGACACCGCTCTTCATCCCAGACCCAACTTGTAGGCCTAATGCAGTGTTGTTTCAACAACTACTTAACGAGAGCTTGAAGATAGAAGCTAGGGAGAGGCAACCTGGAGAACACCTTGGAGCGGCAGACACCGTCTCTACAACCAAGACCCAACTTGTAGGCCTAATGCATTGTTGTTTCAACAACTACTTAACGAGAGCCTGAAAATGGAATTTCAGGACAGGAAACCAGGAGAACAGCACGGAGCGGCATACACCGTTAGTAGGCCCCAACCACACTAGTAGGCCAAATTCAGTGTAATATTAACAACTACTTAACGAGAGCCTGAAAATGGAAGTTCAGGACAGGAAACCAGGAGAACAGCAAGCAGCGGCAGACACCGTTAGTAGGCCGCAACCCAACCAGTAGGCCAAATACAGTTGTTCCATTTAACAACTATTTAACAAGAGCCTGAAGATAGAAGCTCAGGAAAGGCAACCAGGAGAACACTTTGGAGTGGCAGACACTGTTAGTAGGCCCCAACCAAACTAGTAGCCCCACTGCAGTTGTTAAATTCCGATAGGCTGAAAACTTGATAATTTCAGGTAATTTTTTTTAAAGAGGACAGCTGTATTGAGTGGAGCTGCCAAACACTGTTAGTAGGCCTTACACCACAAAGTTTGCTTGACGCAGGATTAAAAAAGGTTACATGGGTACACGGTCTGCATTGGTGTGCTCAGTGGAGGACAATTGGAAGGAGGGACCGCAGAAACACTTAGTAGGCCTAAAATAAAAAAAGTAGGCTCTATGCACTTTAAAAAAGGTTCCAGGGGTACACAGGCAGCATTGGTGTGGTCAGTGGAGGACTATTGGAAAGAGGGACCACAGACAGACTTAGTAGGCCTAAAATAACAAAATAGTCTCTGTTATGATCTGGTGATTAAGGAGCGACATGCGTCTAGCTCTGAGCAGGTAGCAACTATACTGACCGCAGTCCCTAAGCTCAACACAACACTAGTAGTAGCCGTGGAATGCTCCTAACTCTGCCTAGGCATCTCGTCACAGCCTAAGAGCTAACTACCCCTAAAGATAGAAGCAGGAAAACTATCTTGCCTCAGAGAAAATCCCCAAAGGATAGATTAGCCCCCACAAATAATGACTGTGAGAGGAGAAGGAAATGACATACGTAGTATGAAACAAGATTTAGCACAGGAGGCACCTTCTAGCTAGACAGAAATAGTACAGGGCAGAACGCTG
Source organism: Ranitomeya imitator (assembly GCF_032444005.1). Lineage (NCBI taxonomy): Eukaryota > Metazoa > Chordata > Amphibia > Anura > Dendrobatidae > Ranitomeya > Ranitomeya imitator. The sequence continues at coordinate 52,232,342 of NC_091282.1, read as the reverse complement.
TGCGGTCAGTAATAAAAACTAGAAAAAGTCCACCGCAGAGAAATGCAAAAATCTCCACACCTGACTAAAGGTGTGGAGGGCAAACTCTGCTGCCCAGAGCTTCCAGCTTAACTGAATAGATCCATACTGAAAAGCTGGACAAATGAACAAAAACAAAGAAAGTGCTGAACAACAAAATCCACAACAAGAGAACCGCAAAAGGACAAGCAAGGACTTAGCTTTGATGAACTGGTCAGAGTGTCAGGAAAGTCCTAAGAGCAATGACTCCAGGCAGGAACAATTGACAACTGGCATTGAATGAGGGATAAGGCCAGACTAATATAGCCGAGCCAGAAAGACGATCAGTGAAAACAGCTGCTGAAGCTAAATCCAAGAAGCAGCCATACCACTCAAAACCACAGGAGGGAGCCAAAGAGCAGAACTCACAAAAATGCTACTTACAACCACCAGAGGGAGCCCAAGAGCGGAATTCACAACAGTACCCCCCCCTTAAGGAGGGGTCACCGAACCCTCACCAGAGCCCCCAGGCCGATCAGGATGAGCCAAATGAAAAGCACGAACCAAAACGGCGGCATGAACATCGGAGGCAACAACCCAAGAATTATCCTCCTGGCCATAACCCTTCCACTTGACAAGATACTGAAGCTTCCGCCTCGAAAAACGAGAATCCAAAATTTTCTCAACCACATATTCCAACTCCCCCTCAACCAACACCAGGGCAGGAGGATCAACAGATGGAACAACGGGCACCACATATCTCTGCAACAAAGATCTATGGAAAACATTGTGGATGGCAAAAGAGGCTGGAAGGGCCAAACGACAAGACACAGGATTGATAATCTCAGAAATCTTATAAGGACCAATAAACTGAGGCTTGAACTTAGGGGAAGAAACCTTCATAGGAACATGACGAGAGGACAACCAAACCAAATCCCCCACACGAAGCCAAGGACCAACACACCGACGGCGGTTAGCAAAACGCTGAGCCTTTTCCTGGGACAACGTTAAATTGTCTACCACATGAGTCCAAATCTGCTGTAACCTGTCCATCACAGAATAAACACCAGGACTATCAGAAGGCTCAACCTGCCCTGAAGAAAAACGAGGATGGAAACCAAAATTACAAAAGAAAGGCGAAACCAAAGTAGCCGAACTGGCCCGATTATTAAGGTCAAACTCGGCCAACGGCAAGAAAGTCACCCAATCATCCTGATCAGCAGACACAAAGCATCTCAAATAGGTTTCCAAGGTCTGATTAGTTCGCTCAGTTTGGCCATTGGTCTGAGGATGGAACGCCGAAGAAAAAGACAAATCAATACCCATCCTAGCACAAAAGGCCCGCCAAAACCTGGAAACAAACTGGGAACCTCTGTCAGACACAATATTCTCCGGAATGCCATGCAAACGAACCACATGCTGAAAAAACAATGGAACCAAATCAGAGGAGGAAGGCAATTTAGGCAAAGGTACCAAATGGACCATTTTAGAGAATCGGTCACAAACCACCCAGATAACTGACATCTTCTGGGACACAGGAAGATCCGAAATAAAATCCATGGAAATATGCGTCCAAGGCCTCTCTGGGACGGGCAAAGGCAAAAGCAACCCACTAGCGTGGGAACAGCAAGGCTTGGCTCGGGCGCAAGTCCCACAGGACTGCACAAAAGCACGGACATCGCGCGACGAGGAAGGCCACCAAAAGGACCTAGCAACCAAATCTCTGGTACCAAAAATCCCAGGATGACCAGCCAACACTGAACAATGGACCTCAGAAATCACCTTACTTGTCCATCTGTCAGGAACAAACAGCTTCCCCACAGGACAGCGGTCAGGCCTATCAGCCTGAAATTCCTGAAGCACCCGCCGCAAATCAGGGGAGATGGCAGAAAGAATCACCCCTTCCTTAAGAATGCCAACCGGCTCAAGGGCTTCAGGAGAATCCGGCAAAAAACTCCTAGAGAGGGCATCCGCCTTAACATTCTCAGATCCTGGAAGATATGAGACCACAAAATCAAAACGGGAGACAAACAGGGACCACCGAGCCTGTCTAGGGTTCAGCCGCTTGGCCGACTCAAGGTAAATCAAATTCTTATGATCGGTCAAGACCACAATGCGGTGCTTGGCTCCCTCAAGCCAATGTCGCCACTCCTCAAATGCCCACTTCATAGCCAACAACTCCCGATTGCCAACATCATAATTGGGTTCTGCAGGCGAAAACTTTCGGGAAAAGAAGGCACATGGCTTCATCAAGGAACCATCAGAATTCCTCTGTGACAAAACGGCCCCTGCCCCAATCTCAGAAGCGTCAACCTCAACCTGATAAGGAAGAGAAACATCCGGTTGACGCAACACAGGGGCAGAAGTAAATCGGCGTTTAAGCTCCTGAAAGGCCTCAACAGCCTCAGATAACCAATTAGTCACATCAGCGCCTTTCTTCGTCAAATCGGTCAGGGGTTTAACCACACTAGAGAAGTTGGCAATGAAACGGCGATAAAAATTAGCAAAGCCCAAAAATTTCTGAAGGCTCTTCACAGATGTGGGTTGAATCCAGTCATGAATGGCTTGGACCTTAACAGGATCCATTTCTATAGACGAAGGAGAAAAAATAAACCCCCAAAAAGAGACCTTCTGAACTCCAAATAGGCACTTAGACCCCTTCACAAATAGAGCATTATCACGAAGGATCTGGAATACCATCCTGACCTGCTTCACATGAGACTCCCAATCATCGGAAAAAATCAAAATATCATCCAAATACACAATCAAGAATTTGTCAAGATAATTGCGGAAAATATCATGCATGAAAGACTGGAACACAGATGGAGCATTAGAGAGCCCAAATGGCATCACAAGGTATTCAAAATGGCCTTCGGGTGTATTAAATGCAGTCTTCCATTCGTCACCCTGTTTAATACGAACAAGATTATATGCCCCTCGAAGGTCAATCTTGGTAAACCAACTAGCCCCCTTAATCCTAGCAAACAAATCAGAGAGCAAAGGTAAAGGGTATTGGAATTTGACCGTGATCTTATTAAGAAGGCGATAATCAATACAGGGTCTTAAGGAGCCATCCTTCTTGGCAACAAAAAGAATCCCGCTCCCAATGGTGACGAAGATGGCCGAATATGCCCCTTCTTTAAATACTCCTTAACATAGCTCCTCATGGCGGCATGCTCTGGCACAAACAGGTTGAAAAGTCGGCCCTTAGGGAACTTACAGCCAGGAATCAAGTCAATAGCACAATCACAGTCCCTATGTGGAGGAAGGGAACTGGACTTGGGCTCATCGAATACATCCTTGAAATCTAACAAAAATTCAGGAACATCAGAAGAGGGGGAAGAGGAAATTGACATCAAAGGAACGTCACTATGTACCCCTTGACAACCCCAACTAGTCACAGACATTGATTTCCAATCCAGCACTGGATTGTGTACTTGTAACCATGGATAACCCAGTACAACGACATCATGTAAATTATGCAACACCAGAAAATCTTCCTGATGTGCAGGAGCCGTATACATAGTCATCTGCGTCCAGTACTGAGGTTTATTCTTGGCCAATGGTGTAGCATCAATACCCCTCAAGGGTATGGGACTCTGCAAAGGCTGCAAAGAAAAACCACAGCGCCTAGCGAATTCTAAGTCCATTAAGTTCAGAGCAGCGCCTGAATCCACAAATGCCATGACAGAAAAAGATGACAATGAGCAAATCAGGGTCACAGACAGGAGAAACTTAGGCTGCACAGTACTAATGGTAACAGATCTAGCGACCCTCTTAATACGCTTAGGGCAATCAGAAATAGTATGAGCAGAATCACCACAGTAAAAACACAGCCCATTCTGACGTCTGTATCCCCTCTGTTCCGCTCTAGTCAAAATCCTATCACATTGCATGGGCTCAGGACTTTGCTCAGAGGACACTGCCATATGGTGCACCACTTTGCGTTCGGGCAGGCGCCGATCAATCTGAATGGCCAAAGACATAGATTCGCTCAAACCAACAGGCGAGGGAAACCCCACCATAACATCTTTAAGGGCTTCAGAAAGACCCTTTCTGAAAATTGCTGCCAGAGCGTCCTCATTCCATTTAGTTAGCACAGACCATTTTCTAAATTTCTGGCAGTATAATTCTGCCGCTTCCTGACCCTGACACAGGGCCAACAGTGTTTTCTCAGCATGCTCTACAGAGTTAGGTTCGTCATACAATAATCCGAGCGATTGAAAAAATGCATCTACATTAAGCAATGTCGGATTCCCTGACTCAAGTGAGAATGCCCAGTCCTGAGGGTCGCCACGCAGTAGAGAAATAACTATCGTTACTTGCTGAATGGGGTCACCAGAGGAACGGGGTTTCAGAGCAAAAAACAATTTGCAGTTATTTTAAAAATTCAAAAACTTAGATCTATCCTCGTAAAACAAATCCGGAGTAGGAATTCTAGGCTCTAAGGCCGGAGTCTGAACCACATAATCTTGAATACTCTGTACTCTTGCAGCAAGCTGATCCACACGAGAAAACAAACCCTGAACATCCATGCCTGCATCCAAATCCCGAATCACCCAGAGATCAAGAGGAAGGAAAAAGACAAAACAAACTAAAGAAAAAAAAATGGCTCAGAACTCTTTTTCTCTTCCTTCTTTTGAGAGGCATTCAGCTCATTTTTGGCCAGTTGTACTGTTATGATCTGGTGATTAAGGAGCGACATGCGTCTAGCTCTGGGCAGGTGGCAACTATACTGACCGCAGTCCCTAAGCTCAACACAACACTAGAAGTAGCCGTGGAATGCTCCTAACTCTGCCTAGGCATTTCGTCACAGCCTAAGAGCTAACTACCCCTAAAGATAGAAGCAGGAAAACTATCTTGCCTCAGAGAAAATCCCCAAAGGATAGATTTGCCCCCCACAAATAATGACTGTGAGAGGAGAAGGAAATGACATACGTAGTATGAAACAAGATTTAGCACAGGAGGCCACTTCTAGCTAGACAGAAATAGTACAGGGGAGAACGCTGTGCGGTCAGTAATAAAAACTAGAAAAAGTCCACCGCAGAGAAATGCAAAAATCTCCACACCTGACTAAAGGTGTGGAGGGCAAACTCTGCTGCCCAGAGCTTCCAGCTTAACTGAATAGATCCATACTGAAAAGCTGGACAAATGAACAAAAACAAAGAAAGTGCTGAACAACAAAATCCACAACAAGAGAACCGCAAAAGGACAAGCAAGGACTTAGCTTTGATGAACTGGTCAGAGTGTCAGGAAAGTCCTAAGAGCAATGACTCCAGGCAGGAACAATTGACAACTGGCATTGAATGAGGGATAAGGCCAGACTAATATAGCTGAGCCAGAAAGAAGATCAGTGAAAACAGCTGCTGAAGCTAAATCCAAGAAGCAGCCATACCACTCAAAACCACAGGAGGGAGCCAAAGAGCAGAACTCAAAAAAATGCTACTTACAACCACCGGAGGGAGCCCAAGAGCGGAATTCACAACAAGGCTCTATGCAGCTTCAATTATGTGGCAACCTGGAGAACACCTTGGAGCGGAAGACACCGTTTGTAGAACCCAGACCCAACTTGTAGACCTAATGCAGTGTTCTTTCAACAGCTACTTAACAAGAGCTTCAAGATAGAAGCTAGGGAGAGGCAACCTGGAGAACACCTTGGATCGGCAGACACCGTCTCTGCAACCCAGACCCAACTTGTAGGCCTAATGCAGTGTTGTTTCAACAAATACTTAACGAGAGCCTGAAAATGGAATTTCAGGACAGGAAACCAGGAGAACAGCACGGAGCGGCATACACCGTTAGTAGGCCCCAAACACACTAGTAGGCCAAATGCAGTGTAATATTAACAACTACTTAACGAGAGCCTGAAAATGGAAGATCAGGACAGGAAACCAGGAGAACCGCAAGGAGCAGCAGACACCGTTAGTAGGCCCCAACCCAACTAGTAGGCCAAATGCAGTTGTTCCATTTAACAACTATTTATCAAGAGCCTGAAGATAGAAGCTCAGGAAAGGCAACCAGGAGAACACCTTGGAGCGGCAGACACAGTTAGTAGGCCCCAACCAAACTAGTAGCCCCACTGCAGTTGTTAAATTCCGATAGGCTGAAAACCTGATAATTGCAGGTAATTAGGTAATTTTTTTAAAGAGGACAGCTGTATTGAGTGGCGCTGCCAGACGCTGTTAGTAGGCCTTACACCACAAAGTTGGCTCTACGCAGGTTTAAAAAAGGTTACATGGGTACACGGTCTGCATTGGTGTGCTCAGTGGAGGACAATTGGAAGGAGGGACCGCAGAAACACTTAGTAGGCCTAAAATAAAAAAAGTAGGCTCTATGCACTTTTAAATAGGTTCCAGGGGTACACAGGCAGCATTGGTGTGGTCAGTGGAGGACTATTGGAAGGAGGGACCACAGACAGACTTAGTAGGTCTAAAATAACAAAATAGGTTCTATGCAGCTTCGATTATGTGGCAACCTGGAGAACACCTTGGAGCGGAAGACACCGTTTGTAGAACCCAGACCCAACTTGTAGGCCTAATGCAGTGTTGTTTCAATAACTACTTAACAAGAGCTTCAAGATAGAAGCGAGGGAGAGGCAACAGAGAGAACACCTTGGAGCGGAAGACTCAGTTTGTAGACCACAACGAAACTTTTGGCCCCAATGCAGTTTTATAATTCTGACAGGCTGAAAACCAGCCTTTTTTTAAGAGGAGGACAGCTGTATTAAGTGGCGCAGACAGACACTGCTAGTAGGCCTTACACCACAAAGTAGGCTCACTGCAGGTTGAAAAAAAGTTACATGGGTACACGGTCGGCATTGGTGTGCTCAGCGGAGGACAAATGGAAGGAGGGACCGCAGACAGACTTAGTAGTCCTAAAATTTAAAAAAATAGGCTAAAAGCTGTTTGAATTATCTTGCAGGGGTACACAGGCAGCATTGATGTGGTCAGCGGAGGACGATTGGAAGGAGTGTCTGACACAGTTAGTACTCCCAAAAAATAAATAGATGTAAAAGGGTTAAAAAAGGGTGGCATACTTAGGTACAGGGGTGGGCTCGTCTGCTGAGTTTCAGACATAGTAATTTGGCGCTAAGTATTTACTGGTGTCAATATAGGACACTGACCCTGACTATTTTAACTAGCATCATACATGTCAACAAATTGGTATTGTCAGTGCCAGGCATTGAAGGATGTCAGCGCATAGACTAAACATTGGTGGAGCTGTGAGAGATAATTTTGCAAGTGGTAGAGCACTGTTTGAGCTGGGGGGGAACTCTCTTGTGGCCGGCGGTACAGGCCCAGGGCCTCTCATGTTACAACGGTGTGTCTGACGTTGGGTGCGCGCCACCACCGCCAGAGACACTTTATTGTACCATGAGGGACCCAGTGGCAGTGCCGTCAACCAAAAGCGGGCACACCCACCTCTTCAGACAAACGGCACTCTCACGGGTGCTTGCGCCAAGTGGCGAGACCACAGCCCCGTGGGGGGAGTTAGCCCATTTAGGGAGGTGTAAACATGTCGTATGCTGGACAAACAGCTGCTGCAAATTAAGAGATTGGAACAGTCAGTAAGACCAGTCCACAAGCAAGACCTTTTTATAGGAATGCTAGGTGTCAGCCGGGAAAGGTGGGGCAAAATAATTAGAAATCCATGAGTGGTTCATTTTAATGAAGGTTAGATCATCAACATTTTGGGTAGCCAGACGAGTCCTTTTTTCGGTCAATATTGAACCAGCAGCACTGAATACTCTTTCTGATAGCACACTAGCTGCTGGGCAAGCAAGCTCCTGCAATGCATATTCTGCCAATTCCAGGCCAGGTGTCTATTTTGGATGCCCAGTAATCAAACGGGAATGACGGTTGAGGGAGAACATCGATAAGGGATGAAAAATAGTTAGTAACCATACTGGACAAATGTTGTCTCCTGTCACTTTGAATTGATGCTGCAGTACCTGTCCTGTCTGCGGTCATTGCGAAATCACTCCACAACCTGGTCAGAAAACCCCTCTGTCCAACACCACTTCTGATTTGTGCACCTCTAACACCTCTGCCCTGTTGCCCCCTGCAGCTCGTGTGAGAACCATCACCCACCGGCGCTGTGCGCTGGGAATGCCTGAATCAAACGGTCTACAAGACTTGCTTGTTTGGTTGCTAATATTTGTTCGAGGTTCTCATGTGGCATGAAATTTTGCAATTTGCCTTTATAGCGAGGATCAAGAAGGCAGGCCAACCAGTAATCATCATCGGTCATCATTTTAATAATGCGTGGGTCCCTTTTGAGGATACGTAAGGCAAAATCCGCCATGTGGGCCAAAGTTCCAGTTGTCAAATCTGCTGTTGTGCTGGGTTGAGGGGCAGTTTCAGGCAAATCTACGTCACTTTTCTCCCTCAAAAAACCTGAACCCGGCATTGCAACGCCACCAGTTTCTATTGGCCCCGGAGAAGCTTCCTCATTCAAAAAATACTCATCCCCATCATCCTCCTTGTCCTCCTCCTCTTCGCCCGCTACCTTGTCCTGTAGACTGCCCTGACCAGACAATGGCTGACTGTCATCAAGGCTTCCCTCTTCCTCGGCTGCAGACGCCTGCTCCTTTATGTGCGTCAAACTTTGCATCAGCAGACGCATTAGGGGGATGCTCATGCTTATTATGGCGTTGTCTGCACTAACCAGCCGTGTGCATTCCTCAAAACACTGAAGGACTTGACACAGGTCTTGTAACTTTGACCACTGCACACCTGACAACTCCATGTCAGCCATCCAACTGCCTGCCCGTGTATGTGTATCCTTCTACAAATACATAACAGCACGCCTCTGTTCGCACAGTCTCTGAAGCATGTGCAGTGTGGAGTTCCACCTTGTTGCAACATCGATGATCAGGCAATGCTGGGGAAGGTTCAAAGACCGCTGATGGTTCTGCATACGGGTGGAGTGTACGGGCGAATGGCGGATATGCGAGCAAAGTCTGCGCACTTTGAGGAGCAGGTCGGGTAACCCCAGATAACTTTTCAGGAAGCATTGCACCACCAGGTTTAAGGTGTGAGCCAGGCAAGGAATGTGTTTCAGTTGTGAAAGGGCTATGGCAGCCACAAAATTCCTTCCGTTATCACTCACTACCTTGCCTGCCTCAAGATGTACACTGCCCAGCCATGACTGAGTTTCTTGCTGCAAGAACTCGGACAGAACTTCCGCGGTGTGTCTGTTGTCGCCCAAACACTTTTTTGCCAATACAGCCTGCTGACGCTTGCCACTAGCTGTCCCATAATGGGACACCTCGTGTGCAACAGTGGCAGCTGCGGATGGAGTGGTCGCGCGACTGCCGTCTGTGGACGAGCTCTCGCTTCTGCAGGAGGACGAGGAGGAGGAGGAGGGGGGGCGAACGCCTACGGCCAACTGTTTCCTAGACCATGGGCTAGGCAGAACTGTCCCAATATTGCTGTCCCCTGTGGACCCTGCATCCACCGCATTAACCCAGTGTGCCGTAATGGACACGTAACGTCCCTAGCCATGCCTACTGGTCCATGCATCTGTTGTCGTCAGGTGCACCTTTGTACTCACAGATTGCCTGAGTGCATGGACGATGCGGTCTTTTACATGCTGGTGGAGGGCTGGGATGGCTTTTCTCGAAAAGTGTCGACTGGGTAGCTCGTAGCGTGGTACAGCGTAATCCATCAGGGCTTTGAAAGCTTCGCTTTCAACTAACCGGTAGGGCATCATCTCTAACGAGATTAGTCTAGCAATGTGGGCGTTCAAACCCTGTGTACGCGGATGCGAGGATGAGTACTTCCTTTTCCTAATGAGAGTCTCATGTAGGGTGAGCTGGACTGGAGAGCTGCATATGGTGGAACTAGCGGGGGTGCCGGTGGACATGGCAGACTGAGAGAGGGTTGGAGATGGTATTCTTGCTGGTGCCCTACATGCAGTGTTTCCTACCACGAACCTGGTGATTCCCTGACTGCTTTGGCCTGGCGACGAAACCTGCACATTTACTGCAGGTGGTGCGGGAAATGGTGGGCTTACAGTGAGGGAAGGGATGTAGCGTTGCTGACTAGCTTCATTGGCCGAAGGTGCTACAACCTTAAGGGACAATTGGTAGTTAGTCCAGGCTTGCAAATGCATAGTGGTTAAATGTCTACGCATGCAACTTGTATTTAGACTTTTGAGATTCTGACCTCTGCTTAAAGGGAACCTGTCACCCCGAAAATCGCGGGTGAGGTAAGCCCACCGGCATCAGAAAGAGGAGAAAAAGACGTTAAATTATACTCACCCAGGGAAGGTCCCGCTGCTGGTCCGGTCGGATGGGCGTCTCTGGTCCGCTGTGGCGCCTCCCATCTTCATTCCAAGACGTCCTCTTCTGATCTTCAGCCACGGCTCCGGCTCCCTGTTGAGGGCAGAACAAAGTACTGCAGTGCGCAGGCGCCGGAAAGGTCAGAGAGGCCCGGCGCCTGCGCACTGCAGTACTTTGCTCTGCCCTCAACAGGGAAGACAAAGTACGCCTGCGCCAGAGCCGTGGCTGAAGATCAGAAGAGGACATCTTGGAATGAAGATGGGAGGCGCCGCAGCGGACCAGAGACACCCATCCGATCGGACCAGCAGCGGTACCACCCCTGGGTCAGTATAATCTAACGTCTTTTTCTCCTCTTTCAGGTAACATCGGGGGCTTATCTACAGCATTACAGAATGCTGTAGATAAGCCCCTGATGCCGGCGGGCTTACCTCACCCGCGGGTCAATCGGGGTCAACAACTGGGTCATCTATGACCTCCTCTTCTATCTCGTGTGCAACTTCGTCTGTGTCACCGTGTAAGCCGGTGGTATAGCGTTCGTGACGGGGCACCATAGTCTCATCAGGGTCTGATTCTGGATCAGTACACTGCGAGGGCAATGTTCTGGTCTGAGTCAAAGGAACAGCATAGTAATCTGGCTGTGGCTGTGCATCTGTGCACTCCATGTCCGATTCAACTTGTAATGGACATGGCCTGTTAACTATTTCACTTTCTAACCCAGGAACGGTTTGTGTAAAGAGCTCAATGGAGTAACCCGTTTTGTCGCCTGACGCATCCTTCTCTGTTGTTCTTCGTGAAGAAGACAAGGGTGCGACTTGTCCCTGACCGTGAACATCCACTAACGACGCGCTGCTTTTACATTTAGCAGTTTCAGAATAGGAGGCGAAAGAGCTAGAGGCTGAGTCAGCAAGGAAAGCCAAAACTTGTTCTTGCTGCTCCGGCTTTAAATGCGGTTTTCCTACTCCCAGAAAAGGGAGCGTTCGAGGCCTTGTGTAGCCAGATGATGAACCTGGCTCAACAACTCGAGACTTAGGTGCTATATTGCTTTTCCCACGACCACCTGATGCTCCACCACCACTACCATCATTATCAGCTGGCAATGACCGCCCACGGCCACGACCTCTTCCACCAGACTTCCTCATTGTTTGAAAAACGTAACCAAACTAACGGTATTTGTTACTGTAAGACCAGTTACAAGGTGAACTCAAACTTCTGTTGAATTTATATAGCCCAATGTATAACAGTACACAGCTTCAGTGGCAGACAGATATGCCACTAACAGGACTGACGCAGATGCAGACACTACCAATAAAAATCTCCCTGTTTTTATTTTTTCTGGGAGAATATTGAAGAAATGTGGCCCACTCTTATACAGTATATGTTCTGTGACATAAAATGAAAGACAGATGCCACACACACGACTGGCACTGAGGCAGAATTGCCAATCTTAATCTCCCACTATTTTTTTTTCCTGGGAGAATTGTAAAAAAATCTGGCCCAGTGTTACACACTAGGTTTAATGTGGCACAAAATTAGAGACAGATGGCACACACACGGCTGGCACTGAGGCAGAAATGCCAATCTTAATCTCCCACCATTTTTTTTTTCCTGGGAGAATTTAAAAAAAATCTGGCCCAGTATTACACACTAGGTTTTCTGTGGCACAAAATTAGAGAGAGATGCCACACACAGCAATGGCACTGAGGCAGAATTGCCAATCCTAATCCCCCATAATTTTTTTTTTCTGGGACAATTGTCAAAAAATCTGGCCCAGTGTTACACACTAGGTTTAATGTGGCACAAAATGAGAGATTGATGGCACACACAGGACTGGCACTAAGGCAGAAATGCCAATCTTAATCTCCCACTTTTTTTTTTTCCTGGGAGAATTTTTAAAAAATCTGGCCCATATTACACACTAGGTTTTCTGTGGCACAAAATTAAAGACAGATGCCACACACATGACTGGCACTGAGGCAGAATTGCCAATCTTAATCTCCCACTATTTTTTTTTTCTGGGAGAATTTAAAAAAAATCTGGCCCAGTATTACACACTAGGTTTTCTGTGGCACAAAGTTAAAGACAGATGCCACACACACAACTGGCACTGAGGCAGAAATGCCAATCTTAATCTCCCACTTTTTTGTAACTTTATTGTGGGAGAATTGTCAAGAAATCAGGCCCAGTGTTACACACTAGGTTTTCTGTGGCACAAAATGAGAGACAGATGCCACACACACGACTGGCACTGAGGCAGAATTGCCAATCTTAATCTCCCACTATTTTTTTTTTCTGGGAGAATTTTAAAAAAATCTGGCCCAGTATTACACACTAGGTTTTCGGTGGCACAAAATTAAGACAGATGCCACACACACGACTGGCACTGAGGCAGAAATGCCAATCTTAATCTCCCACTTTTTTTGTAACTTTATTGTGGGAGAATTGTCAAGAAATCAGGCCCAGTGTTACACACTAGGTTTTCTGTGGCACAAAATGAGAGACAGATGCCACACACACAACTGGCACTGAGGCAGAAATGCCAATCTTAATCTCCCACTATTTTTTTTTTATTTATGGGAGAATTGGCAAGAAATCAGGCCCACTGTTAGACTGTATGTTTTATGTGCCAGAAAATGAGACACAGATGCCACACACAGGACTGGCACTGTTGCAGATTTGCCAATTTTAATCTGCACCCTTTTTTTTTTTTTTTTTCTTCAGGGAGATTAGTGAATAAATCTGGGCCACTGTATTAGAGTATATTTTCTGTGGCAGAAAGTGGCTTGAAGAGATATAACGAAAAAAAAAAAAAAAAGGACTGTCCTACAATTACTATCTCCCTGCAGTAATCTCAGCAAAGTATGGCAGGCAGCAATAACAAGGAGTGGACTGCTGCACAAAAAAGTCAAAAGGGTGGACAAACAAACAAGATAGCTGTGCAGAAAGGAAGGAGCAAAAGGATTTGTGCTTTGAAAAAAACAGTTGGTTTGCACAGTGGCGTACAAACAGCAATGCAGCTATCAGGGAGCCTTCTAGGGCAGCCCAATGAAAAACAGCGCTGAGGGAAAAAAAATGTAGCCTCCACTGTCCCTGCAAACAAAAGGTGGTGTTGGACAGTGGAAATCGCTACAGCACAAGCGGTTTGGGGGTTAATGTACCCTGCCTAACGCTATCCCTGCTTCTGACGAAGCGGCAGCAACCTCTCCCTATACTAAGATCGGCAGCAGTAAGATGGCGGTCGGCGTGCATGCCCCTTTATTGCCCCTGTGACGCCGCAGAAAGCAAGCCAATCACTGTAATGCCCTTCTCTAAGATGGTGGGGACTGAGACCTATGTCATCACGCTGCCCACACTCTGCATCCACCTTCATTGGCTGAGAAATGGCACTTTTCGCGTCATTGAAACGCGACTTTGGCACGAAAATCACGTACCTCGTGGCCGACCCCACACAGGGATCGGGTCGGGTTTCATGAAACCCGAATTTGCCAAAAGTCGGCGACTTATGAAAATGACCCATCCGTTTCGCTCAACCCTACTTATGACCATGTGATATTTCAGTTTTTCTTTTTTATTAAATTTGCAAAAATTTCTACATTTTTTTCCAGTCAAGATGGGGTGCAGAGTGTACTGTACATTAATGTGAAAAAAATGGACTGTTTTAAATTTACCGAATGGCTGCAGTGAAACAAAGAGTGAAAAATTTAAAGGGGTCTGAATACTTTCCGTACCCACTCTATGGGCCATTATTATAATAGTTATATTCTTGTACGTGAATTGGGACGTTATCATTAAGATAGCTTTTATCACTTAACATAGATAGATTTACAAATAGGCATTAGTCTTGGGGTCCCATCAAAAAAGATATGCCTTGTTGTAGCTAGTGTGTTCTCATGAATTGGCCAATTTATGTTCTAAGTACCTTTATTTTGTAAGTATATTCTATACAGTAGTAATGAAGTCCAAATTTTATATATTCAATGTTGCATACATTTTAGCGCTTACAGAGGCTGCTGTATTCTTTTGTTTGAAGACGGATAGATACAAAAATGAAGGCAGCACTCCAAAAAAGAAGATTTGAAAAATGTTATAGCCCTTACTGATAAATATGAAATATAGTTAGATAATAATAGATAGATAGATAATACAGTAAATAGATAGATACATGGATAATAGATAAATGATAGATAGATAGATAAATAGATAGATAGATGGTAGATAGATACATAGGTGAATAGAAAGATAATAGATAGATAGATAATAAATAGATAGATAGATAATAGATAGATGATTATAATAGATGATAGCTAGATAGATAGATAATAGATAGTGTTGAGCATTCCGATACCGCAAGTATCGGGTATCGGCCGATATTTGCGGTATCGGAATTCCGATACGGAATTGCGATATTTCCCGCGTATCGGATACCGGAATCGGAAGTTCCCAGAATTCAAAACTGCACGCAGAAGCCAATGAGGAATGAATGGAAGTGTGGGCACATCCTGTTTAGCATGGTGGGCATGTAACTACTGGCAATGCTGTGATTGGCTGCTGAAATGATGTCACGATGCACAATAAAAAACGCTGCCGCCATTTTGCGCTCACTCTGCTGTGATTTCAGTTAGGGACAGGACGCTGTGTTCTAACTGAGGGCCAGTTGAGATAGCGAATTGCTTCATTGTGCTTTTCCCAGGCTAATTTAGCAAAAGCTGTGTGTTCACCTTGCTCTTGCCTTGCAGCGCTGTTTTAACAGCGTTCTGCAAGGTCTCTCTGTGTGTGTGTGTGCGTGCAGCTCACTCTGTAGTCTGTGTGCAGCCATATACCCGGTTGTATTCAGCTCAGGGGGGGTTCACACTGCCTCATACTGTTCTATCCATTGTCCTTTTTTGCTCATAGTGCAGCCTTCTGCACATTTTTTCTAAAATTTCCTATTAGTGTTTTTCCACCCGTCTCTAGCTAAATTGTGGAAAAACACTACATAGGATAACCTAGAGGAGGGTTGTTGGGCCTTGCAGCGCCGTTTACGGCTGTCTGCACGGTCTCCGAGTGAGCGCAGCTCGCCCTGTAGTCTGTGTGCAGCCACAGCCGGTTGTATTCAGCTCAGGGTGCGTCACTGCCTCATACCGTTAAATAACTTTTCCTTTTTTGCAAATAGTGCAGCCTGCTGCAAATTTTTTCTAAAATTTCCTATTAGTGTCTTTCCACCCGTCTCCAGCTAAATTGTGGAAAAACACTATATAGGATAACCTAGAGGAGGGTTTTTGGGCCTTGCAGCGCCGGTTACGGCTGTCTGCACGGTCTCCGTGTGAGCACAGCTTGCCCTGTAGTCTGTGTGCAGCCACAGCCGGTTGTATTCAGCTCAGGGTGCGTCACTGCCTCATACCGTTAAATAACTTTTCCTTTTTTGCAAATAGTGCAGCCTGCTGCAAATTTTTTCTAAAATTTCCTATTAGTGTCTTTCCACCTGTCTCCAGCTAAATTGTGGAAAAACACTACATAGGATAACCTAGAGGAGGGTTTTTGGGCCTTGAAGCGCCGTTTACGGCTGTCTGCACGGTCTCCGTGTGATCGCAGCTCGCCCTGTGGTCTGTGTGCAGCCACAGCCGGTTGTATTCAGCTCAGGGTGCGTCACTGCCTCATACCGTTAAATAACTTTTCCTTTTTTGCAAATAGTGCAGCCTGCTGCAAATTTTTTCTAAAATTTCCTATTAGTGTCTTTCCACCCGTCTCCAGCTAAATTGTGGAAAAACACTACATAGGATAACCTAGAGGAGTGTTTTTGGGCCTTGCAGCGCCGTTTACGGCTGTCTGCACGGTCTCCGTGTGAGTTAAAGTCGCTCTGTAGCCCGATCTGGAGAAAAAAAAAAAGTAAAGTTCACCAAACACCACTTAACACTTGTGTAGGCCACATTTTATCAATAATAAAGTCTAGTCCACACTTTACAAAATTAGTGTTTCTTACACCCGTTAGGAGGAGCATTTCAGGAATAAGCACACTAAGGCCTTAGTACTTTTCTGCTTATCTTTATCTGTCAACCAAGATGAAGAGGGCAGGGAGTAAGGCACGTGGGCGTGGGCGCGGAGCAGGGAGAGGAGCAAGGAGAGGACGTGGTGATTCTGTGCCTGCTGTGGGCACCGGTGACTCATCATCACTCAGTTTCAGCAGGGAACAGTCCTTCATGCGCAGCTTTGTCGGAGAGCACCGTGCACCGCTGCTGCGTGAAGATCAAATTGAAGCCGTTGTCGGATGGATGGCAGCTAACGCATCGGCATCGACTTCAATAAGTGCCACATCCTCTCAGGCACAGAGCACTGGAGAGCAGCCATCTGTCTCTTCACCACCTGCCAAATTGGCCAGGCAGTCAGAGAGCCCAGGACAGGAGCCGTCTCTACTTCTGTTCTCTGAATCTCTTGGCTTGGAAACAGGGGGCCAGCCAAGCAGCATTGGAGAAATGGAAGAAGAGGCAGTGTGCAGTGATGCCCAACAGCTTTGTCTCTCTGACTCTGAAGAGGCGGGTGGGCCAGTGCCTCCGGTGACCACAGCACAGTACGCATCTGATGATGAAACTCAGGTGCCGCTTTCTGGTGCGTACTGTGCTGCCAAGACTACCCAGGAGGAGCAGTTGGTGGCAGAGGGTAGTGGAGATGATGAGGTCCTTGACCCATCGTGGCGTGAGGAACAGGAAGGTGGTGGGAGCAGCTCTGAGGAAGAGATTCCCCTAACGGGCCAAAGAGGGAGAGGGAGGGGGAAGACTGCGGAGCCTGTAGCCTCCACTTTGGCACCCGTTAGGAGCCTGTCTCTTCCAAAAGCCAAAAAGGGCGCTCTCAATACTTGCAGTGCCTGGTCCTTTTTTGACACAGTTGCAGATGACATTTGTTTTGTCAAATGCAAGCTGTGTCATCAGAAAGTTAAAAGAGGTAAAAGTGTCAGCAACCTCAATACAACAAATATGTGGAAACAAGTGCGGACCAGGCACGCGGTGGAGTTACAAAAACACACTGAAGACCTAGGCCAACCAACAGCGGCAGCTACCACCTCTTCAGCTTGTGTTGCCTCTTCCTCCAGCTCTCACACAGCTGGTTCGGCTTCCTCCCAGGATCGCCATAGAAGAACCTCTGGCACTGTTGTCCAGAGACCTAGTGTAATTCCACCCACAGCACCACGTTCCCAGGCATCCTCACACTCCCAGCCTAGTCTACAGCCATCGGTAGTACAGGCATGGGAGAAAAGGCGGGCATTCTCGGCCCACCACCCCCGAGCACAGGCTCTGAATGCAGGCATTGTCAAACTTCTGTCACTGGAAATGCTCTCATTCAGGCTGGTGGAGACTGACAGCTTCCGTGACTTGATGGCATTGGCAGTCCCACAGTACAAGGTGCCCAGCCGCTTTTACTTCAACAGGCAAGCTGTCCCTGCCCTGCACAAACATGTGGAGGGACACATAAAACACGCGCTACTGAACGCTGTCAGTAGCAAGGTCCACCTCACCACCGATGCGTGGACCAGTCAACATGGACAGGGGCGATACCTTTCCCTCACTGCCCATTGGGTTAATGTTGTTGAGCCAGGTACAGATCGTGCGAGTGGCGCAGGACATGTCCTGCCCACTCCAAGGATTGCAGGAATCCAGTCTGTACGCATTGACTCCTCCTCATACACAAGTTCCTCAGAATCATCGCTGCAGGAGCCGTCACAGTCCACCTCCACATGGACCCGTGAACGTTTACCTGTTACGACCGACATGAGCACAGCCATGGCCAAACGTCAACAGGCTGTCTTGAAACTAGTTTCTTTGGGGAATCGAAGCCACACAGCGCAGGAGCTCTGGAATGCCATCAAGCAGGAGAGCGATGTGTGGTTTGTGCCAGCGAATCTCCAGCCAGGCATGGTAGTGTGTGACAATGGCCGAAATCTGGTGGCAGCTTTGGCCACTGGCAACCTCACTCACATCCCATGTCTGGCACATGTGCTCAATTTGGTTGTGCAGAGTTTTCTGAGGGACTATCCGGATCTTGATGCACTGCTGCACAAGGTCCGCCTAGAGTGTGCTCGCTTGCGGCGTTCCAGCTTGGCAAGATCCCACATTGCTGCTCTGCAGCGCCGATTCCGCCTTCCGGAACACCGCATCATATGTGACCTACCTACCAGGTGCAATTCCACGTTACATATGTTGGAGCGGTTGTGTGAGCAGCAGCAAGCAGTAATGGAGTACCAGCTGCATCAGGCGCAAAGAAGTCGCAGTCAGCGCCGATCAGACTTCACAACCACAGAGTGGGCCACTATGAAGGACATCTGCCAGGTTTTGCGTCCTTTCGACTATTCCACGCGGATGGCAAGTGCAGATGATGCACTAGTCAGCATGACTGTCCCCCTTATCTGCCTGCTTCAACAAACACTGCAAGTGTTAAGGGATGATGTTGTGGAAGAGGTGGAGGATGAGGAGTCACCTTTTACATCAGCTTCTGGAGAGTCAGCGCCACGTGGTTCCTCACAAAGGGGTAGGCAGGGGCCACTTTGTGAGGAGGATGAGGAGGAGTCAATGGAGGAGGAAGAGCTCCGTCCAGAGGAGGGAGTTACACAATTGTCCAGTGGTCAGTGTGTACAGCGAGGGTGGGGTGATGACGAGCGGGCAGAGATCATGTCTCAAGCAGGGGACAGCGTTTCTGGGCCAGTTGGCAGTCTGCAGCACATGGTTGATTTCATGCTGCAGTGCCTGAGAAACGACCGCCACATCGACCACATTCTCAACATGCCTGATTATTGGGTGTTCACCCTCCTCGATCCTCGCTACTGGGACAATGTCCAAAACCTCATCCCAGCGTTGACCCGGGAGCGTAAAATGCGGGAGTACCACGACACACTGGTGAATTCCATCATCTTCTCCAGTCCAACTGAGAGGAGTGCTGCTAGTGCTTTACAAAGCAGCTCAGTGCGTCGTGGCAGTGGAGGAGGCTCTGCACAAAGAGGGAGCAGAAGCAGTGCCTCTGCCCAAGGCAAGACCAGTATGGCACAACTGTGGCAAACTTTTGTGTGCCCGCCCCAAATGTCTACACCATCACCGGCGGCTCCAGTCAGCAGGAGGCAACGGTTCCGTCAGATGGTGACAGACTACATGTCTTGCCCTCTTACTGTACTCCCAGACGGCTCTTCCCCTTTCAAATTTTGGGTCTCTAAGCTGGATACATGGCAGAGCTAAGCCAGTATGTATTGGAGGTGCTGGCTTGCCCTGCGGCTAGTGTCTTTTCGGAACGTGTCTTTAGTGCCACAGGTGGTGTACTAACAGACCGTCGCATGCGACTATCCTCCGATAGCGTTGACCGGCTTCCTTTTCTGAAAATGAACCAGGCCTGGATCTCGCAGGAATTTGCCACTCCTCTGCTTGATTAAATAATTGGGTGTCATCCAGGTCTCCTGATGTGTTCATCTTTCTACCACCTGAACTGCTATTCCTGGGCTCCAACACCGCCAGTTGCGGCTCAGAAGGGCAGGCTGCACAGTCAAAACATACGACCCAGTGTTATTGGGTTTCAGTAACGTCAGCTGATCCCCAGCAGTAATGCTGCACAAGGAAAAGGTAGCTCTCTTAGTTTAGCTCCTTGCACACGCAGAACTTAACACTTATAAAATGTGTTCACTGATACCGTTATACTGTCCCGGAGCTGGGACTTTCCTTCGTAATGTGACGCAGCACAGCCGTCATTCCTACCCCCTTGGTGCCATGCGCTGCCTCCTCAGCGTTGTTTTAAGCTGTCACGGACCCTGCGCTGTTCTGTTATCCCTTGGCCATGCCCAATTTGCGCTGCCTGTCTTCTGACATAATTTGGTGTCAGGCTGGCTGCGCCTGTGCGGCCGCGCTGCCCGAGATCCCGCCTCGCAGTGTCTTCTGATTGAATCACACTGCGGGCTTGGGATCCACGGGCATGCGCAGTGCATATCTTCCCCTCAGGCTCTCGCTCATCTCCCTCCGCCTTCTTCAGACTGTGCGCCGTCAGCTGATCCCTAATAGCATGCCACGGCCGTGACACCGCACAGTCTGAAGAAGAGGGAAGGAGGGGAGTGAGAGTCGAGGATATGCACTGTGCATGCCCATGGATCCAAGGCCCGCAGTGGGATTACATTAGACGACACTGCGAGGTGGGATCTCGGGCAGCGTGGACGCACAGGCACTGACAGCCTGACACCTAAATGATGTCAGAAGACGGGCACTGCTAAGTGTGCATGGCCAAGGTATAACATTACAGCGCGGGCTCCGTGACAGAATCAAACAACGTTGAGGAGGTGGCGCATGGCACCAAGGGGGTTGGAATGACGGCTGTGTTGTGTCACATTACAAAGGAAAGTCCCACCTCTGGGACGGTTTAACGGTGTGAGGGGACACATTATATGAGTGTGTACTTCAGCATTTGCAAGGAGCATAAGGGATAACATAACAGCGCAGGCTCCGTGACAGCTTAAAACAACGCCGATGAGGCAGCGCACGGCACCAAGGGGATAGGAATGACAGCTGTGCTGTGTCCCATTACGAAGGAAATTCCCACCTCCGGGACGGTTTTACGGTATCGGGGGCCACATTTTAAGTGTTTACTTCTGTGTTTGCAAGGAGCATAATTAAAAGAGCAACCTTTTCCTTTTGCATCCTTAGTGCTGCACAAGATGGCTCATTCAGCTACAAATGTCTTGGGGGGGGGGGTTAAAGGTTCCCTTTCAACTTGCTCCAATCAGGCTTCGGCCTACACTCTGTTCCTCTGCTACTCGTGCTGTCCCTGGGCTCTAACACCGCCAGTTGTTGCCTGGATGTGCTGTCCGCACAGTCAACAGTCGCTCCTCTGTTATTGGGGTTCAGTAAAGTCAGCTGATCCCCAGCTGTGTATCCGGCCACGTGTCATGCAACCGCCACGCTGGCACAACTAAAATGTAAGGGAACCTGTCCACCCTTCCCTAGGCGATTGTTACTGAAAGAGCCACCTTGTGCAGCACTAATACTGCACAAGGAAAATGTCGCTCTTTAAATTATGCTCCTTGGAAACGCTGAACTACACACTCATGTAATGTGTCCCCCCACACCGTCAAACCGTCCCGGAGGTGGGACTTTCCTTTGTAATGTGACGCAGCACAGCCGTCATTCCTACCCCCTTGGCTCCGTGCGCTGCCTCCTTAGCGTTGTTTGATTCTGTCATGGACCCTGCGCTGTTATGTTATCCCTTGGCCATGCACAGTTTGCGCTGCCCGTCCTCTGACATCATTGTGCATTAATGCTGCACAAGGTGTGGCTCTTGTACTTTGCAACACCTGAGGGGGGGTTAAAGGTTACCTTTGAAATTGGTTCTACTAGGCTTCGGCCTACACTCTGCTCCTCCTGCAGACCCTGGGCTCTAACTACGCAAGTTGGGGCCCGGAAGTGCTGGCTGCACAGAGAAAAACACCCGCCATTGTGTCATGCGATACGGGATCAGCTGAGGCCGCCCAGTCTGAAGCAGGTGTAAGGACATGAGTGAGCGGCGAACATATTTACTGCGCAAGGCCATGAATCCCAGCCCTGCAGTGTGACTTTATGAAAAGACACTGCGGGTCTGGGATTCATGGCCATCGCTAACCGCACCTGCCGACATGAAATGAGGTGAGAAGACAGGCAGCGCTCACAGCGCATGGCCAAGGGATAACACAAGAGCGCAGACTCCTGTACAGCAAATAACAATGGTCAGGAGGCTGCGCCCAGCACCAAGGCGTTATTTTGGACACCTAAGATGCGTCTCCTTAAAAAGACAAGTCACGCCTCCACTACAGTTTGACTGTATAATGGGCTAAATTGTGTACGTGTTTCATTCAGCGTGTGCAAGTAGAAAAAATCAAAGAGCAACCTTTGACTTGTGCAGCATTAATGCTGCACAAGGTGTGGCTCTTGTACTTTGTAACACCTGAGGGGAGGTTAAAGGTTACCTTTGAAATTGGTTCTACTAGGCTTCGGCCTACACTCTTCTCCTCTCCTCCTCCTGCAGACCCTGGGCTCTAACACCGCCAGTTGTTGCCCGGAAGTGCTAGCTGCACAGAGAAAAACACCCGCCAATGTGTCAGTGGGGTTCAGCAACGCCAGCTGTTCCCCTGCTGTGTAGCCGGCAACGTGTCCAGCACAAGCCACGCTGGCACAACAGACCAAAAGCTGCCACCAGTGCAGGCTTCGGCCTACACTCTGCTCCTCTTTGATTCCCTGGGTTTCAACACTATCAGTTGTCACCTGGAAGTGTTGTCTACACAGAAAAAACACTCGCTGATGTGTCAGTGGGGCTCCGCAATGCCAGCTGTTCCCCTGCTGTGTAGTCGGCAATGTGTCCAGCACAAGCCACGCTGGCACAACACACCTAAAGCTGCCACCAGTGCAGGCTTCGGCCTACACTCTGCTCCTCTTTGATTCCCTGGGTTTCAACACTATCAGTTGTCACCTGGAAGTGTTGTCTACACAGAAAAAACACTCGCTGATGTGTCAGTGGGGTTCAGCACCGCCAGCTGTTCCCCTGCTGTGTAGTCGGCAACGTGTCCAGCACAAGCCACGCTGGCACAACAGAGCAAAAGCTGCCACCAGTGCAGGCTTCGGCCTAGACTCTGCTCCTCTCCTCCTCCTGCTGACCCTGGGCTCTAACACCGCCAGTTTTTGCCCGGACGTGCTAGCTGCACAGAGAAAAACACCAGCCAATGTGTCAGTGGGGTTCAGCACCGCCAGCTGTTCCCCTGCTGTGTAGTCGGCAACGTGTCCAGCACAAGCCACGCTGGCACAACAGAGCAAAAGCTGCCACCAGTGCAGGCTTCGGCCTAGACTCTGCTCCTCTCCTCCTCCTGCTGACCCTGGGCTCTAACACCGCCAGTTTTTGCCCGGACGTGCTAGCTGCACAGAGAAAAACACCAGCCAATGTGTCAGTGGGGTTCAGCACCGCCAGCTGTTCCCCTGCTGTGTAGTCGGCAACATGTCCTGCAAACGCCACGCAGGCACCTGAACTGAAATTAAAGGGACCCTGCCCCCCCCCAGGTGTTTCTATGTATAACAGCCACCTTGTACAGCAGTAATGCTGCATTTGTACAAGGTGGCTGACTTTTACTCCTTGCCCACGTCGAAATCAACAAACACGTACAAAATGCGTCTCATTACAGACCATTACACTGTCCCTGAGGTGTGACTTTCCTTTTTAATGACACGCAGCACCCCCATTGGTAATGCTGGCCGTCTTCTGACATCGTTGGTTGGCTGCCTGTGCGTCCGCCCTGTCCGACACAACGCTCCTCGTTGTGAAATCACCAACCACACAACTGAAGAACCGATATCAAATCTTTGTAGAGGATGAAGATGGCACACCTAAGAATGAAGCAATACCAGCAAGCAAAAAAGAAAAGGGCACACAGCAACAAGTGACAGCAAAAAGTACAGCCAAGAAGCAACGAAGAGTGGTGGTGGTGGGAGACTCACTACTGAGAGGCACCGAAGCAGCCATCTGCAGACCGGACATAACTGCAAGAGAAGTATGCTGCCTTCCATGTGCGATGATCAAGGATGTGACCGATAGGATACCAAAGCTCTTCAGCTCCAAGGACGTCCACCCATTTCTTCTGATACATGTTGGCACCAATGACACGGCAAGGAAGGACCTACCAACAATCTGCAAGGACTTTGAAGAGTTGGGGAAGAAAGTAAAGGACCTGGATGCACAGGTAGTTTTTTCTTCTATCCTTCCAGTAGACGGGCATGGCACCAGGAGATGGAACAGGATCCTTGATGCAAACAACTGGCTAAGACGATGGTGCAGACAACAAGGATTTGGATTCCTGGACCACGGTGTGAATTACTGGTATGATGGACTCCTCGCCAGAGACGGACTACACCTCAACAAACCTGGGAAACACACATTCGCCAGAAGACTCGCTACACTCATCAGGAGGGCGTTAAACTAGAAGAAGAGGGGACGGGAAGAAAAACATTAGACTCGAACAAAGACGACCCAGGAAAACATACTCAGAAGGGAGGTAAGAACATTTCTAAAACAATCCACAGTGAGGAGATTGGAACAAAACAAAATCCTCTAAACTGCATGCTCGCAAACGCCAGAAGCCTGACAAACAAGATGGAAGAACTAGAAGCAGAAATATCTACAGGTAACTTTGACATAGTGGGAATAACCGAGACATGGTTAGATGAAAGCTATGACTGGGCAGTTAACTTACAGGGTTACAGTCTGTTTAGAAAGGATCGTAAAAATCGGAGAGGAGGAGGGGTTTGTCTCTATGTAAAGTCTTGTCTAAAGTCCACTTTAAGGGAGGATATTAGCGAAGGGAATGAGGATGTCGAGTCCATATGGGTTGAAATTCATGGAGGGAAAAATGGTAACAAAATTCTCATTGGGGTCTGTTACAAACCCCCAAATATAACAGAAAGCATGGAAAGTCTACTTCTAAAGCAGATAGATGAAGCTGCAACCCATAATGAGGTCCTGGTTATGGGGGACTTTAACTACCCGGATATTAACTGGGAAACAGAAACCTGTGAAACCCATAAAGGCAACAGGTTTCTGCTAATAACCAAGAAAAATTATCTTTCACAATTGGTGCAGAATCCAACCAGAGGAGCAGCACTTTTAGACCTAATACTATCTAATAGACCTGACAGAATAACAAATCTGCAGGTGGTTGGGCATTTAGGAAATAGCGACCACAATATTGTGCAGTTTCACCTGTCTTTCACTAGGGGGACTTGTCAGGGAGTCACAAAAACATTGAACTTTAGGAAGGCAAAGTTTGAACAGCTTAGAGATGCCCTTAATCTGGTAGACTGGGACAATATCCTCAGAAATGAGAATACAGATAATAAATGGGAAATGTTTAAGAACATCCTAAATAGGCAGTGTAAGCGGTTTATACCTTGTGGGAATAAAAGGACTAGAAATAGGAAAAACCCAATGTGGCTAAACAAAGAAGTAAGACAGGCAATTAACAGTAAAAAGAAAGCATTTGCACTACTAAAGCAGGATGGCACCATTGAAGCTCTAAAAAACTATAGGGAGAAAAATACTTTATCTAAAAAACTAATTAAAGCTGCCAAAAAGGAAACAGAGAAGCACATTGCTAAGGAGAGTAAAACTAATCCCAAACTGTTCTTCAACTATATCAATAGTAAAAGAATAAAAACTGAAAATGTAGGCCCCTTAAAAAATAGTGAGGAAAGAATGGTTGTAGATGACGAGGAAAAAGCTAACATATTAAACACCTTCTTCTCCACGGTATTCACGGTGGAAAATGAAATGCTAGGTGAAATCCCAAAAAACAATGAAAACCCTATATTAAGGGTCACCAATCTAACCCAAGAAGAGGTGCGAAACCGGCTAAATAAGATTAAAATAGATAAATCTCCGGGTCCGGATGGCATACACCCACGAGTACTAAGAGAACTAAGTAATGTAATAGATAAACCATTATTTCTTATTTTTAGTGACTCTATAGCGACAGGGTCTGTTCCGCAGGACTGGCGCATAGCAAATGTGGTGCCAATATTCAAAAAGGGCTCTAAAAGTGAACCTGGAAATTATAGGCCAGTAAGTCTAACCTCTATTGTTGGTAAAATATTTGAAGGGTTTCTGAGGGATGTTATTCTGGATTATCTCAATGAGAATAACTGTTTAACTCCATATCAGCATGGGTTTATGAGAAATCGCTCCTGTCAAACCAATCTAATCAGTTTTTATGAAGAGGTAAGCTATAGACTGGACCACGGTGAGTCATTGGACGTGGTATATCTCGATTTTTCCAAAGCGTTTGATACCGTGCCGCACAAGAGGTTGGTACACAAAATGAGAATGCTTGGTCTGGGGGAAAATGTGTGTAAATGGGTTAGTAACTGGCTTAGTGATAGAAAGCAGAGGGTGGTTATAAATGGTATAGTCTCTAACTGGGTCGCTGTGACCAGTGGGGTACCGCAGGGGTCAGTATTGGGACCTGTTCTCTTCAACATATTCATTAATGATCTGGTAGAAGGTTTACACAGTAAAATATCGATATTTGCAGATGATACAAAACTATGTAAAGCAGTTAATACAAGAGAAGATAGTATTCTGCTACAGATGGATCTGGATAAGTTGGAAACTTGGGCTGAAAGGTGGCAGATGAGGTTTAACAATGATAAATGTAAGGTTATACACATGGGAAGAGGGAATCAATATCACCATTACACACTGAACGGGAAACCACTGGGTAAATCTGACAGGGAGAAGGACTTGGGGATCCTAGTTAATGATAAACTTACCTGGAGCAGCCAGTGCCAGGCAGCAGCTGCCAAGGCAAACAGGATCATGGGGTGCATTAAAAGAGGTCTGGATACACATGATGAGAGCATTATACTGCCTCTGTACAAATCCCTAGTTAGACCGCACATGGAGTACTGTGTCCAGTTTTGGGCACCGGTGCTCAGGAAGGATATAATGGAACTAGAGAGAGTACAAAGGAGGGCAACAAAATTAATAAAGGGGATGGGAGAACTACAATACCCAGATAGATTAGCGAAATTAGGATTATTTAGTCTAGAAAAAAGACGACTGAGGGGCGATCTAATAACCATGTATAAGTATATAAGGGGACAATACAAATATCTCGCTGAGGATCTGTTTATACCAAGGAAGGTGACGGGCACAAGGGGGCATTCTTTGCGTCTGGAGGAGAGAAGGTTTTTCCACCAACATAGAAGAGGATTCTTTACTGTTAGGGCAGTGAGAATCTGGAATTGCTTGCCTGAGGAGGTGGTGATGGCGAACTCAGTCGAGGGGTTCAAGAGAGGCCTGGATGTCTTCCTGGAGCAGAACAATATTGTATCATACAATTATTAGGTTCTGTAGAAGGACATAGATCTGGGGATTTATTATGATGGAATATAGGCTGAACTGGATGGACAAATGTCTTTTTTCGGCCTTACTAACTATGTTACTATGTTACTTATTTTGACTGCGAGGGTGTGATTGATGGGCACGAGCAGTGCATATCTTCGCCTGTCTTCACTCCCCTCCTTCCGCCTTCTTCAGACTGTGCGGCCTCATGGCCGTGGCATGCGATAAGGGATCAGCTGAGGCCGCCCAGTCTGAAGCAGGTGCAAGGACATGTGTGAGCGGCGAACATATTTACTGCACAAGGCCACAAATCCAAGCCCCGCACTGTGACTTTATGAAAAGACACTGTGGGTCTGGGATTCATGGCCATCGTTAACCGCACCAGCCAACATGAAATGAGGTCATAAGACGGGCAGCGCTAACAGGGCATGGCCAAGGGATAACAAGAGGGCATACTCCTGTACAGCAAATAACAACGCTCAGGAGGCTGCGCCCAGCACCAAGGCGTTATTTTTGGACACTTGTGCTGCGTCTCCTTAAAAAGACAAGTCACGCCTCTAATACAGTTTTACTGTACAATGGGCAAAATTGTGTACGTCTTTCATTCAGCGTGTGCAATGAGCAAAATTTAAAGAGCAACCTTTCACTTGTGGAGCATTACTGCTGCACAAGGTGTGGCTCTTCTACATTGTAACACCTGAGGGTGGGTTAAAGGTTACCTTTGAAATTGGTTCAATTAGGCTTCGGCCTACACTCTGCTCCTCTCCTCCTCCTGCTGACCCTGGGCTCTAACACCGCCAGTTTTTGCCCGGAAGTGCTAGCTGCACAGAGAAAAACACCAGCCAATGTGTTAGTGGGGTTCAGCACCGCCAGCTGTTCCCCTGCTGTGTAGTCGGCAACGTGTCCTGCAAAGGCCACGCAGGCACCTGAACTGAAATTAAAGGGACCCTGCCCCCCCCCAGGTGTTTCTATGTATAACAGCCACCTTGTACATCAGTAATGCTGCATTTGTACAAGGTGGCTGACTTTTTCTCCTTGCCCACGTGGAACGCAACACTTACAAAATGTGTCTCATTACAGACCATTACATTGTCCCTGAGGTGTGACTTTCCTTTTTAATGACACGCAGCACCCCCATTGGTAACGCTGGCCGTCTTCTGTGTTATGATTAGGTAATTCAGTACCACAATGTACATAGAAGTCAGAGCACATACAGTGACCTGACAAAACCCAAAAACATAGAACGAGCTCTGAGACGTGGGAACTCTGCTGACCGCAATCCCTAATCCTCTCCAACCACACTAGAGGCAGCCGTGGATTGCGCCTAACGCTCCCTATGCAACTCGGCACAGCCTGAGAAACTAGCTAGCCTGAAGATAGAAAATAAGCCTACCTTGCCTCAGAGAAATACCCCAAAGGAAAAGGCAGCCCCCCACATATAATGACTGTGAGTTAAGATGAAAAGACAAACGTAGAGATGAAATAGATTTAGCAAAGTGAGGCCCGACTTTCTGAACAGAGCGAGGATAGGAAAGGTAACTTTGCGGTCAACACAAAACCCTACAAACAACCACGCAAAGGGGGCAAAAAGACCCTCCGTACCGATTAACGGCACGGAGGTACACCCTCTGCGTCCCTGAGCTTCCAGCAAGCAAGAAAAACCAAATAAGCAAGCTGGACAGAAAAAACAGCAAACAAAAATAACACAAGCGAAACTTAGCTATGCAGAGCAGCAGGCCACAGGAACGATCCAGGAGAAAGCAAGTCCAATACTAGAACATTGACTGGAGGCCAGGATCAAAGCACTAGGTGGAGTTAAATAGAGCAGCACCTAACGACTTCACCACATCACCTGAGGAAGGAAACTCAGAAGCCGCAGTACCACTTTCCTCCACCAACGGAAGCTCATAGAAAGAATCAGCCGAAGTACCACTTGTGACCACAGGAGGGAGCTCTGCCACAGAATTCACAACAGTACCCCCCCTTGAGGAGGGGTCACCGAACCCTCACCAGAGCCCCCAGGACGACCAGGATGAGCCATATGAAAGGCACGAACAAGATCGGGAGCATGGACATCATAGGCAAAGACCCAGGAATTATCTTCCTGAGCATAACCCTTCCACTTAACCAGATACTGGAGTTTCCGTCTTGAAACACGAGAATCCAAAATCTTCTCCACAATATACTCCAACTCCCCCTCCACCAAAACCGGGGCAGGAGGATCTACAGATGGAACCATAGGTGCCACGTATCTCCGCAACAATGACCTATGGAATACGTTATGGATGGAAAAAGAATCTGGAAGGGTCAAAAGAAAAGACACAAGATTAAGAACCTCAGAAATCCTATACGGACCAATGAAACGAGGTTTAAACTTAGGAGAGGAAACCTTCATAGGAATATGACGAGAAGACAACCAAACCAAATCCCCAACACAAAGTCGGGGACCCACACAGCGTCTGCGATTAGCAAAACGTTGAGCCTTCTCCTGGGACAAGGTCAAATTGTCCACTACATGAGTCCAAATCTGCTGCAACCTGTCCACCACAGTATCCACACCAGGACAGTCCGAAGACGCAACCTGCCCTGAAGAGAAACGAGGATGGAACCCAGAGTTGCAGAAAAACGGCGAAACCAAGGTAGCCGAGCTGGCCCGATTATTAAGGGCGAACTCAGCCAAAGGCAAAAAGGACACCCAGTCATCCTGATCAGCAGAAACAAAGCATCTCAGATATGTTTCCAAGGTCTGATTGGTTCGTTCGGTCTGGACATTAGTCTGAGGATGGAAAGCCGAGGAAAAAGACAAGTCAATGCCCATCCGTGCACAAAAGGCTCGCTAAAACCTCGAAACAAACTGGGAACCTCTGTCAGAAACGATATTCTCTGGAATGCCATGTAAACGAACCACATGCTGGAAGAACAATGGCACCAAATCAGAGGAGGAAGGTAATTTAGACAAGGGTACCAAATGGACCATCTTAGAGAAGCGATCACAAACCACCCAAATGACTGACATTTTTTGAGAGACGGGAAGATCTGAAATAAAATCCATAGAGATATGTGTCCAAGGCCTCTTCGGGACCGGCAAGGGCAAAAGCAACCCACTGGCACGAGAACAGCAGGGCTTAGCCCGAGCACAAATCCCACAGGACTGCACAAAAGAACGCACATCCCGCGACAGAGATGGCCACCAAAAGGATCTAGCTACCAACTCTCTGGTACCAAAGATTCCAGGATGACCAGCCAACACCGAACAATGAACCTCAGAGATAACTTTATTCGTCCACCTATCAGGGACAAACAGTTTCTCCGCTGGGCAACGATCAGGTTTATTAGCCTGAAATTTTTGCAGCACCCGCCGCAAATCAGGGGAGATGGCAGACACAATTACTCCCTCTTTGAGAATACCCGCCGGCTCAGATAAACCCAGAGAGTCGGGCACAAAACTCCTAGACAGGGCATCCGCCTTCACATTTTTAGAGCCCGGAAGGTACGAAACCACAAAGTCAAAACGGGCAAAAAACAGCGACCAACGAGCCTGTCTAGGATTCAACCGCTTGGCAGACTCGAGATAAGTCAAGTTCTTATGATCAGTCAAGACCACCACGCGATGCTTAGCTCCTTCAAGCCAATGACGCCACTCCTCGAATGCCCACTTCATGGCCAGCAACTCTCGATTGCCAACATCATAATTTTGCTCAGCAGGCGAAAACTTCCTGGAAAAGAAGGCGCATGGTTTCATCACCGAGCAATCAGAACTTCTCTGCGACAAAACAGCCCCTGCTCCAATCTCAGAAACATCAACCTCGACCTGGAATGGAAGCGAAACATCTGGTTGACACAACACAGGGGCAGAAGAAAAATGACGCTTCAACTCTTGAAAAGCTTCCACAGCAGCAGAAGACCAATTGACCACATCAGCACCCTTCTTGGTCAAATCGGTCAATGGTTTAGCAATACTAGAAAAATTGCAGATGAAGCGACGGTAAAAATTAGCAAAGCCCAGGAACTTTTGCAGACTTTTCAGAGATGTCGGCTGAGTCCAATCATGGATGGCTTGGACCTTAACAGGGTCCATCTCGATAGTAGAAGGGGAAAAAATGAACCCCAAAAATGAAACCTATTGAACACCAAAGAGACACTTTGATCCCTTCACAAACAAAGAATTAGCACGCAGGACCTGAAACACCGTTCTGACCTGCTTCACATGAGACTCCCAATCATCCGAGAAGATCAAAATATCATCCAAGTATACAATCAGGAATTTATCCAGGTACTCTCGGAAGATGTCATGCATAAAGGACTGAAACACTGATGGAGCATTGGCAAGTCCGAATGGCATTACTAGGTACTCAAAATGGCCCTCGGGCGTATTAAATGCAGTTTTCCATTCATCGCCTCGCTTAATACGCACAAGATTATACGCACCACGAAGATCTATCTTGGTGAACCAACTAGCCCCCTTAATCCGAGCAAACAAATCAGATAACAGCGGCAAGGGGTACTGAAATTTAACCGTGATCTTATTTAGAAGGCGGTAATCTATACAAGGTCTCAGCGAACCATCCTTCTTGGCCACAAAAAAGAACCCCGCTCCCAATGGCGACGATGAAGGGCGAATATGCCCCTTCTCCAAGGACTCCTTCACGTAACTCCGCATAGCGGCGTGCTCAGGCACAGATAAATTAAACAGTCGACCTTTTGGGAATTTACTACCAGGAATCAAATCAATAGCACAATCACAATCCCTATGCGGAGGTAGGGTATCGGACTTGGGCTCATCAAATGCATCCCAGTAATCAGACAAGAACTCTGGGACCTCAGAAGGGGTGGATGACGAAATAGACAGAAATGGGACATCACCATGTACCCCCTGACAACCCCAGCTGGACACAGACATGGATTTCCAATCTAATACTGGATTATGGACTTGTAGCCATGGCAACCCCAACACGACCACATCATGCAGATTATGCAACACCAGAAAGCGAATAACCTCCTGATGTGCAGGAGCCATGCACATGGTCAGCTGGGTCCAATACTGAGGCTTATTCTTGGCCAAAGGCGTAGCATCAATTCCTCTCAATGGAATAGGACACTGCAAGGGCTCCAAGAAAAACCCACAACGCCTAGCATACTCCAAGTCCATCAAATTCAGGGCAGCGCCTGAATCCACAAATGCCATGACAGAATAAGATGACAAAGAGCAGATCAAAGTAACGGACAAAAGAAATTGTGACTGTATCGTACCAATGGTGGCAGACCTAGCGAACCGCTTAGTGCGCTTAGGACAATCGGAGATAGCATGAGTGGAATCACCACAGTAGAAACACAGCCCATTCTGACGTCTGTGTTCTTACCGTTCAACTCTGGTCAAAGTCCTATCGCACTGCATAGGCTCAGGTTTATGCTCAGATAATACCGCCAAATGGTGCACAGATTTACGCTCACGCAAGCGTCGACCGATCTGAATGGCCAAAGACATAGACTCATTCAGACCAGCAGGCATAGGAAATCCCACCATGACATCCTTAAGGGCTTCAGAGAGACCCTTTCTGAAAATAACTGCGAGCGCACCTTCATTCCATTGAGTGAGCACGGACCACTTTCTAAATTTCTGACAATATACCTCTATCTCATCCTGACCCTGACACAGTCAGTAAATTTTTCTCTGCCTGATCCACCGAATTAGGTTCATCGTACAGCAATCCGAGCGCCAGGAAAAACGCATCAATATTACATAATGCAGGATCTCCTGGCGCAAGAGAAAATGCCCAGTCCTGAGGGTCGCCACGTAAAAAAGAAATAATGATCCTAACTTGTTGAACTGGGTCACCAGAGGAGCGAGGTTTCAAAGCCAGAAATAGTTTACAATTATTTTTGAAACTCAGAAATTTAGTTCTATCTCCAAAAAACAAATCAGGAATAGGAATTCTTGGTTCTAACATAGAATTCTGAACCACAAAGTCTTGAATATTTTGTACTCTTGCCGTGAGCTGATCCACACATGAAGACAGACCTTTAATGCCCATCGCTATACCTGTGTCCTGAACCACCCAAATGTCTAGGGGAAAAAAAAAGGCAAAACACAGTGCAGAGAAAAAAAAAATGGTCTCAGAACTTCTTTTTTCCCTCTATTGAGAATCATTAGTACTTAGGGCCTCCAGTACTGTTATGATTAGGTAATTCAGTACCACAATGGACATAGAAGTCAGAGCACATACAGTGACCTGACAAAACCCAAAAACATAGAACGAGCTCTGAGACGTGGGAACTCTGCTGACCGCAATCCCTAATCCTTTCCAACCACACTAGAGGCAGCCGTGGATTGCGCCTAACGCTCCCTATGCAACTCGGCACAGCCTGAGAAACTAGCTAGCCTGAAGATAGAAAATAAGCCTACCTTGCCTCAGAGAAATACCCCAAAGGAAAAGGCAGCCCCCCACATATAATGACTGTGAGTTAAGATGAAAAGACAAACGTAGAGATGAAATAGATTTAGCAAAGTGAGGCCCGACTTTCTGAACAGAGCGAGGATAGGAAAGGTAACTTTGCGGTCAACACAAAACCCTACAAACAACCACGCAAAGGGGGCAAAAAGACCCTCCGTATCGACTAACGGCACGGAGGTACACCCTCTGCGTCCCAGAGCTTCCAGCAAGCAAGAAAAACCAAATAAGCAAGCTGGACAGAAAAAACAGCAAACAAAAATAACACAAGCGAAACTTAGCTATGCAGAGCAGCAGGCCACAGGAACGATCCAGGAGGAAGCAAGTCCAATACTAGAACATTGACTGGAGGCCAGGATCAAAGCACTAGGTGGAGTTAAATAGAGCAGCACCTAACGACTTCACCACATCACCTGAGGAAGGAAACTCAGAAGCCGCAGTACCACTTTCCTCCACCAACGGAAGCTCATAGAAAGAATCAGCCGAAGTACCACTTGTGACCACAGGAGGGAGCTCTGCCACAGAATTCACAACACTTCTGACATCGTTGGTTGGCTGCCTGTGCCTGTGTGTCCGCCCTGCCCGACACAACGCCCCTCGTTGTCTTACTTATTTTGACTGCAAGGGTGTGATTGATGGGCACGAGCAGTGCATATCTTCGCCTGTCTTCACTCCCCTCCTTCCGCCTTCTTCAGACTGTGCGGCCTCATGGCCGTGGCATGCAATAAGGGATCAGCTGAGGCCGCCCAGTCTGAAGCAGGTGTAAGGACATGTGTGAGCGGCGAACATATTTACTGCACAAGGCCACGAATCCCAGCCCCGCACTGTGACTTTATGAAAAGACACTGTGGGTCTGGGATTCATGGCCATCATTAACCGCTCCAGCCAACATGAAATGAGGTCATAAGATGGGCAGCGCTAACAGGGCATGGCCAAGGGATAACAAGAGCGCATACTCCTGTACAGCAAATAACAACGCTCAGGAGGCTGCGCCCAGCACCAAGGCGTTGTTTTTGGACACCTGTGCTGCGTCTCCTTAAAAAGACAAGTCACGCCTCCAATACAGTTTTATTGTACAATGGGCAAAATTGCTTCGGCCTACACTCTGCTCCCCCTGCTTACCCTTTGCTCCAACACCGCTAGTTGGGGCTCTAGGAAGACAATCTTGAATAGGCAACGCATCCGGGTTCCAGCACCGTCAGCTGGTTCTTGGCAGTGTCTTTGTCACGGGTACTCCCTTGTGTCCTGCCTGGGTCCAGCACCGTCAGCTGGTTCCGGGTAGTGTCAAGGTCACTAAGACTCCAATACGTTGTCCAGTCGTGTTGCGGTCGGGTTAGCCAACTCCATGGTGCCTCCAGTTTAGGAGCTTCCTATGTGGGCTGCGGGAATTGGCAATCAAGGCTGGTTCTGTAGTGCCAGTAGGCCAAGCTCCCCCTGTAGGACTGTTGGTGTTCGGTAACTGCGGCAGCCTCGCGGCATAGCTGTTCTCTCCTCTCCTGTGGACCTTCTGGTCCACATCCTGGTTCCAGCACCGTCAGCTGGTTCCGGGCCGAGCCTTTGGCTTAGGTGCCTCCTTCTGGGTATCCGAGTTCCGCCAACGCCAGGCGGTCCTTGGTAGTGCTTTTAAGCGCGGGTACCTACAGCTTTGTAACCGGGTTCCAGCACCGTCAGCTGGTCCTCGGTCGTGCCATTGGCTCTTGCACACTTGGGCAACGCATCCGGGTTTCAGTACCGTCAGCTGGTTCTCGGCAGTGTCTTTGTCACGGGTACTCCCTCGTGCCCAGCCTGGGTCCAGCACCGTCAGCTGGTTCCGGGTAGTGTCAAGGTCACTTAGACGCCTATGCGTTGCCCCGTCGTGTTGCGGTCAGGTTAGCCAACTCCATGGTGCCTCCAGTTTAGGAGCTTCCTATGTGGGCTGCGGGAATTGGCAATCAAGGCTGGTTCTGTAGTGCCAGTAGGCCAAGCTCCCCCTGTAGGACTGTTGGTGTTCGGTAACTGCAGCAGCCTCGCGGCCTAGCTGTTCTCTCCTCTCCTGTGGACCTTCTAGTCCACATCCTGGTTCCAGCACTGTCAGCTGGCTCCGGGCAGAGCCTTTGGCTTAGGTGCCTCTTTTTGGGTATCCGAGTTCCGCCAACACCAGGCGGTCCTTGGTAGTGCTTTTAAGCACGGGTATCTACAGCTTTGTAACCGGGTTCCAGCACCGTCAGCTGGTCCTCGGTCGTGCCATTGGCTCTTGCCCACTTGAGCAACGCATCCGGGTTCCAGTACCGTCAGCTGGTTCTCGGCAGTGTCTTTGTCACGGGTACTCCCTCGTGCCCAGCCTGGGTCCAGAACCGTCAGCTGGTTCCGGGTAGTGTCAAGGTCGCTTAGACGCCTATGCGTTGCCCCGTCGTGTTGCGGTCGGGTTAGCCAACTCCATGGTGCCTCCAGTTTAGGAGCTTCCTATGTGGGCTGCGGGAATTGGCAATCAAGGCTGGTTCTGTAGTGCCAGTAGGCCAAGCTCCCCCTGTAGGACTGTTGGTGTTCGGTAACTGCGGCAGCCTCGCGGCCTAGCTGTTCTCTCGTCTCCTGTGGACCTTCTGATCCACATCCTGGTTCCAGCACCGTCAGCTGGTTCCGGGCAGAGCCTTTGGCTTAGGTGCCTCCTTCTGGGTATCTGAGTTCCGCCAACGCCAGGCGGTCCTTGGTAGTGCTTTTAAGCGCGGGTACCTACAGCTTAGTAACCGGGTTCCAGTAACGTCAGCTGGTCTTCGGTAGTTCCATTGGCTCTTGGACCTTCGGCTACCCATCCGGGTTCCAGTACCGTCAGCTGGTTCTCGGCAATGTATTTTGCTCTTGTACCTTCTGCTCCCCATCCTGGTTCCAGTAACGTCAGCTGGTTCCGGGCAGAGCCTTTGGCTTAGGTGCCTCCTTCTGGGTATCCGAGTTCCGCCAATGTCAGGCGGTCCTTGGTAGTGCTTTTTAGCACGGGTACCTCCTGCTTAGTAACCGGGTTCCAGTAACGTCAGCTGGTCCTCGGTAGTTCCATTGGCTCTTTGACCTTCGGGTAGCCATCCGAGTTCCAGTTCCATCAGCTGGTTCTCGGCATTTTCTCAGCCTTCTTGTACCTTCTGCTACATTTCCAAGTTCAAGACCCTAAAGACGACGACCCGGAAGACCACCCCTAAGATGACGACGACACCAGAGACGACAACCACTAAGATGACGACGACCCTGGAGATGACGACCCTGAAGACCACCCCGATGACGACGACGACGGCGGAGACGACGACGGCGGAGACGACGGCGGCGGAGACGACGACCCTGGAGACGACGACCCTGGAGACGACGACATGGAAGACCGAGAAGCAGAAGGACAAGAGGCTGCAGAACAAAGAGCAGAAGAACATTAAGCATAACACTTAATATCAGAGCAAAAGATATTATCTAAATTATATGCAGAAGAAGACTAAGCAGTGTATGGGGGTGAGTCCGTTCCTCCTCGTGGTGCCCCTGGATAAAGCCTGATGCTGCAGGCCAAACTGAACGCGGATAAATGTAACTTTTGTGACAGGCAGAACGGAAGGTGTAATCTTTAAACTTTTATAGATAACAGCTACGGGAATGCCTGTCACAAATGAGAATATGATGAAGAAGTAGAATAGGAAGAATAATAATAGTTGAAGAAAATGAATATGAAGAATGTAATAAAAAAATAAAAAAATGTAGAAGATGAAGAAGAAGATGAATAAGGTGAAGAAGAAGTTGATGTCAAAGATGCTGATGATGATGAAGATGAAAGTGTGGGAAAAGTAAAAAAAAAGAAGGGGAAGGGCGTGGAATAGTGAAACATCAATATCTGACAAAATTTAAAAAAAATTTACATAGTCAATATGTTTGTAACTCCGAACGTCTTTAAAAAAAAATAAAATTCCTGCTATTCTATTTGATTGGGCTAAACCTCTATGCCTTTAATGTCTCAGCCACCTCCCCAAATACATCCTGCATTATTCTTAGTTGTTTTCCTTCATGTAGAATGAACCTACAAGGAAAGAAAGGGTTTATTTTAATTCCGATATTTTGGTCCCATTGACTTGTATTGGGATCGGGTATCGGTATCGGCGATATCCGATATTTTTTGAATATCGGCCGATTCAATCTGATACCGATACTTTCTGATATCGGAAGGTATCGCTCAACACTAATAATAGATAGATAGATGACATATAGATGATAGATAAACAATAGATAGACAGACAGACAGGAGATAGATAGATTACTATGCATTCAGAACACATTTATGTTATTTCTCGCAGTAAAGCATAAAAGTACAAAAGTAAAGATTTCCGGGTCCTCTGATATTTTTTAAGTATATTCAGTAAAAGATATTTATGGAACAAGGCTTCATCCTGTATGAGCACAGCCTGTTGGACGGACACCTTCCCTCAAGTAAGATAGATTTAGGTTGGGTAACCATGTTTCACCGGGGGAAGTCATTCGGAAAAGAATGATAGAGAGCCTTTACTGAGGTTTATCAAAGTCATTTCTCTGCTGTTGGACCATTTTTCAAAGGACAAAGGGCTGTTTACCTGCAGTCCACCTGTAAGGTACAAGTGCTGCCACGCTACATTGCAATATCATATTTCACAGATGGTTGAACCCAGAGCTATAGGAAATGACAGATAAATAATTTTCAGCCTTTACAAAATATTTTGTACAAAACTCAACTTTGCTAACTACAAGGAAATTGAGCAATATCATTTTTACCCTTCAAGCCAATCACTTCTATTTAAGTGTAGATGTAGCGCTAGCGGCCATATTGTAACAGATGACAGTATGGTCATTGTACAGTTTTTTCCATCATGCTGCTGAAGAACATTATTACTGGACGCGACTGATGGCAGCCTAGAAACTACAGGGAAACAAAACATAACCCCCTATACCACTTGAGCATAAAAAATGATGGAAGATCATATCTGACCCTTAATCACGTCGAGCTATCTCGATCAGACTACACGGGGCTTGTTTGTTGTCTGTTGCCATGGAAATGCATCAATCTGCATAGAAATAGTCACACCAGAGAGAACCTTATTTCTCCACTTCATATCTCATTCTAACTGACAGCATGGCAGCTAAATTTTGTTAGTAACCAGTTGAAAAATGGCCATTAGACTCCTTGCCACATTCAGTTTCTCACCTGGCCGGCCATAGTGTCCACTTATCCACAGGTACCACATGAGTAAGTGCACACCAGGCACCTATATTGTGTGTCAATAATTTTAGTGTGTTTTTTTGTATTTTTATTGGTGGTAACAGATTCCTAATACACAAAATACATTGTGGATATTACTATAAGGGGGCACAAATTACCTGCTTCAACTCACCTGGTGAGATGGATCATCCAAGATTCTTGTCCAGGTGGGCACATAGGCCACGGACGTTGTTGCAGCAGGTAAGGCACACAGGATATGTAAGCAGGTTGTGGGATGCAGTGACGAGTGACGCAATGGAGGCAGAGCAAGGGTTAACAGATTAACAATTTTATTTGGAACAATGAAGAGGCTCCTCTGTTGTGAATTCTGTGGCCAAGCTCCCTCCTGTGGTCGTGAGTGGTACTTCGGCTGGTTCTGTCTATGAGCTTCCTTTGGTGGATGAGAGTGGTACTGCGGCTTCTGAGTTTCCTTCCTCAGGTAATGAGGTTAAGTCGTTAGGTGACGCTCTATTTAACTCCACCTAGTGCTTTGATCCTGGCCTCCAGTCAATGTTCTAGTATTGGTCTTGCTTTCTCCTGGATCGTTCCTGTGGCCTGTATTTCCTGCATAAGCTAAGTTTTGCTTGTGTTATTTTTTGTTTGCTATTTTTTCTGTCCAGCTTGCTATATTGGTTTTTCTTGCTTGCTGGAAGCTCTGGGACGCAGAGGGAGCACCTCCGTACCGTTAGTCGGTGCGGAGGGTCTTTTTACTCCCTCTGCGTGGTTGTTTGTAGGGTTTTGTGTTGACCGCAAAGCAATCTTTCCTATCTTCGGTCTGTTCAGTAAGTTGGGCCTCACTTTGCTAAATCTATTTCATCTCTGCGTTTGTATTTTCATCTCAACTCACAGTCATTATATGTGGGGGGCTGCCTTTTCCTTTGGGGTATTTCTCTGAGGCAAGCTAGGCTTATTTTTCTTTCTTAGGGCTAGCTAGTTTCTCAGGCTGTGCTCGAGGCGCATAGGTCTGGTCAGGAGCGCTCCACGGCTACCTCTAGTGTGGTTGGATAGGATTAGGGATTGCGGTCAGCAGAGTTCCCACGTCTCAGAGCTCATCCTATGTTTTGGGTAATTGTCAGGTCACTTTGTGTGCTCTGAACTTCAAGGTCCATTGTGGTTCTGAATTACCTGTTCATAACAGTACTGGAGGCCAAAAGTACTAATGCTTCTCAATAGAGGGAAATGAGAAGTTCTGAGACCATTTTTTTTTTCTTTGCACTGTGTTATGTCTTTCTTTTCCCCTTTACATCAGGGTGGTTCAGAACACAGGTGTGGACATGGACATTCAGTGTCTGTTCTCTTTGATGGATAATCTCGCTATAAATGTACAGAACATTCAAGATTTAGTGGTTCAGAATCCTATGTTAGAACCTAAAATTCCTATTCCTGAGTTATTTTCTGGAGATAGAGCTAAGTTTTTGAATTTTAAAAATAATTGTAAACTATTTCTGGCTTTGAAACCCCGCTCCTCTGGTGACCCAGTTCAACAAGTTAAGATCATTATTTCTTTATTACGTGGCGACCCTCAAGACTGGGCATTTTCCCTTGCGCCAGGAGATCCTGTATTATGTAATATTGATGCGTTTTTTCTGGCGCTCGGATTGCTGTATGAAGAACCTAATTCAGTGGATCAGGCAGAGAAAAATTTGCTGGCTCTGTGTCAGGGTCAGGATGAGATAGAGATTTATTGTCAGAAGTTTAGAAAGTGGTCCGTGCTCACTCAATGGAATGAAGGTGCGCTGGCAGCTATTTTCAGAAAGGGTCTCTCTGAAGCCCTTAAGGATGTCATGGTGGGATTTCCTATGCCTGCTGGTCTGAATGAGTCTATGTCTTTGGCCATTCAGATCGGTCGACGCTTGCGTGAGCGTAAATCTGTGCACCATTTGGCGGTATTATCTGAGCATAAACCTGAGCCTATGCAGTGCGATAGGACTTTGACCAGAGCTGAAAGGCAAGAACACAGACGTCAGAATGGGCTGTGTTTCTACTGTGGTGATTCCACTCATGCTATCTCCGATTGTCCTAAGCGCACTAAGCGGTTCGCTAGGTCTGCCACCATTGGTACGGTACAGTCGAAATTTCTTTTGTCCGTTACTTTGATCTGCTCTTTGTCTTCCTATTCTGTCATGGCATTTCTGGATTCAGGCGCTGCCCTGAATTTGATGGACTTGGAGTATGCTAGGCGCTGTGGGTTTGTCTTGGAGCCCTTGCAGTGTCCTATTCCATTGAGAGGAATTGATGCTACGCCTTTGGCCAAGAATAAGCCTCAGTATTGGACCCAGCTGACCGTGTGCATGGCTCCTGCGCACCAGGAGGATATTCGCTTTCTGGTGTTGCATGATGTGGTTGTGTTGGGGTTGCCATGGCTACAAGTCCATAACCCAGTATTAGATTGGAAATCTATGTCTGTGTCCAGCTGGGGTTGTCAGGGGGTACATGGTGATGTTCCATTTCTGACTATCTCATCATCCACCCCTTCTGAGGTCCCAGAGTTCTTGTCTGATTACCGGGATGTATTCGATGAGCCCAAGTCCAATGCCCTACCTCCGCATAGGGATTGTGATTGTGCTATCGATTTGATTCCTGGTAGTAAGTTTCCTAAGGGTCGACTGTTTAATTTATCTGTACCTGAGCACGCCGCTATGCGGAGTTACGTGAAGGAGTCCTTGGAGAAGGGTCATATTCGCCCGTCATCGTCGCCATTGGGAGCGGGGTTCTTTTTTGTGGCCAAGAAGGATTGTTCGCTGACACCTTGTATTGATTACCGCCTTCTAAATAAAATTACGGTCAAATTTCAGTACCCCTTGCCGCTGCTGTCTGATTTGTTTGCTCGGATTAAGGGGGCTAGTTGGTTCACCAAGATAGATCTTCGTGGTGCATATAATCTTGTGCGTATTAAACGGGGCGATGAATGGAAAACAGCATTTAATACGCCCGAGGGCCATTTTGAGTACCTGGTTATGCCATTCGGGCTTTCCAATGCTCCATCAGTGTTTCAGTCCTTTATGCATGACATCTTCCGAGAGTACCTGGATAAATTCCTGATTGTATACTTGGATGATATTTTGGTCTTTTCGGATGATTGGGAGTCTCATGTGAAGCAGGTCAGAATGGTGTTCCAGGTCCTGCGTGCGAATTCTTTGTTTGTGAAGGGGTCAAAGTGTCTCTTTGGTGTTCAGAAGGTTTCATTTTTGGGGTTCATTTTTTCTCCTTCTACTATCGAGATGGACCCTGTTAAAGTTCAGGCCATTTATGATTGGACTCAGCCAACATCTCTGAAGAGTCTGCAGAAGTTCCTAGGCTTTGCTAATTTTTATCGTCGCTTCATCAATAATTTTTCTAGTATTGCTAAATCGTTGACTGATTTAACCAAGAAGGGTGCTGATGTGGTCAATTGGTCTTCTGCTGCTGTGGAAGCTTTTCAGGAGTTGAAGCGTCGTTTTTCTTCTGCCCCTGTGTTGTGCCAACCAGATGTTTCGCTTCCGCTCCAGGTCGAGGTTGATGCTTCTGAAATTGGAGCAGGGGCGGTTTTGTCGCAGAGAAGTTCTGATTGCTCGGTGATGAAACCATGCGCCTTCTTTTCCAGGTAGTTTTCGCCTGCTGAGCGAAATTATGATGTTGGCAATCGAGAGTTGCTAGCCATGAAGTGGGCATTCGAGGAGTGGTGTCATTGGCTTGAAGGAGCTAAGCATCGCGTGGTGGTCTTGACTGATCACAAGAACTTGACTTATCTCGAGTCTGCCAAACAATTGAATCCTAGACAGGCTCGTTGGTCGCTGTTTTTCTCCCGTTTTGACTTTGTGGTTTCGTACCTTCCGGGCTCTAAAAATGTGAAGGCGGATGCCCTGTCTAGGAGTTTTGTGCCCGATTCTCCGGGTTTGCCTGAGCCGGCGGGCATTCTCAAAGAGGGGGTAATATTGTCTGCCATCTCCCCTGATTTGCGGCGGGTGCTGCAAAAATTTCAGGCTAATAGACCTGACCGTTGCCCAGCGGAGAAACTGTTTGTCCCTGATAGGTGGACGAATAAAGTTATCTCTGAGGTTCATTGTTCGGTGTTGGCTGGTCATCCTGGAATCTTTGGTACCAGAGATTTGGTGGCTAGATCCTTTTGGTGGCCGTCTCTGTCGCGGGATGTGCGTTCTTTTGTGCAGTCCTGTGGGATTTGTGCTCGGGCTAAGCCCTGCTGTTCTCGTACCAGTGGGTTGCTCTTGCCCTTGCCGGTCCCGAAGAGGCCTTGGACACATATCTCTATGGATTTTATTTCGGATCTCCCCGTCTCTCAAAGAATGTCGGTCATTTGGGTGGTTTGTGATCGCTTCTCTAAGATGGTCCATTTGGTGCCCTTGTCTAAATTGCCTTCCTCCTCTGATTTGGTGCCATTGTTTTTCCAGCATGTGGTTCGTTTACATGGCATTCCAGAGAACATCGTTTCTGACAGAGGTTCCCAGTTTGTTTCGAGGTTTTGGCGAGCCTTTTGTGCTAGGATGGGCATTGATTTGTCTTTTTCCTCGGCTTTCCATCCTCAGACAAATGGCCAGACTGAACGAACCAATCAGACCTTGGAAACATATCTGAGATGTTTTGTTTCTGCTGATCAGGATGATTGGGTGTCCTTTTTGCCTTTGGCTGAGTTCGCCCTTAATAAT
Organism: Ranitomeya imitator; assembly: GCF_032444005.1. Classification (NCBI taxonomy): domain Eukaryota; kingdom Metazoa; phylum Chordata; class Amphibia; order Anura; family Dendrobatidae; genus Ranitomeya; species Ranitomeya imitator. The sequence goes on along the minus strand of NC_091282.1, from coordinate 52,188,893 downwards.
CGGGCCAGCTCGGCTACTTTGGTTTCGCCGTTTTTCTGCAATTCTGGGTTCCACCCTCGTTTCTCTTCAGGGCAGGTTGAGTCTTCGGACTGTCCTGGTGTGGATACTGTGGTGGATAGGGTCGTGAAAATAAAAAAATAGCAGAGTCGTGAAAAGAAAAAATATTTTTTTTTCACAAAAAAGATATTGTAGCCTCCAAGTTTTTATTTTCACAAAGGTAACAGGAGAAATTGGACTGCAATAGTTGTTGTCCAATTTATCCAGAGTACGCTGATGCGCCATATGTGGGGATAAACCACTGTTTGGGCGCACGGCAGAGCTCGAAAGGGAAGGAGCGCCATTTTGGAATGCAGACTTTGATAGAATGGTCTGTGGGCGTTATGTTGCGTTTGCAGAGCCCCTGATGTCCCTAAACAGTAGTAACCCCCCACAAGTGACCCCGTTTTGGAAACTAGACCCCCCAAGGAACTTATATAGATGTGTGGTGAGAACTTTGAATGCCCAAGTGCTTCACAGAAGTTTATAATGCAGAGTCATAAAAAAAAATATATATATATATATATATATATATTTCCACAAAAAAGATTTTGTAGCCCCCAAGTTTTTATTTTCACAAGGGTAACAAGAGAAATTGGACCCCAGAAGTTGTTGTCCAATTTATCCCGAGTACGCTGATGCCCCATATGTGGGGGTAACCCACTGTTTGGGCGCACGGCAGAGCTCAGAAGGGAGGGAGCACCATTTGACTTTTTGAGCGCAAAATTGGCTGTCGTGTTTGGAGACCCCATGATGTACCTAAACAGTGGAAACCCCCCAATTCTAGCTCCAACCCAACTCCAACACACCCCTAACCCTAATCTCAACCTGATCCATAATCCTAATCACTAGCCCTAACGATAATCACAACCCTTACCCCAAAACAACCCTAATGTCAACCCTAACTATAACCCTAATCAAAACCCTAAATCCAACACACCCCTAATCCTTATCTCAACCCTAACCTCAAACCTAACCCTAATCCCAATACACCCCTAATCACAACCCTAACCTTAACCCTAATCCCAAATCTAACCCTAATCCCAAGCGTAACCCTAATGCCAACCCTAACCCTAATACCAACCCTAATCCAAACCCTAACCCTAATCCCAACTCTAACCCTAACTGTAGCCCCAACCCTAGCCCTAACTTTAGCCCCAACCCTAACCCTAGCCCTAAGGCTACTTTCACACTTGCGTCGTTTGGCATCCATCGCAATCCGTAGTTTTGGAGAAGAAACGGATCCTGCAAATGTGCCCGCAGGATGCGTTTTTTGCCCATAGACTTATATTGCCGACGGATCGTGACGGATGGCCACACGTCGCGTCCGTCGTGCACTGGATCAGTTGTGTTTTGGCGGACCGTCGGCACAAAAAAAGTCCAAAGAAACATTTTTTTGTACGTCGCATCCGCCATTTCTGACCGCGCATGCGTTGCCATAACTCTCCCCCCTCCTCCCCAGGACATAGATTGGGCAGTGGCTGCATTGAAAAACTACATCCACTGCCCACGTTGTGCACAATTTTCACAACGTGCGTCGGTATGTCGGGCCAACGCACTGCGACGGCCCCGTACCGACGTAAGTGTGAAAGAAGCCTAACCCTAAATTTAGCCCCAACCCTAACCCTAAATTTAGCCCTAACCCTAACCCTACCCCTAACCCTAACCCTAGCCCTAACCCTAGCCCTAGCCCTAGCCCTACCCCTACCCCTAACCCTACCCCTAACCCTACCCCTAACCCTAGCCCTAACCCTAGCCCTAACCCTACCCCTAACCCTACCCCTAACCCTACCCCTAACCCTAACCCTAACCCTAACCCTACCCCTAACCCTACCCCTAACCCTAATTTTAGCCCCAACTGCTGTTCTCCTGCCGGCCAGCAGATGGAGACAGATGGCGGGCGCACTGCGCATGCGCCCGCCATTTTCTTTTCCCCGGCAGCCAGGAGGAGCAGCAGGAGGACCCAGGGACACAGGTGAGTATGCTAGAGTCCCCGAATCCCCCTATTTCTCTATCCTCTGACGTGCGATCACATCAGAGGACAGAGAATTACACTTTACTTTTTTTTTTTTTTTCTTTCTTGCAGTCGTCGGTAAACAGCTAATTACCGGCGATCGCAAAACAGGGGTCGGTAAAACCGATCCCGATCATGTTCTTTGGGGTCTCGGCTACCCCCGGCAGCCGAGACCCCAAAGATTCTCCTGGTGCCGGCCGGCGGGCGCACTGCGCATGCGCCCGCCATTTTGAAGATGGCGGCGCCCACCGGGAGCCACGAGGAGCATCGGGGGAGATAGGTGAGTATTGGGGGGGCTACCTGGGACCCCTTTTCTCTGTCCTCCGATGTGCAATCACATCGGAGGACAGAGAAATTAGAAAGAGATTGCGGTTTTTTTTTGCGGTCGCCGGTAAACGGTTAATTACCGGCGATCGCTAATGCGGGGTGGGTAAAAAAAAACCCGAATCATGTTCTCTGGGGTCTCGGCTACCCCCGGCAGCCGAGACCCCGGAGAAAATCCGACTCTGGGGGGTGCTATTCACTTTTCCCACAGCGCCGTTAATTAACGGCGCTGTGGTTTAAGTACCCTTAGCGGCCGCCGTTAAAAGGCGTATCGGCGGTCGCTAAGGGGTTAAACCACAGCAGCTTCCTACAAGCTGCCAGTTATAGGATGTTAGTGACCCTGGTCTGCTGCTTTAAGTCCTGCTTCCTATTTCTAGACCTTTACTTTGGCTCGTATTATGATGACTAGGGATGAGAGAACCCGAACTGTAACATTCAGGGTTCATACCAAACCCCGAACACTGACTTTTTACGGGAAGTCTGGTTTTCTGTTGGGTTCAGATACCAAATAAAGTTTATTGAAAGGCTGCAGTGCAGCCAATCAACAAGCTTTTAGTCTGTGAGCACTTCAGGAGCAGTCACAACCATGTCAAGTATTGGCATGGCTGTGATTGACTGGCGCACCACGTGACCTGGACTGTATAACTGCCAGATCACGAGTGCCACCGCCATTTTGCTCTGCTTAGCGTAAGGACAAGATGCAGCAGAGTGTGGGACAGTATTAGGTTTTGTTTGTTCCCGGTTTTCAAAAAAGCCGCTCTGTGTGTACTTTGCATCCGTGTCTGTGGGAGTAGTATGCCTACAACCAATTTTTTCTACTCTGCACTCATGTCTGTGGGAGTAGTGTACCTCACCAATTTTTTATACTTTGCACCTGTGCCTGTAGGAGTAGTGTGCCTAATCAATTTCTTATTCTCTGCACCCGTATCTGTGGGAGTAGTATGCCTCAAAACAATTTTTTTATCCTCTGTTCCCGTTTCTGTGGGAGTAGTGTGCATAAAAACAAATTGTTCTACTTTGCAGCCGTGTCTGTAGGAATAGTGTGTGTAAAAATAAATTGTTCTACTCTGCACCCGTGTCTGTGGGAATAGTGTGCCTAAAAGCCACTTCAAAAAATGAGGAGAGCATCAAATATGGGACTTGGACATGGCCATGGTGGTGCTTGTGAAGCTGCTGCTGGTGGTGGTGTAGCTGCTGCAGGGAGAGGAAGTGGTCATTCTGTGCCTACTACATATCCAAATGAAACATCTTTCTTTTTGTGCACGCAGGCAACAAGACATTTTGCACCATTTCATCGGGCCGAGTACTGCTACATGAATGGTGAGGCCAAAACATGATGAGGCGGTGTTAGATTAGATGACTGAAAGTGCCTCCAGTTCCTTTGCATTATCTTCAACCCGGTCCCCTGCAGAAAGTGCAGAGTTATCACCTGAAGACCATTGTAATCCAGCTTTCACCTCACCCCCTTGCAAATCAGCCAAGCAGTCTGGGCCCCAAGTCATGCAGCAGTATCTTCTCTTTTTTGATCAGTCCGATGACTGGGATTCTGTGGCCCATCCACCTGACCCTGCCCCAGAAGTGGAAGAGACAGAATGCACTGTTGCCCAACCACTTGGTAGGTTGGAGGATTAGTACATTTGTGGGGCTGGTGCACACGGTAAGTGGACCAGTGCAGCATATCTCAGAGGATGATGAAACACAGTTACCAAATGCAATGTGTTTCTGCAGTTTGCAGACTGGCAAGAAGGGCACAGTTGAAGAGTGGTTGGAAGATGTGATGGAGGTCCTGGACCTCACACAGAGCGGAGGCCATCCTATTGATGTGCGCAGTTCAGAGGAAGAGGAGATGGTCACACTGCCCCAGCAGCACAGCAAAAGAGGGAGATGGGTGCAAAGCAACTGGCCCATAGTCAGTACATTAGAGGCTACTGCTCACCACATAGAGGAAATGAGCAAACCAAAGCCAGCTCAAAGGAGCTCCTTGGCGTGCCATTTCTTCAGGCAAAGTGTTGACAACAAGTGACTGGTGGTTTGCACGCTGTGCCGTCAGAGGCTGAATGTTCTTAGTACCACCTCCATGACAAGGCATCTTAATTCCAAAAATGATGTCCAGTGGAGTACATACCTTAAAAAGCATGACAGATCTAAGCCTCCTCCTGCTCCTTCCTTTGCTGTGGGCTCGGCCTCTTCCTCCTGATTACGATCAACAGGGTCACCTGCCTCCCCGCAAAGAGAGGATATGACAGCACCACCACCAGTGTCAACGAGCATCTGCACACCGTCCCATGGAAGTGTTCAGCTTTCCATCCCCCAAACTCTTATTCGAAAGAGGAAATAACCCCTACCCACCCATGAGCCATGGTTTTTAATGACATCATTTTCAAATTCCTGGCCTTTGAAATGCTGCCATTCCTGCTGTTGGAAACGGACTGTATTAAAAAACTGATGACGGTTACTCTCCCGCAGTACGTTGTTCCCAGCCATTACTACTTTTCCAGGAGGACCATCACTGCCCTTCACACACATGTTACAGACCTATGCACTGTGTAACGCCATCAGTGACAAATCACACATAACCACCCACAACCAGTTGACAGCATTTTTTTATGTGCAAAAATTGACTGTATTGTCATCCATACAGTTTAACATACTTTGCATTAAATTACAGTGGTTTAAAACAAAAAAAGCTTCAAAAATTCACTGTATTGTCATACATACAATTTAACCTGCTTTGTGATAAGTTACCTTGGTTTTAAGCTCCAAAAAACTGCTTTGCCTGCTGGAGGTGACCAAATTTTTTTGTGGAAAAAAATTGACTGGATTGTTCTCCACACAGTTTTACCTGGTTTGCATTAAATAACGATGGTTCTAAATTAAAAACAAAACCGCTTTACCTGCTGCAGGTGATCACATTTTTTTTTTTTTGCATTAGCAAAAATGTATTTTCAGTTGATCAAGGAAACTTTGTTTCCACAGACCTGGCAATTAGACAATGCATAAGACATGTGGCAAGGGAAGGGGAAGTGGAAGTGCTGATGATGGTGCGCACAGATGCTGAGGACGTGGGGCAGGTGCGCCTGTTGCTGGAACACAAGAAACCCATCCATCTAAGACATATCGCTTCCTGACTCAGTTTGCAGGGAGGCACGGGACACCATTTCTGAAACCAGACCAGTGCGAACAGGTGGTCAGTTGGACAGCAGATACTGCTTCCAGCATGCTTGCCAGCACCACCCTGTCTTCTGCACAGTCCAGTTTCACCAGTCAACAGTCTGGATCACTTAATCCTCACCATGATCCTCCTTCCTCCCACCATGTCAAGTCCCTTTAAACCAGTGATCCCACACTAGGACGCTCTGAGGAGCTTTTTACATAATTTCTTGTTTGTGGTCTCTCACACTGCATGTTCCAAAAGGGATAGGAGGACGTGCTGTTAAGTAATGCACAAAACTTTAAGCAGCCACGGACGCAAGAAGAAGATGGTGGGAAACAGCAAATATTTTCTCAGGAGGTAGATAATGATAAGACACTGTTTGCCGATAAATCATGTTAGTAATTCAAATATTCAGGAGGAATTGCTCAGGCGGGCAACTGTTCCGCAGAGCACCGACACTCGTGAATTTCTTTGTCAAAGATTTAGGTGTTCCTCAGTCTGAGACTTTTTTAAAAAGAGTTCTGAGGCAAAAAATGGTCATTTGCAACCTGTGCCATTCCAACATCAGCAGGGACCTGACTACTAAGAGCCTAACCACTAAGAGCATGATCAGGCACATGTCATGAAAATACCTCACTCGGTAGGCCAAACGCCTGGGTCAACAGTTGGTGCCACTGGGTGACACCACTGCATCTTACCCTGTGCTAGATGCTTGCTATTCCCTTGTTCATGACACTGGAGCAGATGCCTCCTGCCCTGCACCTGTCATTGCACATTCTGAGGCACCATCATCACATACTTTCAAATCCATGTCCCAGCACAGAGTTCAGCTGTTTTTACCCAAATATTTGGAGTGAAAAAGAAAGTTCCCAACCATCCACTCGCAGGCGCAAATGCTAAATGGGCACATTTCCACTCTGCTTGCCATGAAAATCTTGTTGTTTGAGCTTATGGACATGGAGCATTTCCGCCAACTCATGGTGGCAGCCATCCCTCAGTACTCTGTCCCGACATATCACTATTTCTCCCGGTGTGGCATACCTGCCTTACACCAACACGTGTCCAGGATAGTGTTGAGCGATACCTTCCGATATCCAAAAGTATCGGTATCGGATTGGATCGGCCGATATCCAAAAAATATCGGATATCGCCGATACCGATACCTGACACAAATGCAAGTTAATGGGACACAAATATTGGAATGTAAATAAGCCCTTTCTGTCCTTCTACATCCTGTTCCGGAGGAGGGAAGAGTGTGGGAGGTGCGTGGGCGGACACTGTGCGTATCTGTATGTGCGGGCGAGGTCTGTGCGGGCCTGCCGGGGATCTGTATGGGCCTCTCGGGGGTCTGTGCATGCCTGCCAGGGGTCTGGGCAGGCCTGCCGGGGCTCTGTGCGGGCCTCTCAGGGGTCTGTGCGTGCCTGCCGGGGGTCTGTGCGGGCCTGCCAGGGGTCTGTGTGGGCCTGCTGGGGCTCTGTGCAGCGTACCGGGGCTCTGTGCGTGTGTGCCGGGGCTCTGTGCGGGGCTCTGTTTGGCGTGCGGGGCTCTGTGTGGCGTGCCGGGGCTCTGTGCGGTGTGCCGGGGCTCTGTGCGTGTGTGCCGGGGCTCTGTGCGTGTGTGCCAGGGCTCTGTGCCGCGTGTGGTGCTCTGTACCGGCCTGCCAGGGCTCTGTGCGGAATGCAGGGCTCTGTGTGGCGTGCGGGGCTCTGTGAGTGTGTGCAGACATCGTCCGATGGGACTACAAGTCCCATTGGATGATGCCTACTACAGTGACAGTGATTGACACATTAGCCAATGATGGGATAGTAGTAGTCCCATCATCCGGCTAATGTGTTGAATGAAAAAAAACATACATGCTACATACATGCTACATGCATGCTACATACATGCTACATACAATACATTCATACATTACATACAATACATACATACACACATACAGTACATTAAACATAGAGCTCATACTCACCATTACTTGTCACTTTGTTCCCCAAAGCCAGTGTCATCTGTAAAAAAAGATTAAAATAACAAACAACCAATATACTCCCTGTCCGCAGAAATCCACGAGTGTCCCACGACGATCTCCTATTGAGAACGGCAACATCAGCTGATGCGACCGCTCTCCAGGGGCTCAGGAAAACAATGACGGGAGGAAGGTATCCTTCTGCACTGTATTCCTCTGCCGCTGTAAAAAAATAGTCCCTAGTCTCACGTTTGGCATTGCTGTGTGAGAAATTTTCCCATGCAGCAATTGCCATAAAGTGAGACTTTGTCCTAAGGTAACTTCAGTGATGCACTGCAGGAGCCATTGTCTCCTGTCAGTGTGTCACTGAGGGTCCTATAGAGCAGTGACATCACCCGATGTCACTGTTCTATAGGGGAGATCGTCATGGGACACTCGTTATTAATTGGACTACGGCGGACAGGTAGTATGCGGTTTATTATTTTACATTTTTTGCAGGCGCTGAAGTATGGTTAAATGAAGAATATTAAAATACTTTTTCCTAATGTGTGTGTGTTTTATTAACCCTTTATTACTATTGGATTAATAATGGATAGGCGTCTTATTTACGGCTCTCCGTTATTAACCCGGCTTTATGTCACTTTACAATAGCAAGGTGACATTAACCCCTTATTACCCCATATCCCACCACTACACAGGAGTGTGAAGAGAGGGGCTAAGTGCCGGAATTGGCGCATCTTACAGATGCGCCATTTCTGGGGCGGCTGCAGACTGGTATTTGTAGCCGAGGGGGGAGGGGCAATATCAATGGCCCCTCTCTAGGCTATGAATATCAGCCCGCAGCTGTCTGCGTAGTCTTTCTGGCTATAAAATATAGGGGGACCCCACGTCATTTTTTTTGGGGGGCCCCCTATTTTAATAGCCAGTAAAGGCTACGCAGACAGCTGCGGACTGATATTCAAAGCAGGCTACAAATATTGTCCCCCAGCCGTCGGCTTTCCCCCTCTGGCACAGAAAATTGCGCAGGAACCCACCCTGGTTTTTTCCGGTTTTTTTTAAATTCAACTCTCATTAAGACCTCTTTCACACTTGAGTCGGTATGGGTCTGTCGCTATGCGTCGGGCCGACGTACCGACGCACGTTGTGAAATTTATGCACGACGTGGGCAGCAAATGGAGTTTTTCAACGCATCCGCTGCCCATTCTGAAGTCCGGGGAGGAGGGGGCGGAATTTCGGCCGCGCATGCGCGGTAGAAAATGGCGGACGTGACGGACAAAAAAACCTTCACTTGAACGTTTTTTCGTGCTGACGGTTCGCCAAAACACGACGGATCCGTTGCACGACGGATGCGACGTGTGGCCATCGTCGCGATCCGTCGCTAATACAAGTCTATGGATAAAAAACGCATCCTGTGAGCATATTTGCAGGATCTGTTTTTTTCCCAAAACTACGGATTGCGACGGATTGCTAAAAACGCAAGTGTAAAAGTAGCCTTAGAAACATCAGCCTTTCTATTATATATCTATGGATATATCTATCTATATATATATTTATAGATAGATATATCTATAGATATATAGATGTATCTATCCATATTTCTGGCTGCCGTCACACATCAGGTTTTTGCCGTCAGGCACAATCCGGCAAGTTTTTAAAAAAACGGATCCGGTGGGAAAAAAAACGGATCCTGCGGAAAAAAACGGATCTGGAAGAAAAAAACGGATCCTGCGGAAAAAAACAGATCCAGAAGAAAAAACGAATCCGGCGGAAAAAAACTGATCCGGCGGAAAAAAACTGATCTGGCGGAAAAAAACGGATCAAGAGGAAAAAAATGTATCCGGCGAAAAAAAAAACGGATCCGGAAGAAAAAACGGATGCAGCAGAAAAAAAATGATCCGGCGGAAAAAATGGATCCTGCGGAAAAAATGGATCTGGTGGAAAAAAACGGATCCGGCGGAAAAAAACAAATCCTGCGGAAAAAAGCGGATCCGGAAGAACAAAACGGATCCGTCGGAAAAAAGGATCAGTTTTTTTCAAAACTCGCCGGATTGTGCCTGACCGCAAAAACCTGATGTGTGAAAGCAGCCAGATATATGGCTAGATACATCTATATATCTATAGATATATCTATCTATAAATATATCTATAGATAGATATATCGATAGATATGTAATAGAAAGGCCGATGTTTCTAAGGCTATGTGCACACGTTGCGGATTAGGCTTAGGAATTTCTGGTGCGGATTCTGCCTCTCTTGGCAGAAAACGCACCTGCGGATTTGTCGTGTTTTATGTGCGGTTCTGCAGCGTTTTTTGTGCGTTTTTGCTGCGTTTTTCTTGCGGATTTGCTGCGTTTTTTACTCTGTGGTTTTCTATAATGGAATGGGTACAAAAACGCTGCAGATTCACTAAAAAGAAGTGACATGCTACTTATTTTAAACCGCAGCGTTTCCGCAGCAAATTTTCCCCAAAGTGTGCCCAGCATTTTTTTTTTCTCATTGATTTACATTGTGCTGTAAATCAATTGCGGATCTGCAGTGTTTCTGCACTGCAAAAAACGCTGCGGATCCGCAGAGAATTGGCAACATGTGCACATACCCTAAGGCAACTTTCACACTTGCGTTTTTAGCAGTCCATCGCAATCCGTCGTTTTGAGAAAAAAACGAATCCTGCAAATGTGCTCACAGGATGCGTTTTTTACCCTTAGACTTGTATTAGGGACGGATCGCGACGGATGGCCACACGTCATGTCCATCGTGCAACGGATCCGTCATGTTTTGGGAACCGTCTGCACAAAAAAAGGTTCAAGTGAAGGTTTTTTTGTCCGTCGTGTCCGCCATTTTCTACCGCACATGCGCGTCTGAAACTCCGCCCCTTCCCCCCCGGAATTCAGAATGGGCAGCGGATGCGTTGAAAAACTGCATCCGCTGCCCACGATGGGGCACAATTTTCACAATGTACTTCTGTATGATGCGCAAATTCCGGCACTTGGCCCCTCTCTTCCCACTCCCGTGTAGCGGTGGGATATGGGGTAACAAGGGGTTAATGTCACTTTGCTATTGTAAGGTGACATTAAGCTGGGTTAATAATGGTGAGGCGTCAATAAGACGCCTATCCATTATTAATCCAATAGTAATAAAGGGTTAATAAAACACGCACACATTAGGAAAAAAGTATTTTAATATTCATTTAACCATTTTTACCATACTTCAGCGCCTGCAAAAAACGTAAAGTAATAAACCGTATACTCCCTATCCACCGTAGTCCAATTAATAACGAGTGTCCAACGACGATCTCCCCTATAGAACAGTGACATCAGGTGATGTCACTGCTCTATAGGACCTTCAGTGACACACTGACAGGAGACAATGGCTCCTGCAGTGCATCACTGAGAGGTTACCTTAGATCAAAGTCTCACTTTATGGCAATTGCTGTGTGGGAAAATGTCTCACACAGCAATGCCAAAAGTGAGACTAGGGACTTTTTTCTTTTTACAGCGGTGGAGGAATACCGTGCGGAAGGATACCTTCCTCTCGTCATTGTGTTCCCAGGGCCCCTGGAGAGCGGTCGCATCATCTGATGCTGCTACTCTCCATGGGAGATCGTCATGGACTCGTGGATTTCTGCGGATAGAGAGTATATTGTTTGTTTGTTATCTTCATATTTTTTTTACAGATGACACTGGCTTTGGGGAACAAAGTGACAAGTAATGGTGAGTATGAACTCTATGTTGAATGTACTGTATGTCTGTATGTATGTATTGTATGTAATGTATGAATGTATTATATGTAGTATGTATGTAGTATGTATGTAGTATGTTGTATGTATGTAGTATGTATGCAGTATGTATGTAATATGTATGTAGTGTGTATGTAGTGTGCATGTAGTATGTTGTATGTATGTATGTAGTATGCATGTAGTATGTATAGAACAATATTGTGGAGGAACAGGAGGTCACCAACATTATTATCTAACCCAAATGGGGTATATTCTTACATAGAAAAAATGGGACCAGAAAAAGGACCATAGCGGACCAACTGCAGTATAATAGACCAAAACCCAACAGAGAACAAAAGCAGCAAATAATCCAAGTATATAGACATAGAAAAAACTTTTTTAATGATAATACCAGATAAAAATGACAGAAGGAAACAATCCCCGTGCTAACCTCAGCATGCACCTAAACGGGCAGGTACCCCTTGAGAAAGGCATCAGCCGAAACGCGCGTCGGGGGGGACAGGGGTGAGCTGCTGACCTTCTACCCATGGTGTGCCAAAACAATAATGATATGAATATGCAGTAAAGATCTTACATCAAAAAAGGAGTCAAACTACAAGTACAGTACCAGAAAATAGCAGGGAACATAATCATAGGTCAATGATCTCCCGGTACTTTCCTGCATGCACTTCCGATCCTCACAAGATCTCCTTCTCTACTCCCCTCTTATCTCCTCTTCCCACAAATCGCATACAAGATTTCTCTCGCGTATCACCCCTACTCTGGAACTCTCTAGCACAACATATCAGACTCTCACCTACCATCGAAACCTTCAAAAAGAACCTGAAGACCCACCTCTTCCGACAAGCCTACAACCTGCAGTAACCACCAATCGACCAAACCACAGCACGACCAGCTCTATCCTCGCCTACTGTATCCTCACCCATCCCTTGTAGATTGTGAGCCCTCGTGGGCAGGCTCCTCTCTCCTCCTGTACCAGTTGTGACTTGTATTGTTCAAGATTATTGTACCTGTTTTTATTATGTATACCCCTCCTCACATGTAAAGCGCCATGGAATAAATGGCGCTATAATAATAAATTAAATATACAAGGACTGTTCCACTTTAAATATGTGTATGTCTGTGTCTGATTATTTTTGTCCCATTGACATTCTGTGACTATCTAAGGACCATTTTGACGTGAATCATAAGTACGTTACAGTCATAATGATTATGTAAAGAAATAGTCATCTAAGCTGCATCAATATGGCCGCCATTTATGGGATTCCAATAAGATTATGTCTTAATTATAACGCCAAGTGTTTCATAAAACAATAAAAATCGGTGAATAACCCAATGTAAGTAGACTGACAAATGAGGCAATCTGAGAGCCTAAATGTCACAACACAATCCACTTCTCGTTAGCATGTAAACCTTTCTAACATAATGTACAATTGATTGTGCATTAATTGATCAATAAGCTGCCACTCGGCAGACTCGTACCCAGATGTATCTCCTAAATGGTATTTCCATACATGCGTATAATGAGACACACAGGGGGAATCGCATGTCAGTCTTTCCCCTGTTAGCACTGTCAAAATGATTAAAAATGAGGCAGACACTACTTTTTACCTTTGTTTTGTAACAAAGTTTATGTAAAAGTGTACGCTCATATACAGGTCCTTCTCAAAAAATTAGCATATAGTGTTAAATTTCATTATTTACCATAATGTAATGATTACAATTAAACTTTCATATATTATTATTATTATTATTATACATTTTTATAGCGCCATTTATTCCATGGCGCTTTACATGTGAATACGGGGCAAATATAGACAATTACATTAAACATGAGCAGATAACAAGGCACACGAGTACATAAGGAGGGAGGACCCTGCCCGCGAGGGCTCACAGTCTGCAGGGGGTGGGTGAGGATACACTAGGAGAGGGAAGAGCTGGCTGTGCGGCGGTTCAGTAGGTTGAGGATCACTGCAATAGATTCATTATCCACCAACTGAAATTTGTCAGGTCTTTTATTGTTTTAATACTGATGATTTTGGCATACAACTCCTGATAACCCAAAAAACCTGTCTCAATAAATTAGCATATCAAGAAAAGGTTCTCTAAACGACCTATTACCCTAATCTTCTGAATCAACTAATTAACTCTAAACACATGCAAAAGATACCTGAGGCTTTTATAAACTCCCTGCCTGGTTCATTACTCAAAACCCCCATCATGGGTAAGACTAGCGACCTGACAGATGTCAAGAAGGCCATCATTGACACCCTCAAGCAAGAGGGTAAGACCCAGAAAGAAATTTCTCAACAAATAGGCTGTTCCCAGAGTGCTGTATCAAGGCACCTCAATGGTAAGTCTGTTGGAAGGAAACAACGCTGTACAACGAGAAGAGGAGACCGGACCCTGAGGAAGATTGTGGACAAGGACAGATTCCAGACCTTGGGGAACCTGAGGAAGCAGTGGACTGAGTCTGGTGTGGAAACATCCAGAGCCACCGTGCACAGGCGTGTGCAGGAAATGGGCTACAGGTGCCGCATTCCCCAGGTAAAGCCACTTTTGAACCATAAACAGCGGCAGAGGCGCCTGACCTGGGCTACAGAGAAGCAGCACTGGACTGTTGCTAAGTGGTCCCAAGTACTTTTTTCTGATGAAAGCAAATTTTGCATGTCATTCGGAAATCAAGGTGCCAGAGTCTGGAGGAAGACTGGGGAGAAGGAAATGCCAAAATGCCTGAAGTCCAGTGTCAAGTACCCACAGTCAGTGATGGTGTGGGGTGCCATGTCAGCTGCTGGTGTTGGTCCACTGTGTTTCATCAAGGGCAGGGTCAATGCAGCTAGCTATCAGGAGATTTCGGAGCACTTCATGCTTCCATCGGCTGAAATGCTTTATGGAGATGAAGATTTCATTTTTCAGCACGACCTGGCACCTGCTCACAGTGCCAAAACCACTGGTAAATGGTTTACTGACCATGGTATTACTGTGCTCAATTGGCCTGCCAACTCTCCTGACCTGAACCCCATAGAGAATCTGTGGGATATTGTGAAGAGAAAGTTGAGAGACGCAAGACCCAACACTCTGGATGAGCTTAAGGCCGCTATTGAAGCATCCTGAGCCTCCATAACATCTCAGCAGTGTCACAGGCTGATTGCCTCCATGCCACGCCGCATTGAAGCAGTCATTTCTGCCAAAGGATTCCCGACCAAGTATTGAGTGCATAACTGAACATTATTATTTGATGGTTTTTTTGTTTGTTATTAAAAAACACTTTTATTTGATTGGATGGGTGAAATATGCTAATTTATTGAGACAGGTTTTTTGGGTTATCAGGAGTTGTATGCCAAAATCATCAGTATTAAAACAATAAAAGACCTGACAAATTTCAGTTGGTGGATAATGAATGTATAATATATGAAAGTTTAATTGTAATCATTACATTATGGTAAATAATGAAATTTAACACTATATGCTAATTTTTTGAGAAGGACCTGTATGTAGTATATTATCAGCAAGTATAATGCCTTTTTATATTAATATTCCAGCTAAAGGTAGCTGCAGATTCATATTTTTGCATCTTCATAGATATGATCTCCTGAATATTTGGCCATTTTTCTTTATTCTTTCTTGCAATAACATATTCTGCTGCAGTGACCTGAAAGTGCATTTAGTCAGGAGAGGGTGTCAAAAGAAAAAACAGCAAATGGGTTCAGGAAGTATAAAGTGACTTGTGAAAGTATTCACCCCTCTTGTCATTTTTCGTGTTTCTGCTACCTCGAAACCTGGAATTTTACAGGTTTTTTTTAGGGTTTGCATCAGTTCAAGTAAAGAACATGCCTACAACTGTGAACATTTGGCTTTCTTTTTATAGTGAAGCAAGCAACAAATAGGACAAAATTACTGGAAACTTCAGTGCGCATAACTATTCACCCCCCTAAAGTCAGTACTTTGTAGATCCTCCTTTTGTGGTAATTACAGCTGCATTACGCTTTGGATAAGTCTCTGTGAGCTTTCCACATCTTGCCACAGGGATTTTTTTCCCATTCCTCAAGGCAAAAATGCTCCATCTCCTTCAGGTTAGATGTTTTCCTCTAATGAACAGCAATCTTCAAGTCTGACCACAGATTCTCAAATGGATTAAGCTCTAATGGATTAAGCTCTGGGCTTTGACTAGGCCACTCCATAGCATTTGAGTTACCCGCCAGGGCCGTGGGGTACTCGGTACCGGGTCCGCGGTTCACAGGGGTATGTCACGGTGGCGACCTGGTCCATGGCCCTGGGCGCAAATGTAAAAGGAGAAAATTGAATAAAGTTTATGTTTTAGATGGTATAACTTCCCACAGGTGAAGTATATCCCCAGGGCTGCCAGTGTGCAGATGGAAGATGGTGAATGGTGCAATAAAGAATGAGCACACAGGTTTGCAGTCTGTTTACCTGGTTTACTGAAGACTACAGGCAGCCACAGTCCAGGGTACCAGCTCACAGGGCAGGCAGGGTCCGGCCGGCTTGGAAGCGAATCCAGAGTCCCCTTTACCAGGTGGAGTTAAAAGCCTTCCTCTAGCCCGGTGGTGTTGTAGTCCCTTACTGACTATGGCTTCAGATAAGGTCCTCACAGTTCTTCTCTCTGTCCCCCATATAGGATAGGACAATACCTGCATGAGAGGTAACTCGGGCCTTTTTACAGGGACTCGATCACGCCCCGGGCTGTATGTGTTACTGTGTCTCAGGTGTGTGTGGCAGACAGGTAACTTTCAGTTCAGCTGTCCTGCCAGACTCTGCTGTAAGTCGTAGAGTCCCTTACAACCTCGGTGGTCCGGCTACCAGTTATCTGCACTTCAGAAGGAGGCAGCCTGCTCATAGCTGGTCTCCCCTGATATACCCTCTCCTGTGCTTCGCTCTCCTTCATGCTCACTGAACAATGTTCGGCTTTCTGTATGTCTCTTTCCAGGAGCTGTAGTGCTTCAGACTACACGGCCCCTTCGTACGTTCTTTCTGCCTCAGACTGCTCCAGTCTACTTCCTGGCACTATCTGACTGACTTTCCCTCCAAAACCACAATATAAATGCATATGCAGGGGAGTCACCTAGAAATAGGATCAAAAGCTCCCCCTTGTGGCCTGGAGTGTGAACATGTTGTGTGCTTTGTGATTACCTGATGAGAGTTATCCTTCATCGCTTCCAAACGTAACATCACTCTCCCCATGAGGAAAACAATTCTACTGTGATGACCAGGACCCTGGGGCGCCACACATTTACACATCTTACCTTAAACCACTCGAGTGCTGCTTTAGCAGTATGCTTTAGATCATTGTCTTTTTGGAATGGGAACCTCCGTCCCAGTCTCAAATCACTGACTGAAACAGGTTTTGCTCCAGAATATCCCTGTATTTTGCACCATCAGTCTTCCCCTTTACTTGGACTATTATCCCTGTCCCTGCTGCCCAAAAAATCCCCACAGCATAATACTGCTACCACCATGTTTCACTGTGGGGATGGTGTTCTTGTAGTGATGAGCTGTTAGGGCTAGCGGAACGAACCGAGTAAATAGATGAAGTTATAGGTGCGTTTAGAACCTGCTGCTAGCAAATGGCACTATATGGTGGTATAAGCAAACTCTGTTACTTCACAGAGATGCTGATAAAAGAAAGCACTGTGCCCTGTTAGACTCACAGGAGTACACAGCTAACTGCTGAGCAGATAGCAGTCAATGGTCTTGCACACACACAAACTCCTCACCGGAGGTGCTGGTATACTAGGGGTTTATTTCAGCTGGGACCCTGTATACATACACACAAAACTCCTCACCGGAGGTGCCGGTATTCTAGGGGCTTATTTCAGCCGAGGCCCTAAATACATACACACAAGACCACACTGGCGCAAAGCACATACCATAGATTGATACTAGCGCATGGCCGTGCGGTCATGCAAACCTTTTATAGATGCAGCAACTACAGGACCTTCCCAGAAGGACCAATGGGAGACTGCCACAGAACTTGAGCAACTTCAAGACCTTCCTAGAGGACCAATGGGAGTTGCTGCAGTACCTGAGCATGTGATCCTTGATCTCCAATGAGAGATCTTACCCTGGGCATGCTCAGAAGGGGAAAAGTAGGATTTAGTCCCAAAGATGTCTGCTCACCGCTGACCAGTACTGGCTACAATGGCAGAAGTTGGAAAGGCAACAGTAACTCTTTGCACAGTATCAGACTGAGCGAGATGCTGGGATCGACGCCTCTGCTGAGCAGGCTCCACTGTGGCAGGAGAAGAATGGGAGACCGCAGCGGAGATGGCTTGAGATTCCCCTGTGCAGAGGCGGGAACTCGACCCCTAACATGAGCTGTGTTGGTTAGGGGCCAGACATAGCATTTACTTTGGTGGCCAAAATGTTCAATTTTGGTGTCATCTGACCACAACACCTTCCTCCATACATTTATTTCGAAAGTCTCCCATATGTCTATGTGCAAATTCAAAACGAGCCTTACAATTTTTATTCTTAAGTAAAGTCTTTTTTCTGCTCACTCTTCCATAAAGGTCACCTTTATGGAGTGAACAGTTTATTGTGGTTGTGTGGACAGAAACTCCAGTCGCTGCTTGGGAACTCTGAAGCTGCTTAAGGGTTGCCTCTGGTTTCTGTACTGCCTCTCTGATTAATGCCTGGCTTGAACTTCTTAACAACTTTGTCCTTGACTTGTTTGGAGATCTCCTTGGTCTTCATGGTGTTTGGAGATCTCCTTGGTCTTCATATATATGTTTGGTTAATGGTGTTGCAACCTCTGCGGCCTTTCAGAAAAAAGTGTATATACTGACAGACATGTGACAATTAGATTGCACATAGTTGGACTTCCTTTCACTAAGCATGTGACTTATGAAAGTATTTGCTTGCACAAGAAATGTTGCATGTAAAAGTGGTAAATACATACTCACATGCCAATTTTTAGTTATTTGATCCCATATATTTAATTTATGCCTATATGTTTCGCACTTCAGCAACTTAGACTACTTAGTGCTGATGCATCACACACAAATCGGATGACAAAAAGCACGGGTTGTAATGTAACAAAATAGGTAAAAAAGCCAGGGGTGAATACTTTCTCAAAACACTGTAGGAGATAAAGAGCTGTGAGTATAACCCAATGTATGGAAATATTTACTCAGGGGAGGGTATAAACAGCAAAAACTATAAATAATTTCAAGATGTAATTATAGGAGATAAAGAGGTAAGAGTCAAACCAAATGTACAGGGAGAAAAGTTACTTAGGGTTGGATATTACCAGAAGAGGGCTCCCTAAACAAAAGAGCTCAGAGGTAGTAGTCCAAGCCAGGTCATTGAGATCAGGAGTTTGAAGTTATTCCTGCTTTGATTTGCCTTTTATCCTTGCAATTCGCCAAAAAGAACTTCAAGTTTGCCAAGCGGATTCTTGCTACTAACTCTTAGTCCAAGATAACACAAATTCTCGGGGCAGTCTCATCCACTGCTCCTTTAAGATTTGGCGCTCACACCGCTTTTTCTTCTCATTCAATCCCCTCACCGACTGGGCCTCGTTTGCTGTGGGAACCCGGGGCTCATCCCTATAGACGTCGCGGAAGGATGTAGGGGCTGGGGAAGGTGAAGGGGTAGGAGTCAGTGTGGGATCCGAGGTGGGCACAGGCCTCTCACTGACTAGAGATGCAGTGGTCTGCGATGGTCCTCCACTGCGGCCACAGGAACTTGGAATCAAGGTCGTGACGGTCCCTCTCTCCACGACTACCAGCTTCTCTATCATTCCTTCTGCCGCCTGCTTCCCAGCATCTGTGGTGTCTCTGCTCTCAGTAGAAAACTTGCTGGGTAATGGCATTCCTCTTGCAAGCATGCTGTCTGGTCTCTTCGGGTTCCACCCATTCGTGGGCAGAACCACACTTGGCTGAGCCACCCATTTCCTTGAATTCTGCTGTAAGTGTGGGAACATGTTCTTCACAGGCACCAAATCTTCTCCATGACACCCACGAAAGGTGCCAACATCTCTCATTTTCATGCCAACGGCCACCATCTGCTCGGTAGTGGTCGGCACCATCTTTAAATCTTCAGCAAACGCCATCTTTGTCTCTTTCACAGCGGTCAACATCTTAACATCACTGTCGCTGCCATTTTCAATTCTTTCATGGCAGACAACATCTTCACATCACTGTCAGCCACCTTTTTCAATTCTTTCACAGTGGGCGACAAATCACAAATCTCAGGTTCAAAGTCACTGTCGGTCCTTCATCCGGTTCCAATGGGGAAAGGTGTCGGGAACGCCAACTCAACTGCTCCCGCCTCAGTCGCAGACCCTGGATCCTTCTCTGACAGTCTTCAGGGCTGCTGGGTTTGATCCTGCCGACTACGCCAAAATGTAACAAGGTGGCATGGGGTGGTAATTATAGCCGAGTCCACTAGGTCACAGTCAGTAAGTACCTTTGCCCCTTGCACATGAAAAGACAGTTCCAATCCCAGCCTGGGTCACAGTGGGTTACCTCAGTCCTGCAGCTGTTCTCCACAATGGGACATTGTCCTCCAGATGAACCACGCTTCACACTGTTTAGGGCTCAACAGTGGCAACTTGTATTTTAATAATAAAGGTGTACAAATGAACAAGAGATGAATGATTCCTATTATGTCCCTAGACACAGCAGCGGCTGCAGCAGCAGCAGAATCCATATGCCAGAATCTGGATACTTAAAGTCCCTTCGGCAGGGGAACCTATGTAGTTATGATGCTCGTTTCACTGCCCATGAGTCCGGGGCATCAGTTTCTGTCCCCCTCCTGGGGTATGGTATACTCCCAACAGGGGAGCACATCCTGCCACAGCCACGCTTGACCGGGCTCTGACCAGGAAGGTGGCTGCAAGTCCAGCCCCCTCAGTTAACCATTTTCTATCCCTAAGGTAACATAAATATGTATTACATGGTACAATGGTAACACATTAAAACAAGGCAAGCATAGCACATACATTAATACACATAGCACACATAAATGACCACATACCGGGAAGGAGAGAGGGGAGGCAGATTAGGGTCTCCGTCACCTCTGTACATTTATGCAGCCAGTCCTGAATCCAACGTCCCTGGTCCTTATGCGGCCAGTCCCCAAACCAAAATCTCTGGTCCTGGTGCAGACAGTGCTAATCTCGAAGTCCTGGTCCTTGTGTGGCCAGTCCTTAACCTAAAGTCTCTGGTCCTGGTGTGGCTAGTTTTGAACCCGAAGACCCTGGTCCTGGTGTGACCAGTCCTGAACATGAAATCCTTGGTCCTAGTGTGGCCATGGGCTGAACCTCGTCCCCCCTCCTAGTGCAGCCAGTTCCTGAATCGGTATCCGAGACCTGTGTGTCTGATTGTGTGCCAATCCAAGTAGTCCACATATCCGGACTGCTACAACCATTCGCCGAATCAGCCTTGTCTGTGAGTCTGTGTCAGTAACCATTCTGCAGAGGATCCTGAACCTTGAAGTCTGAACAGAGCCCTAGTGCCTAAAAGCGGTTTTAGTGGTAAAATGTGATGTTCATGGAATTGCATTACCAGTCACACCCATGAACACAAGTAGGCGCTGTATCTGAAAATAAAACAAACAATTTTCTCTAATCTTTGAAGACTCTTTTAAAATATTTTACTGTTCTTATTTGTAGAAACAAAACCTCGGGGGAAGAAAAAAAAGAATATTAGCACCAAAAAAATTACTTTTATGACCACTAGAAGGGTTTAATTACAGAAGCATCTATGATTTTTATGTGTCTCACCCAGACGATCTCACATTTTACTCAGGATGGGCGTCCAGCTCCCGCTATTTAAATATATTCAATCATCAATGTTTATTTTAAACATAAAAAGCAATTCAACCTCACAAATTGTCCCTTAAGCTAATGAATGAGATTGACCTCAAGACAATTCCCTTAATAAGTGGGTTCATTAATTACACTGGTCATTAAGTGATAATAGACTGTCAAGCTGGGGAAGAAAAAGTGACTGCTCTTGGTTAATGTTTCCACCATATAATTACAGGGGGGAATAGAAGCCGAAAGGCAGATATCAACATATTTCACTCATTACATTAGGCGCAATATCACTAAAATACAATCAAGATTGCTGTCAGGGCGTTAGATATCATTGAACTGAACTGACGTGGCCACGACAAGCTTGTAATCTAATTGTCTCATCTCATTTACCTACGGCAGAGATCTATGAATGAAGCCTTCGTCACTCATATGTACAGATCAAAGTGCCAAAAAATACGTAGATTCTCTAAAGTAATCTATGGGTTTTCATAAATTTAAAGTGTAGACGCTAAATTAGCAGATCGTACAAATGTTAGCTCTTCTGAACCCTGCAGAGTTATAAATGCAGCTCCGAAGTACAAATAAAAAAGATGAATTCTACGTAAGGTATATTATATAAATAGATATATAGATGCACGTATACAGCTTTTGCACTCATCCACAAATAAATATTTTCATGTTCATGAAGCTGGACCTCTCCTTCTCTTCCTTGATCTTCCCGCATTTATGTATAAATGCCCCCATTGTTCCGAATTGCTTAAGATCATTCTCGGGGGAGTTGGACATTTTATCTTTCAAACATATACAGTGGTTAGCATTAATGATGAGTACACCCACTTTTGAAAAGTAAAATTTTAATTAATATCTCACAGAACAAAAGAATAATTTTAGAAAGAATTGTTTAATCCAAAACATGAATGTAAGGTTAATAATATAACTTTAATTACAAAATGTTTATTTTTGCTCAAATTAGTAGATGCAAGAATGAGTACAACTCAATTTTATCTATTATTTTGTATGACCTCCATGATTTTAAAGAACGGCACCTTCTAGGCATCGGGAAATTAAGTTGGGATGGTTACTCTCATACAGTATGGAGCATAGGAGCATGGCATCACTGCAAATTGTAAACCTGGGCCATGGGGAGAAGAGTTGACAATCTCTTCCTCCAATTTGTTCAATGACCCCACCACTTTGAAGTGGCCAGTACGAATATGATACAAGAGGTTTGTGCGACACTTTTTTGTCCCTATACAATTAGGCTCTTCCTGATTTCAAAGCAAAGCCCCAGACTTTGTGGGGCTACATACCAAATATGAATATTGGTATTTAGTGAAAGTGGTAGGCTCTACAAATATGGAAGACATATTTTCAGGCTCAAGGAGCAGTGCAAACACAACACATTCGCATGCATTGCTGTTCGGTCTGTCTATCAGGCCAGAATTAATATTGGCTGGCTGGATAAAGTTGTATATGCAATTTCTCATATGTATAGGAAGCTAAAATTGTGGTAGGACAAATCTGAATTAATTATCTTTCCTCCATCTCGCATATCTTCTCTACCTGATCTATCTATCACAATAAATTACATCACACTTTCCTCTGTACCTGAAATCCTCTGCCTCGGAGTAACCCTTGACTCTGCCCTGTCCATCAAACCGCACATGCAAGCTCTCGCCACCTACAGTTGCCTCCAGCTCAAAAATATTTCCAGAATCCGTCCTTTCCTCAACCCTCAATCTTCTAAAATGATTGTGCATTACCTCATCATCTCCCGACTCGACTAGTGCAACCTCCTCCTCTGTGGCCTCCCTGCTAACACTCTTGCACCTCTCCAGTTCGTCCTTAACTCTGCTCCGACTAATTAATCTCTCTCCTCACTACTCTCCTTTTTCCCCCCTTTGCAAATCCCTTCACTGGATCCCAATTTCCCAGCGCATCTAGTTCAAACTAACACTGACCTACAAAGCCATCCATAACCATTCACCTTTGTATGTCTCCAAACTAATCTCCCCATATCTTCCCTCGTGTAATCTCCGGTCCTCCCACGTCCTCCTTCTCTCCTCCACACTTATTCACTCATCACCCAATCGCCTCCAAGACTTCTGTGCCCCAACATGTCAGATTATCCACCACATTTGGATCCTTCAGACAGAACCTGAAAACCCATCTCTTCAAAGAAGCTTACAACCTGTAATGACCACACGGCCACCTCAACACCATCAGAGCTACTGCAAGCACCAACCTACTGTCTCCTTCCTCATCATGCTGTAGAATGTAAGCCCACATTTGTAGGGTCCTCTTCCCTCTGAACTAATCTATCATTGTTAGTTTGTCTACTGTAAGCGATATTTGTATTTTGATGTAACCCCTTCTCCATGTACAGCTCCATGGAATCAATAGTTCTATATAAATAATAATTATTAATAATAATATTAATAATAATAGAAAATATGGCAATAATATCTTCTGCTTGGGACATCCAGGGGGGCAGATACCTTTAACATCCGGGATCTCATAATTTTTGGTACCTGTGGCCTCATCTTATTTACCTGCTCCCATCTGAGGTCACAAGGGGAGGTAGGTGGAAGTGGCTGATACCTGATAAAAGCAGGTCCTGACATAGAATCCATGCTCAGTACTGGGGGATACAGCGTACTTTGAGGACTGTGACATTTTCTAAACGGAGTGATCCCTTTCGCAAGATCTGCACCATTCCTATGACAACAGGTCTAGGAACTTTCTTTTATTTTCTTATGTGACTGTATATACTGTATTGTCTTGTTCCCTTTGTAACATCTTTTGCATATTATTACAAACAATACCTAATTGTTGGATTAAATATATCAAGTTTAATAACTTTTTTCCTCTTGCTCTATAAACCGCATTTCTGAAGCCTTGTGAGGCTCAATGTTACCAGCAATGGGGGAGCCTAATAGACCTGTATAAACAATTGGTCATAGCAGCTAGTTTTTCTTTGATTATTGCAGAGTTTGGTGGTGACTGCACTAAAATATATAAAGTGAGCAAATAAGTATTAGAAACACTGACGATTTTTCAAATTTTCCCACCTACAAAAAATGGAGAGGTCTGTAATTTTTATCGCAGGTACACTTCTATTGTGAGTAGTGTTGAGCATTCCGATACCGCAAGTATCGGGTATCGGCCGATATTTGCGGTATCGGAATTCCGATACCGAGTTCCAATATTTTTGCGATATCGGGAATCGGTATCGGGATGAAGATTGATGTGTAAAATAAAGAATAAAAATAAAAAATATTGATATACTTACACTCGGACGCGCCCTGGTTGTAACCGCTGCAACCGCCATGCTTCTGTTCCTAAGAATGAGCGCGTGAAGGACCTTCGATGACGTCGCGGCTTGTGATTGGTCGCGTGAGCGGTCACATGAGCGGTCACGCGAACAATCACAAGCCGCGATATCATCGATGGTCCTTTATGCGCTCATTCTTAGGAAGGGAATCATGGCGGTTGCAGCGGTTACAACCACGGCGCATCCGAGGGTAAGTATATCAATATTTTTTATTTTTATTCTTTATTTTACACATGAATATGGATCCCAGGGCCTGAAGGAGAGTTTCCTCTCCTTCAGACCCTGGGAACCATAGAGGATACCTTCCGATATTTGTGTCCCATTGACTTGTATTGGTATCGTCGATATCCGATATTTTTCGGATATCGGCCGATACCATCCGATACCGATACTTTCAAATATCGGATGGTATCGCTCAACACTAATTGTGAGAGATAGAATCTTTAAAAAAAATCCAGAAAATCATATTGTAATATTTTTTACATAATTAATTTGCATTTTATTGCATGAAATAATTATTTAATACAATATAAAAGCAGAACTTAATATTTGGTACAGAAACCTTTGCAATTACAGAGGTCAGAAATTTTTTGTAGTTCTTGACCAAGTTTGCACACACTGAAGCAGGGATTTTGGCCCACTCCTCCATAAAGATCTTCTCCAGATCTTTCAGGTTTTGGGGCTGTCACTGGTCAACACTGAGTTTCAGCTCCCTCTATAGATTTTCTATTGGATTCAGGTTTGGAGACTGGCTAGGCCACTGCTGGATTTTGAAATGCTTATTACGGAATCATTCCTTAGTTGCCCTGGCTGTGTGTTTTGGGTCATTCTCATGCTGGAAGACCCGGCCACCACCCATCTTCAATACTCTTACTGAGGAAAGGAGGTTGTTGGCCAAAGTCTTGCGATACATGACCACATCCATCCTCCCTTCAATATGGAGCTGTCATCCTGTCCCCTTTGCAGAAAAGACCCACAAAGTATGATGTTACCCTCACCATGCTTCACGGTTGGGACGGTGTTCTTGGGGTTGTACTCATCCTTCTTCTTCCTTCAAGCACGGTGAGTGGAGTTGATACAAAAAAGTACTATTTTGGTCTCATCTGACCACATAACCTTCTCCCATGCCTCCTCTGAATCATCCAGATGATTGACAAATTTCAAAAGGGCCAGGACATGTGCTGGCATGAGCAGGGGGACCTTGTGTGCCCTGCAGGATTTTAATCCATGACAATGTAGTGTGTCACTAATAGTAATGTTTGAGACCGTTGTCCCAACTCTGGTCAGGTCATTGAGTCGTTCTGAGCTGATTGCTGACTTTTTTGAGAATCATCATTACCGCAGAAGGCGAGATTTTGCATGGAGCCCAAGACCAAGGAAGATTGACAGTCATCTTGTGTTTTTTCTATTTTCTAATAATTACACTAACAGTTGTCTTCTTACCTAGCTGCTTGCCTATTGTCCTGCAGCCCATCCCAACCTTGTGCGGGTCTACAATTTTGTCCCTGGTGTCCTTAGACAGCTCTTTGGTTCTGTCCATGGTGGAGCAGTTGGAGTGTGATCGATTGTGTGGACAGATGTCTTTTATACAGGTAACAAGTTCAAACAGGTGCAATTAATACAGGTAATGAGTGCAGAGTAGGAGGCTTAATAAAGAAAAACTAAAAGGTCTGTGAGAGCCAGAATTCTTGATGGTTGGTAGTTGATCAAATTCATACAATAAAATGCATTTTAATTATGTAAAATTCATACAATATGGTTTTCTGGTTTTTATTTTTTTAGATTCTGTCTCTCATAATTGAGGTGTATCCACAATAAAAATTACAGATCTCTCCATTCTTTGGAGGTGGGAAAACTTGGAAAATCAGCAGTGTATCAAATACTTATTTTCCCCACGGTATGTACCCATGTTTTGGAATCTCCCTCGACGCTTGCTGGTCAATAGTTGAATTGGATGTCTATATACTATACATTCACTGTGAAAGGGTCCTAAAACCTGCCTAGTAGCAATAGTACTCTTCTCATCCATCAATTGTCACTCAGTTGTCTGATTGGAAGCAGTGGTGGGACACCTGTGTGATCTCCCTGGTAGAGACATACTGCAACATCTTTTCTCCATTCTTCGAGAATTACCTCTATTAGAGCCTCGATGCCTGATGGAGAGATGACAACTTGTCTTTTCAAAAATCCCCATAGGTTTTCAGTTGGGTTCAGATCAGAAGACACTTCACCCTGTTCTTCCTCAGAGATGCAACTGATATGCATTTTGGATCATTATGATGCTGGAAAAGTCTACCAAGGGCATAGAATGATGGGTACATCTTCTATTTCAATATAGAGCAGTGCATCTGTGAATTTATACCATAAATGAAATTCAGCTTCCTGACACCAGCAGCATTATGTGCCCCACATAAGGATACTGCCTCCACCATGTCTCACTGTAGGAACCATGCATTTTTTCTAAATACATGGTGTCTACAATGAAATATTGTGAAAAATGGAAGAATTGTGACCAGAATGCCATACATTCCACCTGGTAACTTGGCATTCTTGCTTTGCAATTAATTTTTCACATCTGCCTAAAACTTTTGCACTGTAGTGTTTTAATAGATAGATAAAATTACTTTATTATGGAAACTCAATTAAGTGAGGAAAATCTGGAAATGTTGCTTTATATATTTTATATATAAATATATATTTATATATTTGTACTATATTATACCACCGCTCATTATTTCACCTGCATAGTGCTAATGTGTCTCTATGACAGCTGGATATTTTTGCACGTCTACAGATCATTATTCCAGTTCATAATAGATTTGCAATGTGAGAATCAATCTTGAGTGAGCGGCGAGGCCTCTAGTTTTAAAATAATAGTTTGTATTTTTTTTTTTCCCAGCAAACCTTGTTAACCAAGAGCCAAATTCCTAATCACCTGAATTTGCATAGCAGCCTCCTGTGCAAACCTGAGTGTGCACCAACATCAATAAAGACTCTGTTTCAGGCCAAATCCATCACTGGAGATTGAAAATGCATCGCATGGCCCAGTAAAATTACCTTCACTTTTCATCTTCAGAGAGAATGCATAATTGTGTACACCCCCTTCCTATTAGCATCTAGAGTCCTGAAGAAATAAATATACAGCCACAGAAGGGTAAACCTCATTGTGCCTGTGTAGAAACCCCAATGACCTCAATGTTTTGATCCTAAATAAAGTAACCCTAAAGTGACCCTAACTTTTTTTTTATTTATTCCACTGCTAGAAGAGTCTTTTTTTTGCACATAAGGCTTGTTTTTTTTTTGCTTTTTTTACAGTTATATTTATTTCTTAGATTTGATTTTCCTAAATTTACAATAATGCAATTTTAGAATGGGTTCCTCATTTTTGCTTTGGTCATTACTGTATATTCTGGTAGTGATTTTAATGGGCTGCAGGTAGGACAGGACTCTTTGTTTGTTAGGGCTCATTCAGACGTCCTTTTTTTTTTGCATATGAGTGCTATCCATATTTTTCACGGACAGCACTAATACCTATGACAGTCAATGGGGTCATTCACAGGTCCACAATTATTAAGTCTCCTCTTAGCCATCTTTTTTGCAAGCTAAACATTCCCATATACTTTAATCATTCCTTGCAGGAAACACTTTACAGTCCTCTCACTAACCTGGTAGCTCTTCTCTGAACTTGCTCCAGTTTTTGTTATGTCTTTTTAAAATGTGGTGTCCAGAACTGGACACAGTATTCCAGATGAGGCCTGACCAAGGAGGAGTAGAGGGGGATAATTACTTCATGTGATCTAGACTCTATTCTTCTCTTAATACATCCCAGAACTGTGTTTGACTTTTTTGCTGCTGCATCACTCTGTTTACTCTTGTGCAACCTGTGATCTATTAGTATACCCAAGTCTTTTTCACATCTTGCTTTTCGCCCTGTTAAATACCATTCTATTAGTCACTGCCCATTGTTCAAGCTTATCTAGATCCTTCTGAATATTGTCTCTGTCTTCTCTAGTGTTATCTATGCCTCCCAGCTTTGCATTGTCTGCAAATTTGATTAGTTTAACCTCAGTTTCCTTATCATTTATAAAAATGATGAACAACACTGGGGCCAGGACAGAGCCTTGTGGTACCCCACTTCAAACACTCTTCCAATTGGATGTGCAACCATTTATTACCACTCTTTGAGTACAATCACTGAGCCTGTTATGAATCCACCTAATCGCAGCCTTGTCAATTCTACACTTGGTCATTTTTTCAATAAGGATAGTATGAGATACGTTATCAAATTCTTTGCTGATCTCGAGATAGTCTATATCTACCGCCTTTCCCTGATCCACCCAGTCAGTTATTCCATCATAGAATGAAATAAGATTAGTCTGGCCTGACTTGTTTCCAAGTACTTACATTCTGTTTAATAATTTGTTCAGAAATCTTTCCTGGTATAGAAGTAAGGCTCACTGGCCTCTAATTTCCTGGCTACACCTTCTTTCCTTTTTTAAAGATAGGAACAACATTTGCCCTTCTCCAATCTTCTGGAACTTTTCCTGTTCTCCAAGATTTTTCAAAGATTCTGGCTAGTGGTTCTGGAATTTCCTCTGCTAACTCTTTCAGTACTTTAGGATATAATTCATCTGGACCAGGAGGCTTACATTCATTTAAATTAGCTCAGTGTTCCCTCTCCATCTCTCAGGTCATGAATAGAGTGGATTCTTTTATTCCTTTGAAAACATGTGTAATTACATTAATTTTCTGGAAGCGATACTTCATTTTCTAGAACAATTTAAAGGGTGCCAACACTTTCAGCCATGACTGCACTACAATAGTTCAGTATTACTATGTATAGGAAAAATGATGGGTGTATTAGCAGTACCAAGATAACAGCCATATAGGCTCTCAGAAGGCCCACTGCTTCAAAGGCAAACCCATCACAGGGCCAAAATGCAACAACATGCGGTTCACTCACCTTAAATGACACTATCACGGATTGTCAGAAGCTTTAAAAGAGGGCCTGTCACCACAAAAAAAGTGTCCAGTTTTCGCTCTTATTTTATTCCCACTCCTCCTCAAATGTTTCCACATTTTGTTTTATTCTACCATACGGTTCCAGAGATATAGGCCTTTTTTAGTGCTCATTTTTATAGTCTTTCCTTGGGGGGTGCCTCAAAGGATTCTCAGGGGCGTGTCTTTATTGCCCTGTGAGCCTCACCCACTTGGTAAAGACCTTAAAAATTTGAATTAAATTAAAAGGCCCATTTTGAACCACAAGGCATTTTATTTTAAATGGCGCAGTCAGGGGATGAGGGTGGAGGGGGAATGGGAATAAAATAGCAGCAAATGTTGGGCACTTGACTTGGTGACAGGTCCTGTTTAAGGTGTTAATATCAGATATGAGATAGATAGATAGATAGATATATATAGATAGATAGATAGATAGGAGCATTGTTTGTTATAACATTTTCTGTCGTGTTATTTGCAGCCGGGGCTGTCACAGTGCGGCGAGGAGCCGTTGCACACATGACATGTACAAACTGTTGCCTTTAGGATGCTTGTCTGATTTTCTACAGTGTGAAGGTTGAGTTGAGTCATTTTGCACCCAATTACTTTGCAGTAAATTTGTCGGATGATTCCTGTCGCGCAGTATTGATCCGACATGTCACCTTGAACTTCTTTATTGACACATCAAAGGCAGCGCTGCACAATTTACCACTTCCCAATTATGGCATTTATATGATGTCACAGGCCCGGCTGTCATGTTTAGATGAGAGCTATTTTCCCCCTCTCACCAATCACTTAAGGAGCATTTGCCATTATTTTCTGACCTTTTCCCGGTCAGGGGGTTTCATAAAGTACATTATTAGCAAACGTGTCAGTTTTCATTCTGCCTTATTGTTTCTTTTTCTAATGTGAAATATTATGTTTGCAATACAATACAAGCTTTCCCGGTTTTACAGGTAAAGGGTATGCATACTTTTGAAAAGAAAAAAAAAATAATTTTGCTTAAATAGAATTTCGAATAAAAAAGTAAAGTAACTTTGTGATAAAATATCTCCTACCGTTTTATGTATACAGCTCCTGTGTTGATCTATGATTACAGACAACAAACAAACCCCGATTGTAGTGCGATCCTGCATTGAGGTGTCACTGCCTCCCACTTCTCTCAGTAAATTAGCCAGACAAGAAAAAAGTGTAAGTTAGCCAGACAAGAGAAAAGTGTAAGTTAGCCAGACAAGAGAAAAGTGTAAGTTAGCCAGACAAGAGAAAAGTAGCACTGTCACTTAGTTTTGCAAGTACTGAACAGTGTTGAGCGATACCTTCCGATATTTGAAAGTATCGGTATCGGATTGTATCGGCCGATATCCGAAAAATATCAGATATCGCCGATACCGATATCCGATACCAATACAAGTCAATGGGACACAAATATCGGAAGGTATCCTGGAATGGTTCCCAGGGTCTGAAGGAGAGGAAACTCTCCTTCAGGCCCTGGGATCCATATTCATGTGTAAAATAAAGAATAAAAATAAAAAATACTGATATACTCACCCTCGGACGCGCCCTGGTTGTAACCGCTGCAACCGCCATGCTTCCCTTCCTAAGAATGAGCTCATGAAGGACCTTCGATGACGTCGCGGCTTGTGATTGGTCGCGTGACCGCACATGTGACCGCTCACGCGACCAATCACAAGCCGCGACATCATCGCAGGTCCTTCACGCGCTCATTCTTAGGAAGGGAAGCATGGCGGTTGCAGCGGTTACAACCAGGGCGCGTCTGAGGGTGAGTATATCAATATTTTTTATTTTTATTTTTTATTTTACACATGATTCTTCTTCCCGATACCGATTCCCGATATCGCAAAAATATCGGAACTCGGTATCGGAATTCCGATACCGCAAATATCGGCCGATACCCGATACTTGCGGTATCGGAATGCTCAACACTACTGAACACACAAACGGGTAGGAGATCTTTGATTGAGGCTATTTGCAAAGTAGCAAAATCTGGCAAATTTTGGCATATCTGAAGCTTACATACATACCAATGAAAACTGTGTGGCCTCATATGGTTTTGAGTTTTCCAGGCTTGGTCCGGAGATCACAGTGATGGTGGCATAAGTGATGCAGAGGATGCAGTGGCACCTGGGCCCCAAAAATGTCCTTTGATCCATAAAGGAACACCTGTACTTTAAATGATCCCCGGGCCATCCTGGTTGGAAAAGAGGGGCACAACCAAAAGTAAAGGCTCCTGTTTGCACAAAGAAAGATTAGAAGCAATGGAATGAAACTGAATGGGTGGTTTCTGAATGGTGAGTTCTCCTTCAATGGAAGACTTCAAACAGAGGCTGGACAGACATCTGTCCGAGATGGTTTAGTGACCATCCTGCATTGAGCAGGAAGTTGGACCAGATGACCATGGAGGTCACTTCCAATCCGAACATTCTATGATTTGATTCTTAACTTATTATTTGGTTGTACATACTGTGCAAAAAAAGAAATATGTCAGTGAGATATATAATTACTGCAGTGTCTGTGTAGTCTATTCCTGATGAAGAGGCCTGAGTAGTCCCGAAAGCTTGCAGTTTGTTACCATCTTTTCAGTTAGCTATTAAAAGGTATCAACCACTGAGGACTCTCAATTCTAAATATTTTTCTATATATACTGACAACGGTTTTATTGTGGATGGCTCCTGTGTCTTCTTAAGTGTATTTCTATAATGGTGTGTTCTGATAGTATAAGAAATAGGAATAAGATTGAGAGATAAGTATAGTTAGGATTGGGAAGAGTAGTGGAGGGTACAGTAGAATTAGGGAGTAGTTAGGTATAGCAGGGTAATAATTAACATAGATAAAAACAGCCCCAGTTAGGGATAGGCCCAGGTAACATAAGGAGAAGTATTTCCTGGTTTGGGTGAGAATTGGACATAGTGTTGGTTATAGTAGATAAGAAGGGCCAGAGAGCTGAAAAGCACATGGATACTGATGGAAAGGGAAGCAGCATGAAGGTGGCACCAATAAAATTCAGTGGTTCATCCTGTAAAGTCTGAGACCAAAGGCCTGAGAAAGGTATGGAGGAGCCTGCCTTACTTTCTTCTCCTAAGGGTAAAAAGACGGGGATTCACAGATGAAAGTCAGAACGGGAGTCTGGGAAGCTGCAGAGCCGGACTGAACATCCCAGGGGCTACAGGTTCTATCAAAGGAAGGGATGGCACAGGCTGAAGGAACTGTTACCAATCTAACACACTGTGCTGTATCTGTGCCTAAGACTGAACTGCTGAGTAAAGTTGAACTGCTAAAAATGGATAAAGAGTCTGTTGTTGACTGTGTGGTTGCATCCGGCTCCAGGATTGTGGCACAATGGAGTCTTAAGGACTAAAAGTGAATGTTATCCACTTTACACAAACCACTCGACAGAAGGGACACTTTTACTTGTTTGGTGCCAGGGTGTTGTTACACAACAGCCACTCGCCATGACTACCGCCCTGTGCACCTATTTTTCACTCACTCCTGATTTTGGTTTACAAATACTGATGTAAAATACTGACCCAATACTGAACATGTGGATTTATTGTGATTGTATTATTTAGGTACAGTTTTACAACAATATTTGGTAATCTTAAGGTACCTTCACACATAACGATATTGTTAACGATATCGTTGCTATTTGTGACGTAGCAACGATATCGTTAATGAAATCGTTCTGTGTGACAGCGACCAACGATCAGGCCCCTGCTGGGAGATCGTTGGTCGCTGAATAAAGTCCAGAACTTTATTTCGTCGCTGGACTCCTGCTGACATCGCTGGATCGGCGTGTGTGACACCGATCCAGCGATGTCTTCACTGGTAACCAGGGTAAACATCGGGTAACTAAGCGCAGGGCCGCGCTTAGTAACCCGATGTTTACCCTGGTTACCATGCTAAAAGTAAAAAAAAACAAACACTAGATACTTACCTACCGCTGTCTGTCCCCGGCGCTCTGCTCTGCACTCCTCCTGCACTGGCTGTGAGCCGGAAAGCAGAGCGGTGACTTCCGGTGACTTTCCGGCCGCTGTGCTCACAGACAGTACAGGAGGAGAGCAGAGCACAGCGCTGGAGCACAGACGGCGGTAGGTAAGTATGTAGTGTTTGTTTTTTTTTACTTTTAGCATGGTAACCAGGGTAAACATCGGGTTACTAAGCGCGGCCCTGCGCTTAGTTACCCGATGTTTACCCTGGTTACCGGCATCGTTGGTCGCTGGAGAGCGGTCTGTGTGACAGCTCTCCAGCGACCAAACAGCGACGCTGCAGCGATCCGGATCGTTGTCGGTATCGCTGCAGCGTCGCTAAATGTGAAGGGGCCTTTAGGAGTATTATTTGGCAGGTTTGAGAACACAGAGGTATCGTGACAGCGTGCTCATTGCACATTATCATGACTTGACTGTATGGTCCCATTCACACAGGGTGACTGCAGACTTCTCTTTTAAACCCAAAAAACACCTTTAACAAGGCCTAATTTTGTGAGAAGCACTTGTGTGTAAATATAAATACACATATATATATATATATATATATATATATATATATATATATATATATATATATATATACATACATACACACTGCTCAAAAAAATAAAGGGAACACTAAAATCCCACATAATAGATATCACTTAATGAAATATTCTAGTTGGAAATCTTTATTCATTACATGGTGGAATGTGTTGAGAACAATAAAACTTAAAAATGATCATCGTAAATCACAACTAATATCCCACAGAGGTCTGGAGTTGGAATGATGCTCAAAATCAAAGTGGAAAAAGAAGTTACAGGCTGATCCAACTTCAGTGGAAATGCCTCAAGACAAGGAAATGATGTACAGTAGTGTGGTGTGGCCTCCACGTGCCTGTATGATCGCCCTACAATGCCTGGGCACGCTCCTGAAGAGGCGGCGGATGGTCTCCTGAGGGATCTCTTCCCAGACCTGGACTAAAGCATCCACCAACTCCCGGATAGTCTGTGGTGCAACGTGACGTTGGTGGATGGTGCGAGACATGATGTCCCAGATGTGTTCAATCAGATTCAGGTCTGGGGAACGGATGGGCCAGTCCATAGCTTCAATGCCTTCATCTTACAGGAACTGCTGACACACTCCAGCCACATCAGGTCTGGCATTGTCCTGCATTAGGAGGAACCCAGTGCCAACTGCCAACTGCACCAGCATATGGTCTCACAAGGGGTCTGAGGATCTCATCTCGGTACCTAATGGCAGT